>NC_092194.1:6827797-7432797 GCF_043641665.1 Enoplosus armatus
CACGCACGCACGCACGCACGCACACATACACACACAGTAGTCTGTCTCCTTTTCGAGGGAAAGCCAGGAACTATTGTGTCTTTTAGTTTCTTGTAGTTCCACAGATTGTTGAATTAAAATTGAATGAAAGTGATTTAATTGATTGATCGTTATTATCATCATTATTAATATAATATATTGATTGTTTTCCACATTGATTGTATTTTACAAATTAAATTTGATATTAAACATAATTACCAACACTATATAATATATATATATATATTACATAATTTACAGACTATCTTTGGAGCACAGTTTCTAAGGTTTCTGCTCCATATAGAAGTGCACCTGACACACAGGCCTGAGGTAAATATTTCACCAGACTGGCAGAATTAATCACAAGCCTCAACATCCCACAAAGGCTCCATTGAGCTGAACGGGCTATATGGACAAACTGGAGCTGCGCCTGAGCCTCTATAAGGGAGAGAGAGGTTACTGACCTGATCCACCAAGTAATGCTGCACAGCTAAATCCGACATGTGAAGGGACAAACAGCCCGCAGCTGACACCCAGAGAGCTTTACGCACCACGGAGGAATGGCCCAGGCTGCAGCCTCTGTGCGACACCTCACCAGGAAACTCACTTGGCCCATGCGGGACATTATTTCACTGAGACTTATTTAGTGCCTCAAAAGTGTGTGGAGCCAAATCAGGGTGTGTTAGAGCACGCGGGCTTATCACCCGTGTCATTCTGCTGTGCTTTGGCTATGTGTGTGTGTGTGTGTGTGTGTGTGTGTGTGTGTGGCACGGTGACAAGGGGGAAGTCACAGTAGGTTTTGGTGACGGTGCATGGGGAGCGCACCGGGCTGCAGGCGGTGGCCAGTTGCTGGGGATGTACTATTTGATCAATTGAGCCGAGGGTTTCGGCAAGAAGAGGTAAATGTGCACAGGCTAAGTGGACGCACTCCACTTGGAGAGCCTATCGCTCCGTGTTTACCTGTTTACTTTCACAGGTAGTTCAAACAGGCCGCTCGCCTTTTCACTCTGACAGTGGCCAGCAAGCAGACTGGTTTTTTAGTTAACGGGACCAGCACCGGGAAATGTTGACAGTCCAGTTAAATCTGCTCAGGATGCTCTCAGGCTGCAGTTACAGACAGTTGTGCGAAATTAATTTGGTGTAAAAATACATGTCAGAATTTGAGACTTTGTTATTGTTTTTTAGAGGATGAAGATTTTATCACCACTATCATTAATATTATTATTGTTATTATTATTAATATAGTAGCGTTTTACGTTATTTTCAGTCATTATCAGCTCTCTATTGTTATATTATATAATATTTTGCAATTATTAAGTCGTAAAAATGAACCACCCGTTTTTAACAAACTTATAAAGTTGAAACATTGTTTGCACACCACTGCTCTCCCTGTCCGTGGGTACATCATCCTCAATCCTCAGTTAGGATCGTGTGTCTGCTGTGAGATGTGTGTGTGTGTGTGTGTGTGTGTGTGTGTTGGGGGTGTTAAACCAGAGAGAAGATGTAGTAAAGAAGGGCCTCTGAGCTGCAGATGCGTCAGGATTTAAAGGACAATACGGGGCGCAGAGCTGGTGCTTCCCATCACCCGCTTATTTGAGTTCAGCTGACACTAAATCTTCGGATGTGACACCAAAACGACACACTGTAATAGTGTTTCTCGTTGGGGTTTTCATTTGACTTTTGTGCGTAAAACTGCACAGTGCATAGCACGCACAAGACCAACCTTTTTATGTGATCATTGCTGCTGTAATTATGCTATCACGAGTTTTTGCCAGTGCTCCCATTTTAATATTATAAGCAACAGAGCTGACTGGCTCATTATTAAAGCTCGTTACATTTTTCTTTTTCTGATCCCCAGCTTTGCAATCAAACGTACAGCAGAATGGACTCATCCAAAAACAATTAATTTTTCGGATGAACCCCCCCCACCCCACCCCCCAGCACACACACACACACACACACACACACACACACACACACACACACACAAAAACGGGCCTCGTCTGATTAATTATAATTCCCTCCTAAAAATTCATGCCCACGATTGTTCCCAAATAAGTGAAGAAAGAGCTTTTTATATTCTTGATTAAATAAATCTTTCGATTGAATGCACAAATAAGAATGCCGCAGGAGAATCCATAATAACGTTGATCATTCCCTCCTTTAATCGCTGAATTTCAGCGTGTTTGGACGCCTCCGGCAGGGAGTTAGTCTTTGATAAAGGTAACCCCGCCTGCCTCAGGGTCTCCGTGATAAATGTACAGAGTGACAAGACCGATTTCCTCCCTCTATGATTAAAAGCCTATATATAATATGCAGGTAAAGCGGGTCCGGTTTATTTATTATGGGGGCTAAGCTAAGCCATGGCCTGGGGAGACTTGGCTTCAGGGTAGAAATCATTTTGGAGCCCGTTTGGGTTTTTCTTTTTTTTTTTTTTCAACAGAAATCCAGCCACCTTTCCCTCCGGGGCAGAAAGTCTTTATTCGTCTCCTTTCCTCTAATGATTAAACATGTCACGGCGAGATTATAGCCGCGCGCCCATGCCCCGAGGAGATGCCTTCATTTGTTAAACCACCAGTTTATTTGTAACGGCGCATTTCATGCCACACTGTGCCATTCGCTTTTAATCTTTTCCCCGTGTAAGACGAATTGCTAAAAAGGGGTTTATTATTTTTTAATCACTTCCCATTCCAGTATCGCACTGACATTGAGGCAGGGGAGGAGGGAGAAACGGCTCCGTGTCTCTGAGACTTCTTCAGATGAATCAAAAAGGGACTGCTACTATTTGCAAAATGCGTGGGACATTTTTGGATGGACAGATAAATAAACAGTCCTCTCCAGGAGAACCTGATCTGCTCCGCTCTGGATGGCACAAGTACAGACAACTTGTCCCCCTTGTTAGGCAGCCTGTGCGTGAGTGCAGTAATAACATTAACAGCTGTTGACATCTGTAGAGCTCTAGCGGTCTCTACCGGAAGATCCAAGAAACAACAGGGGGTGCCCATTGTGTGCACCCAATTAGACACCTTATAATAGTCAATAACGTTACGAATGTGTGCAGTGGAATCAGACGCACGTTACGATATAAGGAAGTATATGCGATGCTTCATCTGCAGGCATGTCCCTCCTGCATTAAGGCCCACACAGATGTTCTCCAGTACACTAGGCAGGCCTGGTGTGACCTGGTGTGTTGTCTGTCATGTTTGGATTTTTGTTTAGCGCTGGAGAAGCCAGGGGGACATTTTCTGAAAACATCCTCTCAGATTAAAGCACAGTTTGGCATTCCGCTTTGACACATTTCAAACATGATGTAGGCCTCCATTCTCCTGACTGAGCTCGGACACGGAGGTGCAGGCCACCCTCACAGTGTCCAGGCACAGGCAGCCCACGTGAGTGCGTGACGATCACCAGCTACTACAGGCTAAAACACGCACAGGCCCGCACTCTGAATAACCCTCCTGTTTCAAACCAGAGTTTACATAGAGATAGATCAGCGCCATTCTACATTCACTGACTAAGATGCAGCAGAAGAAAACAAGCAGCGTCAATTAGTCTGTAAAAAAAAACACAAAAAAAACAAAACAGAAAATACTGTGTGCAAACTGACTGGAACATCCAGTGCGCTTACCTCGACTGGAGTGGGGAGGGGGGGCTGAGTGTGTTGCCAGCGTTAAGACAGCGCGCGGAGTTAATGAAATATCTCCAAATGGGAGTCAGGAGTGCGTGCAGAGATAAGCCTGATGTGCTTTATATACCCAGAAAGCAAGTGCTGCTCCTCTTCTCATATTGTCCAAGAGCGTTTGCATAGCTGGCCAAGTGGCTCTGCTCTTGCTGACTCGCTGACATTGCCACGGTGTTTGTTCCCCCCCCCCAACCCCCCCCCCCCTTGCTATGACGTGAGACAAAATATTGGCCATATGTTCATCGGCAATAAATTGGCCTTGAGCGCAAACACAGCTCCACGCGGACGGCGCTTTTAACCCGCAAAACTAGTTTCTCTCTTTGGGATGTTTTTTTTCTTTTGGGGGGGGGGGGGGATACGAAACTATCTGCTGCAGGATGTAGGTGAGCGATAATGTTGCGACAGCCTGTTTAAGAGATAATTGTACGCCTATGGAAGAGCTGCTGGTTGATCTTTATACTGCGATCTATTATTCCTCACGCAGGGCTCTCTAATAAATCGCTTGGTAACCAAGAAGCAGCGCTGTCCAGAGAGCAGATGTGGCATGTTATCCACGCCACAGTTGCGTTTACATTAGATACCCTGATACAATGATTGATAACCAAGGTCACAGTAAATTCACAATGATCCGGGGCCCGGGCATCTCCCACGAGGCAGACTGCTAACACATAATGTTTGCCGCATAGATCCACACGTGTCGACACGGAAAACACCCGCAACCGGGGCCACAGACGATCAGAGAAAACGTCATTAATAACGCGCAGGCAGAGACAGAAAATAACAGCCATAAATGCCAAAATCTCAGCTCAGAGGCGCCTTAACTATGTGCAGAAATGATCTGCGTTGGTGCAAAAAAAACCCTCCACCAATAATAATAATAATCATAATCATAATTCAGGTTGCATATGTTCATGCCATGCCACACACCAACATATATATATAAATATTGTCTGCTTCAGGATTTTGTTACCTAATGCACTTCTACACCTAGTGTCAAATCTAAGAGTAAAATTAAAGAATCCCATGTTGACTAAAAACTTGTTTCATACATGCTTGAATTAATAACTTTAAAGTTAGAATCAGTATATAGTAAATATATAAGCACGTGTGACACTCGCTCAAACTGGGCTATATAGGTTTAAGTAAGTTTGTGGCAAAAAAGTGTGTAAAAAAAATTACACTTTCTTTTTGTCCAATTCAGCTTGCTTTTCCGCTTTCTGTCTTAAACAGATAATAACTTTCTAAACATGTTCATAGCTGCTTTCATAAAAAAAAGTGTCTTCATCTCTTTTGCACCTGTTGCACGCACACACCGCGCGACGCGCTGCTGTATAGAAAACATCCTCTCCCGCATCAAAGGTGGTGAGAGTATCTGGCTGGTGGAAACAAGATGACAGGCAACGCCAGTAATTGTTGAGGAAGAAAGCAATATGAGGCAAACACCAGTGCTATTATGACACCTTGAGGGGGTGGGCGACTTAAATCAAGACAATGATTTTATTGTGGGCAGTGTGGAATCCATGCATGGTAATAATGGTGTTGCCTGGTAGTGCAGGAGCGGCCATCAATCAATAGCGAATACATTACTGATGGGTTTTGTGCAGGGGCCACTTTGCTGATGAAAGACAGAGATTATCCTCCCTGCCATCACTGCGTTCAAGAGTACCGCTAAGACGCGGAGAATACAAATAAATAAATTGGCCTCATACCTCGTTTGAAATTCCACATTAAGGCGAAGTAGTTAGTTAGAGTTGGAATGTATTCATGAGGCTCAGACGAGTGAGAAAAAGCTTTCCACTCAGCCGCTCTGTGAATACACTTGTGCTGTTTGAGATTTGCCACAAGTGCTCCGGGTGCTAAATGCAAGACCTCCTGAAAAAGGATGGGTAAGATAGGCCTCGCCGGTCAAGCTATTATCAATCCCTGGCCTAAAGCTTGATGACTAAGATACTTCAGATGTAGTTAACGGCGGCGCGAGGACACTGATGGCAAGGCATTCTGGAAATCAATCAGTTCAAGTTTTAATGTATCGACCACTCGAGGAGAACGAAGAGAGGGAGAGCTTCTCAACACACAAACGCCAGGGAGACTGGGCTGGTTTTCATGGAAGATACCCTTTAAAAAAAAAAAAAAAAAAAAAACTTTGATTAAACCTGAGGGCTCACTTGTGCTGGTTGAGACTCATACATGATGATAGCCAGTCCTATCAATTTGAAAGGCTTAACTTTTTTTTTTTTTTTCTCCCTTCACAAATCGCTACACACACTCAGAGAGGTTTAGCATTAGATCACCAAGCCCTCAGTGTTAAGGCGAGTGAATGGCTGTTTTTTAGCCCTTCGAGAGATGTGAAGCATAGAAGAGGAGATGGAGTTGTTTTCCAATAAAGTGCCCAATTCTACACATCGGTGAATATTACCATTTCTTAAATGACAAACGGTGCATTGTGAAATTTTGAGGGGCTCTGGAGTGCAGGTCTTAACGCTTCTGCCCTGTTATGTTAACTACTGGAGAGGAAGAGGAGGGAGGGGGACAAACAGTGTGAAAGTGGTGAGCTGTGTCAAAGTGTCAGCTGAGAGAAGAAAAAAAAGTTCCTGCAGAGCACTCATGAAATGTCTGGCATTTCCATCAAGATATCGGATTTATGGGCTGCATGGAAGGGTTTTTTTTTTGTGGGCATTACTTGACATGAATAACTTTAGGCTCGAATACCTCCTTTTCCAGTGCTAAGCATCTGGTGCAAGGCCAGAGCTTGGCCTTGGAGAGCCATATAGCTGTTTGTAAACCCTGCTGCTGAGGTCTAAGAGCCTAAAATACAGTACTTAGCTGATACATTCTGTAAGCATTTTAGCCCCTATGGCATGTGCTTACAAAACAAATTCCCCAGTCAAGGTCAGACGCTTGAAAAGCTGTGAGCTTCTAATAATAATGAAGAATTGATCCAATCAAAAATTTTCACTTAACTATATGTCGACAGAGTCAGGTACCATCACAAAGGGCAGCTGATGTGGATGTCAACGCCACAGATGTGAGAGCAGAGACATGAATGTAGAGACTGGACTATTCCTCTCACATATGAGAGCTGTAAATACTGTGAACAAATTAAAAAGCATGGACCAGATATATGGCTGCTTTCTTGTTCAATAGCCAGATGTGGGAAAGGAGTATTATATAGTTGTGTAGTCTGCATAATAAGCAAGAATGTTCCAACACTGTGCACAAAAGCCATCTTCCAAGGTGAAAGCAGAGGAGCCGTATCAAATCACAGTTTCGACCACTTCAACAATGAAACGCTTCCTCCGTTGCAGACATATTTGAAACGGGTGGAGAACCAAATCATGTGGTAAATACAACTGAAGAGTGGCATACACCATGAAATGGAAGGGCTGCAACTCTCTCAAGGTAGCCAGCCAGTGTTAATCTGCAGAACCACATTGCTTCCAGGGTGAATTCATAAAGGGGGAACTTAAGAAATGCAGAGAGCAGTTAGGTTGCTTTAGTCTTTAAAGACCTCTTCCCTTTTTTGAAACAATAAAATCGCAGCATGTGTCAAGGACAGATCATTGTAAGATGGGCGAGCTCGTCCTTGCCTTCACTCCAGCTGCACAGAGCAGCTTAGGAGCAAAGATTCAAAAGCTCTGCAAGGATATTGACTGTTACCTTCCACACTAGGTCCATTCTGAAGTAGGGAAGGAAGAATATAACTCTTGTATTTCAATAGTACTGCATGGACAAAACATGATGAATGTCTCAAGGCCATTTTTTTCTTACAAATGTATCTTGCTGAAAAACACCAATATCCTTCTGGCTCTATACAGGAAACCTTACATTTTTACCAGGAGGAAAATCATTTTTAATGTGGTGTATTAGTGCTTTCTTTAGACACTCTGCAGTGTAATACCAACATATCCATGTTCTGCAAAGAAATGAGAAGTGGGAATTATCACATACAGTTGCCTGCTGTGTTCAGTGAGGTCTGTCTGTTCAGCGGCTTTAACTTGAGAACCAGCATGACAAATTAACTGAATATCATACATCATACATGCACACTTTAACTCTGCTTTCTCTGTAGCACTGCGGTCGGCTTCATTGCAGCATGGAAGTTGCATCCAAGAGCTTTAAGATGTAGGCTTTTGGTTAACAATGATCTGCTAAGATGTTGGACAACATGTTTAAAGATTGCTTTACTGTTTTAGTAATATCTGGATTCAAGATATAGAGGAAACAATGCTGTATCATTTCAAAGCCTACTTGAAAATGTGGGAGAACCGATGTTTGAATAATCTAAAGAAACACATGCATCAGCTCGAGGCCTTAAAAATCAACTGCCAGTGTTGTGGATGCAGTTATGGGTTATACTGTAATTAGAGCAGACAATGCTGGTAGTAACAATCAGGTGTGTAGGAGACAGTCTTTTCCAAATGAGAGTTTGTTCCGAAGGTTGACATGAAAAAGGAAAGTAATTGCTGCACTTAGTTGAGGAGTTGTTTCTCTGAATCGCCAATAACTTTTTTATTGAAAATAGCCACGTTGAACATAGTTTAGAGTAGATTGCAATAATATATAACAACCCTTGAAATAATTGGGGAATTTTTTACAATCTAAATTCATATTGAAGAACTGATTATTTTGCAAAACATTCTCCATATTCACTCACTGTCATAAGCTGAGCCTCTTGAAAACTACATCCAACTCACTTTGAACACAGGAGAACACTTCATCATACTTACTGGTTAATGAAATCCTACAAAATGTTGTAATCAAAGTGAGATTAAATATCATCAATTTCTGAGGGCATTTTGGACCAAGCCTGTCAAGATGATTAATCATTTCCATAAGATAGCAAGTTACTGTCATACTGAACAATCCACTGCCCTTTGATTTTCTTTAGGTGAGTTTTCTTTGTGCTGCTTTAAAAACACAACGTGAATGTCTGTTAAATCATAAGTGCTTCTTGGTAGTGAAAGAGGTTAATGATTTTAATCTCATGGCAAACACTGTGTGTAGTTGCATGTTTATGGCTGCATGAGTTCCTGTGTGTGTGTCTGCATGTAGGCAAAGAAAAGTCCCTATTTGAGAACAGTGAGCATCCCATCAGGATATGTAACCTAAACAACACAATGGAGAGAAACAGAAGGGCTTAGGGGCATGAAACACTCACCTTGAACCAGGCTGCTCCTTGCAGACACAAGGATTACCCATCTGCACATTTTTGAAGCCTTTTGATTAACAATGTGTCCAAAATGAAAGACGAAAAGGAGAAAACACAATTTAGTAATTTCAATGGCTGTCTGCAGATGGGTTGCCAACATATTTGGATAATTAACGTGATAGATATTTTCTTTATATCGGGCCCGTGATGGCAATTAACATGTTTTGTGGAAAGGTGAAAACTTTTTGCGAGGCAGTGAAGATGGTTGGAAATGCATTAGAGGAGGTCACGAAAATGGGCTTCTATTCTTTGCGCTAAAAGGATGCTTTTATAAGGTGATAGCAATTGAGGAATAAAACCCCAAGGGCAAATAAATGATAAAGAACTCATCTTTAATTGGCAATCTTTTTGGTTCATATAAATACCACTCCAAAATTTCTATCCACATTTCCATTGACTGCATGGCAAGTCTCTCTTGAACCGGAATTATGAAAGGCAAAAGGAGCCACAATGTCGACCAAAAAGGACAACTCTATCTCTCAGCAAGCCAAAGGTTTACAAATTGCCCACTCTCTGTTCACCATGATACTATGCAATTCAATGAGAACAGTAATTGCCTGCAAATAGTTTAAAAGATACATGGTGTAGTTTTAGAGAAAACTAAATTCTGGAAACTGAATGAGTTTCCTGTCTCCTATTTGAATAAATTTGAATGAGAAACATGAGTGAGTGTATCCTGACTCAAAAAGGACAAGCTGTGATGCTGTCTAAATTCAAGTTGGAAATAGACAATACACTATGTGGCTGCCTTGAAATTATGTTAATATTTCAGAGTTTCAACTGAATTGCGATGGAAGCCTTTTCAGTACACCTTGACTCAATCTGGCTGTGCACTACCAGTTTGTTTATACAGCAGTTGTGGTCATGTTTGTGTGTAAGCCATGGCCAAGGCCTCCACCTTGTAAACCTTTCCTCTGTCGCCACCTAATGGCAGCAGTGTGTGTTAATTCTGAGCTCTGGAGCCCAGCTGAGGAAAAGTGTGCACCAACACATCCTCCCTCTCTCAGGTAATTATGTCTTTTATCTAGGAGACACATACAGCTACTTTAACATTGGATATCCAGCCGTCCTAATGGCCCATTATTCAAATAAATGGGGGAAACACTGTGGGGTTGGTGACCCCCTCCGTGCGGCAGGGCCCTCCATCCAGGCACACCTGCTGAGACAAGGTAACGTTTATCACTGACACCTTCGCAGGACAGAAACAAAATGGCAGGCGGGGTCAGCGGTAAGGAGCACACTGGGCCTGTCATATTGCAAACATATCCATTTGGTACGGCTCTACTCTTGTGGTTGCCAGGCTACTGCCTAATATATGGTGACTGAGTGTGCGTCAGGAAAACAGAAGTAAGATGTTGACTTTGAGATAAGTACCTCTTCAAATTAAACAGCACCATCACATTGCATTCAAAATAACATTTCCAAAGGTCAACTTTAAATGGTCCCCATTTGGCAAAAAAAAATCCCTCTGTTCTTCAACTCACTAAATCATCTAAATTTGCATACCAGTTATGTTAGTTAGTGGCATTTAATTATTTATGTTTTAATTACACGGAATGAAGGGGATAATATCACTGTACGGTAGTTTTGTGGTGTGTGTGTGTGTGTGTGTGCCCCTGTCGTCTGAACACTCGGATGTCTCTTTATTAAAGTACACAATAAGATAATTATGTCCGGCTCTGTCTAAACATTGCCATGGTGCTGCACTAGAGAATCATCGCTGAATTGGACACAGGAGAGGGTTAGACCTCTTATGATTAATGTGCTTGGTCACACACACTCAGGATTGGTAAAGGCATGTCAACTCCCTCTCTCTCTGGCTCTCCTCCAGAGTCAAGGGACGGCAAAATTGTTTTGATGGCACTGATTGTCGCATCAGCCAGACTTATCATGCGGCAAGCTCACCTATGGACTCCAGAGTGCTGAGCCTGCAGCTGAAGAAGACACGCCCTCTTCCCAAAAACCACATGTCCGCATGAGTGCATCAACTGGGAATGAACAAAGGCATAGAGGGTTGTAGATAGATAGAAAGATTGCTATAACGCTGCATATATAGACAGATATTGTCTGTTGCTATACAAATATGTAATGTGTGGGGTACGTTGACAGACATATAAATATATACACACGGGCGGTGGTCAGTGATGGGAGGAAAGAAAGCTGTGGGTCTACATTTGCCAGGCTCATTCCCACCAGCTCTTCCACGAAACTCCCATCACCTGGAAAGGCCTTGCTGAATAGAGTTGCTGATGTCATTGGAGAGATGGTATTGATTGACCGAGGGCAGCAAAGGCCAATGCAATTAAGAGACAAGAAAACATACAGCGTTAAAGACTGTGTAAATAAAGGGACTCTGCAGTAGGGCCAGACAAAGGCCAGTCCAGGGCCCATTCAGGAACTCCTTGTTCACCGTTGGCCTGGGGTCTTCTCCAAGGATTGAGGGTCTGGGTGGGAGGCCTGGGGGAGGTGGCAAAGAAGAGAGAGGCAGTGTGTGGGTGTCCGGAGGGACAAGGACAGAGGGTGTTGCTAGGCTGTCTGCGAGAGCTGTGTCCGGAACTATCAGGTGATCACGGATGATCTGCATCTCAAGGAGGGGGCTGTTGAGTGGAAGAAGCTGTATTTTTATAGGCCTCTGCCTGGTTTGCTTTGCTGTCCTTATTACTCACTTCCTTCCGCTTTCTTTCTCTCCCCTATCTGAGTATACCGTAGAGTGAATGGTTTCTGAAGCAAATTAGATACTTTGATTTTGGATCAAATGCATGATTGAGTCAATACCTTTCCTCTATTATTTTCTCTTTAGCAAACTATCTGTAGATACATAATCATTATTGTTGGGTTTCTACACCATTTACAATGCCAACACATAGACATGTCTTGTGTGGGAGGTAATTTGGGGTTTATGAGAAGGATGAAGTACCAATTTGGTAATAACACTTTTTAAACCTACTGCAACCGAGAGAGTTTCTGAGACATGGCTCCAAAAAGAAATTGCTGAGCATTGTCCACTGTTACACCATGTGCATATACAATAGAGATGTGTTTCTAAAGTCAAGCCTAATTCTCCATTTTGCCAGTTCCACCACAAGGATGTACGGGCCAACGTAAATCATGGAGTCAAAAATGAAGTCTACAGCCATGCCAGTAGCTCTGTGAGGCTGTTCTCAGGCACAGCTGTGTTTTGAGCTTAATGCTAATGTCAGCAGGCTAACATGCACACCATGACTATTCTAACATGCTAACGTTCGGCAGGTATGTTGTTTACCATGGTCATCATAAAAGTTTAATGTGCTAGCAAGCTAACATTTGCTAAGCAGCCCTGAACACAGACAGCTGAGGATGACAGTCAGTTTAGCAGGTATTGGACGGTAGAGCCATGCTGCTATTATTGCTAGCAAAAAATACCATCCTTTCCTGGGGTTGATCAAACTCGATGGTATGTTCATTAACTGTTACAAGGAACATCTGATATTAAGTGATAATCATCACTGTATGAACAAAAATAACCAGAACCAGTAATACATTTGTGACTCTGCAACCCACTGCTTCCTACCAGTATGGGACTGAAGCTTACATGAATGGCACACATGCCAAAACTATTAGTATTGTCCTAAATGGTACTTTATGCAATATTCATTTGTGAGTACGTGGTCCGTGTCAATCTGTGTCAGTGTCAAAGGGTGTGTTCACATAGACACAACAGCCTGCTCACCCCTCGGACCCCCTGTTTGATCCAGCCCTTATTCTGGCAACAAACAGAGCTTCAGGTCACCTATTCTGATGTGCTTCCTCCCACCATCCTGTGCCCCCTCTGCATCTGCATTCAGGAAAAAACAATGGCCTCTACTTCATCTGTCTCCCAGGTGTCAGCGTGAATATGATCCCGGGATAATTTACCTCGCTCCTCATTTCTTGTTCATCAAATGAAGGCCAGTGTCTGCCTGTCCTTAGTCTCATTTACATTTTCTCATTTGCTCCGCACTTTTATTATTCAAATGCGTATGTTGTCTAGAAAAAACGGATTGGACAAGTGGATGGGTGATGCTGTCGCCAATGCTCTCCATGTGCATCACCCAAAGAGACAAAGAGGTGCCAGGTAGTGTTTGAGGGTCTGTATATGTATCATAAGCCACCTGAGGATGGAGGCAGCCATTGTAGAATCGGGTAAAAAAAAAAAAAAAACCTGTGGATTCTTTGTATGACTGCATTGCCTTTAAAGCCTCTGGATATATCACAAATCGACAGTGCTTCATACAACAAATAAACAGGATAACTATGACCTTCTTTTCAACAGCAGCTATACAAACAGCTGTTGAACCCTTTTCTGGAAAAGCAGTGGTGGACAACAGAGTAGGGTCTCAATGTATAGAAATTGTGGTGGACATTGTATCTGGTAAATTCAATTTTCCATCTGTCAATGAAAAGAGCCCTACAGATATTACACATTCTCTGGTCCAGTACCAGCGTATAGACTCTAGTCCTTGACCATGGTTTTAAAGAGTTTGCCACTTGACCATGGTTTTTCACCACATTCAGAGATGGTGAATACATGTCAGTCCTCTCCTTTGAATGATATGTGTAATTTGCGTGTTTTTACTGCTGCAATTCAAGGATTCTGCAGCATTAATGAATCAACCATATTCATTTGCGGAATCATTTATCTCTTGCACAATGAGCCTTGCTGATACATAACCCTGCTGGTAATTTAGCTTTGGTGTAGCTGTCAGTGTTATGGGTTTAAATTTCAGCAGTCTAGTTCAAACAAGCAGCATGAGCGATGCTGCGAGTCCCTTCGGAGAGCAAGCTGGTAATGTATGCTGCGGAAGAAATCATATATGTGCACTAAATCAAGCAAGCTACAGACAGCCAAATGCACCGAGAGTTAGCAGTGATGGAGAGTGAAAGTGAGGACTTGATAGGTTCAATCTAAAGAGATGGGGAGCGATTAGATTGGGTGAGGGTGGGTGTCTGGAGACATGGGGGCAATATTCTCAGACGTCTTTCTACAATAAATATATTTTTAATTTGTGCTCTTTTATTAACCAGCAAAATCACTTCAAAATGAATAGCACATTATTAAGTCTTCTAGTGGCTCTTACTGTTCTTTATCATGAGTTTGTATCACTGTGCAATTCATCTCCAGCCATTCTTCACACTAAATATGTTTTATATGAGCCTTCATTTATCATGGCCTGTCAGCTCTCAACTGTATCATTATTCAGTCTAGAGTTATAAATTGGAATCATTAAACGGTTTTTCATATAATCTGATGCAATAACTGCTCCCCCTTTATTGGCTTGTGAAAAGAAAATAGTAAATACAATTGTCTGTCAAGATCTTTGGAGATAGCCGTCTCTCTCAGGCTGAAATGAAATTAGGCCAGCCGAGGAGACAGGATCAATGTCAGCAGATTTGTTCGACTTTCATCGTGGAGGGGACGGGGTTGAGCGGATGAAGGATGGAGAGAAAAGGAAGCTGACACTGCTGAACCCGATGAGGAATGTGGGCTTAGCTGTCAATATTTTTTTTTCATACAGTGTCACATCAATCAGAGGTGTCTTTTCAACTTCTCAGTGCGGCCCTGCGCAGACATTCGTAATGGAGATATTACATTCCCTGAACTCAGTGTGGTCTCTGTATCTTTTTTGTTCGGCATCTGAGACGTTTTCATGGAGGTGTAGTGATTAACGATGACAATGTGGGGTCAGCTTTTTCATCACTTGAGTCATATTCTAATCAGAGGAGGACCTTGGAAGCATGAACCATCTCTGTGACCACTACATACCAAATTGTAACAAGTAGTTAAGCCCAAATGCTCTCTAAATGGTTTAGAAATTAAATATAAGCCTTGTAGAATTATTTGTATCGGCAGAATGATCACTTATTATGACACAAACGTGTTCGCAGTATTGCCAGAAACAAGCTTAGCACACACATGAAGCTTACCAAAATACATTTCAAATGAAAAAAGGTGGGAATTGGCACAATTATCAGATCACAAAGGGATAGACTTTCACAGTTTAGCTCTTGAGAAAAGATCCCTGCTGTTTCGGGATTGTTTTCTCGGTTCTCATCCCATAAAGAGATGGTGATAAAAGATGTTTAACCAACTCTGAAAATCATGGGTAAAGACTGCCACCCTCTGGCAACCTCACAGACGAAGCAATTAAGCTATTATGTTAGATATTGTGTTAAGTTTAGAATTTGAGGACATCTCAACACATTTTTATTGCCAACTGTGAGAGAATTACATAAACAAGTTTTATGTCAAGGATGTGGGTATTCTTAGGAATGAGTTAAATTATAGGAATAAGTCAAAAGAAAAAGAAGACAATGTAGTATTGGAGGCTATTGCAGTACAAATGCACATCCTTTTCTATGAGCCTATGCTGCCATCTACTGGATGATGCACTAAAATGATGGTGTGTAATTTGAGATGACACTTCTGAAGAAACTGAGCAGCATTCAACTTCTCTGCTTTGAATTTGAACAGCAAGACACTGTGAGGAAAAAAGTAAAACACGGGGCCACATTACTCTTTTGTACACCTTACTTTTACCAAAATATCATCATTTCCTGAAACCCATTCCCCTTATTCCCCAATGCCAGAACAATAAACTGCACTGCACTTGTGCAGTTTGGATCCCCACTGAGACACACATCTGGGTAAAATCTGGTTGAATGAAAATTATATTTTAATCACAAATTTCTTCCTCAGAGTAAAAGTTTTCTGAGTATCTGCTGTGTGAGTGACAAACTCGCACTGTCGGTGTGTCAGCATAATGAGAGAGTAAAGACAAGTTCACTGTGACGTGCAAGGTAAAGACCAAGTGAGCAACTTCACTTTAGGCCAGAGGATGGCGTGTTTGTACCAGGTAGTGTGGACATGTAGGAATGTGCGGTAGGGTTGTATACAAATATAAACAGACCTGAACAGTATGACGTGGAGGAGCTTCTGCAGCCCTTCATCACTGATATGGAACTAGTTTAACTACACTAGTGAAATTTTTAGTGTGTTGTTGCAGTGAAAAGTAAAGATTTCAGAAGCAAATTTCTGAACTGATCACCTGAAGGTAATCACTTTCTCATCAGGTTTCGTGGTAAAAGATGATTTTTTTTTTCCTAAGTAGCGTTCAAGTCCAAGTTATCTGAAAAATTCCATTGTTTGCAAAATGCCCAGAACTCCAGACCAGGACTATTTATTTACCCCTGCTGGCCCGTATTTCCACCTGCATGTTGAAGGTGTGTATATGTAAACTCCCCCAAAAGAGAAGCAGTTCACTCCAAGGTCTCTGTTCTGTCAATCTGGCAATAAAGCTCGGTCATGCTCTCTTTCCCCCCTCTTTGCCCCCCCCCCACATCGCTTTCTCTCCGTCTTTCATAATACTTCACCATCCATCTGAGTTTGCCGTGTGAAGGAGCTGGAATGTTCTGGAAAATGACAACAAACTGCTCAGGGTGCTCACGAACGAACAAGCTCACACACATTTGTGGCTACTGTTTTCTACAGAATAATAACAAATCTGTAACTCTTATGCTGCACACCTTCTACAATAAAAAACATAACAAATATGTACATCTTTAACAGTAAAACTACTTAGAAAATAGCAAACCTAAAATATCATATGATAATTGGGGCTCTCATGTAACTGGAAAAGGACCAATTTCTTGTTTTCTGTAAACTCTACAGGTCAGTGCATAAGTTTAACTGTGAAGAATGAACAAGGAGGAATCTTTGAGTTTGATTGGGAATGGCTCATGATTTAACAAAGTGTCTTTGTGAGAGGCAGCAGATCTGGAGTCAGAGAACATTTGGCTGAGTTTAATACAAATGTGTGCCGCTAAAGAGAGTTTTATGGCACACAAGTTATCCAAGTGGGACGCTTTAAAGGCAAAAAAGGACCTCGGGTCAAAATAACAGATATGTGTGGCTGTGATTTCTAGTTTTCCCAATCTTGACATTCTTAATCTTGCAAGATTAGCTAGATTAGTAGGTCAACTATACAGCTAGTCTTGATGAACTGAATAAAGGCCAGATTGGGTAATCTGGATGACTTTTGATGCATTGTTTCAGTTTGTAGGAAGAGCATAATTAAAATATGAGCTCCTTAATCGCTTGCTCCTTGAAAACTCCCTTTACACTCAGCTTCAGTCTAATATTACTTACATTCCCAGAAAAAAACAGTGGTTCTTTGGCTTCATCTGTTGAGGTAACAAATTCAATCAGGGACATTATTTCCTCTGTCCGCATTTTGTAAGTTTCTCAAGAGGAAAAGGTGAAACTAAGCCTTAGTCTCGACAGTGCTTAAAGATGATGACATGACCAACCGACTACATGTTCTCAGTCACCCGTGACGCACGGCTCCTTAGACGGGCTGATTCTGCAAACGTGTCATCACTTTGCACCATCTTGTCGATGCTATCGCGGCTATCTGCATTCTCCCTGAGAACTTGATATGACCCAGAGTGCTATGACGCGAAGAAAAAAGTGGCGGTAATGTCTGTAAGTTTGTCAAGTAGCAGAGAATTAAGGGCACAGTTCAAAGGGCTTTTGGGTTTCACTGCTGGCCCGGCCTTACAGGGCGTACAGCCGCCCAGTAAAAGTTAGAAGCCACTGTGTTTAAAGGGAACTCACCTCTGTAAAGTCATATATGACAGTAATCTCCCTTTTTTCAAACTAAAATCACCTAAACAAAATTGCAAAACATTGTGATAAAAATCATGTCCGTAAATTCCCAAAAGTAATTTATCCTTTCATTGATCCTCAATTCGGCTGGAAAAACTGACGTCTTTCTTTCCCTGACGTGAGTGCAGTGAAAAGAATACTATTAAAAGTAGCCCATCAAACCTGTCCTCCGGGACTTGCTTGCACTTGTCTGGGCTCAAGTTCAGAAAGAGAGAAAGAGGGCAGAGAATGGCTCAGGATGAATCATCTGAAGACAAGGAGACAGTGACAAATCCATTTTTAGCTTTAACTCAAACATTTTAGCTCCAGAATGCTAATAACGTCTCGCTTGGTTTAGTCAAACGGTCTCTGAAGAGAGAGTATCACTTTCAGAGGCTTCCCTCTTTGTTGACAGGTCGCAGCCCTGCTGAAGAAACACCGCTGACACTGACTTAACTCCCCCAGCATTAACACTTCATACAGTAGTGTAAAGTACGATACAGGAGCTGAAGGTGGATTATGTGTGCTACAAAAATCAGGAACAGATGGTACTAGCATCTTTGAATATGAATCATATTTATAGCCATGATGAGATACCTGGCAACAACCTCTCATCTTTTCTGTGTCGGTGTAAATGTGTGTAAAAGTCACTGCTGATTAAAATGTCTGGGCCTCTGGGGAAGGTGAACATTCATTTTTGAGACTCTAATGTAGTAGGATTGGTAGTTGAGAGTTTATTTAAAAGGTGACAAATTAAAGGGAATATTTGTCACGTTGTATCCGAACATCCACTCAGTGTTGATGGTAAATGTAGTCCATTGAAGCAGTAAATTCCTCAGTGCGTGACAGAGAAAACTGAGTTCTCCTGCTCGCGTAGCAGTGCCAGCAGTGCCTACATGTACCAGGATGCATTGTGTGCGAGCTTCTGATGTCACTGAGCAAGCTAGCTGCTGCTAATCGAAGTTTCACAAAGTTGACAAGCAAATGATTTCCTGCTGTTCATCATTTCTTGTATTTATATCATTACCTTCAGGGCATGTCTATCAAGCAAACTTGCATATAGCAACACACACACACACATATATATATATACACACATATATATATATATACGCTAGCTGAGTTAGCTCTAGAGTATAAAGTTCAACAAAAAGCAACACAAAAAAAAATGTTACCGGCATCCAACCTACTACTCTTGTTACTACTACTTAGGGGCTACTGCCCCTCAATATTACAATATTAGTCCAAATATCGTCCCAGCCTGTGGGAGTAGCACCCCAGCATGTAGCTATTACGTTGTTGGCCAAAACATAGTGTTACTCACTCAGTGGTCATCTGCCCTCTCGGCCCTGCTAGTCTTGGTTGTCTTTTACAGTTTACCTAAGAAGGTCTCCAGCACACCTCTGTCCAAGTGAGTAAAACATTCATGCATAGTAATGCACACACGGGCTCTCTGGGTTGTCATCGGTGACAGCATCCAACAAAAACTGCCCACGCTGAAATTCATTGCAGCAGAATGATTCAGTTTCTGTTGCCATTGGAGGGCAATTTGAGCAAAGGCACCACCAGTCACTGTTCGTTCTCGGCAGCTCAGGTTGGTCCCAGCAGACCATATCCTCCTTCACGGCTAATGCAGCTGCAGCCTCGGCCTCTCTCCGCTGCATTTATCCAGCCATAATACTGCTGAAAATCCACGTCAGCCAAAACAAAGTAAAAAGTATCCACACTAAAATGTATCCTCATCCATAACATCCCATGCACACAAATTTTGGGATACCATTTTCACTGTTGGAAACAGCTAATATACAAGTGAGGAGAAGAAGATAAGTTTTGACTGTCCATGGAGGCGAGCATACAAACGATGCAGAAGTACAATCTGTAGTTCGAAAAACATTTGCATATACTATCCACATTGTAATGATACAAAGCTGATTGAAGGTCGGCAAAGTTCTCATTTAAAGAAAAAAACGTGAATAAATGAGTGAACGTGTGACAGAAACTGTACTAGAAGGTTGTGGGCCGATCTCTCATCATCTACCCTCTAACTTAAAAGGATAAGTCGCGGGATGTTCTAAAGTTTTCTTCTTGTCAACAAAGCCCATGAAAAAAACAAAACCAACAATGAATTTATGTATTGTCTGTGTATCCAAAGCCTGATATAACTTATTCCTCCGCGTCATAGCACTCCATTGTTTTCCAAAAATAATTAAAAACACACCAATGAGTCACAGCGTTGCACTGGGTGACAAGCTCCTCCATTACCATGAACATGGCCAGTGTAGTTTTTTATTTTAGTCAGTCCCACAGACACTGTCTTGCCGGTGTAAATACTCAGTAGAGCACCAAATCTGTATTAATCCACGGCAGAAAATAGTCCCCAACAAATGCACTTTTACCTCTGTTTGAGCAACGTTTGCTAAAAACTACAGGGCCCAGCTGTTTTAGGAAATTACAGAGCATTTTAGAAAACTAAAAGTATGTACTTGGGACCCATTTTTAGAAAGCAAGGAACTTGGAGCAAAGAGCCACAGATAGGGGGAGACGGACCAACACATTGTTGGTTTTGTTTTTTTATGAGATTTGTATGAAATCTAAACTGTTGTCAGGCTTATCCTTTAGTGAATGTCAGAATTTAACTCATCTTTTCCTGTTTTCAGCTGATGGGTCACTTTCACACAGATTCTCAAATCATCTACTAATGATTATTTTCCTCCAAATTAATTTGTTAACCCATATTTCCATCAGAAAAGCAAAGATTTAGCTAAGGCATGATGTCACTAATATGGCTAGCCAAGCAAAAAATCACTGATTTGTTTAATATCCAAATACCAGGGAAAACAGAATGCATGTATCATTATCATTATAGCAATCATAATCATTACAATGACAAAGACCAGGAATGCCTAGCTTTTCAGTCCACAACTGGCTTCTTCCTCCTATCCTTGGGTAAGTTTCCCGCGCACTATGTCATGGGGAAATCCTTGCCATGTCTTTGAGTGAAGGAGGCTCACAGCCAGTATCGCTGCTCGCTGCCAAGGAAAGACTCAACCCTCTGATCCTGGGAAGTGTGCCGCACTCTTTCTATTTGATGTTGTAATTGTTTCTCTGTCTTGGACAGGAGGTCTGGGACATGTTTTTTTCTGTAGGAGCGCAGAGTTCCATCTCTGTAGATGTTTTGGAGATGTGGCAACAGGTTGTGGTCTGCAGCATATGGGCTCACTTTAAAACCTCCACAAAAGCATCTCCTTTGAGATAATTGTACCATGAATTAGACCAGGGAGGCTTTGATTTATCAACACAGTTGTTGACAACAAGTTTCCACCCCTTCAGACTTTCCATTGACAAATCTGCTGCAATAACCCAAACCTGTTAACATAACACTAAACAGCATAAAATGACACTTAACTCATCATGTTGGACAAATTGCCTTCGGTGTAATGAGTTAATGAAAGGACAGTCCTAGAGAGGAAAAAGAATAATTTCCTCATGTTGCAAATTTCAGCCGAGGCTCTCAACGTCCTCTAATTACGCCAGATGAAGGTAAGCTCTCCTTGACACCTTATAGTCTTCTAGGAAGCTCACTGAGACCTTTGACCGAACCCATAATTAGCCGTAATGTGGGTGTACACAATTCAAACATGGTTACATCAACACTGACACTGAGCAATCGTGGTTTGTCATTTTACATTTTCCAAAGCTGTTCCAACAAATAACATCATCACATGTGGGCTCCACCACATGCACCATCATCGTCACAACTTCATGTCAACAATATTTGACATAAATCATGATCTCGCTTGTAACTTTAACCGCAAATAATTAGGAGTGCAGCCACAAACTGTTTATACTTTCCATTGTCTTGCTGGCCACAGTAGAGTGAGTTTTCTGGGGTGATATTACTTTTATTTTTATTTGATATGACATGTAAAATAAACACAGCAAATAAATGAATAAATACATAACGTTTCAAAAGGTCAAAATCCAAATGTCCATTCCTTAAACAACACAGGTGTTTATAGAACGTACACAAACACATCAACTAATGATTCAGTGCTCTCTGACAGAACTAGGGCTGAAGCAATCGATTGGCAGAAAATTCAACAATTTTGATTGTTTAAGTAAAACAGCCAAACAACAATACATTGACACAGACAACCAAACACCACACTAATGGAAATAAAGGAACACGTAGATAAGTTGGTACTTATCTTACATTATTGTTAAATGGCCAGTGGTGGAAAGTAACTAAGTACATTTACTCAAGTACCCTACTCTAGTACAAGTTTGAGGAACTTGTAGTGTACTTCAGAATTTCCATTTGATGATACTTTATACTTCTACTCCATTACATTAAAGAGGGACATTTTGTACCTTTTACTCAACTTTAAGAGTTTACTTTAAAAAATATGATTAAACTAGTTGTTTCCAGCCTTTTTGGCTTGTGTGTAGTTGTGGCTCCTCGTCTCATTTCAGATGTCTATGAGTTGTCAGCAGTTCCACCATATATTATATGATTTCCCCTCTAAACGTCTACTAACTAACCTACCTAACTGTTAAAACTAGCCCTCCCTCGACCAGCTACAACAGTAACTACTTACACATTGATGCATCAGTATTAACAATCTAATAATGCCATATCAAATTATATATCAGTCACAGAGACAAAACAAGTACTTTTAATTTACTTTAAGTACAGTTTGCTGATAATACTTATGTACTTTTAAGTAACATTAAGTTGGATTTTTCATGCAGGACTTGAACTTGTAATGGAGTGTTTTCACATTGCTGTATTGGTACTTTTACTGTAGTAAACAACCTGAATGCTGGGCTGCATTCATAAAAAAGGGAAAACATCAAATACTGAAATTGTTCATAGTGTTCTTTTATTTAATTTTAAATCCAGTCTCTCAGTTTCACACATACAGTTCTGTATTGTCATGTGCTTTTAGTTTGACCCAAGTTTACCTTCCCTGTCTTTTCACTTCCACTGCTTTTATCTCTCAGTTGTACACACAATGCCTTTTCAGCCAGCTGGTTTCTATTCTGTTCACAGACACCAACTTACCACCATAATATTTACATCATTATACTAACGGCAACAGTACAAACAGACAGTAAAAGTTCATTTACATACAGTGTTTACATATTTCCGTACACTTGCTCATTATTGTAAACCCAGCGACTGAGAGGTTAGGCAGTACATTCATTCAGGAAGGGGCATGCTAAGGAAAATGGGGGAGCTATGAGGGGCTTTTTCTTGGCCAGCAAGTCCAGGCTTGGTTGCAGGCCTGTCTGTCCCTACTCAGCGCAAACATGTCAGACATTTCACCACCAGCATGAGTGAGTTAAGGTCCCTCCACTCCTCTGCTGTAGGTTGAAGAGATCTCCATCTCACACAGTATAAGCCTGGATTATACCCGAAACGGTTAATTTGTTGATGCCACATAATTAGCTTTTAAAAGGCATATGCTTGTTCTTCCTAAATATGGAAAGCCGATGAGAGACATGAAGGATTCCTGAAATATCTGCCAACTGTAAAACACACATGCATATTTTGAAAGCTGAAAGGCAATGTGTCCAGATGTGACCAAAAAATAATCGTGCGGGCTGAGTTTCTGTCATTGGCCGACGCAGGTTTAACTGCTCACTTAACCAGAGTCCGGAGTCAGTTTTCACATTTCTGCTCTTGAATCTGGACTCGCACAGTGCAGCACTACAATTCACGGAGGAGAGGCGTCCAGTTGATTAATCCACGGGTGTCGGGACAAACAAGTCTCCATTATGCAGACACTGGACTCGAGTTATGCAGCTTTCAACAGATCACCACCATGACAGACGACCACGAGCAGGAATACATATGCATTTCAGGAAGTCAGCACAGCTCTCTTATGAGAAACGTGAAAGCACGGCTCTGGCTGGAATATACTGAGAACACCCAAAACAAACCCACTTCCCGGCCCAACTGGCACCCACACAAGGGTAGAAATAAGGGAACGTATTTATGAGCATCTGGCTGTGGTTCAGTGAGGTCAGTGCACTGATAGAGTACAAGGATATATCCCATTGCCTGCACTTCTACATGTTCCAGAAGAAGAACTTGTAGATCATGTGGTTGTCTGCCTTATTAAAAAATGCATGAACTTAGATTTGAGCTTTGTTAAATACAGTGTAAATTGTAGCATTGTGAATATAAAAGTCTTAAAAGCAGCATCTCATTAGTTAGCTGGCATGTGTTTTGTCCCAGAAGTAAGAAATCAAATCCACTATGGCTGCCAACTCCCTCGTCCTGCGCATGCACACACATATAAAAGACACTGCTTCTAATTCTCCCGTGTTGTGACATCAATATTCAATCTGTCTTTGGGATTTCTTTGTCAGGACGGCACGATTATGCTGGTAACATTGACTGATATCGAGCTTGGCTTTTGGAAGAAGACACACGGTTTTCATAAGCCCATTAATCTTAAAAGGAGCAACTGTCAGAAAACATACAGCACCCCTATCCCTGACATAAAAAAGGCCTGTCCAAGGCCTTGATTTCTGGTTTGGCGGAAAACGATATCACACTGCCTCCGATAGAAGGCCTTGAATGTCCCTTTGCAGACTTTTCCATTATGTATCTGGCATTCTTAAGCTTAGAAGCAGATAGTAACACCACAACTGCTATTCATGATACACGTCTGGATTTACAGCTCAAAGTCACTGCTTATTATTATTACAGGTGTCTCAAAGCTTCACCTAAGCACAGGAACTAATTTTAGGCCAAGTAAGGTATCATCTGAGAGACAATACAATGAGTGAAATGGAAAGTACTACAGCTAAAAGTCAAAAGTTTATCATCCAACATTACAGCAGAACTGTGAATTGAAAATACAAGGTTAGTGTCAATTTCCACATGTGACCCAGTGTTTTCGACTCCCTGGGCTGATTTCCAAGTAGGGCAGGCTTGAATCAGCAGCAGCCGTGGATGGAGTCTGAAGTGCTCCAAAAGTAATTAAGGTTCCTTCTCTTAATTGACAACAGACTGAGCCCAGCGAAGCTCCACCACCAAACACCGCTAAACAACCGAGCATGGGAGTATAAAAAGTTTCATGTAATAATGCCTAGGAAAGCTGAGCAGACTGCAAAGAGCGTGAGTATGAATGACGTAGTAACACAACAAATGCGTAGTTATGCAGCCCTGTCAGAAAGTAAACCCCATTAAAAAGATGTTTTTTATTTTGTCAAGTTTATGTGATTTAGTCCATCCTGCATGTGTTGCTGTCGGTTTTCGGCCCATCTCAAATGTTTTAACCAACCACTTTCCCTAGACAAGAAAATATTTACAACTTTCTTGACCCTTGGGACACACAGATTGCTCCTTTGGTTTGCTTTAAAATTATGTCAAACTGAAAGAGTACAATTATCTTTACCCAAAGAAGAATTTCTTGTGAGTTTATATAATGCATGGGAATAAAAAAAGAATATTTACTTGCTTTCTGGCTCCAAGTGAGAGTTTATCTATCACCTCTTCAACATGCAGGACTATTCTGCTCATGGCCACAGAGGGAGCTCTTCATCATCCTTTTACATCGTTTGATTATCATGCAGCACTGGAGAAGACCATGTTCTTGGTCTCAGGTCACAGGTTACATTGCAAAAAGTTCAGCAGTCTATCTGAAAAGAAAGTAGAGAAAAACATAAGCCCCCATATGATAACGTGGCACAATTCATCATGACTTGGCACAAAATATTTCTGCCTCATGAACACTGCTGATAACCATTGACGATGGTAATGTAGACCAGAGAAAAGTAGACAGGGAAAAGTTATTATTGTTTACGAAGAAAGTGAATAAATAGAAAAATAGCATTAAATAATTTTTAAACATATATTCTATAGCTACAGTTCAGAACATTTAGGATCATACTATATGGCCAGTTGACTAAATATATGGTGATTCTAAAACACACCTAATAGCACATTGTGCTAAAATTTCACAAGAAGAAAGTACGAGACAGGGAAACGTTATTATTGTTTATGAAGAAATTGAAATCATTCAGCCTGGAATCTATAAATCTGACACAAGAAACAGCCACATTTCATATTAATGTTCCCCTTGGAGATTTACCTATAGGAAGTAACCGGCCATCATTTTCCCATTCACGGAGCATCACTTTTTGATCATTTAATCTATATGTAGATTGTGATGGTGAATTATAGCCTGCGCCATGTCTGATAAAAATGTCTCACCTTGAATCTTTATTATGCTGACTCTGATAATCTGATAGCAGATGCTAAACATGTGTGTGTACTTATCACTAATGCTTAGAGTTAGTTATCTTTTCCATTCGCATTTCCAGAACAGATCATCATCTTCCTGAATTTATGGTTAGTGTTTCCACTCCGAAGTCATACTTTTATCTTAATTAAGTGCATCATGATAAGTGTGGCCTCTTTATGCAGTCAGAGATTACTACTGTGCATTAAACTACAATGTTCCACCAGAAACAGCTCCTGTAATGCAGGAGTGGAAGTCTTATACTATGACCTTACTCAATATTTACTCTCTCTGCAGTCACATGATGTTACTGCTGTGTCCTCTTAACACGTTTTAAAACTAATTTGTTGTGTTTCAGTCATGTCTTTCACTTTGAATGAGGCACCAGATTCAATTCTTAGATGATGCACTGTTTGTGTTACAATGTAGGACCAGCAGGAGTATTTATCTTTATAATTTTTGCCTGTTTTTATTGATAAAGACGAGGAAAGCCTGGATGTCAGTGCCGACCGGGGCTTGACTGTTTGATCCTCTGTGGAAGTTTATATCAAAAAGAGAAAATGGTCGTCCGAGGAGAATCTTTGATGCAAGCAACGAACAAAAGGAAAACAAACACAATATATGTGTGAATGCTACCAGAATTCATAACTGCAGACCAGAGGTCAGCCTGTGAATGCTAACACTCAAGTCGGTTCACATTTTGGGATGACAGCTTGAATCACAGCAACAGAGAGAGAGAGAGAGAGAGAGAGAAAAACTCCTTTGTATTTTCCTAATATGTTTCCACTTTAAATGAAAACCACATTTGTCCCCAATACACAACAAAGTTGTTATGGATTCCCAAGGACAGCCAGTGGTATGAAATTAAAACAAACTGAAGCCATTTCTGATGTAGCACTTTGTTAGATGGAATATACTTATGTAGTGCGTACAGTCAATAACAGAAAACATGGCTTCATGTTATATCCTCTTTGAAATGTGATAACTGCGAGTATAGCTTAAGGTAAAGGCAGCTTTCTGCATACAAAAAACAAGCAAACACAGTGACAGACCCCTCACCTCCCTTCACATTCAGCAGGGGATATTTGTCTGCTTCTCTCCAGAAACAGTCATGCATGATCCTCAGGCATCTCCCTTAATGTAACAATTAAAAGCACGCTCAGAACATGAAGACACATGAGACGTGTTTAGTGAAGGTCACAAGCAATTACCCAGCCTGGTAAAAGCTGGCATGTCTCACATGGCACCGCTGCACGCCCTCATTAGGCGTGTTCTGCAGCTCAGAGTGGGTCTTGCAGCTATAAAAGAACTGAGCTCGCTGCCTTCCAAGCCTCCTTTTAGCAGAACCTCACCAGCAGGAGCACAAAGAAACTACACATCACCGCCTCTGGATCAGATAGGAGTGGACAAACCTTTTTTGTGGGGGGGGGGGCGTACTTGACCAAGGAATCGGTGTGTTTCTTTACAGGTTGGGCTTGGTTGGCTTTCAACAGGATAAACATTGATTCCCCCTCCTTCCTTATAATGAGCAACAATTTTTAGCCTAAATGTGAAACTTTAGGTTTAATGTATCAGCACAAAAATGACATTTTCAAATAGGCGAGGAACAGAATAGCTGCTGTTCAGTTGTTACTTTACCAGTTACCAGGCACAGATGAGCAGCCTCGGGAGCAGATGCACATAGTTTGTTTTTGCCTCTGCCCTTATGCAAATATAAGGAGCAGGAGGTTTTCCCTGACACACTTTGTTTTAAACTTAAAGCCTCATGTTGGTCCTGTTGTGCCGAATGCTCACAATCTGTCTAATAATTTCCATACCGAGCACTGAGACTCACTAAATTAAACAAACACTACATCAAAAACACAGGCACAACAAAAAAAGGGGTGGGGTGGGGGGGCTCTTCAATAAAACACTATGGTTCGTCCAGTTGTGGAAGGAAAATTGAAACCATGTCAGAAAACATATACAAGTTGTGCTTTTGTTGAAATGGGAAAGACACGTTTATCTGAGCTGATGTCCAAAACGCTGCACACTATTACTACTAATTGAAACTTGATGCATCACAGCTACCAGTTATTTTGCTATTTTTTCTCAAGCCAAGGAGCCAGAGGTAGGCCTTGGTTGCATTAGGTCTGCACACACACACACACACACACACACACACACACACACACACACCTCTTGAATGGTACTGTTTAGGTAGGTAGTCTTTATTGATTTCAGCTCTTTTAACATTTACATAGCAGTTTATAAAGTAACATCAGTGTAAGTGCACCTGAAAGATCACTAAAATAACCAGCTCCAGCGCCTCAGCACCTCCAGATTCATCCGCAGACACTCCTCTCTATCGGGCCCCGTCGAGACAATGAAAAATAGAGCCTTAAATTCGCCTTAAGACTTTAAAGACGAAGCACACTTGAGGAAGGGAATCCTTTGATGACACTTAAAACCAACACCAATATTTACCGACGGGGGTCGTTGCACCTTGCGGGCGTCAGGTGTCGATCGGATGAGTTCACTTGTGTCTGATCTGAAAGCGATTTGGGAGGAAATTTCACACTTTGAAGACCGCCGTCTGTTTGTGCACCATTCATTGTCTGACGCTCGAAACTGAACAAACAATAAAGAATTAGAATGAAACCATTAAAGGAAAATTAATCTATAGTTACATTTGAGAACATATAGGATGATACAGACACGTGCTTAAAACGAGATTAAGTATATTTTCTGAACGCCAGTAGCAAATATACAAATATATATTTTGACACATAAAAGGCACAGAAAAGGCATTGCACCCCAAACATTAAGACAGTGGAAATTACTTATAGTCCCTGAATATGAATTAATCCTCATGTTTTGGGGAACAGAGAAAAAGTAATCGATATTAAATGAGAGTCTGCGCTTTTTCAAAGTAGGAATGCTTTACACAGTAATATGGTAATATTAAACCAGCGACAGTAATGTGTGTAAATATGAGCTTTAGTCGGTGATCATCATTAGACAAAACAACCACCATTATATACATCCCTCTGCTCGAGGCTATCACCGGAAAATGAATAATTCCATTGGCCCTCCCAGCCTTAAAACATCTTCCATTACTTCCACATTGTGCTTTAGCTCATGAGGCTCAAGAGATGTCGTTTAAAGATACAAATCTGGGAAGAGTTAAGTTACTTTTTACTCCCCTGATGAAATGGCAGGGGATACGGAGATAAAAAGAAGAATATTGTACAGCAGACAGCGTCCGGCAGACAATAATTATGCGTCATCCATTAAAGTTCAAATGAAATATTAAGGACTGTGCCTTTGGTGTTTGTGTTGATGCTGCAGTATATATGTGGGCACATATTGCATCAATACACTTTGACCCTTGCAGTATGAGGGGAGCCGTTCAACACTGTTGTTGTTGAGTCACACATGAGAAACACAATCAGGCGGTTGAGAAGCCGCGCACCTGAAATATGTGCAACAAAAAAAAGTAAAACTGCACTGACGGTTGAGGTGTTTTCCAAACGCGTGGATTATTTATTAACATTGCTTTGATATTTCTTTCATTCTTTAATAAATGTATTCGCCTCTCAGCGTCCATAATGAGTGAATTGAACGTTTTAGAAAAGAGCATTTAGCAAAATAAGATTCCAATAATAAATGCAGAGCACGGACCTCGTCGTGGTTAAGTTTTGGAGCTCTGCTGTTTATCTAACCTACATAGCCGGAATTTACACTGAAGAAAAGCCAATCTACTGCCGCGCACAGTTTGGCTTTTGGTATCTTTTAAACTTCAGCAATAAAAACCTGCAGAATTATTTCTCCTTCACAAGCCGAAGGCTTTAGATAACCAAGACTGTGCTCATTTAATATCAGCAGTGTAAAGGTGAATGTCCGGCAGGAAGAAAAAACATTTAAAAAAAAACGAAGTCATGCAAATTCAATTTCACAGGTAAAATATACAGACTGCATTCACTTCTGCATGTAATGTATCTTTATGTTCCAACAGACGTATTATTCGTTAAATGTGATTACATTATACCAGAAAACCATTATAGCCTACTAGTGTTACAATGCATACATTAACACGGCAAAAAATAATGTTACAGAAAACATTCGTATTTGAAACTTGTAGAAGTGTAATACAGGAAAAAAAAAATGCACACAATGAGATATATAATAATAAAGCGGACTCGTGAAGGAAATGGTATCAAAATATAGGCCACGCATACGGCGTAAATCGACGCACCTTCTCACTCTGATATCTCTGTTGAATACAGAGACATTTTTGGTCATTCCTATTGAAACAGTCAGAAAAGGGTTTACCTACCCCGAAAACAGTGCACGAGTCAAAGGCTGTGTGCTGATGAGACCATGTAATTCCTACATTGTCCAGATGAGGGGAGTCCTGCCAGCCGAGCAATGGACAGAGGACAGAGAGAGAGACACAGAAAGACATGTCAGGGGGAGAGAGAGAGGCAGTGACACAGCCATGAAACTGAGGAGGATTTTAAACGCCAGTTATTTAAACAATCATTTATACTCAGCAGCGACAGTTTCCTCCAGCCTGACTGTCACCGCCCTGCAACACGCATGCATATACAGCACGCGAATATGAGACATGGATTCACTGGATGTCCGGACTAATTGAAGGTCCACGATTTAACAAAAAAAAAAAAAAGAAGAAGAAGTTTTCGTCACTAGTATCTAACTCTGAGGCGATCATCTCCAGCACCCACACTCTGCTCCTCTGACCCGACCTGATGCTTTCCATGTGTCCTGCTCCCAGATCTGGATGGTGAAATGGCCAGGAGACAGAGAGGAGAGGGGTGGTGGAGGAGGGGGGTGGTGGAGGGGGATAAGGACACTGCACCCTGTTACCATTGGGTCGACTGTTAAGTTTTACAAGTAACGTTTTGCGAGCTTATAAACGATACCTTCTAAACTTGCACAGGAAACTCCGAAAACATGCTGTGATAATGTATGTCTCTGGCATCCAGTCGATATCCCATAGTCTGGGAGCGCTGCGATCTACAGAGCTATCGATTACATGAGCCCCTTCCCATGTTTGATGCTCTAACACTGGCTTAGAAAAAAGACTCAGGCTGCTGCGAGTGTGAACGTCTCCTCTTTTTGCTCTGATGGTTCAAATGACTCGAATGCGAAGGATCACACCTTCAGTGTGTCTGTTGGATGGTCCATTTATGAACCAATATGCAGAAAAATACTCTAAAATATATTACGATAGGCACAAATGTTGCGTATGTATATGTAAACTAGCCAATCACATCCACAGGTGGATACTTCCAGGGTCATTTTTTATGTTAGTTGAGAGAAATAATTTCATCGGTGCATCACAAACATGATACAGACCACAGGCTCACCCATATTTCATGTGAATTCAGTGAAGTAAAAGTGATCAAATCCCTAAATTACAAGCATCACCGCATGAATATCAGTCAAACACCTTTCTTAAAATGACTGACTGATGCAATTTAATCTTAATGACCCTCTCGTTTAATAATTTATATCAAACTTATACTACTACTACTACTACTACATCCCAGTGTATGTTACTGGTGCGATGTACAGGTCTTTACCAGAAGGCTGCATGTTGGATGAAGCGTTTCCCTTTCTGCCACTTCCCCTATGCAAAATATCCAAGGAGGCTGCACGGCTCCAACCGGATGGGGTTTGCATTGGCTGACAGCGTTTCCAGCGCCGGACGACCAATGAAACCAAAGCAGAGGCTCGGCGTATAACAGCGAAGATTGACGTGGAGGACGCGTCAAATTAATTCCAGCAAACTCCGGACTCCCCGGGATCACTCCAATTTGCTTTTATCGGATGAAGATCACTTCGGTGCCATTGTACCTTGCAGTCACTCGCTTCCTAACAGAGAAGGGGGCGCGCTGCACTCGGAGGAGATTTTAAAGAGGTCTCCTTTTTTCCCTCTTCTGGGGCTCATTCCTCCCGTTCCCCCCTTCCTTCTCTGCCTTCGCTCGGACGCATTCAGCCATTTGAAGGGGCACCTACATTCCCCAGCATCTCGAAACATATAGGCAAATGGGTAAGCCTGCGTTACCATCTGCATGCTTCACTGGCGGGGAGCTTATGGAAGCGTATCCAGCCTCACCACGCCTGCGTAAAGACAGAAATAAGCATTTGTTTTTGTCTCCAAGTTCAGATTGTGTTCAGATCAAGAGTGTCTCTTTGGCGACGGCTTGTCACGTTTATTCCATGGTGGATTTTTCCAGCTCCATTCAGAACGCATTGTTGTCTGTTTAAAGCTTTAAATCTTAAATGGAACCACACCACAAATTATCCTATGAAAAGTGTGTCTTTGTAGAGTTCTCGAGTGTCAATTCCTCAAGCTCGCCATTTTTAATGTTGTTTTTTTTTTGTTGTGCAGGCAGGGATGGTGGAGACTAAACCCAGCCAAACAGTTTACACTCATTTGTAAAGTTGCAAAATAGCGGTTACAAACCAGGGTTGCCAGTGTGTGTAGGCTGACGCATGTTATACGACTTGGTAACCTCAATTTATGGTGTAAATTACAGGAGCTGGCCTGCGTCAAGCGGATGCAGGCTGAATGTGTGTTTCTCTCTTAATAATAAATACATATAGTTATCCCTAACCCCATAAACACAACACTTTTATTACATTATATTTTGTGACAGAATAAGTGCATTGCAAGAATATTATATTTGATTTACTATACATGTCAGAGATGCATGTCTACTCACCTCATGCGGTGTAAATATGTGACTTATGTGTCTCTATTCTCCTGCAGAGCAAACCTATGGAGAGGTGAACCAGTTAGGCGGCGTGTTCGTCAACGGGCGACCCCTTCCCAACGCTATACGGTTAAGAATAGTGGAGCTGGCTCAGCTCGGGATCAGACCCTGCGATATAAGCCGGCAACTCCGAGTCTCCCACGGCTGCGTGAGCAAGATCTTGGCGAGGTACAACGAGACGGGCTCCATCTTACCCGGTGCCATCGGTGGAAGCAAACCCCGGGTCACGACGCCGAACGTGGTGAAAAATATCAGGGACTACAAACAAGGCGACCCCGGGATCTTTGCCTGGGAGATCCGGGACAGGCTTTTGGCAGATGGAGTTTGCGACAAGTACAACGTCCCGTCGGTTAGCTCGATCAGCAGGATTTTACGCAACAAGATTGGGAATCTCTCCCAGCCCGGCCAGTATGAGAGCAGTAAGCAAGCCTCCGCGCAGGCCGGGCTCTCCTACAACCACATATACCCTTATTCCTACCCCAACACCATGTCGCCCACTGGCACTAAAATGGGCAGCCCTCCTGGAGTACCGATGTCGGCTGGACATATGAGCATATCCAGGGCCTGGCCTTCTGCACACACCGTCAGCAACATCCTCGGTATACGAGCCTTCATGGACCCTGCAGGTGAGGAAAACGCCTCCGCGTTCTTGCTCTGTGAGAAATCTTAGGCCTCTGTGCCATACATGGAAGCCTGTATTGCCAGTTGTTCTCAAATAAGAGCTTAATAAACCAGTGCAGCTGGTTATTATTGTGTTATCCTGCGTGATGGATTGCCATTTCACTCAGTACTACCTGCTCTGGCAACAGGCAGGACAATGTGTCCATTAGAAGTTGTACAGGCCTCCGTTTCACCGTTCAGCCAGAAAGCAGTAAGTCCACTCTCAATAGGCCTTTTCATGGGATGATGCATTTGCAAACACTTTGCTCACCTGCTATATCCCCCCTAATCCTTCAAGTAGTCATTACATTTCTTCGCCTTTCTGGTCCTTTAGTCAGTGTTTTCACCTAATGTTGAGTTGCCTGCCCATGTCTATTTTTTGTGCCATACGGTCGAACATAATTCAAACAAACATGTGTATACAATTATATAGAATGGTACATTTTTTATTATTTTTTTCTGATTGAAATAGTTCGACGATGTGAGCCTATTTATACGGGAATATTGCTATTTTACGCACACATGTGCGTAAACATGACATATGATAAAATGCAGGGCTTTATTGGGTATAAAAAGCCGAAATAATTTTTTATTTAAATGATTAAATTGGAGACGAGTATTTATAATAAGCTGATGTTGTTTCCTCTCAAATTGATCGTTTTCTGTTTTGTTTTGTATTTTTCTTTTAGATCAAATTAAAACCCAGGCCTGATTTTGTAATACACGCTTATTAAAAACAGTTACGTACGTTATTTAAAATTAGAATCATTTTGATATTAAATTATATATTTGTTTGATTAACCCTAACTTCAAAACTATTTTAGATAGGCCTGCTGTTTTGAAAATAAAATATGTTTTATAGCCCTGACAGGCTTACGCGTAAAGCATTTTAAATATGTCTATAATTCACATCATTAATTATAAAACGAAATGGGATTGCATTGTTTTTAAGCGATTTTACCATACATACATATTTGACATGAAATGACTGTTTCTAAATCAGCCATTGCCGGGGCGGAGGGATATACGCCAAAGATGGAGGAGTGGAGTAGCGTCAACAGAGCAGCTTTCCCAGCGGCTCACGCGGTCAACGGGATCGACAAATCAGCCATTGACGCCGACATAAAATACGCTCAGGTAAAAAAAATCATTTCTACTCCAAGTTTGGACAAGTGTGTGCACTCTGTACTGCTACAATAGCGCCATTTTCCTTTTCTTCATAGGAAACAGTCCAAATGTTTCGTGCCAAAGTGGGCAGAGGCCTTCAGTAAATGATTGCTCTGTGGCAGAGCTGTGAAAAGGTTCCATGTCAGGGACCCTCACACACACAGTCACATGAGGCCACAGATCTCTGCCTGATAACTGGCTTTAGCCCTGAGACTACCGGGAGTTTTATTACTCTTGATTAAATGCTGACTTCTGTTTTAGGACTGAGATGACAGACAGAGCGCACACATACTCGAATTAGTCCTATTTATGGTGAATTAAATTATAGTGGTTCTCGTGTATTCCTCAGTTTGCTTCCCTCTTCTTCTAAACCACCCGGTCACCGTCTTTGAGATCCACTGCTGTAGGCCACATGTCACTGTCACGTACAATTATACGCGCTGCGAGTTTGGTTTTTTTTCTTTTTCTTTTTGTGTGTTCTTATTTTGTCCCTGTCTTATCTGTTTGCCTGCAGCCCTCCTCCACACTGTCCAGTTATGTCTCGGCGTGCGCTTACTCTCCCACCAACCAGTACGGGGTGTACAGCGGGCCAGCAGGCGGCTACGTGGCCTCGGGCCACCACCACTGGCAGCCGCAGAGCCCGGCCCTGTCCCACCCAGGCAGCGGGATGAGCATGCATGCGGGGGAGATCCACTCGCCGATGAACTTCAAGCATCAGGCCCGAGAAGGTACAGATTCAACTGTTTAATGTGGGTGACAGATGTGTCGAATCCTAAAATATATATATGATCTCTTGGATGCAGATGCTTTATATTAGAATGGACTTTTACAGTTTATTTATTATTATTATCTTTATTATATCAACTCATATCCGCATATGACCGTACAGTCTCTCTCGCCCCAGGTCCCGTTCTCACACACACACACACACACACACACTTACGCAATGAGAAATCACCTCAACGAGCGCAAACATTTACCAAATCCCAAATGAAGCCTAATTATATGTCAGTTATTAAATATTGACCTTCCAGACATGACCAGCATCACGCGCGCCATGCGATCCGAGGACATTTTTGCACACATTGAATAGAAGAAAAGCCTAATTTTTAAGGAGAGACTGCTTTTTAATACGTATGTATAAGTAGGTCAGATCTGCTCTGACCTGTAGGAGGAATAAGTCACGTTAGATGCATTTGTCTCGGGGAGTAAATAATAATAATAATTTGACATGAAGTTGCATGCACAGGCCAACTGTATTTGTTCTTTGCGTTGTGCAGGAGACAGAAAACCGCCCAGTCCCCTGAGCAAGCAGCAGCAGCAGCAGCAGCAGCAGCAGCAGCAGCAACATGAAGACTTGAACAGTGTGCATGGACTCAGCCTCACCTCATCATCATAACCGGGACTTATACCACCTTAAATACCAGACCCATTTAACTGAACTCATTTCAACAACTGCAACAGTAAGTCTGAACTCTAACGACTTGCTCCCCCCGTGTGTATGTGTGTGTGTGTGTGTGTGTGTGTGTGTGTGTAGCTTACAGTCAAACACAGGCCTGTTCACATGCATTATGAACACAGTATAGCTTTATCGGCCTTCATGGCCACATGAATGTAATCTTGCATGGATGTACTGGTGTTTCCCCTCATTGGTTGATAGTTTTTTTTCTCCATTGAAATACTTCATGTTGCTCGACTGTATATTCTCTTGTGGAGACTGCAGGATGAAAAAAAATAAGATTTTTGTCAGTCCAGTCTGTCATTGATGTTTTCTTATAAAACAAAGGGCTATTCTGTAATCCGCCATATATCACATGATCTTAATTTGTGGCCATGATCTCGATTCTATGCAGTGACTCAACGATGTGAACAAAGAGATTGTCTAAATGTAAAATATTTGCCAAAGCTTTAATTATATATTTTTATAATTTCACTGTAAATATTAAAAAAATAAAGGCTGTCTTTAATGCCATGTGGTGTCGTAGCTTATATTATTTCAGCATAGATCCATGAAAAGTGTTTCTCTGGTTCCTCCCATTGGTTAAGGCCTAATTCACGAAGGCGCTGATATCAGTTGAAAGACAGAGAAATAGCCTGCGGGAAATTCAAGTTTTCTATTAACTCAAGTAGTTTCTAGTTAACCAATAAGGGCCTCATATAATCTGGGTTTAGCCTACAGATTCTGTAACTGCAACAAAAAAAAGTGACTTGTGTTAAAGGTATTTATTTTTATGGCAGTCGTCAGAAAGATGACTGTCTCTGAATGGAAGTTTGATCCAGCAGCTCGGTCGTTGGCAGTGACACTTTGCTTTCTCTGAGGCTATAAAAGGCATAAAAATACATTTTAATGAATCACATAATAAGTGAATAGGTTAATCGAGGTTTTTCTTCCATGACATTTTATCCTAATGTTGGCAAGGTAATTGAAATATATTGGGTCATTAGGGAAAAGTAATTTCTGTGCTCAAGTGTAACCTCCCTACACTTCCACGGAGCTCTCCACAGGCCGGGCGCCTCCGCTGATTCCTATCTCAGTTGTAACTGATACCAGCCAATCAGAGATCTGACCGCGCACGTTAATGGACGAGGTGTACAGGAGGGCAGCTGCCAGCCTAAATCCACCCACATGCAGCTTCAGGGATGTGTCTTTGTATACAAATCACGAGAGTGTTCCCGTACAGGCCCGGAGGCTGGCTACACGGTTACTCCTGTGGCCTGTTTGCTCTAACGAAAAGCCTCCTCACAGCTCTGCTCAACAGGCTGAACTGCGCTTCACTGAATATTAATGCTCTCTGATCTCACCTCATTTCTGTGACGAGGCTATTGCTTTCTGTGGTGATCGACTCACCCTGTCGTGGTCTCATTTGTACAAGAATATACATAATCAATAGCTTTATGCAATGCAAGTATGTTTTTATGTGGAGCTTATATAGCATTATTACTGTAGCCTGGTATGTTTCCGTCATTTTTACATGCGTCTTAATGATGAACGATTCGTTTATGTTTCGTTTGAACCATGTGGGGTAACACTTTGCCATACCGTGCACACAAATGTGAGTAGTCGCTAAGCAACGAGAGAGGAACGAATCAGGACCGACCTGGTCATTTATGAATGATAATTAACTGAGTGGTTACAAAGTAGGCTACTTTAATAGTTAAATAGCTGTGAAGTCCAATCAAAACTTCCATAAAGTAACGGCCAGATAATCATGAAGGACTTTACAGAGGTGGTGCATTAAAGTCATTATTAATAAATGAGTGGCTACTAGTTCAGAGCTAATCAGGAACGACGAAGAAAGTGGTCGTTATTATTCGATTCACAGATACTTGTGACCATTTCCTAATGATTCATTAATATAGTATCCCCCAGTCTGTTCTCCCCTGACTCATCATTATTAACTCTTTTTATTAAGAAAATACTCATTAACGATTCATTAATTATCAGGCCGTTCCTGATTCGTTCCTCTCGTTTCTTAGCAACTCCTCACATTTTTGTGTACTGTTTTATTACCGAAAATATTTCGTTTCATCACCTGGACTAGTTCGTTTGTGACAGTTGAGTCGTTTTTGAATTGTGTTTCTTACTTACAACAAATCAGTACATTTACTGATGTTCTTCTAATTAATATCAGCTGTCGAAAATATAAAACGACATAAGTCTAGTTTGTCATAAATTCAAACTTTAAAGTAAAGTTTAAAATTTTATTTCAACATTTATTGTGAGTACAATAGATGCTTCAGGGGAAAAAATAAGAATAAAATGAATACATATTTTTATGTATTAGTCCAGTCAGCTTTCAGCTCTTACAACTGAAACGTACTTGTGTAATTAAACTGGACTCTCAGGTGCTGCCTGCATCTCTTCTACTGTGACTTGGTGCAGGACGCTGAGGTCAGGGGGAGCGTGTGCAGCACAGTTGGTCTGGTGAAGGGCCCAGTATAGTTTGGTTAAGACTGAGCATTTCTGTGGTTTTTAACAGCACCTTCAGCGTGAATGCAATCAGGAAGACAAGAATATTTTATGATGCTATTTTTATGCCTTTTAAAGACAGAATGAGCCATACAATATATATCCAATGACATTTTCTTCCCTTTTTGGTCTCAGTGGGTCTTAAATAAATTAAGTAATCCTGAAAAACACTGTTATATCCTCCTAAGACCCGGCAATTCATTTTTGTCCTCTGTAGGGGACATGACTCTGAGACCTCTAAGTCAAGCATAATTTATAGAATTTATCTGAATCATACTGTCCCTTTTAAGAGGACACTATGGGCTCTCATTTGATGGCCCAGTTGTGGGGGTTGGGCCAACACAGCACATGCACTGTCTTTTCAAAATGGCAGGAATTTCAACTTCCACATTTTATGCCAACAAGAGAGGTAAATCATAATTTTTTTCCAGATATCATGTTTCTGTTGCTAAAAATCAAGTTGTTTCTTAAAAATAAAAGTCTTGGCTTCCATTTAGTAAGATTTTTAAAAAGTCACAGTAATTTTAACCCTTTCATAACACAACTTTTATTCAATGTCCTTTGTAGAGGACATCAGGACTTACTAACCTCCATTTGTAATACATCAAGGAGCAGAGGGCAAAGTGAGGTAGAGAGGATTTTGTTAAGAATTGTGGAACGAGATTCTGATTTAGAGCTGCCTAAAGATGAGGTAAAGGAGGGCCAGAGAGAGGAGGAAGATGAAAGCTCAGAGGAGGATACTGCAGCTGTTGAGGAGCCTGAGCCCAAGCCAGGGAAAAGTGATGATACACATTGTGTGTTATGGATCAGGAGCAATGTGTAAGCTAGGGTTTTGAAGTTTATTGCTATTACAGTGTGTAGAAAGGGAAATGAGAGCAGTTTTTGTTCACACTGTTGATCACACACACACACACACACACACACACACACACACACACACACACAGTACACAACCAGTTAAAAACTTGACTTGGAAAATTATTGACCCTGTTGATTTACATATTTAATAATACATCTGCTAAAAGTGCATTAAATTTATACCTCTCCTTTCTTTATCACTTAAGTTTCAACCCTGTTGTCGAAGAGGGTTAGGGTTAGGGTTAGATTTGTGTTCAAATGTTTATTGTGCGAAGCACCAGTAAGGATATTCCAGTAACTACTTGCACTTAGCCAAATATATTTTTGTTTTAGCATCATGTTTAACTAACCCTGTTTGGTAGATTGAAGAGTTTGAATGTCAGAATTTCATTTACTTTAATGTTCACGACATGAAAATAATTTTTAAAAGAAATACACTCAAAAATGAATTCAGTATCATAGAATTACATCATTACATTCTGTATGAAGCAAGTCCCGATGTCCACTACAAGGGACAGTCAATAAAAAATCAATACACAATATTTTTGAAAAAAAAATTGTTGCAACATGTTTCTTTAAACCACAATACTTAAATTATCATAAAAAAATCAAAAAAGCAAAACCTTTTTTTCTCCGGGTCTCAGGAGGTTATAGTTCCAAACACACAGGCCCATCGACCTTTCATAGACCAAGAAATAGTTTGAGTGTCCGCTGATTTGAGACATTCAGTGAGATTATTGATGGTTTTTAACCCTCTAAAGACAAAAAGTGGAATACCGAGTGTTACAGAGTTCTCTAGAAAAACTGAAGCTATGTAACAGTCAACTAAAGGAGCCCTGAGACTGGAGGGCGGATTAATTTGGAGAGTAATTATAACTGCGTTTATCATAAAGATGAATAATACATGTGCAGCCATGTGCTATATGTACATATTGCAGTAATTGCAGACCCACTTCATCCAAACAAAAAAAGAGCAGAAAAAGAACGTTTCAGACTTCTTTCACTGAACATCATTGGACTCACTGACTTGAATAGTGTTTTCTTGATTCTAGCTATGGAAGACAGTTGGAAACTCAAGCTGAGCCACCCGAGAACAAGGAAGTGTTGTTCTAGGGTGCATTACAGTATCATTTCAACATATAGGTTGTTTCCAAACGTATTTTCCACAATAATATGCTCTTTGAACATGTTGTTTGGCTTTAAAAATGTTCCTAATTTTGTAGCCCTACAATGTAAATATAAATGTCCACATGCAACTATAATGTTAAATGTACGGCAATAATCAGCCTCGCTTACAGGTCACCAGTGTCTTCTGAGTTTTTATTGATATGGAGACTTGTTGAGAGTTCTGAAAAAGGGTTCCCAGAAAAGAGGAAGTAATTTATTCACAGCACTGAGGTGTCATACCGATCAGTTAAAATAGCAATCTGTGCGCCCTCTGAGCTCTACTTTTCCATCACTGATTTCTTTTCCCTTTTTGCAGCAGAATCCCAAGTGACTCAGTATATCCAAACATTAAGATGGCCTATGAGTACACACGCTCCCTGACTGGAGTCGCTCTGTTTTCCCGGATACCACTTGGGGTTCAGAAAACACTCCTTCATGGTGGCGGGGTTACTTCCTGCGGGACCTATGGTCATCAATCAGGGCAGCAAATGATACCCCCCACTGCGTCCTCTGCAGACCCTCTGTGTTGGGAGGGCAGCAGGTGGGCTGGTTTTAGATGGTTGTGTCCTATTGATACACGGCATACAGACATAATATTTCTTTAATTTTTAGTGTATACTTTGAGATAGGTGCAACATGACGATAAGCAGCCACTTTTTCCATCCCAAAATTGCCATTAGGATTAAGTTCTTGTGTGTTTTGAATCATTGTTTAAATAGTTCCCACTGAGCCATCGCTTCATTCAGTGTTTCTGATTATGTAATTTCACAAGGTAAAACTCCTGGACTATTCATATCTCCAGCTATTTTTATTTATTAAATATTTAATTGTCACTATAAGATTACTTGCCAACAATTTGTATTTGTATTAAATATATTCAGCTGTCCGCAGTGTTATGGTTGTATATTTATGCAATTTATCAGATCTTTTTGCGAAATACAATGTCTCCCTTTTAATTTATTCTTGTCTATTAAATATTACAGAAAGACAACACCATCCTCGAACGTAAAAGAGACAAAAGGAGACTTTTTGCACTGTATGAAGCTACTGACACAAGTGTGCAGATGCCCAGACTTAAACACTGCAGTGCTCCGATCTCCAGCTTCTTGAGAGCGTTACCTCTGCAACTTAAACTTGAAAGGATTCTCAAATGCCACAAGCTTAAACAGATACTTGGAGAGATGGATAGGAGACTTGGCCTCCTTGATCCTAATGGATATGATATTAAGCACTGTTAATAATCAAAGCAGCAGCGAAATGGTGACAGAGATTCCTTAAAAAGCAAGAACAGGCGCTCCCATCTTCAACTGTAACAATTCATCAACGTCTGCCATGTGTACAGGAAGGATTGACTGTTCTTTAGAGACCAAAGTTCAGTTTATGTATTAGACACCTCCCTGGGTATGATTTAAGACATTTTACCTTATCTGTTCTTTTTGTGTTGAGGGGGGAAACTACCCCAGGCTGGCCAGGAGTCACTCACTCACTTTCTCTGCCTTTGCATGACCCAAAGTCAACAAGAGAGCATCTCAGGACGGGCGACATGACAGGCCAGACGAGTCTTGGAAAAAAAGCAAAGAAAGATACACGAGAAACCTTTTAAAAAGAGAGTGGCAAGTTGGCAAAGTGTCAAATTCTGAAAAGAGGGCCAGTGTCAGGAGTTCTCATGTCTGCAATTTCAAATGAATTGACTTGCCATGGAAACATGGTGCATCAAACATGTACAACGCCGTAACATGTGCGTGTCACGGTCTTTGACAAGCAGGATATCATTTTTTGACAAGCATGTGAGAAACAGTCATTAATTAAAATGACATGAAGGGGGATAAAGAAGTTCAATATTGTTATTTGTAAGTGATGCATTCATGATTTTGCCACCAAAGCAGTGGGTCCGAAACGATGTCATCCCTGTAATGCAATAACCGTTGAATTCTTTTTTCTTTTTTTTTTTTCCACTGACTGTCCACAGGATTTCCAAGCAGGCAGAGTTACAGCTCTGTAGTCTAGAGGATGATAAATGTCTCCCTCCCATGTTCTTACTTGCTCTGCCAGCTCACCACATCAACCAGATGCTCTGAAAGCAAAAGGGACAGAGACATGATGATGACATTTGGCTTTCTAAATGAAAACGTATCATTTCACATTTGCTCTCAGGAGATTCCGCCGCTGCTTTTGGTCCTCGGAGGATACAACGATATAGCAATGAAGAGAATAACCACAGGATCACATTGAATTGCAGAGCCCAGCTTTGATTATTATATACAGATGACTTAAAGAGCATGAAATTATGTTTGCAAACAAAACTGAAATGTGCTCTTTGAAAGCAGCGCCATGAAAGCAGGCATATTTTTGTAAAACTAAGAATGCTTGTAATTTGTGTGTATTGTCAGTAATGGGTATGTAAATATCAACCATCTAGAGGAGTGCACAGTTCTTTACTGGAAAGTCAAAGCAACCAGACAACCATTATGGAAATTTGTCAGCACTTCTGTAGTGGAAGTCTATTTTAGTGAAGATCTGGGCACAGACAGAGAGACAGTCCTTAGAGCAGGAGGATCCTCTCTAATTTGTGGAGACTATAGAATTAATGTTCTGCCCTACTGCCCATCTGTGACTTATTTAAAGTGTGCTGAAACATATACTGTGCTAAATGTTGCCACACACAGGCGAATGCTACCAGGAAAATAAAAAAGCTATGCAGCATTGGGTTTAAGGGCTGCCTTCAACTTAATTTTTGGCTCAAATTCTTATTAGGTGATAATAAGATGATGACTCTTCTCCAAAAAAATGTGAGTGGTAAACCACCGTACTGTCTGTTGGTTTGTAGGGAGAATCCTGCCTGAAATTCAGTTGGATCTCTGAGTGAACAGACATCTCTGTGTTTAGAGAGAAGATCAACAGAGGAGCTTTCTTACTCTTTGGATGTTGTACCTGATGCACTGGAATATACTTTTTAACAAAACACTTAAATTTTTTTTATATCATTTTAACACTGGTGTTATTCTATATTTTTGTTGCTGTCAACAAATCCCATGAAAAGACCAAAAGCATCAATGCGTTAATGCGTTGCTCTCTTGTCACTTTGTGACTTCCCTACCATGTCTGTGGCTCTCAACTCTAAGCCCTTAGTTTCTACTGAAGATGTGAATCTTTAAACAGGGGTCACAGATATATATTTTCTTCTTTTTTTTTAGAAGGCCAAATAATCTCCTTAAACAGCTGGGCACTGTAGCTTTTAGCAAACATTTCTCAAACAGGAATAGTAGTGAATTTGTTGGGGACTAATTTGAGCTGTGGATGAATACATAAATGAAGTATTGAGGCAACATCATGATGCCAACTCAGAAAAGAGGTCCAGTTTGTTCTGAGCAAATAATACCCCAGTTTCTTTGTGGTGCGTGGGCATCGCCTCAGTATTCAGGTGTGATAACAGGAAGTAGAGCACACTGGTCTGTGGTACAGGTCTAAAGCATGCAGAGCCTGTTGTTCTGTTGAATACTGCATGTGTGCAGCAGGACCAAGAGCGAACGCTGTCACCATGTACTGAGCTGATGAGATAATGCAACAAAGGGTGAAAGGTAAACAATGCTGACTGTCATTAATCAAAATTTTGACCATGCCCTTCTGCTGCCACTCCCTAGGCATTTGTGACAACAGCGCCAGACAGACCTGCCAGCCCCTATCAGTTGTCAGATTTTAAGGAACTTGTTGGCCGATAACCAAGACAGACTCATGTCTAAATCAACACAAACTTACATGACCTATTGACTTTAGCAACATCCGGGAAGAAATAAAACATAACTGTATGACCTTTCCCATATTGACAGTATCAACAGCCAATATTTCAGCTTGGTCTGTTCGTGAGTAGTGACCAGGAAGTCTGGTCTGTCGTGCAGCCGACAAACCAGTTTGCAGTAAGACAGAGAGAGAGCGAAAGAGAGGGAGGACGAGGGCCCTTTGAAGAACACGGAGCGGAGCCAGTTGTGGAGAACCATGCGTGTTGCAGTTATTGGTGCTTTTCACTCAGACACGCCTCTCCCATCTCAACACTTGCACGCAGCTTTGACCCAAAGGGTGGCTGTTAATTTGGCATGGCGAAAACATGGGTTTAAACTGAATGAAGGGTCTGATATAGCCACTCCACTGGGAGGGGAGTGCAGCTCCACGAGCCAGACCAAATGACATCACGCCAATTTGGAAATAACTGAAAGACAACATGACATGGTGCGCATTCAAGAGGACGAGAAAATTCAGAAAACTGTCAGTTGACGTTGAAATGTGATTGGAATAAACAACACAAGAGAATACTATGTTTTTGTTATTATTTGAATCATTACCATAATACAGTAGTGGAGGGTGGTTCTCTTCAAACTCTTCATACGAGGAATACATTAAAATGCAAACTATGGCTGACCAGCTTGGGCTTTGTTTTGACTACTGACAGATGGAAAATTTGCCTCAACAGCTCGTACACACAAATAGCCAAATACTATTGCCATGTGTGTTGAAATTTTAAGCCACAGAGCAGAGGTGGAACAAGCGTTCTTTACTGAAGTAGTAACACAAATACCACAATGTAAAATATTCCACATTATATGTATACATCACATAGTCCTGCATCCAAATCTTTACTCAAGTGAAAGTACAGAAATATTATCAACAAAACGTACCTAAAGTATCAAAAGTACTCATTATTCTGAGTGGCCCCTTTCATAGTGTTTCATATTTTATATTATTGTATTTACTGATGTGTTAATGTGTAAGCAGCATTTATATGTTGAAGTTCGTCAAAGTGGAGAAAATGTTTAACGACTTTACTTACTCTTTGAATACAAAGAATCATATTTCATAAACTGATCATAAGTTTTGTATTTAAAATCTCAATCTGCAAAGTGAATAGCTAATTCAAGTTTTCAGACACATGTAAAGGAGAAAAAAAGTGCAATATTTTCCTCTGAAATGTAGTGGAGTAGAAGTATAAAGAAGCATACAATTATAATATTTAAGTGATGTAAAAGTACGTCAAAATAGTTCTTACAATACTTAGGTAAAATATAATTAGTTACTTTATGCTGCAAGGTGTTATGTATGAAAGTATATAATCTACATCTTAAATTTAAAATATATATGTGCCTTTCGTAAATACAGTTAAATTGTTCTACATATTAAAACAACACCACATCACTGTGTCCCATAAAGGCTCTTTGTCATACATATTAGTTGATACTGTTAATAGCATAATGTAATATATAAATATTTATACACGTATTCTTAGTTGTTTCATTTAATTAAATATATATTAGAGGCCCTATGTATCAAATTTTTGTGTGTGAAGCAAAAGTCAATTCTGTCAAAACTTAATTCAAAGTCAAATGACGCCCTTTGTGACACCAAATTCTCTCCAACACAGATAAAAGAATATTGTGCAAATACATTTGTTTCAATTAAGAAATCATTGCCGAAATGCACTAAAGAATACATTGAAAGTCATCAGAATGATAAAAGCTATGAACGCTGAGACAAAAAGTAAAATACATTTTTTATGAAATGTATCGGCCTCCTCTGCAGACGAGATACAAAGCTATGTGGGTGGCTACTCCGTACTGGAGATCCTCTCAGTCATCACCCTCCACTGCAGACTGACTCAACCACCACTCACACTTCCAAGCCACAATAGCAAGGTGGGCCTCTGCAGAAATGCTTAAACTGCATTCAATTGTCTGGTGAGCCCTCTGTCTTTCAGCTCCAATACACTGTCTGTCATGGTGTGAAACCCTGATGAGAAACACAATCTTTTTTTTTTCTCTGGTTGAGGACTATTTTAGTAGCTTAGTAAAGAAAGCATGTATGTTTTAGAATGCAACTGAAGTGCGTCTTTATGCTGAAGCTGTGCGGACTGGAGTTTAATCAAACAATCATTCCCACGTTTGCAAACTTTTTAGTGTCCAGGTCAACATTTAACATCCATTCCTACCTTGTAAATGACAAATATAAACCAACAAAATATGAACTATGCATGGATATTTGCTAAATGTTTCAATAAAGTAATGTGGAAATACATAATGTATGTGTTATTTTACATTTTCAAGTGTATAAGTACATGGTATATATACTGTATATTGTGTAATTTGTCAGTATAGTCTTGTTTATCCCACAGTAAAAAAGCCATTAACCACCTCCGCTGCACACAAAAGCAGCTCTCGATGCCTTGCTTAGCTGAGACAGACAAAAGGTGAGTGTCAGAGTGATAGAGGAAGTGCTCGTCCTCTCTTCCCGCTCCCTGTGGCACAAGAATGAAGAGGATGTCTCCGTGTACACCAGGGCTATCCATTACTGAGTTAACAAGGTCTCGGCGACTCTGTAAGTGAAATCCAAGGCTGTCTGTCTGTCCGTCACATGGAAGAAAAAAAAAATAAACACACACGAATTCGGCGAGGTTTCACTCGGGGGCCGATGTGTGCCAGAGAATGCTGAGTCTTTGTCCATTAAAAACAAGACGCTGTATGGATACACCATCATGCCATCTTGGGTCCACCTGCAAATGCAAACAGGGAAATTCTTAGAGGAAGGCTTACATTTCCCCCAAAGAAAAGTTTGGTTCCTGCCAGACTGACTAGTTGACCCAATGAAAACACATCGAGAAAAGCAAGGTGAAGCGCCTCTGTGCTGCTCAGTTACACTCTGAATTCACTGTGCAGCAGGTTGAATCAGTCCACTTCCAAAGAACTTACTTTAGAACATAAAAATTCATATTCAAAATTTAAAAGCAGCTTTTTAAATGAACTTATATTGTGTACAGAATTTCCTTGCATAGGCCACCAATATACATTTCATATACTATATATGAATTGAGAAAATCAGCCAGAGTGTAATTAAAACCCTATTATGCAAGAATTGTTTTGTTTTTTTTACGACTTAGCGCACCTACAGTTTCAGAGCACAACTCACTTCTGGCACATAACATAAAATGCTAGCGGCTAAACCTCTGTCGAAATGAGCTGACTTGGCTAATGATCAAAAACTAGCGAGTTGACAACTTTTCTTACAACACAAGACATAGCAAGCTAGCTAATACTACTTACAGAACAGCAAGAAGGCCAGCTCGCCGTCTGCCTTGCAGCCTTTTATTCCGTGAAGCTCTGGCCAACGACTAAAAGCCCACGGAGATTTACTCTTGTCCAGCCTCTTGCTCCGTCAACGTCCTCTTCGGCCTCTTCGGCCTCTGCCATGCCGCCTGTACTGAGAATACTGAGCTAGCGGTGTGTGACGTAGTGCCGTAAAGCGCTTCGCACTTCTCGCAGGAGATCGTGCCAAGTTACATAGTGCAGGAAAAAGCGTGCGGGGTATTATTTTGTATTTTGAGGTAAAATAGCTGTAGAATGTTGCTTTAAATACATTGACTTAAATACTATACTTAAGTACTAATACTTGTACTTTCGTGGAGTATTTCCATTTTATGCTACATTATACTTCAACTCCGCTAAATTTCAGAGGGAAATATCACTTAATAGTACTTTTCATTCTGCTGCATTTATTTGACAGCTTTAGCTAGGCTACTAGTTACTGTACATCTTAATTTTACACTAAAAAACACTTGATAATCTTAAACAATGCAACACATTGTTTAAGATTAAGCCAGTAGTTCCTAACCTTTTTGGCTTGTGACCTCTTTTAAATTTTGCAGATGGTTTCATTTGTATTACTGGTCGAGGCACAAAGAGGCAGAATTATCCGATATTACACAAGAAAAGGAAAAATTAGAAAGTCTGAAAAAATAAATACAAATGTGTGTAGCAGAATGTTGTTTTTTCTTCTTTCATCCTCCATTAGTGTGATGGCCACAGACACACATGGTAATAAGATCCCAATTCACTCTCTCTCACCTCATTAGTTTTGTTACCAAACAGGTTCATTTCACTTGCAGTCAACAACACTTAACAATTAACATCACAGTTTGATTTATAATCTGTTATATTAATCATTTGTTTCTTGGTCTGTGAGTTACCTGGTTGTTGGGGGAGGTTGGGGGAGGTCCCTTCCTGGTGGAGCAAAAGGCGTGGCTGAGGGCTGAGGACTCTTAAACCCTGGAGCCAGCTCATAGGGCCGAACCATGTGCTGCCATGTCATGGGGGGGGGGGGGGGGGGGGGGTTGGGTTTAATTAGTTTTGCTTTGTATTTAGTTGTAGTTGGTGTCCATCTTGTTTACCCCTTGTTTTATTTGGTTTGCTGAGCCACTATATATGTTCCCTTGTGTGCCAGTTTGTTCAGTTAACACCCTGTTTAGTTGTTGCGTTGACCTCTTTCTAATTATCAACATCTTGGTTCATAATGTTTTTGCATTTTTTAGGTAAATAAAAACCCAGGTTTTCATCTCCTGTTTCCTCATTGCCTCACTGCTTGGTCATGGTTTAAACTAGCTTCCCCTCAACCAGCTAGAACAGAAAATGCTATGTATGAATTGATGCATCAGTATTAATCCAATCATGAAAAAATATATCACTGACAGGGGCCATTTACTTTCACTGTTGATACATCTAAGTACATTTTGTACATCTATTTGAGTTTGAAAAACAGAGAAACTGTGGTAAACATATGCACACATATCATCAGTGACATATCATTCTTCATAAATTCTACATAACATGACACATCAATGTGCCTGACTCACTCGTGAAGCTGCGTGAATTGTGCAATTTTTCCTAAAATAGAACAGGCAAAACAAGACCTTTAACAATAAGCAAATGATCAGCATTAGGGTTGCAGCATTGTTTTTGCATTTTCTATTTTGTGTTTTTCTTCAGTATCCATGGGAGACCATTTTCTGGTCATCCATCCGCCCTATCGGCTCATGCAGCAAAGCAGTTGTCTCTACTTTCATCACATGACGCTAACGGGTAGGGCAGGAGAATCTAGTTTCTCTATTTGGCGTTGATAGGGGGGATAAAGGAAGATTGATTCCCTCAGTCTCATCATTGCAGGTGTTTGCCTTTATGACCAGCGTCCTCTACAAGCAGTTTCTCATTACACTCTGGTGAGAAAGGAGAACCTTCGAGTCTCGTGCATTCCGACAATGCTCTGAAGAGTGTGTAATTTTGGAGACTAAATTTAGTGGGGGGGAGGAAAATCAGTTTTTATTTAAAGCAGACCTGACTCAAACGGAGATTCACCGCATTGTGGTCAGACTTCAAACCAACTCTTTACTTGCCTTTTTTATGTTCAGACTGCTGCAAATCTCCAATCCCTCTGAACACAGCTGAAAAAAAGAAACAGACTGTTGTTGATTTTGTTTCCATCTTTGTGGGAGGTTGTGTCCTTAATGATGCGCACATTGATGGTGAAGCAGCTGATCAACAATTTGTAAGCAAAGATCTTGTCTGTAACTAGTTCATGTATTTAGACTTTTATTTGACTACAACTATTCAGAAACTTCGACCTTTTGTTGTCAGCTTCCTTGTGTAAAATAGTTTCTAGTAATTTCACTTGTTACTGATTGATGCGCAGCACTCTCAGAAGTGAAGCCTTCAGATCAAACTGAGAAGATAGGCTAGATTTCATCATTAGAACTAATCCATCAACAATGCCAGAGCACTGAATGAAGCCAGAGTAAATGAGTGTGTTTGCTCTGCCTTGGAGTAAATATTAGTTTGTCCAGATAATGCTACAGGGCTGCTGAGGGTTTCCACAATGCTTAAGTTACACCAGCGTCTGCTCTTTTCCACCAGAAGAATTGTTTCCCACTCTTTCTTCTTCTTGAAAGCCAAACATCAGTAGCAGTCTCAAGTGGCTGAAAGTTTTAGTTGATAATCCGGTCTGTCACTCAGACCCACAGTAAGATTAATGGCAGGGGAACTCCAATCTGGCAAACATCCTACTCAATCAAAACAGATAACTTGGTTTGAGAAATACTTCTCAGATACAGAGCTGAAGCGCATACGTATAAAAATAACAATTGCTATTCATTAAATACATGTGCTATTTTAAGAAACCTGCAGTATATATGGATATCGGTCATGTATATAGTGTTTATAGTGTTCATTTTGTAGATAGAGTTGTGAAAATCACTATCAACCTACCCTCAAAAGGTTAAAATCTATGTAACAGCTTGAATAACAAAAGTCTAGGCAGTGTTATTTGTGTGATCTCTCCTTTGGAAATGACCAGTGTCAAATTAGAAGCTCAGAGGGAAAAGGGAGCCCTCTACTGCTGAGTGCAGCCACCATACGGCTCTGAACACACATACTTGTCTGTCTGAATGAACCAGGAAGTGTTTGCTGCTTCATTAGGACAGTAAGAGCACACAAGCTGCTCCCAAATTAGAGATTGTACGTAAAAAGCAATTTTGAATCAATCTTCAAAGGTCAAAGAAGATAATGCATTCAGACTTTTTAGTAATATATCCCTGAAAAATAAATGACCCGGCTTTCTAACTTAAGCATGCAATCACTCAACCATGAAAGTAACCAACAAAGATGAGATCCAGCTAAACCACACTGACGCATGAGCTGCTGTATGAAGAAATCTTGCAGATTTCCAGCTGCAAGATAGGCAGACTACTCAGTCATGGAAAATATAGGGTCTAGATATGACATTCACAGAGATAATAGCAGCTTCACGCTACACTGGGTCCAAAGGGAGCTGGGCATGGCTAATTCCTAGCAGCGCTGCCTTGATCTTTTGTTGCATCTGCAAGGTATTTTATGTTTATTTGTTATGGGACGTTATGAGTGCAAGCTCATTAGTGCCTGTCTTTCTCTCAGTGACATCTAAGAAGCGAAAAGGATACCTGGGAGACTGTTTGAAGTTGTCTTAATTGTGAACGAACATGTAGAAAAACGTCGAGCTGGGCCAATCTTAGATGCTACCCAATGATCTCGCCCCGTTGACTGCCCCTGAAAACCCTGCTCTCACCTCAGACCCACCGATAACCATCTTTAATGAATAGCTGTGTGCTTCAAGGAGTGCTGGCTGATAGAGATCGTTTCAGGAACGGTGGGGTTCAGGTCTCAATAACAATCAGGGAATTCCATCTTAACCGTTTGGATGTCCTCCATAATGCCACACACTCTGAGATTGCTCTTGCAATGGACCTACACCAAAATAAAACTTGGCACCAGCGAGGCATTCTTGCCCAACTCAACAACTCCAAGTCTGAACACCCCGGGCCCCCTCCCAACTCCAGGATCTATCTGTCGATGTGAACGCTGACTCTTTGTTGGTGCTTTCTGATCTCAGGTGGAGATACTGCACAGCTAGCCGCCTTATAAAAGGCTAGATGGCGTGGCTGGCGACTGAAGGCACAAGCACAGCTCCCTGTGAGTGCGTCTGAAAGGGCCAAATTGAGCCATTTCCCCAAATCTCCAGGGAGAGTCCTTATCGTCTGAAAGATCCAGAGTAGACTGTGTATAATTTGCAAAATACTATGCTGATACTGCAAATGAGGTTTAATAGCTGTTGAGGCCCAGTTAAGCTTCATAATTTAGGTTTGTGGTCTTTGATAACCAGTAGCAGAGACATTTTCTTGTAGCGAAAAAAAAAAACACAAGAGAAAAGTCAAGGCATCAGTCAGTGGGTGTCTGCTGTCATACTTGACTGATATTTGTGGGGTTGCTCATCCTGTCCTGACAAAGTAATTAGACGTGAACAACACAAGCAAATTGCTCCTTGCTGTCTTCTTCCCGCAGGGCAGATCAGAACTGTAATTAGTCATGTCTCACTTTGACAAGCTGTCAACCCTAATACTGTGTTTTGTAACACCCAGGGCTCTGTTTGCTCATATCTAACCTAACATGACCCTACAAAAGTAGTGTAATAAATTCAGACAAAATGACATATTGCTGTAATAATGGCTGATGCTGTCATCGCCGCAATCAATCATGCCAAGCAAATCTACCTTAAGCAGGTATAATTTTATATACACCACCTGCTCAATACCTGATGTTGAAGCAAGTTAAATTAAAAGATTAGTTTGAAGAGAACTCTTTTGTTTGCATTTGAAATTTTGTAACATGTGACAGGTTGGAGTTTTTTTTTATTACTGGCACAGATTTTTTGACTCCAGCCATGTAGCCATTTATTATGTGTTCTTGGAATATATTTTTAGTAATGATGATGAGTGTTGATGATGTTTAGCAGATTTAATGTTTGCCATATTCGCCGTGTTAGTTTAGCATGCTATTATGCTAACATTCGCTAATAAGCTCAAAACAGTACAGTACAGCTGAGGCTGATGGGAATGTCATTACTTTTGCAGGTATTTGGTCATAAAGTATTGGAATTGAAATTTTACCTGGTGATGGCCGCAACCACAACCTGGTGGCCCTAGAGGAAAAGTCAGGAGATCACCAAAGTCAGTATGATTCATCCTCCTGGGGACCATGAATGTCTGTACAAAATTTGATGGCAATCCATGACCCTTCTGGAAAACCCTTCCGTTCCCTCTCAATAGTGTGTTGGTCTAGCTGTAATACACTGCTAGTTTAGCGAAACACTCTGCAGATACTACAGAGAGGAGAGATGATGTGACACTTTACATTCTGCATTTATTGCTCATTACTCCTTTCAAAAGGCAGAGCAACAACAATATACGTCCACTGACTGTACGCACAGCTGCACCTGCTCTGCCTGGCTGCGGTGGCTGGAGCTGTGGCTGTGGATGCTGTGGATATGGTTATTGCTCGGACTACGGGTGCATTTGTGGCTGAATCTATGAAGCCATGAATATGGCTACTCTTTACTACTCCTGTTAACATTAGCCAAGAAAGCATTGTCAAGCTGCACAGGATTTGAACCCATGGTGCTTCTATCAGATATGGCAGATGTGCTACCAATACACCACAGGAGTTCAGGAATACAGTAGCTTCGCTTCAACACTGAGCCAGCATAACCACACACACACAACCCCTGCATGTAGTGTTAGTGTTACACCCCTTATAAACTAATGTGTCACAGGCATAATCATGACAACCAAAGCACAGCCAATCACAGTGACAGCAACGGCCCGAGCTCTGACATCCAGTAGTTAAAGTCATAATCACAGCTACAGCCTGACTCAATCAGCCTCGGCAGCAGTCGTGAGAGAGCTAGATTAACAAGCTCCGCTAGTCATATCTAGCTGCAGTGATACAGATTTGAGTTGTGGTCACAACCAGCAGTGGCCTACTACATAATACTATATCATAATACAGTGTTTTTTCCAGCCTTTCTCTATGGATCAGGGAGAATGCAAAAGTTGTCGAAGTTAGTTGTTAGTTGTTGATATTTTGGTTAGGACCAAAGTGGTGGACCGACCAACAGACCGACATCCCTACAGACATGCCACCAGCATAACTAATGGAAATTTGTTTTGGAGGGTAGTAATAAAGACAGAGCAAAAACAGCAACAACAGGGCGGCATCTTTCAGCTTGCTTGCATTGAAGGTACATAGTTAATTGGAATGCTGAAATGAATATGGCACAATAATCTATCTCTCTTTCACTTTGTCAGTGCATCTCTTTCCTCGCATTTCACCTAATATTAAGTTTCACATCTATCTGTTTAAGACTAGCTTATCTGAGTAAAGAGCAGATAAAGCAGGAGATGAGACGCTGCTGAGAGAAGAGCTTTACTGGGTTTGACAGGCGCTGACCTGCCCTGAACAGGTAAGAAATAGTCTTCTCACCTCAACTTACGGCTAATGAGGTCCTGGTAAGTATGGGAGGCTAAACTCTGATCTAATGATCCCATTTTGTCTCATGACACTCAAAGCAGGCAACACAGAAACGTCATTAATGAAACCTCATTTAAGATCAAACAGGTCCCTTTTTGGATAATCGAGGTGAAAAATTGATGGAAGATACTATCAACGACAGATTGTCCACTCAGGATGAAACTCCTTGGGCTTCCATGGGACCGGAGATAGGCCTGAGCAAACACATTCCCATCCGCTAGTGAAAATGGATATGTTGTTGACCTGTCCAGCCACACAAAAGCCATTCCCAGAGCTCAGGTGAGTAACCCTCCTCCAGCCTGAATCTCTTAACTAAATATTGTGAGTGTCTCTCTTTATATCCGTGAGTCTGTCTGTTTACCTTCAGATCCAGGGGATTAGAGGATCAACACTGCATGCAGGTGGGGGGGACTCAGTTCTCAGGTAGACAGAGAAAAAATCCACTATTATTGTGTATTTCACTATTGATTGTTTTTATTTGTGCAAAATGGAATATATAAAAAATAAAATAGGGCAAAAACTTACATATTGATCAAATATAATGTTATTGCAAAATAGTTTTATTTGATAGGATATTCTTTGTTTGAATCTATCATATGCTGTAATGAATGAGAACTGGAAGAAAGGACTAGTTAAAATATCTCATCTGATATAGAATAGTTGTTTACAAATAGGTTTGACAATCCCTCCAATTTAATTCAAATCTTTGTGTATCATAACTTTGTCGGCCTCCTGAATCCAGTTAAAGGCTTTACTCCAATATTATCCATTCAGCAATTACTGTTGTGAGTTGGATTTAGTTCTGTAATGGCCTGACTGAGCTGGCCTGTACTTCAGTGCTGCACAGTAAGCCAGATGGGAGGGAAGATCCTCCTTTGTGGCTAGAGCAACGGAGCATGAGCCAAAATGAGAATTAGAGTAAACTTCAACATGTCAGCACGTCCTCATATCATTTATTTTCCACTGGTTTGGATGGATGTGGCTAAGATGATTGCTGATGATTTTCAAAAATCCCTACGCACATCCCCACGAACTTGTATAACACGATCGCTCATGTGCCCGGCTCGTTTTCTTGGAACAGCTGGGCGAAAAGCAGGATTTTCATCTCAGATATTTAAACATTCCTTCCTCATCTATGTGACACGAACTGTGAAACCTTATCGCTCACTGGTATTCTCACTACACCTATCATGCTTTTATTTCTAATCTTTTCAAGGGCCATCAGCAATTCTGTGAAGCAATTCAAAGGAATCTTGTGTTTATGCATGACAATTAAAAACTGCAGGAGAAAAATTGCCTCCCATGCAACATGCATTTTCTCCTCATTACCATCTGCTTCATTCTTTTACTCAGCCGATGCATAACTGCCAAAATGTGCTTTCTCCAATCTCAACGAATCTGAATAGGCTGTGGTCCAACTGATGTGCAGGGTTTGTCCTACATGAGGGCACATTGACTTTGTGCAGTGGAGGGAGGTATCTCAATCTAGAAGACATCCACATGGGTGGTACAGGAGGAAAATGGAAATGGTATCCACACTCACTTTTCTGCACGCTCAAAGGCAAACAAGCTGAATGTTACACATCAACGCAAAAACTGTTTTCTACTCAGCACATGACACTGATATTTCCTGGTGTGTCATTTTTCCTTTTGTCATTCATCCAATGCCCAAACCTTTTATTTCAACTCAACAATAATATATAATATTTTATATAATATAATAATATTTAATGTTGAGCTAACTGTTATTGGTCCATGACTCTCTCCAGCTGCTGACAATGCAGCTGTACATTAACACTGACCTTGACATCTGTCTCCACAGGGAAGCACAATACACTATGTGCATCAGTAGTGTACCATATATAGGCAGGTAATAGTTTCAAGTTGATAGCACCAGTTTAGGAGATACTGTGTGTCCCTGTGGGCAGAAACTGAAATATTGATAAGTATATTGGCAACAACTCCTAACAACTAATCTTGATCATCCCAGCTGAGCACTCAATATAATTGGGTCAATTTATATTTAATTATTTATTCATATTTTTGTTCTGTATTGCTGCATGCAAGACAAGATTACCAAACTTGGTATAGTTGTATCTGTTGGAACACACCAAGCGGTCAGTGTTGTGCTGTAAATTTTTTCCTTTACTCTTGTGGTGAGCCCTTTTTTCCAAGGACATTTAGCCTAATCCACTTCAGCTGTCTCCATTCAGAGTTGGTAAAAGACGCCCTGTCACTGACTCTGTTGGTGAAATTGCGAGACTGGTTTTCATAAAACATAAATATCTGTTAAGAGTCTGGGTATGATCCACTTTTATGAAATGATGAGTAACATTTCCTTATTGTCGCTTGCGCCCCATGCCGCACTGTGAGAAGTTGTTGCCACAGATACGTCTCGCATTACATTCTGCGACCAAAGGATAGCAATTGTGCAGCGCCGTCCTCATGAGAAGAAAACTCACCATCTCTATTTTAACAATAGCATCGTTTCCACTGCTTTTCAAAACACAAACCATGCAGTGCAATTTAATTTCTCCCTCTTCATAAAACAAACATTTAAGTTGTTTCTAACAAATGGACATGAAGTGTTGTGTGATTTAGAAAGCAAAAGAAAAACAGACGAAATGACACATCTTCATGGAATCTTTTTATTTAATTATACAAAATGTTTATACAGAAAATATTTATATAAAAGGTTTGACTACTGCATATGTACGACAACTGGGTGCATGTAAGCTTTGAGTTGTGTGTTGGACTGCGGAAATTTATTTCCAATATTAATGTGAAAAACGTTTGTGGCAAAACATAGAGATCCTTATGTTTTAGGTGGAAATGTTCCAGTCTTTACACATTGCCGGGTTTGCCATCATTTTTCATTCTGAAAATGTTAAATATACATCTATTGGAGCTAGCACTTCCTTTTCAAAATAAGCAAATTATGTGGCATCTTCATCATCAGGGATTTGGACATTTGGACTCCCTCTGTTGGTGTGCTTTCTCTCCTGGATGGGAACTGCAGAGAGCTGGGTACAACACTGCTGGGTATTCTACCAGATGGATACTCGGTATGAATCAGGGCTAAATTTCAGCCAAGGCCCGAATGTGTGTGTTGGACTGCACATTGCATATCTGGAGACCACACAGGTTCCATAAGCACGTCTAAATCTCTCTGCTGCCCTCTATCTTTGTCTGAACATGTCCCTCTGGGATCAGGGTCATGAGTTCAACACCAGCGGGGAACCTGTGCTGAGACGAGCACATGCCGCTGAGTCGCTAATTATCCTTCAACATCCCTTCAGCCCCTACTTATACAGCCATGATTAGAACACTTTTTCACTTTTAATAACAACAAACTAGTAAAGAAAAACCTTTTGTCTTCAGTTGCATGCAAACGTGTAATAACACAACACCTTAAGTCTTAACCAATAGCAGTAACCTATCTCTATGGCCAGAGGATGCCGTCACTGGTAATCTTCCTAAATTATAGAAGAAGAAAAAAGAAGAAACTGTGTTTTCCATCACTGCTGATGTACATCGACAGCATTTGGTCCCAACCTGCCGCCTCTCTCATATTATCTCCATAGTATTTAGCCACTGTGGGAGAAGAAACTCAGCAGTGTGTGAAATGGCCCTCCAGCCAGCGATTGCGCATTAACAACAGTGATCCCCGGTCCGTCGTATTCCTACACAAATATACAGGCAAACAGATGATTTCATTACCTATGGTGTCTGGGCAGCGAGGGAGGAAGGCACAAGTGATCTCATCCAATGTGCTGAAGCCTCACCATTATAAATGAGTTTGTCATACCACCATGGTTGGCCATAAATGACCTCACCAGACGCGCTGCTGTAATAAACTAAACTAATAAGAATGTGCAGGAAGAAAAACACTGCCTGCAGTGAGCGCGGCTACTAAGAAGCAAGAGCTGGCTGCTGAAAACATAAATCTTGCCCTGATAAATCTCAATGGACGGCTGTCACTTGACATGTGTAGAGAGTTGAAGTGCAAGGCAGGAGCAGGTATGGGGTAAAAGGGGACACACACCCTGTATATCCGCAGTCATGGAGAAAAAGCCCCCTCTACTGTGAAAAGAGACTTCCATATGTACTTGTACCTTCTGTGGCCCTTTAACCTAGAACAGATGTCATCAATAAATACCCCTGACCCATGGAGGCATTCCAGCGTGTGATCGAGGCCTTTTTTTTTGCAGCATGCTAGACTGGCTTGTCTAGCTGGTCAACACCTGACCAAACTGCAAGGTTTACAATATATATGTATAAAGCCTCTTTTCGTGTAATCACCGGCATAGGTGTTCGAGAAACAGTAACACTTTAAAAAGTCATTGGGTAAAGTAACAGCTTCATTCACACACGCTGCAAGCTCCCGTGGGAGCAGTGTGAGAACTGCTACAATCTGCCTCCTGTTACAAGGTCTGCTACTAAGTTATGACCTATCGCCTTGCCATCCTGAGCTTTCCACAAACATCTGTAAGGAGAGATTTACATGTCCTCTTGTGCTTTATTGCGACATGTCTTCAGTTTTCCGTTGGCTTTGAAACCGGGACTGGTGCCATGAAATGTGGCATTTCCAAGTTAGTGTGTCTGAGTCGATTGGTGTTCTTTTGTCTCCTGTCAGGCATGCAAGGCTTGATTTGTAATAATACTGATTCATCCTCCCTTGACTGGAGTGTTGTGATGCAACGTCACAGTCACGTGGGCCAATTTGCAATCATTGTTTTGCAAACATGACAGGAGAGGTGTTTGTCTGCTGCAATGTACCAGTCAAATGTTTGCTTTAATTGTTTTAAGTAGTTATTAGATTCAGGATCTTGGGGGTAATATTAACTTTGACTCTAACTACCTACATGACAGTGTCACAGTGAAGTCCTTAGTGAAGGCCGGACCGTGATGCTCACTGAGCTGCATCTGATAGCCATCACAAATGGTGCATTTCAAAGGACACAAACTTCCACATGAAGTGACTTCCACTCCTCTCTTTCTAAGGGTGGTCTCTCTCACTGTCGGCCATGCATGGAGGTTAAAGACACGTTCACATGCTATCATACAGTATCCAGGTCAGACAAGTATGATAATCTATTCAATATGTAAAATGTTTATTTTGTGGAGGGACCTCAAACAAACTGAACCAATATTTACAGAGAATGGCAGCCAAAAATTCAGCCTTTTTCCCAGACATTACAGCTCCCTCATTTATCTTCTATCCTCTTGAGCAAAATTGTCGACAAGGAAACTAATGCGTCTGAAGCCTTAAGTACACTGCAAAATGTTCCCTGTATTATTTTTATGTTTCACAGACTTGTTTCAAAAAAAGTTTCCTTGATGTATGTATCTTTTTCAGAATACAGTACAACACAATATGTAGAGTTTCCAACAATATATACTATTATACTTCTACTGCTGCTGCTGCTACTCTTCTGCCACTAAAAAGAATAAGAAGGCAAAGAAGAGGAAGAAGAGGTAGGAGTATCATCATCATTATAAACACAGTAATATACTGGGAGAAGACACAATAGCATAAACTCTTGTAAAATCAAATCAAACCACCATGAATAAATATAACCTTTCTTAGGCTATCAATATTATATTTTGGTTGGGTGTAGGATGGTCCAATTATATTGTCCAACCAATAAACACAAAATGTTTCAGCTACTGTAAGTGTACTCATTCATACAATATGAAATTTGTTTTATAGGCTAAATGTGATTCAATGTGTGTGGATCACGTATGGTTCTGAAAATAGCAGAAGAGATCCATCTTATTCTTCCAGTCTGCTTCTTCAAAAACTTTAAAAAGTTAAAAATATATATATCACCACCAATATGATAAAGTGGCCACTGAAGTTGCCATAATCTAACTGTCATTAGCTACAACCTGTGAAGACGCTTGACATATTTGGTGACTCAGAACGTTGCATGCTAGAGGAGCAAACCTTGGTGGTCCATTGTTGGTCACTATTAAAGCTGCATTATTTTTCTTCCTCTTGACCCTCGGAAATGTCTACAACACCAAGATGCCCTCTCTTAGAAATAGCAGCTGTGTGTAGTTACATAACAGGAAACAGCTGTCAGAGGCAATCCCAGTGTCTGGCTCTTTAGGTCCGGGTCTGGACTCCTGTACAGGTTGTGCTGTTTGTTTTGAGAACATGCTCGGTTCTCGTAGAGGCGTCCTGGAGTCAATGGACTGGAGGAAGTCTAGGGTTCACAGGGAGATGCTGCGTGTCTGGGCGTCAGATAGTAATATGGCTTGCTGGATGATTCATCCATGCTATAGCTCAGTTTAAATGATGTCATTATTCTTGCCATTCTGTCACCGCTCTCATCAGTGTCGTTTCCAGAAGCAGCTGTCTTTTAGACATAGTTAGTGGCTAGCTAGTAAACATAGCATTTAGCAGCTAAAGAGTCAGATCTGTTCGTGAAGTTGGTGGAGACCAAAACAGCTAAAAGGAGAGTGAATATTGGACTTACAATTATCAGGTGGCCAAAAACACAACTCGAAACAAATACTATTTTTGCTCCGTATTTGCTGGATGTTCACCTCATCACCTTCATAAGATGGTAATATGTCGATGTTGTGTTTACTGTACAGTTTGTTTCTGTTGCCCCCAAGTGCCCCAAAATCAGTTCATGCTGCTTTAAAGTAGCTGAATCTCCAGAAGAGTAATGGCTTTTCAGTCTTCAGCTTACATGGAGAGGTATGCAGGTATAAATGCTACTTTTTGAATATGACAAATTGTGCCAAATATAATTAGATATAAATAAATAAATAAAAATCCACACTGACATCAGAGCCACCTAATCACATCAAAATGTATAAATATTTACTTCATTACAGAGAGGTGATGTGCTATTAGTAAAAAAGAAAAGTGAAAGAAGTTTCCTGCTTTACATTTTCAAGAATCGTAGGTCCAAATAACATGCAACCAATCTGTTTTTGTAAGACTACCTGTCCCTATAGTTGGACCTTAAAGAAAGCAGTCCACTAAACCCAAAAGGCATCCATTATGTGTGATGGAGAATTCCTAATGAGAGCTGAAAATCAAACCGTTGTGTAATCGGACACTGTACTGTACACAGTAAAGATCCTCCGACTCGTTTTCCCCTGAACAGCTTCAGCACCTGATCAAAAGTTTGCTGAGGGTCATAAAAATTCCTCACCTTCAGTTAAATTTATGGCAGTACTCATTAGTTGAAATAAAACAGATTAATGCAAGTGCAATTAAATGTGACCTATAGGTTTAATAATGAAGTGGAGTCTACTTAAGCATGTCTTTTCCATTCTCCCCAGCCGTCCTGGAGTCCACATAAAACTGTTTTAGTGAAGGTGTACACTGGAAACAGTGGTGAGGAAATTTTAACTGCTGTAGGTTCTGTTTGCAACTTTTTAATACAGCAGCTTAGAAAAAATAACTATATAAACCTCATATTTTGTAAAACAGGTCACAGTTTTGTACATTTACATTTTCTTTTTTAAATTGGCACTACAGTTCTCTTCAAGTCAAAGGCACTGGAGTTAAATTCTTTCTTTCCAGCTTTAAATGTTCAGTCCTGGGGCCTTATGTGTCAGTGTGAGATTTTTCTGTTGATCTGGAGTGTTAGTCCACATCATGCCGTCCCACAGGGATGGGGTATTAGTTCAGAGAAAAGGAAGCCACTACCTCATTATGCTGCTAATTTTAGGCACCAGGAAGAGATGTTTGGAAACTTTTGGCCCAGATTCCAAGTGCTGGAGTGGTACCCGCTCTGCTCTCTATTCCCATGGGTGAAGCAGGGGTGATTTTGGTACTTGAGCAAGCTCAAAGAAACAATTTACAACATATACAGTGGAACTTCAAAAGTGTCTTATCAGAGTCAGGCATCAAACATGAATGATTCCATATGAAATAGCAACTTTCTGTTTACCGTAATTAGGGGAATATTTTTCCATTAGGGAAGTAAAAATAAATTAACATGGCTTTGGTTGAGAAGCTGACGTGTAACTACACACGTTTCTTAAATATCAGGTGGTGGTCCAGGCAAACAGTGCCTTTCAAAACAGAGTTATTGTGATACTTTAGTTTGTCAGTTTTATAAGTAGAAAACGTAAGCCGGCATTAATAGATTTTTTGGCCAGTTGGGAGCAGCGCAACAAGCTGTAAACACAATATTGACAATTTATCATATAAAACAAACAGTTGCTGATTAACACATCCAGCAGGGTGGGGAGCGATATACTATTCATTTGGAGTTGTGTCATCAAAACAGCTAAATTGTGGGCCATTAAAAACAAAACAATGAGCTGAAAGACGCCAAAATGCTTTTGTTGTTGTGGGTTTATCACTATGAGCAACCCCTTTCATATTACACATTGTTTAATATGACAATTTAAACAATATTATCAATTGTCAATATAAAAATAAATTCGAGCAGCTTTAAAGCTACTTTTAAAATTGGCTGTGTCATTATCACAATGGATTATACATTAATAACATGCTTAATGCATAGATCTACTGAAATTCAATTTTCCTTATCTGTAAATAAAATCACATGTTGCATCTACATGTCACATCAAAAAAAAAATCCCATGTTGCTTTACTCAGTCATCTATTTATAGAGTGTTACAGGGGAATAAAAACTTGAAAAGCATGTGTAGTGGCAGAACTCTCTTAAATCCTGGCGTCGGCTCTGTGTTGACCATAAACCTGGCAGGAGCTGTGGGGAGGGATGGGGAGGTAAACCTAACAAACTCATAATAAACACGATGGCTGATTAATTGCAGATGAAACAAGTGACACTCGGACACTGGGATCCAAGGAAACGTTCTCAAGGAGCAGAGATGACTAGAGAGATGTGGCGCCGGGCCTCCCATAAAAGTCTGTGATGGTTATTAAGACTCAGCTAGTGAAAATGGATTACAGTATCTTCAGAGGACATCATACAGGTTGGCATAGGAGGGGGGAAGCGGCTCTCTGAATAAGATACTCAATGTGTTTTCCTACATGTCCAGGTTAACCTTATGGAACAAAAATGTATGAAAAGAAACTAAAATTACAGGTATCAAAAAGCAAGCAGGCGTCTCTAAGAAAATTGTAACACAAAATATTATCTGTGGGAAATCATTGGACTAACGTCTTTCAGAAAAGAAACGATTTAGAAGCATCGCGTGAATACACAACGTGACTTAATCTGGTACTTTCCTGGGACGGCGAAAAGAAAAGTGTTTGTTGTTCTGCTGAAACATCCATTTGCAGCACTGTACATCAGAGTGCCGTCCCTGCCCCGTCGCGTCAGACCACCCACCCACACAGTGTTGAAACACACTCGAGAAACAGTCATTAAACCATTTCCCCAGGTCACTCAAATCAGACTTGTTAAAGCTGTGAACTGGAGAAAAGAGACCCCGCTGGTAGCCGTCCAACAAGCTCCAGCCTCAGCACGCTGACCGTGATTGATAATATTTGCTTGCTTCGCTTAAAGGCCCAAATGCATCAGTCATAGCAGTAGTGTAGAGTAGTGTTTGTTTCGGTTACCACAAGAGTTATTTTCAACTTGACTGAGTTGATTTTTAACACTGTAAGGCAGATTTATTTCTATAGCTTTCAACAAATAGGCAATTCAAAGTGCATAAGATTACATAAGATATAAAAGGGCATTAAGGCAAATATCCATTGGATTAATGTTGGCCTATGATTTACTGTAAAAGACAAGCGTGATCAGTCCAATGGTTTGCTTACCAATTTTCAATTAATGCGCTGAGCCCTCATCAGTATGTATCCCTGCATTTCAGTTTTTATTATCCATTAGCTCAATAAGAAAAGGTGCCTAATTCTAAAGTGCATCCCTGAGCGTGATTTTTACTCTCATATGTCTCCTGCCTATGAATCTTGTTCTTCAGGAAGTGCACAAACCTTAACCAATGGCAGTAATGTTAAACTGTTGATAAGAGCAATAATTTACATGTGTTATTTGTAATAGCATTTGCCATTTGTATCACCAACTTGCAATTCCTCTTATAATCCACCTGGAACCTTTGAAATTTCCCTCTGTGCTTTATTCTTTTTGCTGTTATTCCTGTCAAAAGGTGGCGTCCATTTTTCAGTTTCAGGAACTACATTGCACATAAAGTTATGCTTACTATTGTCACCATATCACTAAGATCTCTGCTGTCTGTCGCTGCTTATCTCCCAGAGACTGTAGAGGCTATGACTACTGGCTGCTTTGTCTCTGTCTCCGCAGTTGTGAGCACACTGGCCACCTTCTTTGACTGACGTGATCTCTGGAAAATTCAGGGCAGAAGCAATAATGCAAACGAGCCCTCGCTGCAGCTGCCGGTGCCAAACTCTTCATGTGTGCATGCTGTTGTCTGCACCATTTCCAGCAAACTGGAGCTGCACAGCTACAGTGGTAATACATTTTTTTTGTCAGCTAAACTGAGCAGTGACTTACAGTAGCTGAGGGACTCAGGTTTTGCCAGAAGGAAATAAATGATAAAAATAGACCAGACGGCCCCTCTCAACACATTTATATCCACAACAACAGCTAACAGGTCTATTTTAAATATCCTCTGCTGTCATGTTGAAACTGTCTTTTTCTGGGAAGCCACTATCCATTTTGTTAAACAATGAATGATTCCCAGTACTTCGCAAAGTTAGTCTTGATTACAATTGGATAAATTACTATAATAGCAATACAGCTGCCAAAGTCAAAGTGTGGATATTCACGGCTTCAACAATGGCTGCCTTGGCTCAGTGGATCAAATCATATCACACTGGCATTCAAAGCTTACCCTGACACGCAGAGGAATGTTCCTCCTGTTTTGGTTTTGAGCGCGCTGAATGGACGTCATTTTGACTATTGGGCTGATTTTCACACAGATAGCGCGACAATGTTTGCATACTTGGAGAAAGCGGTGAGAAGATTAGTTAATTGGTATCAAAGCCGGTATGGCAGGTGCCACCACATCTTTCCTTGCATGAGCAGCAGCCTGGCAGGTGAAGTGGAGTTCATGACGTCAGCTCCTCGGCCTTTCACACCAGTGAGGAGTTCACGCGACAACAAGATGAACCTCAGCACTCACGTACTGCACATATTTAAAAGGTCATAAACTCAGTGGAAGGAACCTACTGAAATTTTAAATATGATACTTCAGCTGAAGAAAATGTATTGCGCAGCGGAAGTGCTTTATTTAAAGGTAAAAAAGTTAAAAGGGAAGTCAAAAGCATGAGTGGGGAACCAATCAAAGCAGAGTGTGTTACCAAATCATAGCCTTGCTGCTTCTGTTTTAAAGCCAATGGCTTTAGAATGATGGATGAGCTACACGTTCAATGGGCTTTTTTTCACTGTAGGAGGAATTTCTCTCTGGCAGTAGCAGAGTCCATAAATAGGTGCCAGTTTGAGACTGGTTTCACCCTGCGTGGTGAAGCGTGGGTGGCTTTTTGGAACTATAGTTTAAGCACACAAAAAAAGGCAATGAGGAAAATCTCGTGCGGCCACATTTCTGGTTTTCTTTCCTCTTGCTTTCATTCTCTCTCTCCCTCTCTTTTTAGCAAATTATGTGTGATAATTTTCAATTTGATGTATAACAAACATGTGTAGGATATCCTTTGTAATGCTTGAGCACAGTGTCACTTCAGTGCTGTTTAACCAGAGCAGGCAGACAGACGAGAACATGGGAATGAGCACTGGTGGATGGTTTCTCTGGTTGCCTCTCTGTCTTTGATTTTTGTATATTATATGTTAACATGCATTCCTAGAAGGATTCCATTGGACTGAGTCTCATTACTCTGTGGTGAGTAGATCTGAAATGTACTCGACATCTTGCAAATGTTAACGTTTAAAAGTAATCTATCGAGAAATTGAAGAAAATCTGCCAGAACCACAGTAACAAATAGCTGTTAATAGTTTTTTATATATATATAAATCATGGAGCTTTAACACCAGTTCTTCATCAATATTAATGCTGGTTTCTGTGTATAGTCTTCATGTTTTAAGATAAATTTAGGAGATATTGTATTCAGGAGGTACTGATGTATTGGAAATGTGAATGGTAAAATATACTGTTAGAGAGGAATTCAGTCTTTGGTTAACATATTTAAGTTTTTAACAATAATTCATTATTTAAAGAAATATGCATCACAGTGCTGCTTCAGCATACTCCAAACTACTCTGCTTTGCAGACCACTGGTGCCGTAGTATAATTGTACTTACCTGAGCGTTTTGTTACTGTTGAAGGAAGGGGTGGAGGCGCTTGTTTCAGATGCTGTTATGATAGTGCCGTGCTGTGAAAACATTTGCATTGCGCAAACTGAAAAGATGGCATGCTGACATCATAAACAGCCTTCATTACTGGATTCAGAGTTCAGGTGAATCCACTGTTGTAATGCACGTTCTTGCACGAACTGTGGGAAATGTCTGTACACAATTTCTGTTGTGACACATTTTATTTAACTCCAATGCTAAAGTTTGTAACTCATTACAAGACAGGGCTTGTTATGAAATGGTGTCATTTATCAGATTTACATACAGTACGTTGTGCTTCTATGCCCATGCATGTCATAGTGTCTTTTCTACTGTCGCTGACAAGATTACAGGAAATTTTGTGTGAATATATTGAGAAAGTCTCACAAAACTGACAGCTATGAAAAATAATTAAAACAAGCAGGATTGCAAAACCTTTTTCCAGAATTCATTTGCTGCCTGTCAGAGCTGCACAGGCAGAGTTTATCTTAACCTAAAGAGGTGATTTATGAATTCTTCGGCTTTCGCATCACTATGCAGGTGATTGTTCTGCCAAGACACTCACGGCCCGGGCTTGTGTGCAAGAGTCAGCCTGCAATATGGGCCACAGATAACGTGATGTTTGAATGTTTGGGGTTTTTCCCCCCTCCTACTTCAGCAGAAGGTGAGAAAACCAAGCTACCAGCATTGCTCTCATATTTGTAAGCACTGTTCTTCAGGAGAGATATGAGGTCTGTGGAAGCTGGGGGTTGTTATAAATTACCTGGTGATGAAAGTGATAATCCTTGTCAAAACAGCTCCCATACTGGCATGGGCAGAGTCCAGATCGCTGCCCATCTTCCCTGCAAAGCTTTGTCACATTTGATTAGATCGTGATCTGGATGTGGTTGACTTAGGGGCAAAAGACAGCAGTCACATAGGATGAGTATTAGTAAGCTCATGCACAACAGTAGCTACAAAGCTGCGTCTTTACCACCGGATGCAAGGAGAACAAAATGTTACTAATGTTAAGATTGATTTTTTGATCACAAACATATAAAAGCAAATCCTGAATCATTTGTAAGTCATTAACAAACGGTCAGGAATGCACTGATGTGAACTTTTCAATCATGTTTTAAAAAAGAATAATGAGCCTATTAAGCAGCTTTCAGTCCCCACTAACAATTTCCTGGGTCAAAGCACAGTCTGTTTACACTCCTTTAATCGAGACATGCTTGTCACACGAAAGGATTCGAGTAGCCTAGAAGGTATCATTTAAGCATTAATGACTTTGTTTAACATACATGCAACCTGAAAGCATTTGTAAACCACCATACCCAAACACATTAAAGGCTAGGTTGTACAGCGCCTAACATTTCCCAAATTCAACCTTTTTTTTCTCAAATAGCCAGACATTTAACCACGTAATGACCGTGATAAGTCCCCTTTATCGGGCCAGAAAATGCTTTGAGGATAAGGTTCTGTAGATAATAATTAAGATGATACAGTCAGTCGGAGCTTGCAGTGGGCAACTTCATGTTTAATTGCTTAAATCAACATGATAAGATGCTCTTTAAATGTCTGCGTGGCTCTGACAAAGCATGCTGACATTGTGAACAGGCATTCACTGTTTACTTATTCAAGACCTCCATTACAAAGATCAAATCAGCTACAAGCATCGAGATGAAGAACAATGTGAGTGCACGTAGGATTAGTTTGATATCTGTAAAAACAGAAATACATGTTGTATTAAATCAGATTATCTCTAGCATAGTTTACTGCGTAGGAGGTTAAAATACAATACTCCAAAAAAAAAAGAAATTGCAGCTAAAGCAGTCATATCATTCCACTCTTACTCATCAGACTAGACTGCTCAGCACAAACACAATCTCATAATCATTACCATTACAGATGAAAGGCAAGGCCCAATTAGAGTGGCTCCAATTGCTGCAATTAAATAAGTGTGGTTGAATGATAATATCTTTTCCCCCCAGAAATAAAAGAAAAAGACGGCAGCATCGAATAATCATACAATCAAAAACAATCGAGTCGGACTTTGAAGTTGTTGCACTACAAAATCTTAGAAATACATCTGCTGTAGAAATGGTGTTTTGGGCTCAGCCGACAGGCGCCGTTGGACCACTGTGTCGTGGGCCACGGGGTCGGGCCTACTTATTCCAGTACCCGTTGGGCTGCTTTTTGGGTTGCTGAGGACACTGGTGTGTGTTCCCACCCACAGAGCGTTGCAACAGACCGCCAGAGTCTACAGCCCTTTCACAGCCGTCCAAGAGTTGTCCCATGATCCCATCCCTGCATCAAAACCAGCTGAGTGTGAGTGCGGCGTGGTAAGCACTCGTGCTCACACATAATTTGTAGCTGACTGCTACTCTTGCAACCAATTGATCACTGTGTAAATAAACATGATATGAATGGAACAAAGCTTTACTGCTTCCCTCAGGAGGATTTAGTCTCTGCTTTACATTCAAAACGGCTGCAAGTTGTCGTTTTTTAAGTATTAAGTGTTGATTTGTCTGTTTGTCTTGTCGTCTCATCTGTGCTCGTACATTTTGCTGTGTCAAATGCAGACTGTCCATTTCACAGCTGAAGAGCTGCTCACAGGACAGTTTTCCAGCTGGGCTGAGATTCAGTGTAGTTCCCCTTCACCCAGTGGACTTCAGAAGCACTCAAGCGTGCCAAACAGAATACACCCTGATTGCTCCAGACTTGGACAGCAGATATTTCTTCAGTTGTTAGACATTACTGAAGCAAACAAACACGGCAACCAATTTACTATCTTAAATCAACACAAAATGCTGAGGTGGACCCATCTCAATAGGACTAATTATCATTATGATGGTGTGCAGCTGCAGGAAATGATAGAGTGGACATTTAATGTGCACGTCTGTTGACGATATTATTTCTTTATATATTTTTATCTTTTGGGGACTTTCTGGCTCTACCTTTCTTAAAAAAAATAGACTTGATTATTTAAAATGTTATTAATGGTCTTATTTGGTCCTTTTGCATTGTTTATAGTCTTATAGTCTCTTTTTACTTCAGTTGCTGGACAACCTGTAATGTCAGCTTTGTAGTTTAAGAATGAATGCAGCTGACACCAACTTGAGTATGAACTGGCATCAGTACATTAACTAACTAACCATCTTCTGAATCCCCCACTTTGGACAACACAGCAACTCAACCAGAGAACTTAAAGGGCATTAAAGGACAGTTAGGAGCTTTTGAACCAACTCAGATCTAGAAAAACAAATGAGATTAAATGTCCGATTAAGGACGACCAGAAGTTGAAGTTTATTGTTCCAAAGGTTGAGTGGGTCTAATCACAGGCTCCAGTACTTAGGGATTTGCTGCTGCTACTGGGCTAAGCAGTCATTTTCACTGTGTTTACATAAACTACCCAGTTACTTGCATAGTTTACTTTAGTGCCAACATGTGGGTCACAGAGGTTTAATATCACAGTCAGCGTAATTGCTTGAGTTATTTCAAAGATTTGTTTCTTTTAACCAATGCCATGTCAAAAGCTACAGAAATGACGGTGGTTCAAAATCACAGAACATCAGGTTTGAATGGACATAATATAAATGGAAGAGTAGAAAATCTATTAAGGTTTAAACCTGCCAAAGTCTTTTGAATCAGAACTCATACAAATACTAAAAACAGTGTTGAGGGATTCAAAAAGCAAAAATGATTTAGACATTTTAACATTATAAACTGAATAAGTAGTCATTTAATTGCAACTTTCTGATGTAATATCCTGTTTTATCTTACTGAGTGAGTGACACAGGGTTGAAACAGGCTTCTCCGTGCGTCTTCCAGCAGTATGGAGCTGAATCAGGTGCCTCTCAGTTCAAGGACAGCGAATTTCCAAGGCAAAAAAGAGACTGAAGTTCACCGATTGATTTGCGGCCCTTATAGTAGCGCAAACAGTCTACCGTTTTATCACTACTGTGTCTTCATCAAAGTCAAAAGTGACATGCTGTATATGACAGCTATATTAATGATAGCAGTGGGGTGTGCACCATCACACTAAATTCGGTGAAGTTGTACTTTCCCTTCCAGTCCGTCTTTGGGGGTATAATCTGTCACATATTATGAGCTTTGACAGAAGTGTGAAGGAAACACATGAGCTGCCTCAGGGGTACCCATGGCCGACTTAACCACAAACAGACCATGTCAGACTTCTCACAACAGGTATTTTTGTAGAGCCAATAGCACAACTGAGAGGTGAAAGTTTAGCTTAAGTTACTTCAAATGAGAAAATGCTGTCACAGGCCTTTCATGTGCACGACTCGAGTGCTTTGTGTCGCCTGGCGCAGTGATAGCCATGAAAAACTGTTTTGATGATGGTGTCACTACATCCTAATCTGATTGCTCTTTTTTCGCCTTGCTTTAGGGCACCTCTCCTACATCCTGTCAGAAACGCAATTCAATATACAAACATGTTCCTGCAAAGCAGTGCACACACAGGTGAAGTTACGGTAGGTGATGCAACGTATCCAGCAATGAGTATTGTTAACATATCACACACCACTTCTAGGAATAACCATTGATTAAACTGGCTGATACAAACTGACTGGGTTTGGAATTAATGTCAGAGGAGTTTTAAATTGTGCAATGATGAAATCTTGTGTGACAAGATTTACTGTATAAGGTGTGTAATGTTTTTTTTCTGGGGGGCAACTTGGGGCCAGCAGATAAAGCTGTTTTGGGCTTAATGCTCTACTATGTTGACCAGCTGCTGCTGTGCTGGACAGGTATCATACTGTAGGATTATCAGAGCTTTTACACTGAAAAACCAGGAAACCACATTGAAAAGAGTGGTGAGAATGAACCGAAACAAATTAGCTGAAAGTGTCTGGAACACACTGCAGAGTGGGGAGATAACTCTATGGGGGTTTGTCACTACAAGTCTCTTTCATATTCCATGTAGTCATTTCACTCATTGGCAACATACAAATATTGATTAGTGCAGCTTTTTGAAATATACATGAAATACGACATAAAATCAATATTCTACTTTGAACTACCACAGACCACTGCCATTAGCCAATGAGATTACATTTAATTGCACAAATCAGTGGGCTGTAAAATATAACTGACACATTTGTATTACCCAAGTATGATGGGGGAAGAATATCTGAACAACATCCAAACATAGCAAATGTTTATGGGTGTTGCCTTAAAAAGTGTTATCATGCATACAGTATGGAAGCATTGGTGTGTAGTAAGTAAGTAAGTAAGAAAGTAAGATGAAGCAAAAGCCAATCATCCAGAAACTCTGAGTATCATTCCTTTAACAGTGAACTATGCTTGAGCTGGCAACACTATTGAAAGCTGTCAGCACCACCGCCGTTGCCACGGACACTGCTGATTCTCTGACTCACTCAGTTTCACATTGACTCTTCGTATTTTTAGAGTGAGATTTAAAGTGTCATTACATCACGTCTGTGGTACTTTGGTTTTCTTAAATGTTGTCTTCTTGTATGCGAGGTTCAAAAGAAAGAACCCTCAATAAAATAGTCCAGACATCTAACAGTTTCCTGCTACTCTTATGTAGAAGAGATTTCCTCTGATTGTTTTTGTATTTTAAATCATTCCTAACTCACTTTTCGGTGGCAAGGTACTTCCTTCCTGACCCCGAGCAAAGTGTTTCTGTGTGTACCTCATTGCATGTCTTCAGGCTTATTTCTGAATGCGGCCCTCTTCAGTGCAGAAAATTGCATTACAGTCCTGGCGACTGTTTTCTCGACTCAGTTTACTGTTTTTGTTACAAAAAGGTAACCTAATATTTCATCCTTAATGAGGACATATTTCATGGCAAATGCATGATCACTTAAACAGTTCACCTCACCTTATTCAAATCACATTTTTCCTGATTGGGACAAGCGATACCCACACATTTCAAATGCACAGAAATGTTTGAAGGCCAAAGGCTTAGCGTGATATATGGTATAAGAGGAAATAATAAGAACATACTGAGAGCATTTTCACGTCTGAGCTTGGCTTCAGAGAGATCTGGCCCAGACTGACACTGTACTGAGCTACACAGAAACAAGTATTGGCTTTCTTCCATTTTCACGTATCCTTCTTCCATGCTAACAAGGTGCAGTGTTTGCTAAATGTAGCCCATCACTTGTGTGTCTTTTAGTGGCACATGGAGAGGAAGAAAAACAAATACACCCTAACTGCATCATGATCTGGTGTTCATTTGATAGTTTTGAACATGAGCAGCCCACCTGGTTTTGATTTTGCAGCTTGCATGCTGGTCAGAGTTGCCTTGTTTTATTGGAAATCTTGTTCGTATATTCCCTGCCCGGTCCTCGCTGACCTCTGACAGCTCCCATGGGGCTCATGGGTACATCCAGGAAGTACTATGGTGCTGTGCTCTTTGGACACGGATGCTGCTTTGCTAAGATGACACTCATGAAGTTGTTGAACAGTTTGGGTTGTGTTTGCGTAGGCCTGCTATTTAGTCACTCGTGGTTCCACATAAGAGGGAGGGGGTGTTGTCTTGTCATTGAACTGTGAAGAGCTGTTTGACTACGACAGCATATAGCCATGCTGGGGTGTGGCTCAGCATGACTATACCTAATGGGTACTGTGATCTCTGCTGTACCACAGGTTCATTAGGATTAACAGATACTGTAGCTACTGCAGTACAAAGTGCTGCACGGTTGGCTTCAGGGGCTAAATATTATTAAAAATTGTTAATATTTTGTCAGGGAGGTTGTCATTAGAGTCAGACTGTACGCTTCTATAATTTATTACTTCATGGTTATCATCGTTGCATCCAAACTTTGTTTTTAATTCACTACAAACCACTTTTAATGGTAATTACATGAAAAAGCAATTAGGAATTTTTTTTCAGTACGTTTCTTTCCAGGCATGTACCAGGTATGAAGAGTATTACAGCTTAGAAGATAAACTTTTCAAAGTTTTTGCTTTTCAGTCTCATGAGCTTCTACAAAGAAAAATAGTCAAATGAAAGTGAGCACATATTTTAAATAGGTCTTTAAAGACAGCGGAAACCTAAATCTCCCGTCGGTACCTCTCTGTGCTGCTGCAGCCATAACAGGAGAGCAGAAGCAGTAAATGGTCTGCAGATATATTGAAAATGACACAGTAGTTTAGATAAGGCCCACAAATCCCATGTGGTTATGATGGCTATTGAAGCTTAGATATTTTGTGGCCTTGCGGGGGGGGCAACAATGAGTGCATCTTAATTTTTTGCCTTAAGATTAGATTACAAGGTTGCGCAACATGAGTTGGGTTTGTTTTGTGTTATTATTTCTTAGTTTACTGGGTTCCATGCTAAATTTAAAGAAATTTGATATTGTCTTTCATCTTCGTAAAGATCCATTTTAAAAGCTGCATTGCTTATGTCTCTGTATTGTGTTGTATATTTGATCTGTTTTTCACATTACAATGCAGCATGCCATTTGGTATTATATAGAATAAATAAATCTTATATTTTATGTATTTTGAAAAACAAAACTGCCACAAAGCTGACAGTATGATTTATTAACCATCGCTGTATTTCTTTTAGTAGTGCTTTGCCAATTCTGTGTGTTTTTTTGCTGAGGCTAAAACATACTAAATCATTTGAGTCCCCACAAAGCTCTATCGCACAATACTCTTTCAGGAACAGCCCAAATCCATGTGAGATGTGAAATAGTAAATAATAGCCTTGGACTTAGCTGGGATAGACCCTGACACTGGGTCGTTGCTTTGCTTCAAACATAACGTTTCTTTTCCTCGACATGGATCACTATCCTGATGTAAAGCTGGCATTCTGTTCTGATTTAGACTAATAATTTATTGCATCTGGCATCAGGGTCTGCACAACAAGACCAAAGGCGCAGCACAAGCTCTCAAAAAGAACCTGATATTTCTGCACCCTAATCAGTTTAAGATGACCCTCTTCTTTGTGAAAAAAGCTCTATTTGCGAGATCTAGCAGACAAAACATCTTTCTAGACTTACAGAGCCATTAATATAGATATAATCATAGGTCTCTTCCAGAGGATTTTGCCCTCAAGAGGGAATTCCTCTCTAGTGAGTGCCTGACTCCCTTCAAAGCCAAAGTGTGACTTACAAATGACTTGCTGTGAATGAGTGACGGAGGACATGAGAGATGGCCGACAACCCCTTTGTGGAATATTAATTTTGCTCAAAAGGTTTCAGGAGACATAAGCACATGCATGGAACATACCGAACCACCATAGTATATTAAAACAAAACTTCAAGACACCATCAAATGTCATATTTCAGACATAAATGGTAGCTTCTGAGTGGATCAATCTTCCATTTAAAATCATATCATTGCTGAATTTTTTCCAACGGTTTTGTCATTCATCACATCTTTGCCTCACAATTTTACATTTAAACTAAATACGAGACATTTAAAAAACAATTTAGAATAAAGATTTAAGCAACACAACCACATCCTGCCCCGGTTCACCTTACAATATCATGGAGGCTGCAAGACTCAGCAGATCAGAATGAAGAGAGACTCATCAGAATGACAAAGTGAAACGTGGGCCAGCTTCCCGGCCTTCAAAGCAAGTTCGGAGCTGCCTTTTTGAAAAACAATGGCGCAACAGCTAATGTGGCTCATTGAAACGCTCGGCTGGCCATGAATGGCCACGTTTCCCCACGTTAAAAGACATCTCCAGAGTCAGGCTTAGTGGAGGTGAGACTGTCACTTCTGCTGGCGCCTGCCCTCACCTGGCTGCATAACTTCACCAGTGTCAAGCCAACAATCTGCATAGCCAGGCACACACTCCTACTGTATATATGAGAGCTGCCAAATACACACATGCACACACTTTAATACTTTCCATTTGTACACCAGTCTGATGATTTGCTCCAACACAACATTTTCTGACAGCCTAAATGCTTTGGAGGTTTTTATGTTAAGTACTGCTTTCAAGTTATGATAAAGATTATTGTAGTTAGTATGTGGCAATTTAGTTTTAAACAAAACTCAGTTAACAGTGCACTGACATCAGAGACATAGTGATATAATGCTATCTTTTCAATTTAAAATATGACTGAGGTCATGTACATATATATATTTATAAATATACTATTTACATATGCATGTATTGTACTTGTGCATACAGTGTATGTGTGTGTGTGTGTGTGTGCGGCACCAAAGGGAGTGTGCTCTCCCCTGGTAACCCACAAAGAAAGGCAGCGGTGGGCCATGGGCCACAGACTTTGGCCAGCTCTTGGTGAATTATACAGCTTGGTGAGATCCACTGAGGGTGACCCCACTTGCTGAAAGCAAACACACAAATAAGATCTGGTTTCTGCGTGCCGTGAGTGCCGAGACAGGCTGAAAGTCCTCCCATGAGCACATAGAAGTTAAGGAAATTCTTAGTTTGATTTCATTTAACATACCTGGTCCTCCAAGGCATACTGTATTATTATAATATAATGTTTCATTACATATAGTACACTATATTTGTGAGTTTAAATAATCTGTTTGGGTCAGTTACAATTCAGTACAATTGCTCTTTTATAATGTTTAGCGAAAGAGGAAATGAAAGACTTTTCAGAGTTGTATGTCGGCTTTAAGAACACAATTAAAATGTTATTTTCTATTTCTACTATCTTGACCGGTTTTAGTTGTCCCATTTCAGGGAACCTCCACTTCACCAGAACTGTATCACAGACGCAAACATCCAACATGCCCGGAAATATTTTAATCAGTGTTTTTATATTTACCTAGCTGCAAATGAAGCATTGAAATGAAATAATGTCTTCCAGTTGTACCGCAGAACAACCCATAATGTTGGCAATTAAGCTATTATCTTGAAAGAAGTAAAAGTGCTGATGAACAAAAAAAGGCCTAAATTGGAACATACTTATCAAAGGAGATGATAATCTTTACATTGACCTGATGGTTCTGAACACACCACGCATTTTCAGATTTAGTTCCATATAAAAGGCATTTTCCACACTTCTTATAGTTTTTTTTTTTCAACACATTTAAGGGATGAAAGTACAGTAAATTCGCATGGATTGAATTATGAATGATAGGAAATAATAAACAGCAATTTAAACTCAATATTTAAGCTCAATGACTACCCTCCTGTAGAAGTTAATGCTACTGTACCCTCTACCCTGTACATTTTCTAGTCCCGCCAGCAGTGTGACTATTAAACCAGCATCAATACTCCCACCTTCTGGCCAGTGCCCGTCAGTGTGCAGCCCTGCAGTCCTTTCGCCCCTTTCCCAACCTCCCACCGCCCACCTCGAGGCTTCCCTTCCTGCTGGAGGAATGGTAAAGTGATCTGTTGGTCCCTAAGTGCTTTTTGCTGTCAGTGGTGTTGATGTGGGATGCAATAGAAACCCAGTTGAGGCCACCTTGCTGGAGCAGACCTGTTTGGCTGTGCAGACAGCATCAATAGACACAGTGTCCACATTCACTCCCAGACATGTTGGATATTTCTTCATTTTCTTTTCTGTTTCGCTCTATTTCAACAAAAGCATTTCCATTTGTATTGGTTTTATTTCCTAATATCAGACCAAGATTTATTACTACATACTACTTCAGTGCATACAGTAAAACGTGGCATTCCTGCTGTGTTTGACCAAATCACTCTAACTGATTGTATTTCTGGTACAAAGAATAAATGAAAATGATGATATCCTGGTATGTATTGTAAATGTGTGTTTTTGTTTCCATCGAGCTCCATCCTGGAAAACAGACATATTTCAAGGCCCTTTCAGAACGATGGACTGTATGGGAAAATCCCCCCCAACTGTTGGAGGAAGCCGTGGACACAAACAGAGGAGAGTTGGGGACTACCTGCTGTTTAAACAGATAGCAGGGCCTGTGTGGCCGCGGCTGCAAAGGCCCCTGAACTTCGCTCCACTTCAGATGTTTAAGAGTCCCAGTGAGGGCATTGGAGTTCTCCTGAGAAATAAGCAACTACTTGGCCAGAACAGCCTTTGAATCCCAGGGTGGACCGCCAGCGGCGATGCAGAACCCTTTCGCTGATTGGTTAGCGGACATGCAGAACATCCTCATGGGAGCTGATGCTTGGGTGGTTCAGGAGATTGCCAGGCAGCCGCGCAATTAACTCAAATAAGCTTGTGGAGAATGACTTAATGTGCGTCAGGCCCTTGCTGAGTATACAAATTATGGAGAATATCGACTGTTGCAGGAGTTTAGGAGATGCACGTTAGTGTACTACAAGAATCAAACAGAGAAAAATAATTCATCTCACATTAGAGATGACATGAAAATGATGGAAATAAGGGCAATAATCCAGATGTATGCCAGTGCTTAGAGTGATAGTATGATGACATAGTATAGTGAGGGCTGTACTAGTAAAACACCTGTAGTCCTGAGAGCAGAAGCTCTGAACTGTGTACGCTGTGTGGGGGCCGGGGGCCGTGACTCTTTCCACACGGAGTCAATGACTGGCCAGGGACCCAGAAGAGCAGTTGTAAAAATAGATGAAAAAGCAATCGAAGAAGCCCCCCCATGTGGAGAGAGAAACAGGTGAAGATGAATTGATGTGATTTAGTTAAAACACATCACTGCAGAGGAACTGTAGTTTTTATTTTGGGTAGATCATTTTCATATACACGTCTCGGGAAAGGATAAAGCCTTCTCTGGCCTGAGGTGGACAGAAAAACACTGTATTGATATGTGGCCACCTCACAGCTGCATGACCACCTAAGCTCATTTTATTGCACCCATTTCTGGTTCACAGGAAATCTGCATGAATTTAGAGAGACATGAAAGTGTCAATAAGCAAAAGTATTAATTGGGAGCCACCCAACCTCACCTCAACAGTACCCTGTTGTTAATGCGAGCGCCCTACCCTTGCATTTCCTCTCACTGACCGTGGTACTGCGCTAATCATAATATATTAACTGACCATACAGGAAGCCATGTCCCACTGTGCAGTTTTAGTTACCATGTATGCCTTTCAGTTTTTAAAGGCCATTTAAGGTAAAGGTGGTTAAGACCAGCATTTTTTAACTAGTCCATTTGTTTGTTGATGCCAAACGCCCACAGCCACTGTTGAACACAGCCGCTTTCAACCTAAAACTCCACCTCTAAAAGAAACAATTTTATAGAGACGTGGTGACATCATTTACACGAATATGTTGTTTAAAATCCAAGAACGTCCCGTTGTATATTTGATTTGGCCTCGGGCACCTCAGCTGACCAATACATCACATGTCCTGGGCTACGACTATTTAATGTAGAATCTCCAAAACTCACAAATGCAGTGTGACCAAATGTTCCAGAGATGTACCAGTATACTAAACAGGCCATATATCTCGCTCTCCTCTCCAAACAGAAATAGATTTCTCTGAATTGTTTGATAAATTTGGTCTAGGTTTTCCAGCCATCCTTATTGGAGCTCCTACTGTTTTTCTGGCTGTTGGTGGCCTAAGCCCTAATCACCCTCTGTTCCCTCAGAGGCCATAAATTACTCCGATGAGATGGTGCTTTGTGTTCCTTCTGCTGGGGAGCGGGGCGAATTCACAGCGCCATGTTTTGACAACCCGTACTTTAAATCATTGTTTTATGACAGATGGGAAAACTTCTGCACTTTCACCGGCCTGATTTATGTTCATTTGGGTCTGGAGGACACTATAATTTGCAAGTAATGTGAAAACAGATGGATAGAGAGATACCAAAGGGTAAGACTGACCTATACATTCTCAGTGCAGCTTACAAATGGCATCCATATGCCGCAAGAACTCTTCCAGTTACATCTCCATTACCGCATGTGTGTGTGTGTGTGTGTGTGTCTGTGCACATGTTTGTGCGTGCTTGTTCTATAAAAAAAAAAGATGAAGGAAAATGAAGGAAGAAGCCTGTGAAAATTTAGTGTTGAAGCAGGTTTTTGTTGAAGGAAGTTGGACATTCTACCAAATCATCTAGAGAGTTTATCAACAGCTAAATCAGTGGAGTAATAAGACTTTGGTTCACTGTCAATATGCAAGTGACAGTTACTTATTTGGATATGTTTAACGTGTATGAGCAAACACTTTGATTCTTTGACCTTGGTGTACAGTGCAGCTTCCCATCTCCAGTGAGGCATGAAAAATGGAAGTGAAATAATTTAAGCCATACTGGACCAGATTTCCTCCCTGGTCAGATGTCAATTCAAAGAAATTACAAAGTTGGGCCGCTTCATTTCCACTGCCTCAGGTCATGTAGCAAGGTCACACACAGATCGCTCAACAAAGCAGATTTTCTGTTCTTATCCACACATCAAAATCACATTGGACACACTCTGTGGGGCAGATTTAGGTATCATCACCAACCCCCCCACGTTCACATGGCAGCTAACTGTAACAATGACATCCTACAAGCGTCTAAAGGGGACCTAAAAGATTGTTTCCTTCAGAAGAAAATGTTCCAAAACACCAGGATTGCGATGTTTTCCATAAATGATACTAAGCAGTTATTAATGAATTATAATAATAAGTTCAATCTGTCAGATCACGTTTGCTTGTACAGAAAATATATCTGGAACAAGACAGACAAAGATTGATCAACTTCTTTCAGGCTTTTGGCAGAGAACCAGCAAATGTCAGGTAATCTGTGAGGAAACAGAAAACTCAGAATATATCATGCACAGCCTGGGAGCCCTGGACGACTCGTGTTTTATGGCTTTTCCAATGAGGCAGGACAGTATGTGAGTGAGCAGTGTCTGGTGCAGCCATTGTACTCCAGCGAGGGGGGACCACCCACATGAAGTCAGTGATGAAGTAAATACTGTTGCACGGCCACGTCCCCTTCCCTCGCTCGCAGAGTAAACTGTGGTCGAACGGCGGGGCTCTGCTATCTCAGCTTGCCTCCAGATCACAGGGCAGAGGCTTGAGGCGGAGAGGACGATCACGCCAGCCGCACCCCCCACCCCCCCTACCCCCACCCCCCATCCTGCTGGGAACCCCCGACTCTCTGCCCTCCCCATCCTGGCCAGGAAGCCAGCTAATAGTAGTCCTTGTCTCTGGGCTGGGTTGAACTTGGCAGAGCCCCACGTCTTTCAAGCTGAAGACAAACCGCTCACGCCCCTCTGGAGCCGAAGCCGAAGTGAGGCCCAGAGGGAATGAGGTGCCTACTGATGCCCGTGTCACAGGATAACGCCCTCGATTTCCTTCCCCTTAATGCAGGACATCAGGCGGAGTGCATCATTCTCAGATGATACTTGAAACAACTGGTAACCCTCTTCTAGCAGCAACGTAGAGCTAAAACGATGTGAAATACTGAATTAATACAAGTGAAATAACACAACCAAATCTCTTGTGTCCTACATACCAGAGCCCCTTAATCATATCCTCTCTTTTTGTTTATTTGGGCTGTTTGGACATCAAACTTTTCAAGGGGGAATAATATCCCAGGAGAAAAGAAAAGAGCAAGCCAATTGGCCTCTTACAGGAGGTCTTTGAAGACCACATTTGTGTTCTACCAACAGGGACACGCATTTTCCATTTTGACTAAATGTAAGGCTGATTACTGCCGCCATCAGGAGTACAGCTCCAAATTTGTCAGGAACCTATTTATCATCTCCTTGCTCGTTTCATGTGGGAACGGACTGTAAACGTCCTTCAGGCGAATCCCTGTCAATCAGCTCTACGGGTGAATCTGATTAAAGAGACAAAAGAGCTCAACAACATGGGAACTGTTCCAGCCTTGTTGCACCTTTGTCCTATTTCTGAAACACTGCGATCCCCTGAAAGCCACAGGGAGAAATGTCTACTGACATGACAGTTAGTGACAGATATATGTGAGGAGGCTGTTCTTACAAATGGGCGCTTTATTGGTCTAAGGTGATAGCATCAACCACAATGTCTTTTGCTTTCATAATGATTTACTGCTGCCTGGTGGGATGAGCTCAGTGAATATGTATGGTTGGCTGCCAATTGCACTTTTTCCTCTGTTTCTTTTTGGTCTTTGTGGGCCCTGGAGCTTTCTTAACTGTTATAGAGCCATTTGGATTGGAGGCCAGGCAGTATAAAGCTGTATTTGGCAAAAGACCTCACTGCGCCTCCAAAAATAAGAGAGAGCGGGGTGAACATATTTGTCTACGTCTGCATGTGTGTGTGTGTGTGTGTGTGTGTGTGTGAGACAGACAGACAGACACTAGAGTGTAATACTGGTCCAGTAACACTGGTACCTAAAAATACAAATGGATATTTTATAGTAAAACCAACTTGCAACTTACCAGAACATACAAATTTGAGTCGAGTTGTCAAGTCCTCTCATTAAGATTTTATATTGACCATACAAGCTGTAATTTGTGTATTTAGCCAAGCCCTTTTGAATGTTAAGAGAGGAGAAATTACAATTTTACAAATGTTTTAGAACTTTTACGTCTCAGTGTTAATGTGTCCGCACCAGCTGTGGTTAGTCCTCTACCTGCAGCTGCTCCTGCTGGTAGCCATCTTGAGGAAAAAAACAGAGCCCTGACCCGGCCACCACTGTTGTTTTAAAAAGGAAGAAAGGTGAAGACCTTCCTCCTGAGGGACCGGTGGTCTGACCTGAGGACCAACGGTCAGGGACGTGAACCACAAAGAGCAGGCGGATGGCTGTGTCTGTAAAGGGGGGGGGGGGGGGGGGTAACATGTGGCTGCAGGTGAAAGAAGTGAATTTTCCAGAGGAGGAAAAATCATCACATTGTGTATTATTTACGTACTTATTTAATAATTAAAGCAGTAAACTTGATTGTTCCTTGAAATAAATCCTTTATCTCCATGCAGTGTATGTTCACTGACATAATCTTGCAAATTCTATATTTATATTTTTACATCATGGACACTGAACTGAGGAGTATGTCATGCAAGACAACCCTACAAAGGAGTTCAGTGTGCTGGCCTGTCTGCTGCTGGCTGATCATGTGATCAGTGATGTGGCTGTTGCGACCTCTAGTGGTCTCTCTCTCTTTCTTCCACATTACTGTGCCATATGGGACTAGTTTACATCAGCGGTTAAATATGCTGCACCACATGATATTGGGCATGTTGGGCAGAAGTTGTGGCAACCCCTAACTACAAATCATATGATCTAAAATTTGTTGCACAAAGCCAACTCCACTGTTAGCTTATTGTAGGGAATCGTGTCAATCTTGTAGCAAGGGTCATATTCAAGGGAACTGAACTGGAGCCAGGTCTAAACATTATATTTACGACAGTCATATTCAAGCTGCTCTGTATTTTCCTGGCATGAGTCATCCCTTTGACAAATGATCCAAATGCATAAATTAGGTTGGTAATTGTTCTGTTTTGCTCCAAATGGCAAAATGACATAATGCATAGTGGATGTGTTTCATAGTTGTTCGGCAGCATGCTGTAGTTACTTTAGCATGACAGACGTCTACTCCCCCTTACACCACACTGACTGACCCCTTTACTCAGCAAGCATGAAGAAAGCCGCAAAGCCACTTCTGTCTTTCACCTCACACAAATTTTATGACTGACTTTCTGAATACAGAAAAGCAACACAGGCTGGGGCCGCCTGCCTGGGCAGCAGACAAACAGAGCCCTGTTCATCTCTGTTTTCTCTGGCCACCCTCAAACACAGCGCTGTTACATCATCCATGGTTTCTCTTTCAACAGGAAAGTGCCATTTATGTTGCGTTTGCCCTCCCTCGCAGCACATCAGATAGTGATCACATCATGTAAAGCCATTTGTTTAGAGACTTTGTGTTGGTGGCCACCCGTGTTCAAACGGGGTCCTGGCCTGGGGCCTGCTGATGACTTTTCCAATCCTCCCTCGTAGGATGGCAGGAGGAGTGCAGCAGAGCAGGCGGCCCCAGTCTCATAGCCCTTTTAGACCCAGACCCAGACCTCAGACAGGGCCCAGCCTTCCAGTTTCCAGCATTCATGTTTGTTCTTCTGCACCTTGACTCCTGTAAGAGTCTACCATCTGATGTACAGGTCAAAGGGAAAGGAAATGGCAATCCCAGCTGAGAACGAGGATATAACCTATTAACTTTCTCATCTGTGGGAGGGAAAAATGGATCACTCAGCCAGTCTTCTCTTCTAACTGGTGGCTGATTTCCTTTCCCAAAGGACGTTAACAGTTGCTGTTGAACTGGACGGTGAGAAACTCTATCTGTCTGTCTGTGCACAGAGACTGGATCATGTTAAACAAGGCAATAACATACTGTAATAGGGGCTTTTACTTGCATGTTTTTTTTGTTCAGATAATTCCAATGGGTTTTTTTTTTTGTTGGAAAGGAGATAATGTAGTGAACTTTTTCCGGTCTCGCTGTAGGTTTCCTACAGCAGCTTTGAACGCTACTGCGTTCCAAATAAAAGCAGGAATTCAGTGGTGATTTATGACTATTTAGACAAGTGGTTAACAGAGAGATGTAGGATTATGGAAATACTGCTTTCATATGAAATACACAGAACACGTCATGTGGGCTTCAGTGACCACTTAAATCTGTTGGCAGGCTGAACCCCCCACCCCCCCACCCCCCCACACACACACAGTCAGACACACAGGGCTCCTTTTCACTCCTCACACTGAATATTTGACTTCCTTATGAACTTAACAGTTGCAAGACTTAAGGCCTCACTGGAGTGACACAATGCCCTATATCTCCACAGAGGAGAGAAACGTGGATCAACACAGTGGCTGCAGAGGTACAACATCATCTTGATGATCAATTCATGTCAGACCTAAAAATACAGCCTGCATGCATAAACTGCACAAGAGCAATGCTTACTGCCGAAGAATCATTAATGTGATTTGTGAGACTTGATTATCGGACGGTACACAGTAGATGTCACAGAAAGTAAGGAGAACACTTAGACAATTAGCCAAAGTACTACCAACACCAAAAATATGGAAGATATTAAGGAACCACACTTACATTTTGTAATCATAAATATGTATGTAAATAATAATAATATTCATCACAATTTATTTTGTAGGAAAATTGTTGGCTCCTTGAGATGGTGCATGAGATGAACAAAATAATCTATAATGATTGTTCTCGCTCACATGCACTATTAGAGGAGTTACATGTTGGATTCTCAGCGGCCGTCCTGGCTTCTGATGTGGTGAAAACGGAGAGCAGGAGAGGATGTCACAGGCTGCAGAGAGATGGCCATCTGGCCCACCTCCTCTCTAACCCCCATCACTCAACAACACTGAGGGGCTTTTCTCATCCTGGAGGTGGGAGAGCCAGGAGATGACCAAGGGTCAGACGGACACGCAGTCATGAATTTTTCACCGCTATATTTTCTTTGGGCAAATAATCCATCTGTGAGTGTTTCCCAGATGGTAGCTTATAAATCTTGGATCAGAAAATAAATACTTTTCAAAACAAAAGATGGTTTGTGGGGTTTCCCTGCCAAAAAGGAAAACTTGTTTACTTTTTGGCGACTTCACTGCACATGTGCAACCTGAGAAAGAAAATTTCAATAATACTTTTATTCCAGAAAAAGAGTGAGTCAAAGTTAGACTATTTGTTTTAAATACATATTATTTTCAATCATTTTCAAAGCACCTCATAAACTCACACTTACAGTACATTTAGCTGTCATTTGTATTTATTTTTGTGAGTGAGTGAATCTAAAATCTATTGTGAAAGATGTCAAAAATAAATACATGTTTTTACATGTTAGTAAATACATGTTTTCTGCGCCACCAGCACTAATGTCTCTTTGTTCCGTCCCTATCTCAGTTTCTGTTGCCAGGACAGTTGCATTTAACATGCAGTCATTTTATGAATTAATTATTATAGCAGCAATTTGAATTTTTTGTTTTGTTTTTTGAGGGAGGGCGGTTACAAAAGTGACACATTGAACACGATATGTTAAAGTTAATGTGGCGAACATGTTAGCAAACCATTGCTTGTTTACACATCCAGCAGACATGGAGCAACATTAACATTCATTTGTCCAATATCCAATATTCACTCTCCTTTTAGCCCTGTTTTGTTCTCCTCTACCTCCTGAGGGAAATCTCTTGCTCTTTAACTCCATTTTGTTCACCAGCTAGTCACTTGGGGCTGGGCAGGTAGCGTACAGTGGTGTTATCAGAGCTTTTTCACTGCATTTGAAATGGGGTAAAGTTTTGGGCCTTAAACAATTAGGTTAAAGACATTAAAGTGCCCCCTTTTACTTAAAGCAGCTTAAATGGTTTCTGATGACTCAGCTTGTTTGGATTTTTGGCTAGAGACACAATCCAAACTTTACATCTGTTGATCCTTTAAGTCTTGTCACAAATGGTAAATAACTTATTTTGCAATGTCAGTGTTAAGCAGTTAATGGGGACATGTAAACAAAAGCTACCATTATTTACATTGAGTGAATACAGTATATAGTTATATTGGCTACAGTACCTCCACTAACACATTTAAGATAATACTCTTAAACAGCAAAGTCACGCAGCCAAAGGTGCATAGGTAATCGTAACACTGCAACATTATGTGACATTGTTATTTTTCTGCTTTGCATATCAATCATATCCATATGAACCATTAAAAAACATCAGTCAAGGAAGAAATGATGATGAAATCCTGAAGCTCATGAAATGTTGAAAGCAAAGTCTAGTAGTACTTGGTCCTCATGAGGTCTTTTACACGGGGATACCTACCTTTGATGGTGCATCTGCACCATGTCAGGACACTGTGGCGCTGCGCCAGTGTCTCAGTGGGTGTGTTGCAGAGGCATACTACTTGTAATGAGTTCCACTAGCAGGACAGAAGGACATCCCTGCAGCAGACTCAGAGAGACTTTTATTTCTGCTGAGCTGTCCCCAAAAAAATCGCCTGTAAAGAAATACCACGATGACTGTACCTCCTATTTCTGAAGTTTACGGCGTCTTTTAAAAATATGTTTGAAGCTAATAACGTGAAACATGCTGAAATCATATTTGGGTCTTTTGGCAAAACATCATACACATTCCTACTGTGATATCCTCTGCTGTTGTATTTATTAGTCTCCCACCTGACAGTAAATGTCAAACTCTGGATGTGTCCTGCAGGGTTCAGTGTGTACAAGCGCATGAGAAGAATTTTCAGGCAACGTAAAGGTTTAGCTAATAAAAAGGTGTGATGTTAGGTCAATTTCCAGTGAGATGGTTAACCTCTTGCCTCTACTTTCTTCAAGAGCAGGCTTGGTTCCTATTCTGAGTATCACTTTTCTCAAAAATTCTCCATTCCTTTCATTTCATGAGCAAACACACTGGCTTGGAGGAGTCATGTGTTTTTGATGACCATTTTCCATTTTAGAAACTCTGAAACATCCCTTGTTTGCTTGAAAAGGATAATCACCTAACCCATGAAATGTTGATGAGCAAAATGAGCGGAGCCATATTTACCGTACAGAGAGGCTCATTAGAGAGCCAATCCCAGTGACGAGTTGTATGAGGTGGCAAGCACCTGCCTTCTGTCTGCGGCATGCCTCTCTTATTGCACTCGCTTTTATTTACTCACTCTCAAATTATTTTTGGCCCTTAGTTGACAAAGATAAATGGGGGGATTAATATATATTGGACTAATCTGGAAGCTTGCAGTGGGGGTAGCAGAGAGCCTGGATAGTATTTCCCTCAGGTAACCAAACACAGGCCCACTGGATTAAGAGCCATTTGAGGTAAGGCTTAGCCATGATCCAAAGCCATTAGCAGAACATGGCTATAGGAAAAAAAAACAAGGGGAGGAGAACCAAGGAGCTTTTTAATTGCCTCCTACTGATTATAATTCAAAGATGCTTCTTAAAACATGATTGCGCTCACACTTGAACAGATGCTTTTAGTTAAAATTCAGAATGAGGTCTTTAAAGTGGGAATTAAACAGAAAGATTCAAATTCTTTGTTTTGAACAACCCAAGCTAATCTAGGAAAAGAGGGATTCTTGTGTTTGATCATGAACACTGACCTGGGGTGCCTTTGCTCATGATCGGCTTGAATTCATGTGGCAGTTGAAAACAATCCCACGTTAAACATGAAATTGCATAATGACATACTGTAGGGGTCTAGTTTGTTATGTTAATTTGGTTTAGTTATGTTAATGAGGAAGACACAAATCACCTACAGGACATTAATGAATAACTGCTTTTTTCTTCAGTTGCTGTGGCGTCTGAGATTTAAGCCAAAAGGTATTTTCACTGGAGGCTCAAACACCAAATCACCAAAAATATCTTACCACTCACATCTTTGTGTTGCTGTTGCTGCTGTGGCGGTGCAGTGTGTCGGAAAACAACTAATTGTGTGCCTTTATAATTGTGTCACTAAAGAGACTGGCCTTAGGTTAAAGCAGCAGATACAGACAGACGTCCACACCTGCTGTGAGAAACAGGGTTTTCTTGTTTTCTCACAATGTTGTAATGGGACTATGCATGGTGTGTTTTTACACTAACAGTGGACTATATGAAGTTAAGAAAAGGTAATCAGTGATTTTGAGGAAATTAGTGTCCATTAGTTGGCCTTTCATCATTGTCTTTAAATTCAAAAAACGTACATAAACCTTGAATTCTGCCACATCCTCCTATTGTCCTATCCTATCAAAATGAATCACTTTACAAAATGTTTTTTCTGTCTTTCTTCAGTCAACATAAAGATGCAATGAAAAGAAATGTTTCTCATTACATTGCTTTACCACCTGGGCATCATCACAGCAGTGAGTGCACTTAACCTCAGTATAGGACTTTTTCACAGCAGACATTTTGACTTGTCATAGGAGGAAAAGCACAGGTGTCTCAGAGAGAGCTTTGGGGATAAACTTTAGTCATTTTTTACCAATTTTATGTTTTTGGGATCACCTGTTAGGGCAGGATGAAGCCCAATCAGAGCAGAAGTGCAACTGTGAACTGATTGTGACATAAAACGATGTGACCAACAGTGCTTAAATGAGACAAAAAAGGCAGTTTATTGGTGAGCTGAGCGAAAAGATCTGACTCACTAAAAACAGCCGGACCTCACATCCCTGTATGGCACACATAACTGACATTTTTTCCAGTAGTGAGTTTTACACAACAAGCCTTTTTTACATGACAGTTTGACTTGTCGTGGGAGGGAAAACACAGGTATTACTAATAGTAATAACAATGGCTCTGTTCTATTTAACGGTTCCAGGAAGCCATGACGGTTTGACTGTGAGTCAGCATGAACAATAGCAGGACCCTGAAACCAAAGCAGCTAAATGGAATTCAGCCATCGTTAAATTTTATTATTTACACTGTGCTTTTCCTACTGTAACATGTCAAAACGTATTCTGAGGAAAAGGCCTATTAGATACATTTAAAAAGCTGGTGTACCAGAGAGTTCAATGTGAGGCCTTATAATAGTCTCAGTATACAGTGTATACATTTGTTGTTATCTTTGTGTAGCAGTGAGGGAAAGATGTAGAAAGATGTAAGAAGAAAAACCTTTATGCAATAGACTGAAAAGAAAATGAGAAACTAGTAGAACAGCATTGTGTCACAAGTGGCCATTCATAGACATTAAAAAGTTTCGCAACTTTAGTCTTGACTTGAGATTTACTTGGATTTGCTAAAATTAAAAAAGAATGATGGGGAAAAAATCTTGATCTATAGTAAGGGACATCGATGCAATGAACCTTAATGTGCATCCAATATTTCCAGAACATAGAACCATGAAAGATAACACATTATAAGAAGTCACTGCACTTATTTTTTAAACATGGCTGCCACAACCCTAACCATTGTTTCTTCAGCGTTGGTGTCAGAAATGTTCTAAAATTAAATTTGGGGAAGAAAAAGATTTTTCAAATCACAAATAATTTTCTGCACATTTGTAATTCTGTTGAGTTTTGATGGCCTTACCAAATCTTAAGCACAGCTGCAGCCAGTCAAGCTGAGGTGAGATCTAATCAGCCAGCTGGACAGGCACTGGAAGATTATATATTCATATATACTCATAGATTGTCATTATATGGATATGCTACTCACATTGAATTTTATGAGCTTGTAACTTAATTTGAAAAACAAAGAAGTGCTATTTAAATTGCTTCATGATCCTTTATTTCATTTACAAGCTGATTTGAATTGTGGTAGTTGCTATGTTGTCTTTAGAGGCCTTCAGCTTGACATCAATGTGAGCAGAGATACTGTATATCATGATTATCAGTTGAAGTTGTAGCTTTTATCTGCACAGTCTATTTGCATCACTAACATCTAACTGTGATTTACTGACACTGTCACAGAGAAAACACACACACACACACACACACACACACACTTATTCGTACCTTTGGACGGTAGTTGTCTTTACTGTAAATCAACACAAGGAGACATAGTACAGACTGCACACCGAAAATGGCATGGCCTGAGACCAAATTATAACAATTTCCTCCAGAAATGTCATCAGGGCAGAAATATGTCTGAAACAGACCATCATGGGACTCTATCTGTGTAAAAAAACACAATGATGAAGATGTCCCAGGTCCAACAAGGTCATTCAAAGAGGAACTATTGCAATACGCCACGTCAAACACAAGGTGGTGCCACAGAATAAGGTGTTTCACTCCTTCGCTGGAGGAAGTACTTTAAAACAGAGAAGAATCAGCTCACTGTTGTTGTCACACACAGACTGAAGCTTGATCGACATGATCAGAGTGTTATAACAGATGCCAACTCTGTATCACACACCCAGACGATGACAGGTTCTTCATTTTCCTCCTGACCTTTAACGCTAATCACAGCCACTGTAAAAGAAGTGCTATAAAACACTGGCCAGCTGGTGATAAACAGCCCTCACATCTAGCAGGTGGTGCTCTGTATGTAACGTCCCCTCCATACAACCAGCCGGTTATGGCTTTATTGCCTTACACATCCCCTTCATATCTGCCTGCTTCCCAGCTGCAGCCAGGTAAGACCACCTGTCGGAACAATGATAAGACAATAAGAAGGATAGCCTGGCAAGAGCTGGATGTGGCTGTAATAATAATAAAGTGTGTGTGTTTGGATGGCTATGGCCATGTCGGATTAGTTCAGTTGTGTGTGTGTGTGTGTGTGTGTGTGTGTGTGTGTGTGTGTGTGTGTGTGTGTGTGTGTGTGCACAGTCGTACTCTGGTAAAGAAAGTTCTTTGAATTTTTTCTCATATTTACAGAAAAATATATTTAGATTTTCTTACATTACAAGGTTTGTATGTCTGCTGTGGTCCAAGATGTCCACTGGAGGTCAGTGTTGCTCACTACAACATGAACCTTTTTTTATTTGTATCTATAATTTATTCATTTGAGTGGGTTTTTTAATGATCAGTGTTTTTTTTAGGTTTTATTTCAATTTAAAAACCTCCATAAATTCTAAATTAATTCTTAAGTGAGAAGGTGAGAATGAAATACCCTTTTTCAGCATATGAACACAGACTGGTTGCATTAAGCAAATATGGTTCACTGTTGTCCATTTTGCCAGATTATCTGCAGGCTCTCACAGCTTGAGTTGTGCACAATACTCACTCACTTGCAGACACTCTGCCAGCTTAGCAGTTATACAAACAGGGCCGGCTTGATTATTTTTGCTCTGATTTACCAACATGCCACTGAGATCAACAGATCAACAGCGAGCTTCTTGAGTGCTCTACTTTTCAGCGTGATGTGCAGTAAGTCTGAGGATCTCTGTGCAAACAGCCTCTTTATGACAGAGAGCGAGGTGAGTGGCTTCAGACACTACAAGCCAGACAACTTATCAAACAAACACACTAAAGGCACTGAGTACACTCACTCTGTACCATCTGATTTGTGTTATTAGAGCATTTATTGACATTAGTACAATATTACAGCTTGCTATCAATCACTGCTGTGCTGATGTAGTCAATGTACACATGTATGTACTGTGGTGTGCATTATTACTTTTACAAAACAACAACGTTTTCCTATTTGCTATAACCCATCAGTATTTTACCACTCTGGCAGTTGGTGTGAACATGCATTCTGCATTTTTCCCACCTTCTCCACAATCTTGATAAGAAGATCATAAGCCACCGACTTTATTCCTTTCATTACACTTGTAGTGTTAAGAAACCATTTAGTGTTTATACAGCACATAGGGAGGTGCCATCTTTTCTACAAGAGCTTTAGCACCTTTCAGCACCTTGCTAGCTGGCTCAACGTGCTATCTGAATCTCACCTGATGAATCCGCGCAACTCCCAGCTGCACAGCAGAGAGGCTTGTTTTCACCCACGAACGTGGCAACAGCTTTGGCGCTAATCTCTCTCCGCTGATTTCTCTCTGTCATTTCGCTTTATTGTTTCTTGAATGTGAAAGTTGATGACTGATTATTCTTAGTGTTCTGCCACCTTCCAAATCTCTCAGCGGGCCTTATCTCAAGATAAAACACGGGGCCTGTTAATGGTTGAAGTGAATGCAGGTGCACATAGTGTTCATTTTAAATCGTGGCGGGGAGAAATAAAGCATGTTTGCTAAATCCTTACAACCACAGACATATACACCGAAAGCATGCTGTATATACTTCAAAGCAATGTGCTGCAAATGCTGCCTAACAAAAGCAAACAAGCTTAACATTAAGACTGCCTGCTAATTCAAACTAAATTAGCCTTGGCAGTCCATATGTAGCTGAAACCATGTCAAATTCTGTGAAAACGATCACAGCACAAAGGTCAAAGCAGAGGGTCCAGGAAGTATCAGAAAATTGTGATGATGATGATGATGATGATGCTGCAGCATTATTGTGAAAAACGCACTTTCTCCCAGTGTGCAATATTTTACATCCTCACTCTCTCCCAACAGCCAATCACATCACACACACACACTCTGATGATGCTGGCCCACACAACAGCAACACCGTTTCCCATAATTCCATAAACGGATGTTTCGAAGCTTCATTTTAGTTCTTAACCAAATTAGCAGTCAAATGAGCAACAACATCTGCTATACGTTAACGTCACAATATTTCTTCCAGTGACAATGCAAAAGCTGATGTGACCGCAGATGTAAATGCCCCTTTTCTTTTCAATTCCCGGATTTAAAATGGTTCCATCACTCTCGTGACTATTGTGCGGAATAGGAAAATGTCATTCACGGAATTAATATATATTTCCATAAGAAGGATAATAGGCCTTGAAGCTAGGAGGTGTTTCGCTGGGTCGTGTCCATGAAAACACACCGTACCATGGTGAATATTGTGGTCTGCCATTTTCTACAATAGTGAGAGATGAAGCAACTGCCACAACTGTCAGTCAGGTGCCTTTAACTGCCAACATCCATCTCATTCATAATCTTACAAGCTTGACGACCTGCGGAGAATCGTTCATGCTAATCATTAGCTCATTTTATTCAACTGCAAAATGGTCAGTTGCTCAAAATAAGCCCACAAATTGGGAAACCGATCTCGCTTTCATGCACGCTGAATAAACCCTGAATGCCTTGATGGACATCTTTGGCAACACTTGGTGAAAACACTGAGATGGCCTTCTTTTTGTGTTGTTTTGCTTGGGGTCTTTCCACAGTGCCACAGAGGGCCTGGTTTGCAGCCATGTGTGACGGGGGCACTTACTGGCTCACACTAATGACCCTAATTGGGAAAGTGGGCTCCGTTTCAGGGTCACTGACAGACTGACTGGCATGTGAGGAATGTGACCGGGTGGCACCCGCCTATTGTCTGGGCCACCCTATCAATTAGCTGCTTGCTGCAGTGCAATGGACGCCTTCCCTCTCGCTTGTCTCCGCTTTTCTCTCAAAGTCAGATGGAAAAAAACTGACCCTACTTTTTAAAAACTAGTCCTTCAAGTGACAGATTTCTTAGCCGGTGTGCAGTAATGTGGTGCATTAATTTCCAGTTTGTTTGGGGTTTTTTTTGTTTTGTTTCCTCTGAGCGACTTAAAGGTTTTTAAAGAAATGTTTAATGGTCTAAATAATCTCACACTTTAGCCTGAGGCCTCCAAACTTGTTTCCAAAGACTTTTCTGTCAAGGGAAACTTACTCTCACCTGACCAGCAGTTTCAGCTCGTTCAGAGACCTCCTCTGACTTCCACCGGTGCAGTGATTTGTCCCTTTTGTCACACAGCTCTGGTACATAAAGATGTGTTTTGTCACTAAAGGGAGTTAGTTAGCTATTTGTTAGTGTTGCACACTGAACTGGATTTATGTGTGGCGCTGCAACGCGTAGGATAAAGTTTCAGGTAGAATTCGGAAGAATGAGAGTCACTGAGTTTCACAGCAACAATCCATGTTTCACGCCCTTCGGCATCACATTGCCAATTAATCATGCGTTTGATGTAGTTGGCTTCACATTGTGCTCCACACCCTCCAAGCCTTCATGAATGAACCCGTTGTAGCAGCTTCAGAGTGCAACTTCAGTCACTTTTCAGACATTTCTTTTGTTTTCCTTTTCCATGTAAGACGAATATATTTGCACTGCTATTTGTGTTGTGATCGCATGCTTAAAATATGGAGATAAGCAGACATGTTTTGTGCTGCTGGAATGCTTTTGAATAGTAATGAAAACATTTTTAAGCTTTTATGTATTAAAATGCATTAATTCAAGACTTAAAAGAACCCGTTTTGACTCAGGTTTGACATCGTTCAAGTGACATGCGGCTGTTATGTACCACTGCTTCACATCGAGACCTTTTTACCATCTCAAAGGCATGACGTGTACAATAAACAGGCTTCTGTGTGCATTTGTGATCTTTTTTGGCTGTGGTATCCATTCAGCTTTCTTTCTGAGCGTGCTACTGTCTGCCACCTGCATCCCCACGGCCCAGCTCAGATGTGGTTTTTACTAATACCTGCACTATGGTCCTCTCGCCTCAGACTCAGGCGTGCCTGACAATATAAGTATAAAAATAATATGTCTCACCACAATACAGAGTGCAGATGGTCACATTGAAGCTAAATGTGGTTGAAGAATACAGCAACATGTAAAACTTTGGCCTTGAAAATGTGTGTGAACCTGGTGGGAACGTTTCTAAGCTTAAAAGTAATGAAATGATTTCCCAAAAGCTTGTGTCAGTAATGTTCTTGCTCAGCACGGAGGATCTTACAAAGAAATAATCAACGCCAAATCTTGATAGTGAAGAGTTGACATTCTATGATGATTTTTACTTGCTGCAGCTTAACACAAGTCACTGACAGACATGGGTGTGAGCCACGCGCATTAAGGTATGTGTGTCAACAGTGCTGGCCTGGAGGTGAACCCTTGGATACACCTTGTGTGGAGGGAGAAGAAAAGGGAAAGGCAGAAAGAGAGAGAGAGACGGAGAGAAGCGGGTGTGGCCTGCTAAGTGACTCAGCCGGAGCCCGAGTCTGCTGAGTGACAAATCAAATGCCAATTGACAGAGCACACTCTGGCTCCGGATTCACTGGCTCCCTCCACCGCACAGGTGGTCTTTGTCTCACACATGCACACACACACAACACAACAACACACTCACCCACTCGCGTGCGCACACACACACACACACACACACCGGCAAACTACGCCGCAGTGCAACCTCAATGGCTGATTGCTCTCTGCATTAAACAGGTTAATCTCTGCAGGAAAAACAATACTATTTGAGTTTGACAAACATTCCTGATCACACATAGTGAATCAATATTCAACAGGAAAACAGCAACACAAATCACTTCTTTTTTTTCTCTCTTTTTTTGCATTATTAAGATATTGTGGATCTGGTCCAGTGTCCTGTATGTGACCTAGCAGTTGCAACACAACAGAATGCCAGAATCTGACCTCATCCACACACACAACCGTGACACTTGATTAATGGGCTCTGAGGTGAACCCTGTGTGTCTGTCCCAGGTCAGTCTTTTTGTGCTGATCCTTGAAGGGAGTGGTGAAGTTGTCCCTGGTAAATTGATGGTGCTTGCAGGAAGGAGGGAGGTAAAACAAGTGCCACATAGAGAGACTTGCTGAGCCTCTTTATGTGTGGCTGACTCTCTCTCTCTCTCTCTCTCTCTCTCTCCCTCACACACACACACACTGGAACAAAGAGAAACCACTTTCAGTTGTCAGTCAAAGTTCTAGTTTACCTTGATAACTTTGGCATACTGTCAAACTTTAATCTATAATAGAAGTGTTTGCAAAGCAAAGAATCCCTAAGAATGATCTATTTGCTCATTTCTTAGGTCTTGTTTAAATAAATGCATTACATAAACTCTTTCTGTATTTGTTTGTAAACATCAGGAGATGGCGTGCTGAGCAAATTTACTCTCATGTGTGGTCACGGGGGTGCTGAAGTAGCTTCAATTCATAATGCCACCAACAGCTAGAGACTTATGCATATTTTCATTTGCAGGTTTTACTTAAACTCCGTTTCTCATAAATTGAAGATGAGTTTGTAAACATTATGGACTGGCTCGCTCTTGGGTTTTGTGAAAAAGTTAAAAAGAACAAAACTAGTTTGAAATTTAAATGTAAAATGAAAAAACTAAATTGTCCACCATTCATCAAATGCAAATTAATGACAATTTGGGTGGAAAGTCAGAATTTAAAGCACCGTCTTAGTCCCGACCCATAAATAGTTTCACGGCATCTGCAAAGTGAGGTGTGAAATCCAGCACGTCCCCTTCTGCGTCTTTGAACTCGTGCATTTGCACATTATTGCATGAATCAGGGTTTCCACTTGCAGATATAACCCACTCTTTCGCAGCATCATGCTGATACCATTGCTGATATTTTGTAAATGTGAAATGCTCTGTCATGCTCAGCGTGTTAAACATCTTATGAACAGACTTGCAACCCGCCCTCCTGTCTGCTTCCCTGTCTGTACTCCACCAGAGACAGGGATTAGAGGCCTTGGAGGACTGACTGTATGGATGGTGTATGAATAACTTGAGAGAGGTGACAGACGGGACAGATCGCGTCTCATCACCAGTAAAGCCTTGGGGCTCCCATAGGGGACCAGTGCATCACACAGAGAGCTACATAAAGGGCCGCCGCAGACGAAGGCCTGGTCAAGGCCTAAGCTATAGAAGCCCTGACATCTGGCTTTCTTCTATGCTTCACCGCCAACCTGCTACCCCAGTCTGGCAGCTATATGCACTTCATTATTGCGCCTTAATGCGCTCTTGAATCACAGTCAAAATTTAGTCCTGATATGTGTTTTTATTGCCAATATAAATTTATTTGATATGAAGTATCTGCCATAAGATATACAGTAAGTTATAGCAGCATACAGTATATGGCGCATGCAGCATCATTATACTGCCCATTTAAATACAAAATGTGCAATGTGTGTTGCGTTTTGGCCAACAAACTGTAAAGATAAAATTATGATGAAACAATAAAGGCAGGCTCAATCATTTTGAGGGGAAGATACACAGCAGGTGGTATGAAAAGCTCTGACAGAACCCCTGATTTGTGCAGAATTGTGTTGCTTAAAGGATATGGCCACCAGATGCCCATTTGGATGAAAATCTAGGTTTCAGTCTAATCTGTCAATTTCAGAAGCCAAAAACGTGTCAGCTTCGTGAGCAATGCAAGAAACTTTGGTGTGAACACTGTTCCAAAACACTTTTTTACTTCACTAGATTGAGAATTGTCAGGCATGTGTTTACAATTTTATGATTACAATTATATTTTATTAATCTTATTTACAAATATCAAGCCATACCATTTTTGTCTGAGAATAGTTGATTGCCTTTGTGCTGGGTGCACAGGACCTCAGCAGTCCTAGGAACATAGCCATAGATGGCAGTGTTTTGCCTTATTTTTAACAGCCCACTCAGCTCTGAGGCTGTGCAGACATTAAATATTGTTTGTGTGAAATATGTTTTCTGGTTGGAGAGTATATTTTCATTTTTTATTTAACACTTTTTTCTGACCTTCTCTAAACTGCTTAAGGTACATTTCCTGAATTAATCAAACACTTAATATGATATAATATAGTGATTTCCACATGGTACATTGAAAAGAGTGCCTCATACACTGTGTGTGTCTTTTTGCAGTTTTAAATTCTCAGCATCAGATCACACATTTCACTTCCAACATTTCACACTTTTTACTGTGAGCTATTTTTTGTGCCGAAACCACGTGAGTCATTCTGTGGCTTCAAATGTAGCACAGTGATTCACCCCAGTTACCGTTTTAAGCAGAAATGAATATAAATTAACAATGTGACTTTTATATTCTTATTTTATCATTGTGCCATTAGTTTAAATTAGTCAAATATGTGAATCATTAGAAGTGTTCTGAATCTGTCACATTTTCCTTGAAGACATCATTTTATTCACAGGTATTAAATGAGAATATTATTTTTACATTATTTAGGGCAGGAAATTATCAAATAGAGAAACAATTGTGAGGCAAACTTCAAAATGTGGGATTCACTGATGCATTTGTGGTAAAAACATCCTGATTTTCTTCTTTTATTTGTCGAGTTACAGAAGATTTGTTGACAAGTTCTACTTGAATAAATTGTGTTTAAACAACAGTAAATTTCCTTGGTCTCTTGCTCCGACTGGGCCAAGGTCGGTTTTATATTCGACTGAAATCATAAAATGACACTTGAGATAAACAGAATGTTTACCCTCCCCATGTGAGCTGAGGCTGATATGTAAATGCAGCCTTATTCTTTCATCAAATTTGCATTTACCCTCTTAACCAAACACTACAGGGCTCCAATTCAAACAGCACTAATGATGGCTGGCCCTTTATGACCGATTGCCGTATCGGCGAAAAAGGGGAAGAGCAATTTAGCCTGGAATGAAAGGAGTAAAGCATAGTAGCTATCTGTGAGTGGCTGACAATAATTGGATCAACTTTGCAGAGAAATGGATGTGTTTTGATGCTCTCGTGGCTGACTGGCAATCGGCTGGCTTTTCGCCTATTTATCATTCCCCTTTTATCTGCTGCTGCCAGACCTTTCCGCAGCCTCCATTCCAGGGCCGGCTAATCAAACAACTTTTTAATAAGACTAAACGGCGTCTCCACAGCCAGAGAACAGAGCAGGGCTTCACGGCACAGGGAGGAGAATCTCGGGTTGAATATCAATTAACACTCTGACATGCTGTTTTTCTGCGATGAGAAGTTTGACACAGTCTCAAGAAGACTCAGCTGACTTTGTTTGCTGCTTTCAGATCTGTCAGGCAAGCTGTGATTCACAAGGCCACAGCCTCTACATGTTAGGCTACATACTGCTCGTCAGCAAGAAAAGACTCAACTTAGCTGGACTTGACTCTTCAGCTGGACGTCTTCCAGAGCTGCTTTGCTTGCTGCAGCTGATTTCACACCTTTACTGCAAGGACTATCGCTGCTGACGCCTTTTAAATACATTTGCCTTTCTTTTGCATTTTCCAAACACAGCCTAAACACACCAGAACTTTCAGAGAACCCATGTGCGCATTGTCAATACACTAGTTTTTACATTTCACTAATCTGCGCCGGACTCATGTAGACTCATGGCTGCTTGGCAACATGGACTGATGGCATTACAGTGAGAAGGTTCAAGGTGCTGTCAAAAGCGAGCCTGGCCTGTTTTCCCTCCTTGTCGCAGGATAAAATTGATGCCCCACAACCCACCGCAAGCTCACCAGCTGCTGCTTGTCCATGCGGCTATAGAGAAGTTAACAAGCTCGAAACAAAACAAGTGACAAAATGCAACAAAGGGCAGCAGGGAGTGAACAGGGCCTAACGGGGCTGTCTTTAAGGAGGATCTCCCTGTTGGTCCCCTACCACCAAAGGAGGGCAAAGGCAGAAAAGGGGACCTTGATTCGAGTCCTTGCTAGGTAACTGAGGGTCTTATGTTTGGAATGTGTCTCCCTACGCCTGTGATATCCCACCCTGCGAGTCCTCTGGCCATAGGTCACACAATTTGTCTTTGTTCACAACGCCTCAATTATGTATTTCCTTTTTGATAAAAAAAAAGAAAAAAGAGATGTGGTGCCCTTGGAAGAGAACAACAAACTCACATTTTGAGTGTGCCTGTCAAATTGCTATCTAATTGTTGCAGGGCTGCAGGGGGAGCTGATATCTGCTTTTCTCTCGCCGCCGGCTGCCGGCCCTGCCGTTCACAAAGCCCGGGGATGCCACACACATTCTGTTTGTTCTACATGAGCAAACAGATTGTAAACTGGCTGATAATTTTTGTACTGACAATGTCATTTACGGCTGTCAGCCTTTTGTCTGCTCTGTTTGCTTTATTCAAATATGAACCGAGTGGACCTCCCCTCCACCGCTCACTTCTGCATTAAAATCACATCAATTCACTTCCATTTTGTCTTATCTGAAATTCATTGGAGGCAATCACTTGGTTGAATGCCCTGCCGTTGCCATGGAGACCAAAGGTCCCGTGTGGACTTCAGAAGGATTAGGAACTTGTAAGATTTAAGTCTTGAAGTACACAGTTGCTTTGTTCTGTCTCCCTTTGATTTGATGGGGAGGAATTTGCCTTTTCTAACTTTGGACTGAGGTGAAATAAATCTGTATATATATTAGCATCCTCTGGCAGGATTGATAAATATTCATCTACTCCCCCTTGCACTGATTTATCTCTACATTTACCAATCTCTTTAAAAGGCACTCCTATAGTTATTTGCCTGACCCTGATCTGCATTCATATGGCTTGGTGATCCCAACAGTGCACCACTCTGAAAATGACATTTTATTCCTGCAGCGCTCTGCTTCATTTGTCAAGCAGCCATCTTTGTGCTGAAACTATGACAGTCCAAGTGGCATGCAGTGCTGGGTGCCCTGGTGGCACCTCTTCGCCCTGCTGGGGGACAATAACTCCAACTCAGCGAAACGAGCAGGGGTGCTCTCCGGGCGCTCGCCTCCCGGGGCGTCCCGCTCCGCTCCTGAGGCATCTCCCCACCCCCCCCCTTTTGTTCACCAAGGTCAGGGCACAAAGTGCTGAGTTATTCACATCAAACTGTCTGGCTGGAAGCGGCTGCAGATGTTACTGTTTTTGTGTTTGGTTTTGTCTCCTCACTCCGTCTTTTCTCTCTCCCCTGCATCTTGTCAGCGCTGGCTGCCAGGGCGCTTGGCGTGTGAGTTTTTAAAAAGCTGAAAAAACGTGGCCTGTGAAAGAGAAGTTGAGGCCTTGGCTCCTGCACCTCGTGAATTGGTTTTTGTTTTTATTTTCTTTGCCTTTACAGCCAAAAGTACAAAGTAAACAGTCTGAAGTAAATGGATTCATTTTTAGTTGCGCCAGGCAGTTTGTGCACAACAGAGAGCCGCTTCTTTTTGTCCTCTTTACCATCAATGCTAACATCTATTAGGCCACCCTTTATTGTCGGCCATGACAGGCGGTTTTCAGAACTTAATGCATTCCAAATATTTTCTCCACTTTCTCACAAAGGCTAAGAACAAAAGAAATCTTTTGAATAGTTTGTACATTTTAACTAACAAAAGCAAAGTCTAGATCAAAACACTGAATAAGTTTCCTAAAATATGCTGTTGATGTATGCAGTAATTTACATCTCATTTCCTTATTGAATTGCACCGTACACACTGGCCAGTTTGGCTGTTGGTGAGACAGCCAAAGGAATAGCAAGGATGCCTGGATACTATATATTTCTTCATGAATGCATTTAAATACAGTGTTGCTTACTAATGAGGTAAACATCACTGACAATATGTTTAGAAAAGTGCATTTTTTAGAAGCTGTATATATGTGTTTATATGCTGTATTTTTTGTATATTTCTTAAAAACATTTTTAATGAAGTTGCAATGAGTCTTCATATGAACATTTTTGAAGGACTTTTTACTTGACGTGTAATCTTTATTCTTCAGTCTTTCTTTTAGCTCAGACACTTTAGCAATATGTCAATAATTTTTTTAGTGCCACTTCAACATTCTGTGAAATTTGAGAGGTAAACAAAAGTTCTCTCTACTGGCATGGTGTCACCTGGAGCATCTAAACAATCAATGCACATTTGCAATTTGGTATTTACCTGGTGTTGACATCAATGGCAGCCCTTTAAATTAAGGTCATTTTGTCAGATATTGCATGACATTACACATGGCATTTTGGAAGGATAACTAGACGGTGAATATAAAGTAAAGGAGTCTATTTCACTTTCATGCTGGGTCAGAAAATTAGTAAAACACATGTAAAATGTTTATGAAATACAAGAATTACTTCTAATAAGAATGAAATACTTTTCCACAAAAGAGGAAAGCATGCAGTACAACAGCAAACAAAGCAAACAGCTAACTGCTTGCCTGCGTTTTAATTGCACATTTCCTGTGTTCAAAGCCAGGTAGCAAGTTTACATCACTTGTTTTGTCATTAACAAGACATTTTTTAGCCTTGAACATTGCAGATCTCACAAAGATTCGCCTGGAAAAGGTTTTGACAGAGTCTTGCCGCTGCCTGTCGAGACACTATTTCATCTATGGAAGGGGGATTATTCTCAAATACCAGCCCCTGTTTGAACAAAAGAAACTGATGATGGCAAATTAGGCTCGGGCTTTTTCTGTTGGGAAAAAGAAGAGAAACCTCTAAAGTCTTACTTGGTGGTCTCCATTTATTCATAATGATATATTCACCTACAGTTTACATGATTACAGAAGGGAACGATCAAAGTAACAGTAATGGACAGTTAAATCTGCATTTTATTCAATGGATCATTGCACCGCGAACAAGCCTTTTACTGAGTTAAAAGCTTTAAAGTAGACATGATAGAACAGCGTGTGTTACACTTTGGTCAAGGACACATCTCAGTGGTTCGTTGACAGTCTTTATTGTGCCAAGAGGGAATGGGAAATCAATGGAACTGACCTGTCCAATCCAGTGTACCTATAGGCTGACTGAGGTCACTGTCAGGAAAGATCTGGCTCAGCAGAGTACACAGAAAACTTTGAAAGGTCCTTGGGGACATTTTCAACTCAATGGAGATATGGCACACATCAATATTGCACCTCAACCACAGAATTCCATTTCCCTCTCTGCAAACGCAACAGAGAATCTGGATTGAAAAGTTCTATATAAAAGCAAAGTGCGCACAAGTAGATCAAAGATACAGATCTAACAATGTGTGGAGTCTGATCAGCTTTATCTTCTCTGTGTTGCAGCTCTGTGCGGCGGCTGCTGCTGCTGCTGCTGCACAGTTGGCCGTGCTATTGATCTCACTGTGGCTAAAGACACTTCATGTACCCTGAAAGACTGCTACACAAAGCGGTGACATTGATAGGGCCACACTGAGGTGGGTCTTTTTGTTCCTGCCTGTGTGTGGGAGTTTTAGACTAAGGATGGGGGTGGGGGCAGTGCCTTGAGCTGACGCACACAGGACAACATATACACTTCAAGCAACTTAGAAGCTGCTTTGGGGTTAAACTGAAATGTTGGGCCGTCTTTTAATCTTCTAACACTTTTTCTTTTTGACTCATTTAAAGTCATCAGATTTGTACGAACGCTAATCCAGTTAATCTACTTTGTTGTCTAGACATGCCATCTTCAAAACATGGAGCCTCAAATTTTACATTTTGAAAAAAATGTAATAGATATTGTATATCATCACACACATCAACACAACATCTAACTGAAGTTCTGCCAATTCATCGCTCACAGTGTCAGTAATGTTTGTACATTTTGTTCGGACTAAAGGGTTAAACCTTTCTTTGTACACTGTCTGAAAGGGAAAGTCAGTTTGCAAAGCAATGGCTGTCGACAAGGCTGCCTTTCGTCGTCACACACAAGTAGCCTACATGTAGCCACATGAGACTCCTGCCTGCACATCTGGCCTTTATTTTTGTAGCTAAGGAGTATCTAAGCAGTGCTGAATCCAAAAACTGCTGTGTTGTTTTAGGCCCAGGTGGAAGGGATGTCGGCCACCGCATGAGGAATTCTCATCGCACGCTGATTTCTGCCTTCCCTGCATTCCATGCGTAACATATCACTGTCATTAGTGGGCAATTGCTTTTATTGTTTTTCTAAAAGGAGTCCATTTTGATAGGATTATCCATTGCTGGGAGCCTTGTTAAAGTAGACTTCCAAACGTAGGAGCTGTGTTGTGCCTGTTGTGAAAGAGCCGTGGCCACCCAGATTTCTGGAGTTGCAGGGGATGACTCTGCAGGCAAGGCGTGACTGATGCGCCTCCCACAGGAGAACAACAACTTCCGAAAGGCAAGTGGGTAATTGATTTGGTGCTTTCTTTATAGCTCATGGCTAATTGGGCATACCGTGAGTGGCAAAATCAACACAAGTACAGAATGGGTCTACGCAAGTCAAAACTATCAAGAGGCCTCAATGAATATACCCTTCGCTGACTGATGAAGAAAGCGCTGTTCTTTTTCTTACTGTGGCTGGAGGTGAAGCATATGACATGTTGTTAGACAGTGCGCTACCATGGGTGACCTCCGACCTTTTCATCTTCCTCTATATCAGGAGTGGCCTCTTGCTGCCATGGAGCTGCAAAAAAAAAAAAAAAAAAAAAAAAACATGTACAACCTCTGGAAAAAAAAACAATCAAGTCAAGTCATTTTTTTATGTCATCAGTGCAAAGGAGCATTATATAAAATCTTGTATGATTCACATCCCAAGATCCTGAAATCAATTCAACTCCAGCTCATTGAACTTGCTGCTATTACAGCTTTGAGTTAGGATTATGCCAAAGCATTACATTCAGCCTTTTGTTCTTCTCCCAAATTTCAATGCCATCCTCCCCTGTTTACAATGCTCTGGCATTTCACTTCAGTGGCACATAGGGTGTCCCTAATTAGATCATAATGCTGATCTGTTGTCCTGATTAGCATTGAATAGACTTTGATCAGCATGTATTATCAGATTACTGTGATAGCCCACCTTTGGATTAAGACAAGGTCCACGCTCATTGTGCTCTCTTGCTGGGAAGAAAGAAGGGGGTGTGGGTTGGCTGAGGATTAAGTCCGATGCCGCCTTTGTATGCGGGAAATACCACTTTATCAGGGAGGGCTGTGTCGAGCCGCGGGGTCCAGCAGTGAGAAGGGGGGAGCGAGCTGCTCTTTCAGGGGAAGCAGTCTTCTGTACCCTGGCCTGTCTTCCAATCCCCAGCCTCCTTTGTGGAGGCCCAGCGACCAGCGAGGCGCACAAGGGATGACACACCCCAATCTGGCCTGTTTACCCAGGGAAATAATCACTAATTTTGGAATAATCATGCCTCCCGCTGACCAAGACTAATTGAATGGTGGCATGCCATGAAGCTGCTGGACCAGCTTTGCACTGCCTCCGCCTTGTCAATGGTGTTTGGCCAGGCAGCTCAGAGTGATTGATCCCCAGGGCCAGAACACACCACGGAGCTGTGAACACAGAAAGGCGGAGCAGGAAGATATAGAAACATAATTAGTCATGAATATGCCTCCATACCCCCTGCTGTGATGATCCTGAGATTTTAGGATTGAGGAATGTTGGATAACCCATCAGTGCTATTTGAACATGTTGGCTGCATTGTGGCGCACAGGGATAGTCCGAAGAAATATGTGACCCTGCCTAACCCTTTCTAGAAATCCAAATTTCATATATAGAGATTGCCCATTCATAACAATTGAGAGCACTTGCATTTCTTCATTATAATGCGATGCTTCAATGTTATTGCCAGCTTTAGGAAAGAAAGAACCATCCCTTGCCAATAAACGGGTCATTCCTGTTGACATTTTTCCCAGCATGAGCCATTTTGATCACCCAAAATATCTGCGTTCAAACTCCAAGAAAGAGGATTTAAGAACTTCATTCCTTCATCCTGCTGATAGACAAGGTATCATTTCATCGCCCCTCAGTTATTTCACCATCGAGCTAATTCACTGAAACTGAAAGGGAAGCTTTGAATGAAGTAATGGAAAATTTCAATCCATCTTTTCTCACCGACAACCCTTCCCTCTTTTAGACGCAGCTTAATGCAACAAAAGAAACTGATGCATGTGTTTCATGCTTTGTTTGGCATTTTTGAGAGAGAGAAAAAATGCCTCTAGGTTTGGATTATTGTGAGGGAGAGCAAAAGTTCAATTTGGAACAAAGTCAAAGAACGTCATCTAAAATGTAAATCTCAAAACTAGATGTGAACTGCTGCTCCTGACGTTGCTTTCATCAATTATCTTGCAGATTAGAGTGCACAACGGGCCCATTGCAACATTGATTTTGCAACCTTGTGTGTACAAATTTAAGGGTTAGGGCTGAGAAAATACTGAAGTCTGGTACATTTCAGCCACCAGTTTGGATGAGCAAAACTGGTGAAAATATGAACTAAATATTACCCCCTGTTCAATGTGAACTACACAAAATGTTCTTTTACCAATGCACTTTGCATGTAAAATTGAAAATGAAATACCGGAAACAGTCAGCTCATTTGTATTCATCTACTAATGGAAGAACAGAGCATACCATCATATGCTAAAACTGAAATTGGAAGTGAAACTCTGGATGAACGTGCTTTTATATGTTTATATATGCTTTTAAATATTTCCCCAAACACATTTGCCACGAATGTTCCAACACATGCACACACATAAGAATACACAGACACAGGGAAACTGAGTGGCTGATATCAAGGTTCCCATCTGCTGTCAGATCAATATTTTGTGCAAGCCTTGTAGGCCTGTCTGTTTACCCTAGGCATCTGTGCCTAGCATACCAACCTAGCGCAATGTTTGAGCATGTGACTGTGTAATAATGGCAGATAGGGGAACTAATAGCCACTGCAATATCTGTAGCTTGACCCAGTGTGCCTCTCCCTAATTGATCTATAGATTAACATCAGACACATCAGTCAGGGGTTAACCTTTTCTGTTAGCTGCACTGTCTTTGCTGTGGATTATCAAGCAATTGGAAGGCTGACAGCGACGGGCAAGAAGGAAGCTATCCACAGTCTTCATTTTAATGTATTTCAAAGGAGAGGTGAAAGGAAAACAGCATTACAACCACATGAAAACATTTTTTATCAGTTTTCTAATATGTGACCACATTATACTAATAATGTTGTGCATTTTTTCTGTCATTCCACAATGTGCAGACAGAAAGTGTATCCTTTTGGTCTTTGAGTAATCTTCCTCCTCTGTGGCTCCTCTCACAAAGTGTCTATTTCACCAGCGGAGACTCACCGAGGTCAGGCCAGTCCAGCCCTGCTCGGCCCCACAGTTCCCTTGCCCTATATGTACACTTGGTCCGGCTATGTAAACTTTGACATGAGGGTGTCAATCTCTCCCATATTTACTGTGGGCTTTATCAGACCATGATTAGTTTTCCGAGCAAATTTGGAGGTAAAAAGGAAAACACCACTAGCAGTTTGTAAGCCAACACTGCGTGTGCCACTGTTGGGCACTGCATATTTACAAGGGTCCAGCTTGTTTTGCTAAGGCTTTCTCTGTAGGTACATGTCAACTGAGGGCTTTTGGAAGGAGCAGGGGTTTATCAACAAGCAAGAAAGGGTGCATTCACGCATGCCGTCCACCCCGGCAGGTTCATGTTTGTTAGCTGTGCCGCTCCTCTACTTGTACTGTAAATACTTAAAGCGTGGTGCATGTCAACAGTAGGATTTCAGTGAAACCATCACAATATCATCAATGAGTTTGTCCAGACCCACTCGAACAAATAAAACATTGAGAGACTTGAAAAAAAAAAGGAGATGGCTCTGTATTAAAACAAGACAAGATGTGATTATTTTTATTTATTGCATTAGGAAAACAATGGCGTAGGACATCCTAAGATTGAACTTGATAGGATTATATTTGTGGACACTGGTCAATGACATACGAGGGCCCTAAGTGTTTGCCTCAAACAAATGGTCCCCACTAAACGTGTACTCAAGCCAGAGCAAATTTGATTGTGTTGAATGGAGAGAGGAGGGGTGGCTCGGCCATTCCTGTAAACACTGGAGAAAGAGAAACATTTGCTATGACACGGATAAAGCAAAGATGATAATAGCATGCAAATGTTGGCCAATGCAACAAAGCAGTTTGCTTTTACAGACCTTGAAGAGTCCTCGTAGAATAATGACACTGACCTTAGTTTGTACACTCTGGTAGTGCTGCTGTTGGTTTGCAATGATGTCAGGAATGCTTCTTTTAATATCTATTTTACACGCACCAAAGCCTTTTGAACGTACAATTTTGTGATTCACACTGACTTACAGTACAGCAGGGAAGTTTGCAGCCACTGTTTATATTCTCCTCTCTGTGCTGAACCTAATCTACAGTCAACTCTCCTCATCCATGAACAATCTCATATCCATTGACACAGATCTCATCAAAAGTTATTAATGTTGAAGTTCGACTTCCTCCCTCCCATGTTACCACCTAGCCTGGACCAATCCCATTCCACGCTGCGTGGTGCCATGGTAACCGAGGGAAATGCTTGGTCTCTGTTTAATAAACGTGGTCGGACCAGAGCGAGGGTCCCATATTGACCACTCAGGAAGAGATTAAACGCTGGTGACATTTCTGAGGTGGAATTTGCAATTTCCACAAATATGAGGGCGTCCTCGAGCCCGGCATGACAGCACATAAAATCAATACAAATAACCTGAATCCCTAATACCTTGATCCCTGTTAGTGGAGGGATGCATTACAACTAAGACACTGGGAAGTGGGAGACACAGCCCTCCATAACCCCCCTACCACCACCACCGGGCTCACTGCTGATTCCTATCGACTGTCTCCAGGCCAAACACAGACGCAATAACAATTAGGTGGGACACCGGCCCAATTCTCTCCCTCTCAAACACACACATATGTCACGAAACACCCACACACTCATACAAGACTACATACATCCATAAAACCGGGACAAATATGAGAAATGACACATTTAGCTGTTTTCTATGGTTCAAACATATAAATGTAAACGTAAGAAAAGGTGTTCAGCAGCCATTAGAACCTATTAAATGCCACACAACATGATTCACAAAGCCAACATAAACATTCCTATTGATATTCAGACTGTGGAAAAGATATCTTTGGGAACACATTGGCCACACCCGTTGTGAGTCATCACACCAAGCAGGATTAGTGGGCTTACCCCAGACTTAGCCGAGGGGAGACACTGAAAAGAAAACAGCTCTCCTTCTTTATATCCTCTTTTCTGTCTGTTGCAAGAGCCAAAATTGGGGGGGGATTTTGTAGGTGTGCTGAAACCGTACAGTAGCTACTGGGCAGGGTCTAGCTGACAGTGGGTCTTGGGAGTTTTTATTCGCTAAGCCTTCACAGAAGGGCAGGTGAGGCGAGGCAGGTGGCTTTTTTACTGCTTGGAGAGCAGTTGGCTCCTCTTCAAAGCAGGCGCCCGTAAATGTCACACCACTTTGAGTCTACATTGAGTGCTCATAAACAAAAGGGATACAACTCTAAGGCACGGAGGTTGGGAAATCAGCTTCTATCAGCTGCCAGATCATATACAGTCACATATAGATGTTTAAAATGTTGCTGGGTGTTGTAGAGTAGGCTATCAGGCTCAGCTGTGCTGCTTCATTTCCTGCTGATTGTGATGTGGCTTCATTACCTTTCTATGGAGGTGATAACAGTGTACCTGCTGTCTCCGCTTCCTGTGTCTGACCGCAGCTAGTCGAGCTCCTCCCAGTCAGCGCAGTTGTCTGCATACAGGTGATGGTGGAGCTACTGACCCTGCGGCGGTGCCAGATGCACACACTTATATATAAATAGCTCTTAAAATGACTGTGTTTTTATTTAGGATTAGCTGAGTCCTCTTCCTATTCAAGAATAAGGAGGCTGTTCCAAACACTGCCTTAAAGGGGCACTCCACCAATTTTTACACATCAAGTTCAGTTTACTTGTCATGAGGAGCACTACCCAGGCTGTCAAAACAGTTAAATAATGTCTTCTGTGGCTCTGGAGGAAGCTCTGAAGTCTGAAAAAAGAACCCTGAGGATGTCACATTAAAGACCCTATTTATTATGGGCATTATGGGAAATGTAGGATCCAGCGCTTTTGGAGCTTGACCGATACTAGGAACTAAAAGTCCGGATATGTCTGTCTCTGCTGCTTTCATTTTGACCATTCTTTAACCCGTATATACAAATAGATATGGTCTTCATCTTACTGCTGAGTTATTTTCCAATACATTTTCAATAAGGTGAGAATATTAATTGTTGTGTAATGTAATGTTACTGCACTCAGATTGAGTAATCGTTAAATTCTTGCCAAAGGGCCGGCCCATGCCTATTTGGTACCACACACAGAATTAATTTTTGTCTGGCTTAATGCATGTCTGTGCATTATATGGTCACACACAGTCTGTCGCCTATGTCAAAACAAGAGAGGAAAATGTCAATTTTAAGACTATTGATCTTTGATATTCTTTAATATTGTGAGGGACACTGTTGACATTAGGAGTGTTGGTTTATGCTCCAAATCATGCAAGGTGTCCAGAAACAAGCTTATTTCGACATTTGTTCTGCACAAAACAACTCAATGTAAAAATCAGCTTTGCAATATGCAAATATTGTATGTAACAATATTTAACTGAAATTAAAATCACTACAAAGTTTAGTCTTACAGTAGGCCTATGGGAATTGTGAATATGTAAAAATTGCAGTTTTCAAATAAAAGCTTAAATTGGTTAAAAAAAATGTAAGCATTTGCTCTTCATGTGCACTGAAATTGATCTCATCAGCTACACATACACATACTTGCTCCCACTGTTTCTAAGAATTACAAACACACAGACACACATGTGTCACATTTTAGGAAAGTGGCCCTTTATCCTTCCCTCTTGCAGTTTTTCCTCCTATGTGCCGTGAAGTCCACATTTTTATGTGAGTTGTTTCTTTTTCCGACTCGCTGAGATGAGGGATCACTGATGGATGTGAGAATATGAGGCCCCCAGCTCTAAAGCTCACCTGTCAGGGGGCATTACTGCTCCGTGCTGCGCAGGAGGACAGTTGGAATCCTTCAGCACTGATATCTTAATCTGCATCTTTCAGTAGTGCAACTCCCGATGAAGTGGTCACTAGAAAAGGAGGGAGGGAAGGAAGGGGTCGCAGGGAATCCAGGTGACCTGTGACATTCACCAGCAGGTAAATCTGAAGGACACAGACATGCCTGGACACACAGCGACTCCTTACTCCTCCTTTTATTTATGTTTTTTGCCAGAAACCTTAGCTTTCACCCCCCATTGGAGGGGAGTGTTTGCAGGAGAGGGTTTTAAAAGCCCAGTCCCAGTTAAAGCTGCCATCATCATTACACTAAGGGGTTGAACTGTGGCGGCGTAATGTGTGTACCGAGTTACTCTGTCTGTTTGAAGGGCCCTCAGCAGAAGTGTGTCTGCTGTTGACACTCCCATTTAATATTGTTTGAATTTTTCATCAAGATCCCAAGCCCTGTTACAAGAGCCCTTTGTTTTCCGACTTGTTTGTACATTCTTTGTGTGTGTGAACGGGGTGTGTATGTGTGTGTTTGCAGAGACATTATAAACATTTATTTAGTTTGAAATGTAACAATCTTAGTATGGCTTTACATGTCTCTGTACACATTCTTATGTCAATTATTCTAATAGTTACTACACTATTTTCTTTTCTAAGGATTGTCCATCCTGGAGGTCTGTGGCGGGTCTGGTGGGGGATTCCAGGCTCTGGACTGGACATCCAGCTGCAGACATCCCTGTACCCCTCTCCTCCAGCATCTTTTGTGCGAGGGACCCTGACGCAGCCTTGAATGCAGGTCACCGCAGGTTACTGACAAAGCTCGGTGAAAGGGGGTGGGGGGGGTTGTGTGTGTGCCTGAAAGTGCACGCGATTAAAAATAGCCTGCCCTCCTGTCAATGCATCGCCATTAAAAACAGCTGGGCCGGGCTCCTGCCTGCATTCAGCCACGTGAAAGTTGATTCTCTCTTTGTGCCTCTATCTTGTCACAACTCCCCCTTTACTGCCACCCTTTGTTGGCTGCTTTGTGCGAGCGCCATCGCGGAGGCAAAGTCAGCCTCATAAAAAGAGTTCATTTTGGATTCACTGGCCTCCAATGAACACTGGGAACTTTCTTTTTTGTGCCTTCATCCATAAATTGGTGCTCACTCACTGGACCCTGTCAGTCCGCCTCAAAAGATTCTTTATGAAGCATTTCCTACTCCTTCCCCTGGACACGTTTTGTCAATTCACCCATGTAGGTAATCAGCCTAATCACACTGAGCTGGTATTTGGCTGCCAGGACACCAACAATTCAGCCACAATGCAGCATGGATGTTCCACTAATTCAATTTATGCAAATGAGAAGGGGGGAAAAATAAATCAATGTATTTATTTGTGCTGACAGCAATAGATTTAGATTAATCAACCTCAATATCACCAGGCTGTCTGATGATCTTGTGGGTCCATGACAGTGTTTTCATTCTGCTGTCAGTTATGACACATTAGAGCTTTCATTGGCTTTAGGGTGAGTCCTCTGAGTCTACAGGTAAAAGTAAACACACAGGATCCCACCCATGGAGCAGCTGTCAGTGCCTTCAATGAATCAGCTCTACCTGGGCAAAAACCAGGTACTCCAGGGGTTAATGGAGGAGGAGGAGGACGGTCTCGCCTGTACGGCACAGCCTCCTCTGTTAGATGTGGTGCTTTCAGGAAGCCCTCCTTTACCAGGCTTGTCATTTTCCACCACCCTTTATTGTTCTACTGCCTCTCTCTCTCTCTCTCTCTCTCTCTCTCTCTCTCTCTCTCTCTCTCTCTCTTTCCCTCTCCCCTGGGCCCTCTCTTCCCTCCGTCCAAGGCCTCTCCTGATGCCAAGAGAACGCACACAAGCAAGCACCGACATGCACCCTCACATCGACACACGCTCACAAAGACAGACACAGAAACAGACCAAGACACACACAAACACACACAATCAGAAAGTCTCTAAAGGGCTTTCTTATCTTATCAGGATTGTCATCGCTCTATCATCCGCAGCCAACCTTCTTGTCTGATTGCAACAGTGACTGCCCCAAAAAGAAAGGTACAATTTATACTTGGAGATTTGGAGCAAGCCAAAGTTTAGAAATTACATTCAAATCAAAGAAGATTACTGCACAGAACCGTATATAACATTTTAATTTACAGAGAAGGCAGAGGTAACTTGTGTGCTCATTTAAGAGCTGGTGTGTGAGAAACTGGTGTTTTTCTGTGATCTTGATGTTGAGGATGAATTTCATTTTGTGTTTAATTGTTCCCTGAGCAGTGACCTGAGGTGTCCACTGTTTGAAAAAAAAAAAAATTTGTTGTCTGTAATATGTTAAGTTTTTGTTTTGGGGAGAATAATAGAAAATGCATGACTGCTATGACTATCACTGTGTCCATCATAATATGACACTTCTGTTATGTAAATGGAGCCTTTTGATATATATTTCTTAATTTGTTGAACTTTTTATTATGATTTGTTCATGTTACCAGCGTTGTTGTTGCTGTCTAGTGGATATGGGCTTCATAGAAAGTGTTACCAACTCCTCGTCCCATCCTGTTCATTTTCTCTCTTGCATCTCTCGGTCTCTGCGCTCTTTTGTTCTGTCTCTCTGTCTGCTTCAGCCTCTGCTGCTGCTGCTGCTGCTGCTGATGGAAGGGATTGTCTGGTTTTATTAATATGACAGGTGAGCCTGCCCAGCTGCTACCTGAGTGTGTCTGCGTGTGCTGTGTGTGTGTTTGTGTGTGTGTGTGTGTGCCAAAAAGCAGCAGCTGTCTCATACACGCAACGCACACATGGTCTCATATGAACCCATTCACACAGGCATTATTGTGGCATACAGATTTTTATTTTATCGCATCATTTACATCGTCAGTTTACAAGATGTTCTGATCTGAAGTACATCAACGCATCTTCTTGTCAAAAAGAAAAATCACTGCCCAGATGCTCTCCACACTGGAACCATATTTTAATGTTATTACCCTCATATATTACCACTTTGTTTACTTCCTGGGCTGCAAATCACCAGTGTAATTTTCACTGCCCCTCTGAGGTGGCCATAACATCCCTGCTCTTGTATATACACTTTATTATTTGACTCATATGTTGAGGTTCAATACATCCATATTGACTCAGGTAATTGAACACGAGGGAGACGGGCTGTATTCATAAAAGAGGCAGCGAGACAACTCAGTGAATAGAGGGTTATTGGAACAGCAGCGAGAAGCTTCTGGCAGGTTGGTCGACGTGGGTTTGTGCTTTGAGAGAGGCGTCAGGCTGTATGTCTGTCATTGACTGCAGTTCAGGCGTGAAGATGGCAGCACAGAGGTCTTCCACCTGAGCAGATTGTGCTCCGTGTCGCTCCATTACCTGAGTGGGCCACCTTTGTCTTATAGCTCCATGTGGAAAATGAATACACGCCTAGCAGGCCGGGGCAGCAGGCGTCAGAGGGAGTGCATGTGTGTGTGTGGTTTCGGGGGGGTGAAGGTCGAGAAGGTTTTGGAAAATATACTTTTTTTCAAGGCAAACAACACCTGCTCTTTGGTGTCTTTCATCTGATCATATCACATGAAGATAATGTTGTTTCATGAGGGCGCTGCCTTCAGCTGCTGTCTACCAAATGGACTTAAAATCACTGGTAAGCCAGCTTTAAAAATCTCTAAACTTGGAGATTTCTTTTAAAAAGTCTTTGGTGTATCATTCAATTAACCTACAGAAGATAATAGATGCCAGCCCAATAAACCAGCCTCTCAAAGTAGGAGACAGGTAGATTTTATAGGCGTTCTCCGGGGGAGTCGACAGACTGGCTGGCTGATGGGCAGAGATAGTGCCGGCCCACTTAGTTAACAGAGTCTGGGGACAGGGTCGTCCCTGCACTGACCCGTGACCGACATAGCTGGCTGCTGGGCAATCTGTCAGCTCCAGCACACTGTCATTAAGTTTTTATCACTCTTCATAAAACAAGAAGGGCAACTTTGAAGTACCGTTCTCTTGAATCCATGATGTTGAATCACGAATTTGAAAGACAAATTGTGATGCTACTCTGTAGGCCGTGGCGTTAAATCACTACACTAATGCGCTACATCCTTGTGAAAACACCTTTTCATGTTAAGAAAATATAAGACAATACTTGAGCACACCGAAGAGAAGGTGGCTGTGGCAGAGCTATGAATGCAGGCCAGCTCTGCTTGTTTCTTGATCAGAACATTTGTGAAGGAAGCAGGCAGAATTAGCACAAAGATCCCTCAAGGAGGCCATTACTCATGAACTACATTTTCCATCCAGTGGAATATTACTTTCTTTCTACGTTTGGGCCTGTCAAAAGACAAGGTTAATGCAGTGCATTGCTGCTTAGAGCACACTTTGCTCTTTTCAAATTTTACCATTGTGCCTGGCGAGATCAAAAGGCCCTTTCAACATGTCGCTGTTTTCAATGAGCTTTCATGTCTTACCTCATTACTGGAAAACTTTTCTTTGATTGAGCCGAGGTCTGAGCGGAGTTTGCTCAGACAATGGGGCTGGACGACTTTCACCGTAACACAATGAGGAGGCAACAAAGATGTTGTCTCAAATCCCTCTCGAGATGTTGGGCCCCCACGCTTTACTGCAGCAAACAGGCCTGTGAATTACAGTAAGACCCCTAAAAAGTGAGGATTTGTAACTCCTCTGATCAGACTCAGCTCACGACCAGCGGAGGCTAAATCCCTGCAGAGAACCAGCAACAGAACAGGGGATGAGCTTCTCCGAATACATCCCTGTCCGTTTAAACCCTGTCTGATAGTCCCTGAAAGAATGGTTTAAAGAGGTTAAATTCAACTTTAGAATATGCACATTTTAACAAAATTGAGTCCAAATCCAAATCTTTTTGGAGAAAATTACATTTCAAATAACACATGACACCTTCTCTTTAGAAGAGATATTTTATTCATGCAATTTCTACACAGTTGCAAGGGCTTTTTTTATTTCTAAGAAAGTTCTAACATTTCGTGCCAGGGCACCAATATTTTTTCCAATCATTTTTTGGCAAAAGAGCAAACAAAGCCCTGAGTGAATCCTTGAGTATACACACCTCTCTCTGACTCTGAAAATTGGGCTGCAAAAGTCAAAAAACCCAGACAGAAGTGGCATTTTACTGATCAGTAGCAGGTCTCTGAAGAAATAACTTTTGACCTTGTTCTTTCTCATCTTTCCATCTTACTCTCTCACACATACCTTTTTTTCTGTCTTTCAGTTTCTCTATATGTAACTCTACAGTATATATTTTTACTTGCTCCCTGTCAGCCTCTCTTTTTCTGCATCTCTCTCTCACTTTTACAACTTCATTTCCTGTCCTGTTGTCCTAACCCCTCTCCAGTGATAATAACTGCTTTATAGTCGCGGGTAATTGCAGACTGTGAAACCAAAATGCCACCAAGAGACAATATAAATATTTGAGAGATTAGAAAGAAGCTGTTTCTGTGACCTCGGCTAAGTAGAAAATTGAAAATGAAATAAACTGCACCTATTGTAAATTTTCCATCCCGATAAATTTCCCCTTTCTTTGGAGGAGCCAGCCAATAAGAGCCAAGCTTTTGTTCCTGTTATCACACGCTGTTCATTTGTCCCCCAGCCGGAAAGCCATGTTAAGATAACACCATCCTATCATCTGATTGTCTTATCAAAGTTGAGCGACACAGCACCCCCAGTCACTCTGAACAACCAGTCCGCCAGGATGAAAAGGTTAAGTGCTCCAGACACCTCCTGTTAAACTTTGAATACAAAGTACAAAATACATAGACAGCAAAAATAAACTGTCAGTGTTTATTACACTGACAGACAAACATTATTCAAGATTTATTTGTCACATGCCACTTTGAGGCGTTTCAGGTTCATGTAGGCTGATACTCGAGCCCTGTTTAATTTCTTACGGCCTCCTCTCTGCATTTCAAGTGCAAGAGTGTGCAACCCTTACACAGCATTTGACACCAGGGTCAGTGGAATTGCCCCACTTGAACTAAAAGACATTTAGTTTGGTTTGGAAAGTGAAAACCCGAACACCATTAATTTGTTTGCTCTCCCACTAGTCATGACCACAGCAAATGCCATCACCTCAAAGAAGTGGTCGGCCGTCCTCACTTTTATTTGTTTGTTTCTTTGGAGGGTGTGAGAAGTTGTGGAGCGCGGCTGCAGCGGACATTGGACTCGTGGGGGGGACGTGGGGATTCTCCAGAAGGATGGCTTTGCGGGGAGAAAGCTATAGGGAGCTAGCAAACAAGTTAGCTAGCGACAGAGAGGGGGGGGGGGGGGGGGGGGGGGGGGGGTGGAGGTGGTGATGGTGTTGGGAGGGGTGGGGATTCATTTAGCCAGGCATAGCTGCTCTTGTTTGTGGTTGTCCCTGACAGCGTCGGCAACGCTGCTCCAAAGCACCTGTGTTTGCTCACTAGCTTTCCCCCAATCTGCTCGAAAAATGCTGCGAGCATGTCACATGGTGGCCAGATAGCCTGGGCACCATGGGAATACAAAAGCCGGGGCTTTTAGAACAGTTAATCATTAATGGAGGCCTCTCTTTTGTTCCCATTCAGCTCCACGCTGACAGAGGCTTTGATATTACATATGGCAGACAGGTCAGACGTAGATATAGCCAAGTACATCGACAGGGAAGTGCTTTCAGGTCGCTTGATGCAGGGTGATGAAAGTAGACGGTGAGCAGCAGTGGAAAAGTGTCCTTCAAATGGAGCCATGTGCATCTGTAGAGGATAGAGAGAACACACAGGTCAACCTTACATAGCATTATATGTAATTTTAAGTTATTTTACAATCAATTGTAAAAGTGCTATTAACTGGTAGAAGTGAGTTGCTAAGTAGCATCTAGACATGCGGGTGGTACATAAAAGCTCAATAAGTGTGCTTAATTGCACTGGAAATCCTATACTACCAAAACAAAATAAAGTTAGAATAAGGACGACAAATTCATGATTACACTCTTGTCACTGATTGGCAGGACAGCAATAAACAGAACAAGTCATTCACAGGGTGGGGGGCCACTTTACCAACCCCACAATTAATTAACATGCCCTAATCTCAGTTTGCGCTCCATCTTGAACTGTCAATGAAAAGTCCAGGACTCATTTCACGCCTGTCAAAGTGGGCTTTAGAACTGGGGGGGAAAAAAGAAAAGCAATGCATGAACTTGCCTTCACAAAGCAGGGCCAAATTTATCTTGAGGGGAGATTAGCTTTACACAGCCTCATTCTTATAAAGCACTAAAAGGCTCGGAGACAAACTCTTATCTTACCCATTTACTTCAGCATGCCAATGGTTCTTTACTGAAAATTAGTCATGACCCCACCTTAACCACCCCCCCCCCCCCCCCCCCCCCCCCCCCCTTTTCCCCACCAGTGTTAATAATACTGTATGAGAGTTGGAGAGGAGAGTGGGATCACAAACATTTACGGCTGAAAATGCAGCACAAGAGCAGGCAAAGTGGCCACTCAAGGCAGGATGCTTGGTGCGCCGAGAGTCAATCATTAACGTGGCACTTTTAGTGATATCTGCTCTCTCGCTCAGAGCAGAAGTCAAAAGATAAATGAAGGTTGTGTTGCAGAGAATGAAGAAAGGCTCCAACTTTAGGTGCTTTAGCAAACATACCAGCCCACACATGGGTTTCTTTTGAGACGCTTGTGGTTCTCATGTCAGAGTCTCACTCGGACAATATGTTCCCAAGCTGGCCAACAATAGCAAAATGACACAGGTTAATGTTTGAGTTAACATCGATACGGCACTTCCTGAAATGTATGGAAACCTTTTTGCCTCTCAACCTTTGCAAAATCAAATGTACTAGTTTCTCATATTTGTTTTATACTTCCTTGTTCTTTTTATGAATAACCGGTACACGAATAATGACATTTCTATATAAGATAACATTCCCACAAAATAACTCTTCAAGCATCATATATTGAAATATACATCATTTTCTTTTCATTCTGCTGTAGCATGATGCAGATACTCGACATTTCATATCCTCTTCATCATGTGTGAGCGTCATGCAGCCATAAATCTTTCCTTTCCTTACATGCAGCTTGACTCCACTACAGTGTGTTTATTTGCTAACCCTGGTCACCGACGATAAGAGCCATTGGCGTCCCCAAACTATAGCTTGCAATCTCTCTTAGTGACAACACGCCCATGTTTCCACCAACGCTCTTGCAGCCTGCAATGAGAGGAAAATACAGAACAAAAACGTAGGTGCTAATAAATCCTCTGTCTCAGCTAGAAGGAAATAAATTAGGTCGAGCGGAGTCAAAGGATGGGCTTAACAAGTGTATGCTTCAAACAAAAGTTCCTGTTTCAGGAGGGAAGGTGCATGGGTGATGGATGGCTTGGCAAACATAGTTGACATACCTGGCCAATGCCATGGGCCGGTCACAACCCAGGACTGAGAGGGACATTGTGTGAGTGTTTGAGTGTGTGTGTGTGTGTGTGTGTGTGCTCTTCAGCAGCTATCCCTCTTCCCCTCTGAGGCTTCCTCTCCCTCCTCTCGTCCACTCGGGCCGTGGGGATCACTTCAGTCAGCAGAGCCCTATTTGACAGAGACACAGCCTCCATATAAATCCCATCCTCCTATTTATTTGATGTGCAGTTCTACTAGGACGCCTTCGATCCGTCCTCAGGGAGCCCGCATCTCAAAACACTCAAATAGTCTGGGTGTGGCGATAAGCACGGGGCTGGAATTATACTCCCAAATTCTCAAATCCTTATAGAGCGTTGTTCCATAGCATTTTAAGACACATACGCAGGAAGAAAGCTACCAGATATGGACTGGTGAATTACTGCAATTTCAATTCTATATCCTTTATTTTTTTTTTTATATGTATATATGTGGTATTATATAGTAAAAAAAGATAAATAAAAGAATGTAAATATACGAAGGGAGAAAATGCATCCAGGTTGTTCCATGAGTGCAGTTTGGAGCGTGGGAGACGGGTCAGTGCAGTCCAGTGGATGAGTGGTAGACCTTTATGGGGAACACCCAGGAATGTTTAGTTAACTCGCCCGTCGCATTCAAGCATGTGTGTCAAAGGTGTTTACAGGGTGTTGACATTCACACATTGGCAGAGAGGTAATGTGAATGGTATAGCCGTGTCTGCCTGTGCTGGGCCCTGCAAAGTGTTCCGCAAAAACTAATATGGATTTGTAATCAAAATGAAGAAGTCAAAAAGACTTCTGTAATTCATTTTCATGTAATCAAATATTTGTGCAACAAAAAACTGTTCTTATTGCAGCAGCATTTTCAGCTAAAAAGTACTAAAATAAATATCTCCTTGCCAGTAAAATGTAATTGTAAATCATGAAATATACATTATAAAGAGCACATTTCAATGTTTTAATATTAATGTTAATATTTGCTTTTTGCTGTTGTTGTTTTTGTGCCTAATATTTTGTCAGTAAATTATTAAATCTTTATTTAAAACATATAATGATAGTGAAATATATATGTATATACATATTTAGATACATTTATTTTGTATTATATTTATATTTTTATTTTCATTTTATATCATAATTCATTATTTGTTTTTCATATTCTTAAAACCTTTAGTGTTTTTGAATGCAGCCTAAGATCATTTGAATTGTTGGCTATTTTCACATTTAAAGAATTCCATGACAATTGATAATTAGTTGGATCAATAATATCAAGCAAAATGCATTTTTCAAAAACAACCCTTATTGTGTTTTATCTGCTTACATAATTAAATACTTATTTAAACATACAATAAAATATGTTCATCTACATTTTTTCCTATATATAATTTACCTTTTTAATCAAATAATACATTTTTCCAGAGGTTTTTTGAAAGCCATTCAGATTTTCTCTGTTTTTGTGGTTAGAATATAAACAAAGTATAATTACTCTGCTTGTAAATTTCACGATGCAGTAACATGTGGAACCGCTGATAAAACTAACCTGATAATGTGTAGTTTAATTTCCCTTTATGTGATGGTTTAGCAATAAAACACAATTATCCAGTCATATATCCACACATTGTAACAAAGGGCAAACACAAGATATGTACATATAAATGTCTAACAGTTTGAAACAATGTGGCTGTAAATCACATTTCTACATTTCTTTTAATACCACAGTTTGTGTTTTGATGTGTGTTGAGTAAATATGATTTCTGATCGTGATTACTCATGAGTAGTATTCTGTTTGTTTTTTGACATTTAATTAAGACTTTAGTGTTAGAAACTGAGACAGAGGCCATTATAGGTGATACTTTTAATATTGTCATTGTTATTTTCCCCAGACAGAAAAAGAAATGTATTAATGTAATTATTTTTTTCATTTTGAAAATGTATGTACACCTCACAGTACACTTGTCTGAAGAATCTCAACTTTAAAAACATAGATACGTGCCAAAGTTCGTTTACTCTATATTTCAAATACAATTGCCAAAAACCTGATCACCAGCCTTCCTCTGAGGGGGCTATCTTTTCTTCTGCCGTGGGTTGCCAAAGAGGCAACCAGTGCCAGCAAGCAGAAGTCAGCATGTCATTCTGTCTGTCTGTCTGTCTGTCTGCCTGTCAGTCTGTCCATATGACCACCCACTGAGAGCTATGGGGCATGAAGTGAAGAGCTCAAACCACCTCCTGCCCTCTTTATACCGACCTACAGGTGACAAAACACCTAACCTGTTAAAGTGCCTACACATCCAATTACTTTCGGTCGCATCGCATCACATTTAGCGACTGAACCGCACACCGGAGCACTACAGGTATATCACTAAGGCCGCCATTGTTTAAGGTAATTGGAGGGGTGTTGTAAGTTTCCTATGACTCACACAGCTCTTTTCTCCACCCATGAATGCTGGAAGATTGTAGGTCACAGTGAACTTAAAAAAACGAAGTCCGCTCAACTCATAAATTACACGGCCACGGACAACCTTAAGCAGTGTTGAAATGCCTCGAACAGAGCTTTATTTCAGCGCTGGTGGAGCGTGAAGCTGAGAGCACCACCCCACAAGGAGCATGTGGGGTGGTGCTCTCACAGGCACAAATAAGACAGCTATTTATCTTGCCATACCTGAGGTCTGACTGGCAAAACGCTGGTGGTGCACCAAAGGTGGATGTGAAAACAAGCGCTTACTGTTTCTTAATGATGTTGCTCTTTGAGGTATTGCTTCCGTAACAGGCCATAACTTTTTTTTGTGATTAGGGCCCTTGTGAATGAAGTCTGGTCTTTAGATTTAAAATTTTCTGCCCCTAACAAAAGGGTTTTCCTTCCTGGGACCTGTCTTGGCACAGCTACTGGCACTTTGAAATCTGATCTGATAGATTAAGAGCTTATCCATTAGAATAAACCATTGTGGAGTCATCATGGGTTGTGTTTTCACTCTGATGGCAAAAAAGCTTTGCTGTATCTGTGTTTAAAAGAGCACTGGTTACCCAAGATGTCACTCTCTTGAAATACATTACAACTTTAAAGAACTATATATAATATATGTAGCTCTGTATATAATATATGTATCTCTAAGTGGCTATGAATGTGACACAGCCAGTGAATCTCTTTTCTCAAAGGTTTTCCTTCACAACATCATATTGTGTAGAAATCATCCTCAGTCTGACCACCCAGGGGGTCCCTGACACCACAACCTTTACAGAGGGGGATGGGCATATGTGTGTGTGTGTGTGTGTGTGTGTGTGTGTGTGTGTTTGTGTTTAGGCAATTGTCTGCTCACATGCATGAATATGCTCCTTCATCTTATGTGTATTGATCGTCCTGTGACGTCCCACTACTCTTCTTCTTCTTTCTCTTTTTTTTATTTGTTTGTTTGTTTGTCGCAGATACATTTACTATTGTTATTTTATTCCCGGCAGACTTCAGCAGGGAAGCACGCTACTTCCATTTCCTGCCACGCAGACAACATTACATGTATTGAGTGTGAATACACATTCGGCAGAGGACCGGTCAATGTAAATGCAAACACAAACCAACAAACCAAAACAAAAGAGCACAACATGGATTCTGCTCTCAGCCAGAGCCACTACACTTGCTCTGTTTGCCCTCTCTTCAGGCTGGAGTTGCCATTAGGTCATATAATGACCGCATCTCATTTCTCCCTCAAGAGCCCTCGGAAGCTTTCTGCCTTTGGCTGGAAAAGTGCATCTTTGTCGGGTTCTAGAAATGGGACTCCTCACTTAGATTTTTCTCGCATCCCAAATCTAATTCTATCATTTGTTTTCCTTTTGTCAATAAAAATGATTCAAACTGCCAAAAAATGAAAATTCAGACTGATGCAAGAACCACTCACGTATCGTTATCGCACTCTGTGCTTGACTTGTGCTGCCTCCTCTAAGAAGAGAAGAGGGGTCAGCTGTTATCCCCCCCCTCCCCGGCCGCCACTCTGCCTTTTATGGCAAAGTGAGAGCGATTCAACCCCTAAACGAGTACACATGCTAAGGTGAACAGAGATACACGCGTGATAACCCCAATTAGACAACACCGTCATGGCAGGCAGAATGTGGACAGATAAATGACCATACAGTATGGTGTACAATGGGAATTAAAAGTATAGGGCAGCTGGGCTCTTATCTGGCCGGGGAAGAAGAAACCAGGCAACAAAGGGAGGCCTAAGACTAAGAGGCTTGATGCATGGGAAAGCCATGGGCCGGCCATTGTGGCTGCCCTTCTGCTGAGCAAATAGTCCAAACTGTTCATTCCCCATCTCCCATTCTCTCGCCGGTACATTGTTTGTGTCCTTGCATTTCATTCTGACTGGGGAAGATTGCTCTCAGGGCCAGTGAGCAAACAGTCCAGAAAAGAGCCAGCTATCTCCTGCCGTTCCCAGGAGAACTAGCATTTTTATTTCAGCTCCAAGCTGTCAAAGGATTGGAGAGTTTATGTCAGGATCCTGAATTAATTGCTTTAAGCCTCGGGGCCGACGCCGGCGTTTTTATCACCAAATGTTCGGTAAAATGTTTCCTAGCAAATTATGCAGCCCCCACCACTCCCACCCAACCACCATTGCCTCTCCCAGTCGCCAAACATTTGGTATTTGATACATACAGGATGAGTTTCTGCAACACAAATGATGTGTTTAGTTGTTGTGACAGCACAATGGTGTGAATAGTGATGGGCTATAGCACGGCTGTCAAGGATTTGGTGGAATGAAGGCAAACAGCAAACTTTTGTGTGTGTGTTTTTTTTCTCTCTCCATGACGGTGGGTACGCGAGCCAAGCTTGGCAATAAAATGAGTAAGCTTACAGATGCCTCAATAAACCATAGCTGTTCAGACATTTGGTGGACCGAGCTTTAAAGGCTCCAAACTGTCCTCTGAACTGCCAAACTGACTTCAGAACCGTCTGTCATCCTCATATCATCCCATGCTACTGCTTACTTAATAACTATACACAGTATATCATAGATTTGGATCTGCAGAACTCCCATATATGCATGCAAACCATATATATCCAACCTAACTTCGTCATCTTAAACAACCTGTTTTAAGACAAACTTTGCACTAAATGTCCTTGCAGTCAATGCATCTGTATTGTTAATAGTGAAAATCACACATTTGATACAGTTGATAACTTTTTTGGCTCCCAACACACTATTTAATCCAGTGTATCAATCCCAAATATCCCATTTATCCTATGCAGAGACTCGTTTTGTTGTTTTTTTTATGTAAGAAAATTGCTCCAGTTTTTTATAAACATCATTATGTTGGCATATCTGGATGTTGTGTTTTCATTCTCTGTTGGCTCCTACACGAACGGGCCAAAAACAACACAGGAACGGGCAGTCCAACAGTTCCAGTCTTCAGAGCCACACATCAATAACTGAACCAGGAGCCACCATCTGGACTTTGCTTGTCTTCACAGAAATGCATCTGACGGCGCAGTGGACCATTATATTTGCATCTAAAAAGCATTAGCCATATTTCACCATGCCGCATGGTACTGTGCTATTTGTATAAATAAGCCCTTTAACAAACTGCCTGTCATTCTCTCATCGCTGACTGCAACAAATGAAGGTGGTGGTCCGCTGATCTAATAATAATGGGGAGTTGTTACCAGAAATACTTATCAGATGGAAAGTTTGCATATGAAGGGAGGTCCATGTGAAATTTGCATTAATACATAAACGCAGCTGACACTATGACCTCAAACAGCGGTTGGTTGAAACAAGTCTGAACCCACAGCTGATTTAACTGTAACCAAGGCCTTCACAAATGAATCATGATGTATCGTAGATGCCCCTTTCACCCAACATTATCTTTCTGTTGGGCACTTCAAGATAAGGGCATCCCAGCTCTGACCAATAAATCTGCCAGTTGACTCCTTAATCTGAGAGGATATTAAGTGACAAACGCCGAGATGTTTCTGTCAGCCTCAAGCAGGCGAGGGTTAAATAGTGTGTATCAGGGGACTACTCTGCAGTGGGGAAAACATACAGGCCTCATCCTTCACCATAATCTGCTCAACAGCCCCGTAGACACCTCCCAGCTTTCCTCAATCCTTCAGCCGAGCATCCGCCTTTCCATTATAAATGACACAGCCATTTATATGGGATTAAATTGGGGATTAATTTGATTCTAGTCAGGGTATGGGAATTCATTAGCGGGCTGACAGTGGCGCTTTACATGGAGGGAATTTAATTTGAATCCCCCAAGGGAAGCACTATGAGGCACTGTGGCCGTTGAAATGGAGATCTTAAAGACAGGGGGGGGAACTGTTCCACACTTTGCACACTTGTAAGGTGGTACTTTATTGCTGTTGATGGGTTGTTATTGAATTGAGAGCAGCAATGCTATCAGGTGAGAGTGTCCTGAAACAGACAGACCATGCCGGAAGGAGAGAGATGAGTTTATCTGAAGGGGACGAGGGCTTAGCCTCAGATTTGGCCTCGTCTATCTGAACAAATCACGAACAGTTCTTGACACTCGCATGACCGTGAAGAAGTAAATATGGGGTTTTCACACAGATTTGGCTCGCACTCATACGGTATTAAAATGAGCAAATTATTTGAATGTCAGTGATTCTCATGAATGTTGAAATGGCATATCTATCACCACCATTCCCGACAAGCTGTGTGGTGTAAAGGCATTAAATTCAACTCGGACGCAGATTACAGAATTCACCCCTGCAGAACACCATCCTGGCATTCTCTAAATTGGACAAGTCCCATTGTAAGAGCCTATCACAGTGCACATGTCTGCATAGGAGAACATATGCAGGACAAAATATTCCGTAGTTTGTTATTCCGAGGACGGCACTGGGGGCACACGGGCTTGTTTGCCTTTGCTGGGAGAGGAGATTGGATTGGGGGTTTAAATGAATCGCTGGCGCACCACGTTTATAGGTTTCATTAACTTTTAATGAGTTGGGTGTCCTTCGCTGTGATTGGCTGGCAAAGCTCGGCCTTCACTTCCTGGAACTGGAGCTGAGGGGGAAGCAAGGAGATATTGCAGCATGTTGGCTTCCATGTTATGGCCATGTGCTGCTGAATGTGCCACACTGGGTGGAAATGGGTCAGAAAAAGGGGATATAATGTGGTCCTATTCCAAAGCAGTAGAAGCCCCCAGATATCCATCAGCACTGGCAACTGCTGAATCTAAAACCTGGAGGTATCGAGTCTCGGGGGGAATAAAGAAACCTTGGCAGATCAATCATAGCCAAGCAGGCATCCCTTTACCACAGCTGACTGACATATCGTTTTATGGTCGCTTTGCCAACAAGGTTTGATCTCAAAGACAGGCATGAGACCCTCTGGGAAATGCCTGCGAAATTATCAAAAAGGGCCGAGAAGCGTGAGCGCGTGCATGCAACACAAATGTTTCCAGCAGCCGACTCAAGCAACACCTAACTTCATATTTTGAGCATCTTCAGTTTCCATCCAATATGGTATCTTTCTGCCTGGTGGATCACACTATCTATTATCTTGCATGGAGGGTTTTCCTGTACGCTTTATGTTTCTCCTTGAGAAGCTAATCCCCTCCTCCAGTGTGCGGCTGAGCCTCACTCCAGCACTCCCGAGAAACAAAGGCCTTGCCCGTCATTTTCATTTTATCTCCGTCACATCGACATAAGATGGAAAGTTCTTCCTTCAGACCTTTATATTATCTCCATCACCCTTGATTTTCAGTTGTCCCCCTTTAGAAGCCTGGATTGGTTTGGTATGGTGGGGGACTGACTGCTCTTCCATTCGCGTGACGACAGACCTGTGTTGCAATACTTTACAAGGATAAACACTGACCATCCATCCACTTCCAGGCATATAAAAGCACCGGGGCAGAGAGAGGCACCCCGTCCTGGCCTGAATAGCTCGCCTTTAGGTCACTGCACGTCCCACCAGCTGCTGCCTCACAGTACTCAATGGGCATTGTTGGTGGACCTCTCTCTCTCTCCCTCTCTCTTCCTCTCAGGACATGAAGGAGTCCTACACTGGAATGTCACATAGTCATGTCAGAAGAGTGCGGACACATCACAGCCAGCGGCCGCATTCTCACCCTGTCCGTCCTGCCATCTCCCACTTAAACACACACACACACCTCTTCTTTCCATCATAGCAGAACCCCCAGCTGACCTTCACACAGCTACAGATTTTGCAAAATAACAGCCACATCCGTCAGTTACGTTGACAGCGAGACTTTCCAACATTTCAAGATTAAAATGTCATCTTCCATAACGATAATCTGCTTCTTGTTTAAGAAAAAAGGCCCAGGCAGAAAGAGTCACATTTTTGTATGAACAGTTGGAAGGTAGAGAAAAAAGTGTGTATGTATCTGTAAATCTCTGATTATAATCTAGAAGGGTATTTCAGAAGAAGAGCAAAACAGACTTCAGATCATGTCAAATATTAGATATAATCAAATAAATGCATAATTTGTTAATGCTGACACGTTTAACTTGAATTGAAAAACATTTTTTTCTATTGGATGTAAAGGCCATTACAGTCAAACTGTTCATGCTTTGAAATCTGCCAGGAGCCCACTTACATTTATTCACTGATAAAGGTTGTTGTTGTTTTGACATTTTTTTTTAAATGTTTCAATTTCCTTATTAAAAATAGAATATCACTTTGGTTGATTCAAGCTAAATCACTAAGCCCAGGCTGTGCATGTGAGGCCTGTATGAAGCCCAAATACACAATAAAACTATGTGGACAAAGTTAGAGTCAGTTTGAATTCCATTGCTATTTTTTTATAATTTATAACGTATTTGTTCAATGTGCAATTTTAGTTTAGTTGATATTGTATTTTTAATTAATGATTTCTCTGTAAATACTAAAATGTGCACAAATGTATGCAAATGTATTTATCTTTTAAAATCCATAAGACATTTTATTTTTGGTCTATAATATGACAACAGGCTCAAGAATGCATTTTGCTGTTTCAGTTACAAATTACCAACACAGCTCATTTTACTAATTAAAATGATGATGTTCTAATTTGACAGAATATGTAGGCTGCTTTCAAAACCTGCCAACTTTATAATTCAAGTTTAGTTGCACGCTCATCCTAAATTCCGTATAAGCCAATTACTAATAATATACAATAATGACAGGACGATAAAACATATTCCTGCAGGACGACAATAATTATTCATCTAAAAAGCCACTTCAACAGACAATTTTACTTCACATATTTTCACCCATGGCTTAAATTGTTTCCTTATCGTCCATATGAATTTGACAATAGTAGCCTATAATGTTTGTTTTTTTTCACACATTTTTCGAAATGAAAAAATAATAATAGTCTAACAAATGTATTCATCGGCAGCGGATAAGCGCGGAGAAAACTGGAGACACGTACGGTGGATGGACGGACGGGTTGGCGGAGCGTCGCATCGGGACTCGCCGCCCGCTGAGAAACCATGGGTGGCTTTGAGTTTTGACTTTGTGGTCCCTTTAATATACTGAGGGACGGCAGTTTGCCTTGCTAAGATATGGGATTAGTAGTATTTCTGGTGAAAGAGGAGTTAAGTCGGGCTAGTGTGGACGGTCCCTCCCCTGCAAAAGGCTGAGACAGAATTACAGCTTGTTGGACCGGTGTCCCGCCGTCGCCATGGAGACAGATCTACTTGGGTGTTCCAGTCCGCGGGCTGCAGCGCAGAGCCTATAGGTGCGGCAGGCGCCCTGCTGTATATAACACCATCCGACTCCATTAAATAACTCTGCACCCGGTTAAAACACAGACATACGGCCTGATGAGCCGAGCAATTAATGATTATTGACGAGTTTTTACAGGCCGATTGGAGGATTGATTACCGAACTCTCCTGCACGGACGCAGACTGCTCCAGCTGCTGCTCCAACGATGGGACTTTTCATGTAATATTTCTGACAGTTGTATATAGGCCTATATCATTTTCACTCTTTCATACATAAAACTGTTCTTATGCATGGTAGTGCCCTTACCCTGCTGTATTCAGCTGACGCCCATGGGTGGATGCGCATATGGCTTATAAGGTACTGAGTCATTCGATGAAAATAGAGGCCCAAACTCGCCTAGACATTAAAATGCATCGCTGTAGGGAAAATGTCTCACTTTGGAGGTCTGGTACAATTAGGTGCTATTTAAAGACATGGCAGAAAAAAAAGTAAATCACCTATTGTTGTTACCGTTCAATTTGAACAAAAGAAGCTGAACTATGAACAGCACACATTTTTTTTTATCTGTGCTACATTTTTTTTATGCATGCCCTATTTTAACAGAACTTTCTCATATTTAATTTATTAATAACTGCAAATCTCCCGTCGGCAACCAGCAGCCAGAGTCCGACTGGCTGCCACAGATGCGTCTGAAAGCTTTGTGTCTTTGTGAGAAAGGAGGTCTGATTTTCAGGCCTTAATCAAGAAATATGCAAATACGACCCGAAGAAATGCAGAGAAATCAGGTTAGCGTTAGAGTTTAAAAAAAAAAAAAAAAAAAAGGATCAACAGGCTGGACCGTCCTTTATTCAGTTGCTATAACAACAGATGTTCTCGTCCATGATGGTGCGGCTGTATAGGCGCTGCAGAGGCATCCTCCCTGATGGAAAGCCCGAACAAAGTTAGGAGATGGGGAGGCTGCAGAGATGTGGCCTCGGCGCACGTTTGTCCGCCAGCGCAGATTGAGGTTGGTTACCTTTGAACCGGCGAAGCTCCAAAAGGCCATTCCCATCTCAGTGTGCGCCAGAGGGGGCTTGACTCGGGTTGTCCTGCCTTCAAAGGACCGGAGGAGAGCCGCGCAGGGAAACAATTGTTTAATATTGGCTAATGGACATTTTGGAGGGCTCTCCTGCCACTTAAGATTTAGAGGAACGAGTTGGACATCATTTGTAAAAGCATAATTGCATAGTTATTATTATTATTATTATTATTATTATTATTATTATTATTATTATTATTATGTGCACGCGATATGTTTTTTATAAATTAGTGATCAATTACAATGAATATTTCAAGGATTATCAATGCGCATTGTTAATATATAAAATACGCTGCAACGAGTTTCGATTCCTGAACAAGAAAAATCATGTATATTACCTTGATTTATTAAAGGCTTGCCATCACAATCACCAACCGTTTTGTGTGTATTTGAGTATTAATGATTAAAATATAACCTGGAAATAAAATGGATTTGTATACTGGTAGAATATAAAAGCAGCAGCGGGGTCAGTGCTGCAGCACAGCGCGCGTTCATGGCATCAGTGCAGAAACAATGATATCAATCAGCCGCACACTGCAAGAAATATCCAACTCAACAAGTCATTAAGTCTCATATTGAGGCTCCTATTTCACCTGTTTCCCGTGTAAAATCAACACGGATTCACTAGAATGTTTCTTTGGATAGAGAACAGCATGCCTTGTTAGATGAGTGTGTTTCAAGAAATCACAATGAAAGCAAATGGAATGATCTCATCATCCTCTTCAGATTTTCTTGTCGTTTTTTAAATTAAAAATGCATCAACAATCACACTAAATCGCCTGCTAGTGACAGTTGTTTTTTTGTTTTTTTGCAGTGCAACAGGGTCCCTCTCCATCACGCAACTCAAAAGACACAGAAACACAGAAACTTCACACAACCTGCAGATCCCCTCAGCTTTGCGCCACCCTGTCGTGAAATCCAATACGTCTCCTTTCTCATGAATTCAGGATATCTTGCCTCAGCCACCCACCACCACCACCACCACCACCCCCCACACACACACACACACATCCCTCCTCATTGCATGTCCGGGAACGGCCATCCAACCACCTCCCCCTCCTTGTTAAAGAATAAAACATGTTTTAAAAAAGAGAAACGTGATAGAAAAAAGCTTCATACCTGTGCAAAATAGCCGGTGCTTGTTGTTGGCAAGCCACACAGGAGCCCATTGTAGAAGCTCGCCTTCTGCCTTCTGCAAAGGGCTCCAGACATCACGGCATTTATTTGAGCTCAAACTCTGTCACTGTTGACTTTAGCACAAAGCAAAGATTTCACTGCCCCGCTAGTTAAAAAAAATGATTATTTTACAGAGATATCGATCAGTGTGCCATAAAAAAAATCAGCTTAGCATTATATGTCTAAAATGAATAGAACGAAATTTAATGTCTGTGTAAATTTACAGAGCTGCGGCGTCCTATTCAAAGTTTACACTTGTGCAATTTGGTTGTGTGTGTGTACTCTTCCTATATGTGGGCATAGCCTCCACTCCATTGTTTACTGGCTTTGTTTATTCGCAGATCACGCTGTTTAAAGTGCGATCTGTAAAGAGGGTCTGGAGAATAAACGCACACTTTAGGCCCTACGTGTTCAGAAGGCGAAGGGGTGTCATTTGGTTGTAAGGGGAGCAGAAATGTCCCCCAAACTTCCTGGCCTTGGATTTGAGCTTAGCAGGGAAGGACAGGCAAGGGGGGGGGGCGTCGATTCATTTGGACGACAACTAGCCTATCTTATCTAACAAGAGGGGAGGGTCCAACTACTTTAAAAATAGGGAGTAGACAATAGACCCCCAGATTGTGGAGAGAGAAGTTAGAGCATCACATTCAGGCGGCTCTGTTCCCAAATCAGCCCCCTTTTCCAGCAACTATTCTCCTGCGCCACGGGAGGCTGTTTTATGTGACAATGACACTTAATCTTATTCACTGATCTAAACTTTGCTGTGTGAGAGAGAGAGTGTGTGTGTGTGTGTGTGTGTGTGGGGAGGGGGGTCAACCTGGGTGACTGACAGGCAGGCATGGTGTTTGAGTGACAGTGCTAGATAGCTGCGAATCATAATGTGTCTCACTGTATGTGTGGGAATTTAAATGGCTGATTTAATACGTGTATATCATTACTCGACCTGCACACGTTGCAGCAGCTGGACTTTTAGGGAGGTGAGACAGTACAGTGTGTGCATGTTAGCGACTCTGCATGATGTGGTTGATTGCATGATGACATTTTCTGCACACATTTTCATTTGGAGTATAGTTTGTATTTTATTATCTGCTTCTTTCTGTCTTCCTAGTCGCTGCAGTCACAATAAAATACTACAAAGTGTCTTTTTCCCACCATAAATATCCCACTATGTGTTTGGGATTAATAAGCGTGTTTGTCTTTTGTCATTTTCTGACTGACAAATTGAGAGCATTGTGCACGTTATTGTCCAGCAAAGCTATTAATCCCTGCTGAAAATACGCGCCTTGTTATAAAAGCACATGGATAAGAACCATTTTTGGAATTTAAAAAAACTCATTTTATGCACCAATAGGGAATTAGTTCATGTTGTTATGCATGTCACAAATAGCCAAAACTGGCAACAAATTGCATTTTTCAACACTGAATGTGTTTTTAGTGCGAACGAAATGGAAATTAAAGTTTTTCTTTCATGTTTTGGCCACGGTTATGTTGTATTCTGTTGTATTAATTTATATGAATATAACCCTCGATATGAATGTTTGCTGTTAACAACATTTAGTGGTGGAGACGCTTGTTGCCTCCACTATACTACAGTTGTAGCATAATAATAATAATAATAATAATAATAATAATAATAATGATAATAATAATAACGGTCAAACACCATGATATTCAGAAAACAAAACCAATAACACTTTAATATAGATTCTGTTCTTGTCACTACAAGAATACACATATACAAGCCATAAATAGGAATTACACAAATGATTGAAGAAATCCTGCGAGGCATTTAAATTCATGAGGGAATCCAGTTATGCAGATGGAGGCTATTTTACAGCAAGTTGTTGTTGGTCTTTGGGGTCCATTCCTGAAGCCGACTTCTGAACAGATCTCGTCACATTATCATCACTTTTAATTATTATTATTATCAACACCCTCTCTCAAAATAATTAGGCTACTAACAAACTCGACAACTAAAACGGTGGGAAACGTCAAAAATATCTGAAATACATATTGTACACAAACTCTATTTTTTTTTTTTTTTACAAATGTACAAATTGAAGGGGAAGAAAGTCCACATCGGATGGCGGGGTAAAGAGTTTATGAGGAGTTCATGATTGGCCTGGAATAGACGCCTTGGTAGTAAGTTGTGTCAGGTATGGATGAAGAATCCAGACCGGCTTTGCCCGCCATGGAGCCCATGGAAAGAGCCCCGGCCATGGGGGAGCCATAGCCGGAGTAATGCATCACCTGCTCGTAAGTCTTTAGGTCCATTTTGTGATGCTGCTGCTCCGAGGACATGAGATTATTTATGGAGAAGGGGTGGTTGAAGGAGTAGTGGTGCTCCGGCTTCAGGTGCGCTTCGTGCGCAAGGACCGAGTGGTGCTGAGACATGAGGTGCTGCCCCTGCGACACCGGGGAGGCGGCGGCGTGCTCCGGGCTCAGGGCCTGGCTCGTCTTCATGTCCGACAGGGACCTTTTGTGGTCGCCGGAGGAGGAGTTGGAGTGCGGGGACTCGTTGCCGTTGCAGCTCTCCGAGCTGCTGTTGGAGGAGCCGCCGTCTCCCCCTTTGCGGCCGGAATCCTTCATGGTCTTCTTGGTGTCGCACTTGAAGCGCTTCTGCCTCCTCAGGTAGCAGCCGTTCTCAAACATGTTCCCGGAGTCCGGGTGCAGAGTCCAAAAGGAGCCTTTGCCGGGTTTATCCGGCGACCTGGGAACTTTGAGGAAACAGTCATTGAACGACAAAGAGTGGCGAATGGAGTTCTGCCAGCGCTGCTGGTTCTGTCGGTAAAAAGGGAAGAGGTCCATTATCCACTGGTAGATCTCGGCCAGTGTCAGCATCTTGCTGGGAGACTGCTGGATGGCCATGGTGATGAGGGAAATGTAGGAATATGGGGGTTTGGCGTGTGTGTAGCTCCTGCGGTAGGTCTTAGGGTCTCTGGACCTGTTGATGTTAGACTGTCCGTATATGGGGCTCATGGCGTTCATGTTGGTGTAGGATGTCAGGGCGTTCATAGATGCGGGCTGCGCGGTCATGGGACTCATACTGGGGCTCAGGGCAGCGCTCATGGCCGTCATGCCTGCGCCCATGCCGTTCATGGCTCCGGTGCCCGGTGACATGCCGGTCATGGAGGGGCTCATGCCCGTGTTGACGTACGACATGTTCATGGAGTTGGCCGTCATGTTGGCAGTGGAGTTCATGCCGGACATGCTCATGTAGGTATTCATAGAGTTCATTCCCAGGCCCGTGTTCATGTTGCCAACGGAGGTGTAACACTGTCAGTGAGGGAAAGAGGAATCATCAGTTTCATCACGGCACAAGGAGAGAGGAGTCAGAAGCAGCAGTAATGACTAAACACAGAGGTTAGATTCTCTTTCAGCCTTGTAAAAGCAGAATGATAGCGTTCGCTCAGAAGAAGATAACTGTTCATTTAAATGCGCAGCGGCTGGTGAAGGTTGAAATACACATTATGGACATTTGCTTCCGCGTGAAATAGAAATAAAAACAGCTGCGTATGTTTTAACAATGCATTTAATGCCCCCGGCAGTGCAGGTAAATGAAGTGGAACAATCCGCTGAAAATGTACAATGTCGATGAATGTTGACACCTCGTATGGCTGTGACTCACACACACTAAATAGCGACTGCAGCACAAATATTTGAATCAATCTCCCCAAAATCAAACAGCTCGGATGTTTGTTGAGTGGAAACATGACAAAAAAAAAATGTCTGATTTAGAAAAGATACGTATAGACTTTAGAAATTATAACCGGAGAGAAAAGTTTCCCCCCCCTACATGTCAAGCAACTTTGTTAGGATAGTGCGCTGCGTGGAGATGGGGGAGGATTTGGAGGCGCCTCAAGTCAATATTTGATCACAAAGTTAATATTATCTCAGGGCTAATATTGAGTTGTATAAAATGGGATCGGCTTTAGACGGGAAAAAAATATATATTTAAGGTACCCACCTCGGGCTCTCCGTAGTAGGTGCTCCAGTCGGTGTGTTCGTGTCCTTCCATTTTAACTGCTCCAAGCATCATGGAGGACTTTTACCAAGCGTCTCCCAGCAGAGGAAAAGCCAAAAGTCTCTCTAATAGCAGGTGACTGGGGACCACTGGGTGTATTTGGGTCGTCGGTGTGTCCCTTCGTCGAGGACTGGCGCATGTGTGTCTTATGGAGCCAGCCGTGAAATGCGTCTGTCAGTGACTGGAGTTCAAATGACGCTCCGTGCTGCCTGTTAACGCTGTGATATAGCTCTGTGCGCCAGGCAAGCCTCCAATCCCTACTTCTACGCCTTGGGCCCTATTTGAATAATCTCCTCGCACCTAGGCGTGAGACTCCTCAAGCTCCCCCCCTCCCTCGCAACCCCCCCTCACCCCAATTGTACACCTGCGCTGCCTGAAAAGAACAGTTTCTTATGAAAAGCTTCATTATAAACTAATCTTATTGTATTTTGGCCGAGAGAGAGAAAAAAAAAAGGGGAGCTATAAAAGGAATGTTTGGCGCTCTTCCTCTGTGTGGCTTTTCATTACGCACATCCTCCAACGTGCTTATTCCACTTCAACTGAGCTGGAATCATAATACATTTTTATTGCGTTGCCTTCAAGGAATTTATAGCCTGTAAGCCAGTGTATAACTGTTCGTTATTTCACACCAACCACACTAAAGAACGTGGCAACGGTTATGAATTAGACAAAATGTTGATCCCTCAATAGAAACTCGCTTAAAGGGATGCATCCAGGCAAATGCAACCACCGATTAATAATTGTATTACAGTATAACGCCAGGGTTGTGTTGTTGGATAAATCCGGGCACATTCAACTCAAAGAGTAACATCATTGTGTTTTTAAACGCCTAACCCCCGCAGAGAAGAATGATCTTATGGCTGATGTGTGGGCCTGCACGGACGCATGTACTGCTGGGGTCCATTCCCATGATTTAAGCTTCTTTGATAAAACAGGTTGATTATTGATTAGGTTATTAATGAAAATAAAAGCCATTTCATTACTTTGTCCCAGCTGTTTAACCTTTATGCTCTAATACGAATCAACTGGTTTCTGCAGCTTTGTCGGCATTAAAGTGTGTACTTTTTTCCTAAATAATTTCACTGATATTTGCACCCAAAAGAATTTTGATTAGTGACTGCTTCACTAACCTGGATGACTGAATGACTGTTTCTAAATGTTTTAATTAGTGTTGAATGTGCCACGCATAGCTTCAGAGCGCCCTCTCTCGGTTATTGTCCCCAACTGGCTCTGCACTGCACACAGGGAAGCCTGATTCTTTCAGTCCGTCAAACATTTTACAATCGATGGACTTTGTGTCATTTTTTTCTTTGTGTTTTTGACTCTAAATGGATGCTAGATCATTTAAGCTGCAATAAACATTAAAGACTGTCAAACCCAAAACTCATTCACCCACCTTTTTATTTGCTGACTTTAATTTACACTTCATATAAATCGTTATTATGCCAGCTCAGAGAGTGCATCATAGTATAGGTGGATGGATCTTTGTCCATGTTGGTTTCTGTGCCGCCCTCATGGTGGAGGTGATCCACGGTTACAGTGTCAGACGGGTTGTTGAGGCCCATTCACTCTCGCTGCCTGTACAGTATTTGTATGACACAAACATCAAGGTGAGGCTGCAGTCCGGTGCCAGCCACGTGTCAGTGGTACATCTATTTGACTGCATATTTACGCAAGAGCATAACTATCAGTATAGAGAGCCATTAGTAAAGGCGAGTAAACCTGTCGTGTTGACGAGGGACTAACAGAGTCTGCTTAACTTGGAAATGAGATCATGAGAAAAAGCTGTGTGTGTGTGTGTGTGTGTGTGTGTGTGTGTGTGTGTGTTTGAGGATCGGGGATTTCACCGGAGAGAGCAGGAGATGGTCAAATGTGTGCGCTTTCTCGGCTTGACTCAGTCAACACGAGGCTATGATTTTATCATAATTAAAAATGACAATATTTTCATAATGATGAAACCGGTACAACAACAACAAAAAACATTTTATTGAGATATTACTTATGCAATTTTCAGTTGTGTTGAAAATGCATTCGCCTATACTTTAGGACTGCATCTGCTGTAACCTGGTCTTCACATATAATATCTATAAATGTGCATTCATGATGCATATAAGTTCATCTTTAAAAACATAAAACATTTCAAACAACAAGTCAAATCAAATGGACAGAAAAATAAGCCCAAACTGTCTACACCATCTATGACAAAAAGATACTGGTAGTTTGTGTGTTACACCAGCATGTGTGGTGTTTTTCAGTGTCCAACATTTACAATTTTTACACAAGTGTGTAAAAGAACAAAACATCTCCTGGTGGATGTTTACTTAAACCAACTGTGCCTGTTCCAAACCAAATAACCAAATCAATAGTGTGCATGTCCTGAAAACATGAAGCACTTGATGTAGTTATTCTTAAATTACAGACACCAAATCCTCAGTATTCTAACATGGTCCTTGACCTGCCTGACATTATGTTCCTGAATGAGACATGTTGCTAATTCTATAGTTAATCATCAACCTGCCAGAGTCCTCTCACATGGGTGAAGGTCACATTTTGGATTTAGTCAAAAACAAAAACTTCAACTCGGCCGTATACAGCCTCTATATCACCCCATTTTGTGTGTATTCCTTATGTGTGTGCTGATACACTGAGTGTGCTTATAGCTGCAAAGGAGAGCCACTCCAAGACAATATGCCCTGGCTACTTTTTCTGATGGGGTACAAGAAAGTTGGGCAATGTCTTTAACATCCCCTCTGAGCTAAAGAGGGACAACATCTAGAGTATGAGACATTGCTCCTGTATCGTTTCTGTTTGGGATGTCAGTGCAATAAATCATTGTATGGAAGGGCACAAAATAAAAGTGCAATAAAGATATCAGATGTGCAGACCATCAGGAGTTGATATGACAGATGATATTTAGATTGTCCTTCATCTGTGATTCAGACTACAACAAGTTAATAAATTGTACAGTTTAGTTACCACAAAAGCAACACGGTTTGTCCTGCAGCACCAAATTCTCCTAAACTTGCAACAGTGCTGGTGGGGTTGAAGTCATAGTAGCTTTAATTCACTGACCCTTTGTGGTTTGATGTCAAATGATGACGGAAATTTCACAAATCCAACTTCATTGCAATATATCCATATATGAGAGAGATGAACAATTACACACACTGTATAGGCCTGTTATTGAATGATGAAATACTAAGGTTGCGCTTCCAAAACCAATGCAAATGGCCAATAAATGAATAGCAACACCATTTAACGGATTTAATAATTCAAACATTATTTTTTAGCCTTTTACTTTTACTTTATTTTTGTCAAAAATGTTTCTCCACATAAGAATTCCATGATGAAAATGAAGATGATTTTATTGTGTGTTGCACAATAAAATCATCTTATTTTATGGTCACGTTATGTGGAACCCTTTCTATTGTGTGTGTGTGTGTTAGCTACAGGTGACAATATGGCACAGACTATGTCAACTTCATCCTTTGTTTTATCTTATTGACAATTTGAATTGGCCATCTGCAACACTGTGTGTAAGCTTGAAAACAGTATATTGACTAGCATATTAATTGGGGAGCATTGTGGTTCACAATCATTTATGCAACATGTATTTATTGTTGATCATTCTGTTCCCAGCTCATGCTTTCACAACCCTCTGCATACACTGGAACTGAGAACAGAATAGCATTAATTTCCCTCACGAGGATGAGCCTTTTCCCAATGAGTATACATATCCAGCACTCAGACCAGTGGTGCGCCCCACATCTCTCCTCTTTCAGGGCTAGTTTTGCCACTCTGTTGATCAGTTAGCCTCCATGATGACCAGTGTTACATTTCACACATGCAGGTGTCAATCCTTTACTGGTTATGACAAGGACAAACACTAAATGATGAAAGTTTAATGGGTCAGTTAAAGAAGTGAAAGCACGACACCTGAATGAGCAAGGCCCTAAGATGACACCACAAAGCCGGATTTTCTGGTACAGATGCTGTTGGGTGGCTGGGGGGTTTTCTTGGGTGCAGGGCAGGGGGATGGAAACAGGGTGCTCCCTGGTCTGTGGGAGGAAGGCGGAACATTCCTTCAAACACCCAGGAGTTGTTGGCGGGAATGTGTTAACTTTAAGTTTCAACTTTCAAAGTAAAGGTTTTTTTTTCAACTGAAATTGAAAGATTCACTTAAGAATGTCCCTTTTTTGTGCCTTTTTTATCCTTCTGAGTGCACCAAGTCACACAATAGAGAACAGGGCAAAATGTTAAGCATGTAATTCATCAAAATAATATCAATAACGAAAGAGTCTTCCTCGAACAAAGTGGTGGAAAAAAATGTTTGCTGCCAACTTGCCTGTGGTGACAGTAAACATTCCAGAGCCGGGCTGGAGTTTGGACTTGCCATTATCTGCCACAGCTGTGACAACGCCTGTTGGCCGCAGGTTTGTGGCTGGCCACACTGTGTTTACCTGGAAATGAATCTGAAAAGCGGCTGGACTGGGAAGGCACACAACCCGGCTAAATAAAAACCGAGAGTGGTCATTGCAACGAGATGCAGTGTGGGAGGGAGTCCAAAGTTATTGCACTGGCCCCAGTGGGTCAGGGCGCAAACACAGGCGTAAACGCACTAAGGATATCCTCAAATACGCACCTTTTGATATTGAGAGGAATGTGGCGAGGAATGCCATTCGATATGTTTTATGTTGACTGTATCCAGGGCATTGCAGATTCAATACTTCTCTCTTGTCATGTTAAAGGGCCCTGTGTTGACCGCTGCCCTTCATTTATCAAACAAGGTGACAGTTTATCTATTGGACCACAGGGGTAGAGTGAGGACGGTGGGATCCCAAGAGATGCACAGATCAGATGACACTAAAGAATGCATGTGCACCGAATTAGAGTCTTTAGGAACTCAGATTGTTGTAATATAGAGTTTAAAACAGATGTAGGTACCACTTTCTGATAAGGCATCATTTATAAAGGGTTTATGCTGTAAGTAATTGCTTGAGCTAATAAATCATTTTGTTCTGTTTTAAGCTTTAATAAAGCTAGCTTTCATGAACAAGTATTAATGGATTACCAGCTTCTTTTTTTTAACTGCATAATTACTAATACTAAACTAATAATTAGTTTTCACAACCTGGCAACCCATTTAGTTTTCTTTTTAATGGCTTGAATAATCTATATTGTTTTATTGACCAGTAATAAATACTTTAGGTGCATATAATCATTATATAGAGGGCACCAATTTTATGCACTATTAAAAACATTTCAATGTGAAATGGTGCAGACAATTTAAAGTGTGTATCTGCCAGATTTTACTACAGACAAAAGAAAAAGAAAACTAAAAGAGGTGATTGATTGAATAAATGAAATGAAAACCCTGTTGTTCATGTGGATTGAGTGATTTATTATAGATGTGCTCAGATGTCATGGTTCCCTGTAATGTCTGAACTCTCTAAGCACCGTGGATGGGATGTGTATTAGAGCCAAAAGATTTAATATCACCAAATCAGCACATTGTTATTCATTAGTGGACCAACTGCAGAGTCAATACACATTTAATCACAGACTGAAGGCAATTAAAACGGGAGGGGGGCCAGTAGTGCTATGTTAATTAAAGTGCCAGGCTCCCATGGGAAGCTCTGTGTCTAAATATCACTACAATCAAGCTCAAGCCATAATCCATGATGAGGTATTGCGGTTCACACTCGGCCGCCGTGCTGTCAGATCCACGTCATGTTGGACAAGAGGGCAAACCTGGCCTGGTGATTAAAAAGTTGTGTATCAGTAATGGTCTTTCTAATCCTTTGGACTTGATATAACATTATGAAATAAGGGTATATTCCAGATATTGTAGTAATCTTTAATACAAACCTTCCTTTGATCACCACAATGCTCATTTTCCACAAATCTGCTGGGTTGAGACCATCTCTGACAGACTTCTTGAGAATACATGCACACACACACATCTCAGCTCTACATCTGAGAGAGGCTTTTGGTCCATTTCCTTTTTCCATCAGTCACTCAGTCAGTCACTGAGTGAGGTTCATATCTGCTGCCGTCTTATCTGTATTCCAGAGCTGATGGGGAAATTCAAGTTTGGGATTACCTCTGACTGCTGACCCGAACCCATCTCAGACAGCTGGGCAGCCCTGCGCTTCCATTATCCTCATGCCTCAGAGCACCATACAACAAAATCTCACACTCTCTTGAACAGGCACACGTTCCTGGCATATCTAAAATCCCAGTGCCTGAAGGTGCTATCTTTGTTTCGTATGCATGAGGGTAGAAATTAAAAGCTGATGTTGGAGAATGTATATCTGGGCTACATTAGAGGAGAGCCTCTCCCTTCCACCAGGCGGTTGTCTCCTTCCTGTATGGACTGAGGGTCCATCCATATGCAGATGGCTAATTTGTAGTGTTTACAGAGGAGCAAAGAGGGGGCCGACAACTCATGAAGAGGGCTGAAAAGAGGCTGCCTACGTGTCACCCCAGGAGCCTGGTAGTAAAGCCTGCCCTACCAGAGCAACAACATAAGTGTCCAATCTGTGTTTGCTTACCCGTGGACACCGATGGCTGAGTCCTGGCCTGGGGCCCGTAAATTGTGCCTTTTTTACAGGCCCTGACAGCTAACAGGCTATTGGGAACAGGGGCCCAATGACACAGCCACTCAACAGATTAGCACCTCATCAGCCTCCTGCAGCTTCGAACAAATACGGTCCCGGCCTCCTTTAAGACACAATAGAGCCGCCACCGCTAAACAGCCCCCCGCCAAGAGAGCCCCCACCCCTCTCCAGCCACAAAACTTCCTGGTCTGGTCTTTCTCCAGGCCACAGCTGCATCAAGGGGTCCTTCCCCAGTCCCTGAGCCCACCCCGACCCCAATTGGCAAGATGTGTGTATTTCAGGTGAGCAAATATTGCCACTTGCCTGAGAGTTCAATGGCCAGCCCTTTCAAGAGGGGGGGGGGGGTTGCGTATTGCGCCTGCCTGCTTTGCAACTGAGGTACATGTGGCCTCACACAGCAACCGGTCCATAGGATGGGTCAGGGGAATTCTCCAGGCACAGCTGGCGTCAGCAAATCAAACATACCTATATAGCTCATCTGCATTTTCCCAGACTAGGAAACCATTTCCAGCTTTCATTTCCTCTCTCCACTGCTTTTACAACAAAAGAATGTCTTGATGTCCCTACCCGCCACCACACACGTAGCTTTGACCTTTTTTTCCTGCAATACACAGCCTAAAACTCCGACTTAGAGACATCTTCCATCTGTCATTATTACCTTTACTATCGTTTCATCAACATACCCTGAAATTTCCTGCAAATGGACACATATAACTTCCATGATTCAGGCCATTAGGTGATAGGTAAACATGCAGGGGAATTGAAGTTGATCTTGTCGACCACTTGCCATGTTTTGGACACCTTTGTCTCCAATACACACATGCTTAAGGTATAAATGCCCTCTGCAGTTGCATTCATTCGTCTCCCAGGTCTTAATGTGGAAAGAACATTGCGTGCTGTGAGATTGTATTAGAGATTGGAGATAGAGTGTTTCTTGGGACTTGTGCCCTTCAGCAAGGACACAAAAGTAAAACAGCCTGGCTACTGTGTGGATTATAGTCAGTAACAGGCAGAGGGCACTGAGCTGATAATATGGGAACAGGGTAAATGTTCAGGTTTTTGTTGCTTTAGTAATGGACACTTCCAGTCACTTTTTACTGACAATGTAATGTAAAAGCATGCTGTATATATGGGATGGCAGTTTGAAGCCATCAAATGAATCCCTATATTTACTGGCCATGACTGAAAGACAGCAGTGCGAGGATTAAAGGTCACCATCTGAATGCCACACCAACATGTTCCTCAGATAAAGGCACACAGCTGAAGAGTACGGGGCCAGCTTAGGTAAAGGCTACAGGCCCGTGGCTGCAGACAGCTGTGTATTGGGTCGGTATAGGTGATGTGTCAGTGCCGAGGACCACCTTGATCCCCCCTGGAAGTCAAACAGAAGTGTGGGTAGCCGTGTCCTGGGAGGCCTTCTCTGCCATCATAGTGAAATGGAACCGGCCCAGAAAGCAAACAAGATCTCTCCCCATCTCTCCCCCAAGCCCAGACCAACCTTGTCTGGGTGATGGGTTTTTCTGTTGTTCTGTTTGTTTGCTTGTTTGGTCTGGAGCCCATGGATACCCAGCATGGAGTAGAGAGGAGAAGCAGAGGAATGGAGGTTGGAGAGGAGAGGAGAGGTGGGGACGAAGGTGGGGGGGAGGACAAGGATGTGTGACACACAGACCTCCCCTTGAGGTGACGAGAGACCTGCCGAGAAGCTACCGGGCAAAGCTGCTCAACAAATATTCACAGACCCCAGTATCAGGGCAACAAAGATAGATCGCTGTCTCTGATCCTTCAACAGATGTTATTTCTGACACACATCTGATAGCTCAGACTTGCTTCATCTAAGTTCTACAACGACCTTTCAAATATGTTTCATAGTTCCCTCTAAAGGAGATTTCTTTGGCTGTGTCCACTTGTAATGTGAGAGACACTCGTGTAAAGGTACTTGCACAGGTATCTAAATGTTGTTGTTGGTGTGCACATGTCTGACACTATATGTAAAAAATAAAAATAAAAAAAAATCTTTATCCATTTTAGGATAACACAACACATCCTGTTTCGGAAATTCCCCACAAAGACTGTGACTACTCCATTACAATTTCACTGGATTAACCTACTGAGAGTGACACCTTCTGGCAGCAAAGAGAACTGCTTCTTCAGTGGATACAGACCAAGGATGGTGATACTGAATATGCATTGTCCTCATTATAAGAATATATACTGTACATGTATACAAGTGTATGTGTGTGTGAACTGGAGGATTCAAGTTTCTACATCACACTCGTGTAAGTTGCATCCTGGACCACGACTGGCTTCCAGACTCGTTGAAGGTGAGCACAGAGGAACTTTCCTCCTTCGGCAGACGAATGAGAAAACAGCCGTCTAGTGTCAAAACCCTGCACATCCATCATCCTGCAAACGGCACGCCAGGCATACGAGGGAACATTTTCAAGGGATTTCCCCACTAAAGTGAAGTGTTGTTTTAATTTCAAACAAAACCACATACACAGTTATTAGGTACACCTGCACAATCTAATGCAGTCCAATACAACAGCCCTGCCATAACATTTATCTTTACGAAGCTCAATATGTTCAGTTTTTGGTGACATTGTTGGAAATGTATACATTCACTTGTTCAATATGTCTATTATTGAGGTCATGCCACATTATATTGAGAGGTGTTTCTAATATTTTGTCGTTACTATTTACATACATGAGGTGGGATGAAGATTACAGCACCTCAATATAATGCCATCCAGTACAACACATCACTTACTATAACCTCACTGCTAAAGCATCTAAATCGACACTGAACATAAAAGTAGATGTTATGGATTGCATATGTGTATATCGACATACCATGAGGCTTGTTTAACTTTTCTAAAGTGTTTTAAGAAAGGCATGAACTACTGGAACGTTTACACCTCCGTCCAGCCAGAGGAGGGAGACATTGCACTTTATTTCCTCAGCAGTTTTGTTCTCATCTCCTTTCTTCCTAATGACTGTAGCTACACCTCTTCCCACAATGAATCCTTCATTTGAAAAACACACTCTACCCTAAAATGTGTGATGGAGGGTAGTTTGGGTTTTCTTTGTTCGCTGCTGAATGTCTGAGGACCAACTCAGTGAACTCTAACAGCAACGCAGTTGTATTTGTGCCCGTTCAGTCTATAAATGTCTCCCCCACAGAGGTTAATGGGGTCATCTGGCCTGCAAAGAGGATCCACATCTTGAAAACATTCAGACTAGCAGATACAGGAGAGCAGTATCGAGTATCAGTTAGAGGAAGAAAAAAAAACCCAGTATCTTCAACTTCTCATCTGTGGCTATTAGATGATAGCATTGCAATAATGCTAGCCATGATTGCTAACAGCGGTCAGCCAGTATCTACAGTAAGTGCGGTGAACGTTGGTGGAGGAATCAAGGACAGCACACTTCAAAGATTTTGGTAAATTAATGACAGCTGTATATTCTCTGTAGTTTGTGGTGAACTGTACCTTCAAACAATAGTGCCATTCTGAAGTACAGTCCGGGAATAAGACATTTTATTCATATGGCCTGAGCTGAGCACACGTTTGATACTTGAAGGGATTCCATGATAGCGATTTCAAAGTCTTCCACAAACCCCCACATCACCACCACCCTCTTTAACTATGTCATTACTCCCTTGTGGTGAGTGACTGGCTCGGCAAACTGCGCGGTGTGGTGCAACAATCACATCCAGCTGCTGAGAATGGGATCTGACATGTGAAACCACTACACACACACTCACACACACACACACACGCTCGCTCGCTCGCTCGCTCACACATCGTGATGCGCACATAGAACTACCAAGCCAGGGCTGCTTATGTATGCACGCATGCTGAGGCAGTGGAATACAAAGTCTATTGTTAAAGTCAGGGGCATGAACAGACAGACAGTCGGAGCTTGAAGAAAACGTTTTCATTCTCAGTTAAGAAGTTGGGTTTTTTATTCCATTGGTATGTACTGAAATATACAAAACACTGACACCTGCCAATCCAGCGGCAACAAAGACAGGAAAAGGACAACAGGAAACAGGAACGTACTCCCAAAACACACCAAAAGAGCAAACTACAAATCTGTAGTACTATAACCTCCCATGTGAACCAAATTGTAATTACACCTAGCTTCTACTCTGTCCACTGTCTAGACATAAAGGGCTGTTGAAATGGTCCAGACAACATAATACACAAGGAGACACCAGTATTTTGTTCAATGTAAAACCTAGGTTGGCCGCCTCTGGCGATGCAACACATCAGATACCTAAAGAGCGTCAAAAACACATATTCCAGAATCGGTGTGCTTTCAAAAGTCACATTCAAGAATACTGCGAAAGTACAGGAAAAGATACACACAAACATGACACTCTAACATAGAGCTTGTGCTGTTTTAGCCTCACGTTGGACAGAAAACAAGTGGCTCCATTATTGCATTTACTGACAGTTCAGGGTTATGGTCTTGTAGCACTGAACACATTCACAATGTTAATTTGGGAAAAGGTTTGGAAACATTGAAATAGTTTTTGTTAACATATTTGGTCAGGGCCTGTTGGTCACTTTCTCCAGGGGGGAGAAGTTGATAAAACATACACACTATTAGCTGTCACTAACGACATGTTGGCTGAAAATGCCTCAAATAGCAGCCAATACTGTGGGTGTGGCATCAACCTCCTGCTGATTGTCACAAGTTAAAACGTTGCACCTAGACTGGACACTCAAAAACTGTTTGCTCTCTGTAGCAGCGAATAGTGTTTCTATTCAATCGCTATGTTCAATGGTATTATAGTGCAAAAATCTACCACAATTACGAAATACATTAAAAAGACAATACAAATATATGTGATAGTTCCAGTTTCATGCCAAAGGGCAGTCTCACAAACAGTTCGTAAATGAGAACAAAACTCGTGTGTTGTAGATTCTCAGACTGTAAATCCCTTGTGAAAAGTGCCCTTTACTCCTGGGGGGTCTGACCTCTCCTCTCACATAAAGAACAGAGTCATATTATTACTCAAAGCTATCCAAAATTGTGTGTACAATAACTAAACTATTACGTTCACCTGGCTTATTTTGGTCTGTGATTGTTCTTAAAAATGAACCAAACTTGAGCAAATCCATGGAATGTTTTGATTTCGTGCAAAAAGAAGACGAACACTCTTCTCTCCTGACAGTTTCTTAATGCGTTTCTGCGGCACGCATCTCCACCACCCGCTGCTTGAAGCGGTGCTTCATGCTACAAATTTTGCGGGCTTTTCCCCACTTTTAAAGCCTCCGGAGAGTGATTCTCCGCCTGATCGGCTTCCCTCCATTTCCACAGCAACCAGTTCTGGAGGGCAAATCTGCTGCTCCCAAAGCTTCATGAAAAAAGTCCTTGCGACAGTCCTCGTCCTTAATGCATGTCATGTAGTAAGTCCCCTCTGCCACTAGGGGTCCTCTTCCATGTCGTCCAGGTTGGGAGCCATGATGAAGTGTTTGGGGTAAACGAGGCAGTGCTCGTCTGCGTACTCCTCCCAGCGTGCGTCGTCGCTCTCGTGGGTGATGTAGCGCTCGCCTCGCCGTGTCTCAAACTCCCTGACGTCCAGCCATGTCTGGTAGTCCTGAGGGAAATAGACACAAACTTTTAAATTAATTCAGCGCATTGTCCTCATTAGTGAGGAGGTGTTTCCGACATCAAGTGATTCAGTTCCTTTGAACCCCAGGCTTTTATGCTTGGTTTTCAAGCCATTTATTTATAGGCTTTTATGCCATATGTTGGTATTTTCAAGCTGGGCTAAGCAGAAATGCCATCAATTTTTATGCAATTTAAAATGGTTTGAGTGCGCGTGTCCACCAGTTATGAATGAATAGAGGAGTGCATCAGAACTGTGCTGGATATTGTGAGCCTTATTAATGTCAAAAAATGCACTGATGTGCAAATTACCAAAACTTTACCAAACTAGCTCCTGTTATTCTTTTTTGTAACTTCTATTTAGGATAATCATGTTCTAAATTTAAGTACAGTTCCCATAATTCGGCGGGGGGGTTGGAAGCATGAAGTATAATGTTGCCATGGAGTCAGTGAGTAGGCTACACCTGAATGTAGGTTTTGATTTTCTTTTGTTTGTTTGTTTGTTAATGCCTATATTTATTCCCATTTTGGCTAATTTGCACCAGGAAAAGTCATGCCACATTAGCTGTTAGTATTTTCTGTTTGCACTGTAACCATTGATGCACAGACAACTATCAGTGGATTACTGTGGATATTGAACAAAACTTCCAAACATGATGATTATGAGGCAATATCCTCGGAAAGTGTAAGTCACGCTGAATCTAACAGTATGCATATCATGTCTGTGTGTTCAGATTAGACTGAGTTGTGACTCTGAGAGGAAGGAGCGTGATTTTTGATCAAAAGTGCCAAAGAAAACAAGCGAATAAGTCACCTGTAACCATGGATGGCTGAGACACTTGTCCACACTGTACCTCTTCCTCATCTTGACTTGGAGAAGATTGTTGATCAGATCTGTGGCTGTGAAAGAAATCGATAATATGTAGCTCAGCAGTGCATAACAATGAGAACAGGGGTTACTGTGGTTGGCTTACTAAACTTTAGCATCAACACCTCCATCATTTGTTTCACCTTGTCTATATCTTTCACACTGTATGTGGGAGGAGCTGCAGCTTGCAGTTGGGGGAGGTTTGAAAGTGATTCATCTCAACTGAAGACAAAGAAAAGTCACATCAAAGCTCAGTCGAGCCAGACATGTGGGTGGGGAGGACAGCTCTGATGTCTGAGTATCAGTTTGACACTAAACTACAGGTGCAGCACTAACAGGAGTGGAGGACAAAGCTAACCAGCCAGATTAGATGATGCATTGGTGAATGTCTGGATGTTTACTTCCAGGAAGGATGCAAACAAGCAAGTTGTTCGTCTTACCCTCTGCAGAGATGTCCTTCCAGGGCATAGGTGGGTACATGAAGGCAGCATTCTGGATCTGGTCGTTGATGTCCTCGTCCTCATTAAAAGGGAATGTCCCGCTTAAGCTGACGTACACGATGACTCCCACTGACCACATGTCTAACGAGCGGTTGTAGCCTTTACTGCGCAGCACCTCTGGAGCCAGGTAAGCCGGAGTGCCCACTACAGACCGCCGGAACGACTTCTCGCCAATGATACGGGCAAAGCCAAAGTCACACAGCTTTACCTGTAAGAAGACAGAAAAGATGGTCAACATATATACACACACACGAATGCAGACGGAAATACATATGCACTAATATCTATCTTTTACCTGAGGGAAGGGCTCTGCAGAGGCCAGCAGTACATTCTCGGGCTTCAAGTCACAGTGGACAATGTTTTTGAAGTGCAGATGTCTCAATGCCACCAGGATCTGTTGCAAAACAAAAATCAGATTTAGCTAAAACAAAAATCCAGATGACAATACTGTAAACTCCAGCATCTAAATGTCTTAATATATATAGCATATGGTATAAACAGCGTAATGTTTATATAATCTAAGCAGTAGAATCTATGGTGCTGCCATATGGAAAAATAACTGTAGTATAAGCATGCAAGCCCTTAAATACTTCCATCCTGACCAGTACCTTCACATAAAGACAAATGATCTCATCTCATCATCCCATCTATATTCACGAGGCCTGGCGTAAGCTAGCGCTGCACGCATGTCTGCCTATGGCCCTGTACCAAAACCACAGTGCGCCTGGCTCCCCTATCCTGACCCTGACTTTGACAGAAGTCCTCTCGGCCACATCAGAGCCAGGCCCGCCGCAGCTAATGGGGCTGTTGTTAATGGCCCCGCTCCTGTTTGGAACCCGGGATCCACGGAGGCCCAGGGGCCTGCTGCTCTTCTAATCAGGCCACAAAGCCACCAGCACACTGCAGGCTGTAATCCACGGCCAGGGAGGAGGCCGTGATGCCATGCAGGCCAATCCTGTAAACAACCCCCCCCATCCCCCCAATCAGCTCACCACAAGAATAAACAGGCCCTAGAGCTGGAGCAGAGGCTCATGCACAGTGGGCTAACACACCCCAAAAACAGAAGGGAGGACACAGGAAGAGAGGGAAAGACAGCTATGATACAAAATAAAACAAAATGCTAGCAAGAAGGGAAGGAAGATGCCTTTTAAAGTATAAAGAGTGGAAAGGCAATGACACATACTGTAGATCTAATTGATTGATCAGACCGTCATCAAGAGAAAAAGGAGATGGGTGAGAATACGGACCTGTGTTACCAGGAACTTGGTGATGCGTTCAGGCAGTTTGCTCTTCTCGCTGGACAGAATCATCTCCAGCATGTCGCCATGCAGCTTCTCCATGACAACAAACACCCGCTCCGGCGTCTCAAACATACACTCCAGGTTGACGATACCTGGGTGATGCAGATTCTGAAGAAAAGCACAAAAGACACGGAGTCTACACTGATTCAGGAGTAGTGAGGGAAAGACACTGACATATTCACTTCTAAAGCACTGAAACTGTCTGTAGCATGAGCTGTATATGAAAAGGTCTCTCATCCTTACAGTACATGCTATCGTTTGAAACATGTTATGACTTGATGTCAATTTGTGCCATCGTTCATGGATTCTGGTCATTACCTGTAATATGGCCACCTCATTCCTCAGCTGGCTCTCCTGCTTGGTAGGAAATCTCATCTTGTCAATAACCTTGATGGCCACATCCCTGCCGCTCTTTCTGTGTTTGCCTAAAATATTATGGGACATGGTAAAAATTAATAACTTTAACAAGCCTACAAATCTAAAACAATTCACAGTAGCTATATTATATGAAATGTAAGTGAAACATACCTCCATACACGATGCCAAACTGGCCTGATCCCAGCACCTCATCAGAGAATATTTGGTACACTGAGGCAATATCCTATACAGACATAATTTGCACAGTTATTGTTGTGTTTTGTTTTGTCCTGCCGTAATATCTGCTCAATTTTTTTATGCTGACATTGGCAATTGGTAAATGTTACATCATCAAAAGCACGGAAATGTAGCTCTTCCAAAATGTTTTCTGGTATTGCCAAATATTTATAAATATATATATTTAACTTTCACTCAATGCAGAAGTGGAACTGAGACCAAAGTCCCTTGACCAAAAAAATGGGTGTGCAGCTTCCCCATTCGTGCGGCATGAAAGCTTCCACTGAATGTTTTGGTAAAGAAACAGTAGGATACAATTTCGGATTGTACCACAAAAGCTACTTTAATAGCACATGAATGCCTGATGTGCAGGCTGCGCAGGGAAATTGTGCAACAGCGTCTCTGAGAGAAAAAAAAATCCCCACTCACCACGTTCTCCTGGATCTGGCAGTTGGACACAGATATGCTGATGGACAGCTCTTCTGGAGAGGAAAACACATGATGCTTCCACATTAAACAGCTGAAAAACGCCACTTTACCAACACATAAAGCAGCCATTGAATCCTTAAGTAATTGTAGTCAGAGGCACATTGCTCAAATACTAGTGTTGTATTTTATTTTTTTTCAAAACCTTCAAGCTTATTGCAGCTGCACGCAATAAGTCATAGCTCGGCATAATGAAGCATTTTATTACACAATAAATTGGCTTTAAAATTGATCTGGGAAGCTATGTGTGACTGAATGCTGCAAGTATGCAATGCATTTCATAACTGGGAATTCAGACAGCCACAGGGGCTAATTCTGCATGCTAGCCAATGAATACGAAAGGCAGAGATAAAAGCAAGTAGAAAACATGATGTTGTGATCATTGAGCTAATGCTACACACAAAAATGTCATTTCAATCTTGGTAAACAAGCTCTTATTTTGAATGAGAAATTACCACATAAATTACCCCAATGTTTGCAGATTAAATATCAATATTATCTATCAGTTCATCTACCCATACTTAATGAATAAATCAATCCAGATCGATGGACCAAAAACAGCGTATTATCACTGCATCATTTTCAATGCCCATGCTCAAAATTCTTTGCTGCTAATAAGCATTACTCTCAGGTGGATCTCTCATCAGTTTACAACCATAGAGCCTCAAATAATAGCCCACATTAGTCTTGTTAAGGACCAAGCTCCTCTGACCTGAGAGCATAACAGCTCTCTCCTGAGGTTCTGCCCAGTCATGTCAGTTCATTTGTCACTACTGTCACTTCCTTTAGCCCACAGACACTAGCGCAGGGTTTTCCCTGCCTATCGAAAGGCCGAATATCTCAGTGGTTTTTTTTGACCACCTTAGCCAAGTTGGTGCTTTCTATTTGGGCTAACCTGAAACTTTTCAACACATAAAATCAAGGAAAGCAAGACTTTTCATTTGTTGTGGCCCTAGCAGTTGGGGCTAGTCTTGTGTTGAGTCAGGAAAAACCCTGTAATATTACAAGTCATCGCTGCCAGGGGAAACCCAAACTCTGATACAAGGTACACAGTCACAAATTGAGCCTTAATTTCAGCATTTCTGTAAGCCTAAAGGTTAACAGAAAATGTTCAATGAAACATCATTGAAAACGTTTGTATTTAGTCTCTTGACTCTCTTGACTAGACCTTTAATCTCCCTTCGGCACATGAAATTCCAGTGTCTAATTTAATACGATTGGTTGTCTGAATTCCAAAAAATATCATGTCATTTTAGAGTGAAAAACAAAACAATATCCTAGTTCTATTTCAAGTTGTTTTTCCATTTCTTCCACAAAAACAATGTTTTTAGCACAAGAGAGCTGTAATCTTCTACTTACTATGGTCTTTGCCCTGTCCAGCAGCACTGGCCACACTGGGCTGAGGGGTGACGGGCATCAGGGCCTGTCTGATGGCCTTCTCCCAGCCCTGAGCCACCTCCATGCCGACTCCTGAGGCGGCCAGAGCGGGGCTGTGGTAGTGACTGCAGTTGTTCTCCCCTACATAGTAGACCATGGTGGCTGTGATGATCTCAAAGCAGTGTGGGTTGCTGCCCTGGGCCAGATTGCTGTAGTCTCTAGACTGTTCCACCTGGAGGATCTCGGACAGAGGGATTTCCTGTGGGAGGGGTGAGGGACAGAGATTACGACTAATGACAAAAATACACAAAATATTATATTCTGCGTTTTCTAAAATAAATATGGTCCAGAAATTATCATCAAGTGAGAGCTCAAGGTTTTTTTTTTCTTCCTTTCTCAATATTTTTTTATTCCACTGAGTTGTTGTCTGCACAGACAACCAATACACCTGAAGCACAAACAATATGTCGGCATAAAAAAACAACACTCCTCAACAAAACAAAACAGAGTCTAAAACACACACACATAGCCAACAACATTTCTACATACTGTAAGTACCAACATGTATTATTATTATTATTATGACTTATTATGTCATATTACCTTTGGAGAGGTAAGAAACTGGAGATACAGAAATATATTACCTCAAGACAAGAGCAGATAAAATACAAATAAATAATAATAAAATAAAATAAAAATAATTTGCTCTCTCTTTACCAAGTTGAGAAGTTTCCTTCTTACCTTAAAAAAACATCAAATTACTAATTTTGTAAAAGCAGATGCTTTAAAGGTGATTATCTCATTTGATGAAATTAAAACAGAAAGCAATCTTACTAAAGAAGAAAAACGCTTAACCTACAGATGTAATGCACCACCTAAACAACAGCAGAAACCACATACAGGTAGGAACACTCACACACTCCAAAAGTCTCCACACTCGTCGGGGGTAATCACAGTGTTGATTATATAGTCCCAGCTCTAACTTTCTCTTTTACGCTCCTCTCTCTTATGAGCACGTACAGAGAGGACAGTTGGAGCACACTTTAAAAGTCCCCCCTTCCCCTTCAAACTCGCTGTCAAATCAAAGAGAGGAGGGAGGGTCAAAAATTAAAAAAGTCCCAGCCAATGGGGGCTCATAGAGGCACACGCTGTCCCCTCCGCGTGGCTCACCACAGAGTATCGGATGAAGTGCTTGTGGTTAGCGGGGCCGGGTCACGTGAGCGGGCCCTGCGGCGGCTGAAGTGCTCTGGTTCCCTGATTACAAGGCAGGGCCAGCCAGAGGCCCCATCTGAGCACGAGCCGCTGGCGCTACCGCTAGCCACGGAGACGAAAGACACGGCAACTACCATTCCTCCACAGGGTAGAGTGTGTGTGTGCATGTGTGTGCATGTGTGGGTGCAAATTTGAGTGTGACAGGACTCAATCTGGCAGAGACAGAGAGAAGCCCCCTCACCCCATAAAAGGTTCTTCAGAGAAAGCCACAAGTACAGGGGTCTCATCTTCAAACGAGAAGCCGTTATGGCTTCCAAATGGAGAAAATGGCTGCCATGCCTGGCAAGCTAGCCACCACGCGACCACCACCACCATTGGAGGTATAAAGAAAAGAAGAGAGGGGAGGACAGTGGCCACACACTGATGAGCAGCAGGCTAGACACTTCAGGGAAATTCGAGGAAAATGCCCAGGACAGACGCTTTCCCGGATACAGACCGAGCACATGGAGAATCTGTGGTTTCAGAGACCTCTGAAAGAACCTTTTATCAACTATGTGTGCAGGAAGTCATCTCACGTTATCTATCATGGTTACAAATCTGATACTCTGGAGCAACAGGCATGGAACAAAGACTAAACTCTGAAGCAAGAAAAGATGGCATTTACAGCTAGCCTTCAATTAGCCTCCTGAAGGCCTTAAACGTAGCGTAGAATGCCAAGTTGATAATAAAGAACCACATAAAGCTGCCAGTAAACACACCATGAGGAGTCGGCCTCTGCTGAGGTTTCCTCTGCGAGGCTTTAGTGGCAGGGAAGCAGGGTGTGACAAAATAATTGGCTTGTTTCACAGCCAGCATAAGAGGGAGATAGTGAGAAAGAAAAAAAAGCTTAACTATAGATACAGCTGTGTATCAAACCACCTGTTTGACACACACACACACACACACTCAGAGTGAACGTGCCGGCTCTCACACTGGAAACTGTGCAACATCCTACACACCATCCCACTGCAACACAACTCTGACCACAGCTCAAGGACGTGTCTCAAAGCACACAAAGCAACATGAACAATAAAATTATTACATCCCCCACCCTACACACACACACACAACCATCAACACACATGTGGAAGTCTTTACCTTGCAGGCTATAGTTCCCTCCCTCGGCCCTCAGTGTGTAATTACAGTGCTATTAAGCCCCTGCCTGCGGCTGTGTAATGACACACTGCGCTGCTGGCACTGAGAGGGAAGTGTCACACACTCTCCACAACTGATTTCACATATTGAAATTGTGGCGTTCCACTCACAGCCATCCCTTATTTTGGATTAAAGATTAAAACTTCAATTTAAAACTCTCAACATCTCATTGTCCAGTTTCTAGAATTCAGCCATTTTATAGAATAAATGTGCATCAAACTTCTCCAGTAAATCCACTTTCTTTCCACTTGTGGATCCCTATAGTCTCTTCAAAACCCCTTCAAATGTCCCATGTGATCTGACACACAATAGCTAAAGATGACTACTGTTAGTGACTTGATCCTTTCACTTCATGCAGGGAAGAGACCAGGCTGCAGGGTGAAAAACCACAGGGGAAATTTCAGTGGACCGAACTGACCTCAGTGTAGTTTACAGTTGCAACACGACAGCCCTCAAGCTGAGTCACACAGCTACCACTGGTTAGATTCTATTTACATACCTCTCAGACAACTTCGATATGAAAATGACTTCAACATCCCCGCTTTGAATCAAGAGAAATTAGTGCAATGGTACATTTTCAGTACCATGGAGCTACGTCGCGGACTTTATAAATATCATTCACCATGGACTCGACACTGAGTCAACTTGCATTAAGCGGCTCCATTTTCTGACAGCTTAATAAATGCTACTGTGTGCTTGATGTGGAGGACAAGACATGATTTTCCAAGAATGAGGCAGCGATGATAGTTTTATGCTTACTTTGTAGAACTTGGCCCCGGTGTCGTTCTGGAAGAGACTCAGGCTCTTGCTGTCGAGCCTCCAGTAATGTCTCTTCCGCTGTTAAAAGGGGAACACGAACACCAAGTTAGTAAAAATGTCAGAGAACACATGACCTACCGATATTACAGTACTTCAAAATTTAGTTTCATGAGGAAAATACCTTCTGTGCTGAATTCAACACATGTGAACAGCTTTGGAGAAGGAGTTTTCCCCAGCATACAGGCTAAGCACAGTCCATTTCAGACTGGGCTCCTTTGTTGGGCTTTTGGGGTTATCAGTCTTACCAGGTTGTCCCTGCTCGTATAATGAACCATCCAGCCCTCCTTCACCACAGTGGAGCTCCGCCTCTTGGTGTGTTTGATGGACTGGACCACCCGCATCAGAGGGATGTTGCTGCTAGTGGAAGGGCTAGACACAGGCACATGCACAGAAAATTAAGATTTCATCAATAACATTTTTAGAGCTAAACATAATGAAACAGTAACAGGTTACATTTAAATCGACCTGCAGCCAGCTCGTGAAACCTTTTTATATTTGCTTTTCTAACCACCCACTGTCTGGTAGGTCTTTCCTGACAGAAATCCTGCACAGGAAGTAATGCATTTTATGTTTGCAGCAGTGGCAACACTACTGGAAACACGAAACGCATGCTGGTGTAGAATAAACAGAAGACTTGGGCAGTTAGACCTGGTGGTTTAAAACATAACCGCAAAGTCCCCGGTTTGAATTAGGTGGGAGACCTTTGTTGCAGGTCATCCCCTTCTCCCTCTCATTTCCTGTCACTCTTGACTGAGCTGTCCAATAAGAAACATTTTACAAAAAATAAAATATATATCCATCATGGCTGGGACAACAGAGTAAACAGTACCACCTACAATACAGTATCAGCCGCAATGTTTGTCTCTGAATGGGGTACCAGAAATGTCAAACTGGATAACCTCTAATCATATCAACATCTTCATACCTAATAGTCTTGATGGGCTCTTCATCCTTCTCTCTGTCCAATAAGGGGGAATCCATGTCGAACATCCTCTCATCTGGGGTGGAGGGTTCCTCTGGGTCGTCCAGCCCCCTGCCGCCATCCATATCGCTGCTGTCCACCTCCATAGTATCCATGGTAGTGTCGGAGTCTGGGCCAGGGCTGGCTGGCTCTACGCATGCACATTAAATGTGCAAATATTTAAAATTGGAAATACTCAGAGCTACACCACTATCACTGTGAAACTGGATGTAGAACTTACCTCCGTTGAAGTCCACCTCCCCCAAACAGTCTCTGGGTACCTTTGAAGCACATCGTTTATGGCAGTTGAATCTGCAATCTGGCAGATGAAATAAAAAAAATATTCAAACACATGATTATTATGGGAAAACATCACCAAAATGTTCTTAAATGAACAACAATGTCTTTGAAACAGACTCTTCATATGTAGTCCTACCTTTACACTGCATGCCCTGGCGGAAGAGACCCTTGAGCAGACGCTTGCAGTACTGGCAGATAGTGGGGCGAGTGTAGGTGTGTATGGCAAAGGTGTGCGGCACCTTAACCCGTCCCAGCACCATTTTCTCCATCCAGATAGGCCTACCGCTCCAGGACAGGATTCGCTTCCCTGCCTCCTGATGGGACCTCTGGGGGGGGGAGCATTGGAAAGAATTAAAAACCATAAGCAGGAAGGAAGTGAAGGGAAAAATGGAAGAGGAACAGCCACAAAGGGAGCATTTGAGTGATAGGGAAAGAGTGAATAATGACATGGCAGGAGAAGAAGAGAAAGAAGTGGAAAAAGGAAAAAGAAATCTGTCATACTGAGTTAGCATGACTGTGCATAGTTAACATGATCCCAGTGGTCGGAAAACGGTTATTAGATTTGTCATGTTTTACCACATATTAGCATTCAGTTCTGATTTTATATGAATAAATCAGGCAGGCTGGAAGCTCCTGACAGAAATGGGAAGGAAGCTTCCTTCATTTTGGCCAACAAGTGAGTAGATACATAAACTGGGACTTCAATGGACTTCTAATGTCATTAGCATAATTACATTTCCTGATGACCTTTCGCGGGGACACAGACAAGAGGGGAATATTCCAGAGCGGGCTTATGCAAAAACTAAGGCCTCATTGAGGTTCTCTCCACAGAGCAATGTGCAGCTAAATTCAATTTTCTGCATCAGTGGTATTCTACAACAGCGGCCCAGGAGATTCACCCATGGAAAGGAGCCAAATTTGATAAGTTTAGACACGTTTAGCAGCTGAGACAAAGCTCGTGAGCAGCATGCAGGCTGACTGCCTCACATTCTTGGCCGATTCACCTGGCCTCCAGTCTGAGTCTTAGGATGATGCCTTAACTCCAGCCAGCTAATTTGATGCTTGAGGATAAAAAAAAATCATTGCATCATTCAGGGGCTAAGCAGATGCTGATTTTCACAGAGATCTTTGCATAGTTTTCTTCCATTTCCATCCAAGCCCAGCCCACCAATCAGAACTCACCTCATCCAGGACGACCACGGCATTTTCCGCAGGTGCCGGTCGGGGGACAGAGAGGGAGGGTCCGGGCAGCGAGACATTGGACAATCGCCTCTTCCTGACACCAGTACAGTTATTTGGGATCTTAAAGGCGCAACGCTTGTGGTAGTTTAGCCCACATCCTTAAAAGATGAAAACACAAATGACACCAGTCACAAAAAGACTACAGAGCATCAAACTGTGAGGTGAAAAACGGGTGAACATATTTTCATTCCGCACATCAGCCACACGATGGCCCCACTGATGAATAGGCTTGAAAAGGAGGATTTATGACCATGAATGTTTCACTGGCTTATTAGGCTTCACATGCAGCTTAATAACAAGAAAATGAAAGAGTATAATTCAAATCTGATCCAACAAGGACAGAAAATGAAAGGTGAGCCGACGCACCATAACTCCACTGGGATCTGAATGTCAAGCATTTCACTGGCTACAGTGCCCGGACCAAATCTTTCTTGTTTGCTTGTATATCTCCCTGATACATTCTTGAGGTCGGAGATGTGGTGTGTGTGTGCGTGTGTGTGTGTGTGTGTGTGCATCTGTGTGTGTGGATGCAGTATGAGATACAGTAAAAGGTCTCGGAGTAGGTTAGCTTCACAGCTTGGCAATGACACAGCAGGTTTTCTGTAGCATTCAACAAAGTGTTTGTGTGTGTGTGTGTGTGTGTGTGTGTGTGTGTGTGTCAGTGTGTGTGTGTGTGTGTGGGTCTAACCTTCACATTTGAGCCCCTGCCGGACGAGACCCCATAGCATCTCCCCACAGTAGTCGCAGAAGGTGGGGGCCTTGTAGGAGTGGACATAAAGGGCATGAGGTCGGATCTGGAAGTCTTCAACTGTGGCCTGAGCTAGAAACAATACACAAGTGGTATAACTAAAACTTGGTGAAAGCAAAACAAATCTGGAAAACAGTTTGTGTTTAAAAACAAAACAAAACTGCGGAATTGGAAGAAAACAAATGAGGTGAAAAGGAATCAAAGAAGAGAGCAGCCATTTATCACATGTACTTGACAACTTTTTCACACAGTTTTTTAATATAAAACCGGTCTCACTATATGTTTGTATGTAAATGAGAAAACAAGTCATCTAAGTACTGAGATTCTTTCTGCAAGTGCTCCGGCACAAACAAATAAATGTGACTTCATCATGCAAGTGCTATATCTGCAGTTCTGCAGTAGAGGGCGCCACATCTGCAGAGACACCATTTCAATTTCATCACTCCATGTATCAAAGTGATAGGGCACACCCATAAGACAAGAGTGACCCTGTTGTACCCCAGCCCATCTTTGTTATCTCGAGCATAATATCAAAACCAATAGAGCTGCAGATACTCTGTTCCTGTTTCTCTTATTTTTCCTTCATGTCTCTGTTGTTTTGAGTCAAACAGACGCACTGAGCTCATTGTTGGAAGCAGTTGAGCTGGTTAATCATGGCTGTGAATCATCAAAGCTGTGAAGATGAGTAAGATACGGAGGTGACTGCTGCCAAACCTGCGTGTCTCGTCTCTCACAGCCTGCATTAGCAAAGCGTCCCTCCTCCTGCAATCATTTATGTGGCCGCAGCAACCGACAAGGGAATGGTTAATCTTTACACTCAGGTTAAGCAGCAAAACCTGTGCGGTGGCGACGCTGATGTTGCATGTGTGTGTTAGTTCACTTCCTTTGAGGTGATCCAACCAAACACATTTTCTCTTGGACAACTGAGGGCGTTCTTCAGCTGTTGAGGCTGTGATGAGATGCAGACTTGAACAAACAACAAATATGACATGTGGCCAGTGACAAAAAAAAAACATTTCTTTTGCTCTGAATCTGCACATGCTCCATATGAAGAAAAGAGAAAACATCCTTAATGCAAGAAAACAATTTAAGACTTGATGAAAAACCTTAGTTGTCACAGAAATCCTCACAGGCAATAAAAAGCAGTGACACTGCATTCATCTGATCTGTTTAAAAAACATCTCCACCTGCAGGACAGGTGAAGGGTCGGTGTTAGGATCAACCCAAATGAAGAAACAAACAAATCTATTTTTCTTAGATGTTAAGTCACTTCCTGGGACCGCTGCAGTGGAATTCTCAGATATCCATGTTAATGCACACCATTAATACACTCAAGCCTCCATTTCAGAGAAACACGACGGCTGGTGGCTTGATTTTCACAGTTTGGGTTTGACTTGAAAGAGAAGAAAGACCTCAAGCAGGTCACATGTCGTGGGGCTAACATAGCTCCCTGGCACAGACACATAAAAGGCAGCATTCATGGGCTTTTTCACACACGTCTGCAAAACAACTGGCCGCTTCTTAGCAGTCGCTCCATTATGTAATGCTCGTCATGCTAATTAGCATCAAACAACACCAAACACAAACTCGACGCGTTGTTTTTCGCAGCACTTCTCACGAGCGGAGAGGCTTACATGAATGCGCTATCTGTTTGCTTTGAGGCACCGAGTTTCCATTTGGAGACCACAAGTTTCCATCTGACAAAAACAAGTTAAGCCATATTTATGACAAACAGAAGGTACTGTAAAATATCAATTTCACACTGCCAGTAGTGGTGAATAAGGAGCTTGTGAAAGTGGGTGGGAATTTAAGACAGCGAAAAACAGAACAAAGGGACAATCGGTCAGGCCAAACCTCAAACCTCATGGGCCGAGATGGCCTGCACAGTGTCCGCTGTGTCCAGGGCCGCCCCGCACATCAGAGCGTGTTTACACTCCGCGGGTCTACTACAATCACTTACTGCAGGAAAAACAAGCCCTCGTCTTTGAGCCCGCAGCCAAGAAAAAGCCACTTCTGCCTCCCTCTCGCAGCAAGAGAGATATTCGGACTCTCTCCCACAGCCGCAGAATCCAACAACAGGTTGGTTTAGGGGAAACTGAGCGGAAGATGACAGGAGACAAATTGCGGGGCGGAAAAGGTTCATATTTTCTCTGAACCAAATGAAAGGCTTGGGAATGTGGATCTCTCAGCTCGTGTTTCTCAAACGAAGATCAAGTGTCTGACAGGCAAAGCCCCTCTCATGACGAAGGCCAAGCTTATTGAGTTAGATGAAATCTTAAAAAACAGCATGCGTTGTAATGTAGCAAATCTAAGATCCGACTCTTCTGTGACAGTTTTCGTCAGGTATACTCAGGCTATAAACTGTCAGCCTCCGCTGATGGAGCTTACACCTGCAGATGGATTTGTCGAGGTAGGAGGGATTAGAATGAGAGAAAGCGAGGAGGGAAAGAGAGCAACAAAGACTGACACAAAAGAGAGCACAAGACAAACACAGACAGTCAGAAACAAAAAGAAGGAAGTTCTCTGGTCTTTAGTCTACATTCCTCAGCCCTGAAGTCTGAAGTATCCGCAGATCCTGAACCTATACAATCATCCCCTCTCTAAATCCCCGCAAACAATACTGTCTGCCCAGGAGAGAAGGGGGAGATATTCAGCACAGGTGGTGTCAGGTGCTTCCCAGTGGAGACAGATGGAGCAGGAGAACAGATTAGAGCAGAACAGATACTCTGGGCTGTTTGTCAGCCTCAGCACGGCACAGGAAGCTGATTCATTCGCCGCAGGAAATGACAAAGAAAAACACCTGTGTCGGCGCTAGAAAGGTGGACTGAATCCGATGGAAATGGAACAAGAACAATACTTAATTTTGGCAGCAACGTTTTTGTTGCGTACAAAGGACTCTCACAGCAAGCATCTGAACCACTGAAGCGCCCTTGAACAAGACAGTACAGGCTGTGTTTACTGGGAGGTGTGTCAACTATGACTAGGCACAAAAAATGTAACACATGAAGCCAGTTTATTAGTTTTAGACCATTGTTTGGACACTGTTTATACTGCTTGGTGGAATTTTAGGTCAATTTTTCTCCTGTTTTGGAAGTCGAAAAAAACAAGACCTTAAGTCTGTTGCTCTCTTTAGACAATTTTGTATACAACTTTTTGCTGGTATTTCAACTGACATGAGCATAAGAAGAAGATGAATAAAAAAACTGTCATCTATAAACTCTTAATACCACACCTTTTCCACTTTTCTAAATATATGGGTCACAGGTGCTAAAAGTCTCCTGCTGGGTTTCTGTCCAATAGTTCAAAATGAGCACTTTCCATGTCAGCAGCTGCCTTTAAGCTTCTGCTTTCAATATTAATTATTATTATATTTAATAAATATATCTCCTCCTGACTCTGATCCTAAAAGTTATTTGGATATCTCAGGTGAATTTAAAAACATCTAAGCTGCTCACATTAAAAGGTACAAGGTACCTTTGTATTTGCCAAAGCAAACAGTTCATAAAGGTCAACTGTTGAGTCAATGTTTGTTTGTTTTTTGGTTTGTTTGTTCATGTTTGAACTAATCTGAGACGCTGGAGAAAAGCGGTGTGCAAAAATCATTCAAGGTAACACATCAATGTATAGTTTCACTGCAGCTTACATACCAGAGAGCACCACCTCAATGAGGTCTCCTTCGTGGATGTCTTCTGCCGAGGTCAGCCTCTGCAGGATGTTCTCGTCGTTTAAGTCGTGGCGGAACAGCAGGATCTTGTCGTACATGCCAAAGAAGCCACACTCTGGGAACTGGAGAGAGGTGGAGATACGAGAGTGCAGTAAAGATATTAGTGAAGCTCTAAGCCTGATAAATAATGATAGAGGTAATGTGTAAGCAGAGTGTCTGGACATTGATGGTTACTGCACTGTGGTGGGTCAACATCTGACACAGCAACTAAGAGACAAAGAATGAGAAAGAGATACAGATCAAACCCGTTACTCTGACTTGTATTCCCAATCTTTTTTATGGTAATCCTCCCATACGTACACACACAAGCACACACAGGAGTCTTTTGTTTCACACTGTTTCCAAGAACACACTGATATCTTAATGCAAACATGGAATAATCATAATGAACTACTAAAACAATATATTCTACTTAAGTAATGTATTAGTTGTATGTTGTAAGTGTGCACAATGAAAAGTCATCTGGATTCCAGCGTGGCCACGACCTCCAACTCAGCAGTCAGTTGCCGTGACTGACGATGTCTGGGCCAAACTAAACCTAGACGAGCCAGGTCTGACCTGGAGCTGAGTGCCCCGACGTAAAGTCACGTGATCAAGGAAGGAGGGCGGAGAGGGAGACAGGGAAGGAGGAGGAGGAGGTAAACATCCTGAGAGGAGTAGAGGAGAGTCAGCTCACAGGAAGTGCAGCGCCAGTCAATACTGAGTCACTTCCTGTACTGAGGGCAGCCCATAGCCTCTTAAAGAGCGATGTTCTTGACACAGGGCATTATATGAACACATATACAAAAAGTATAGAATATATATGCAAATATCTGCTGTACACGCACACAAATGGCAACCTACCTTAAACTGAAGCTTGCACAAAGTAAACTCCTGTTTTGAATACCAGGGGGAAGCTCTCATGTCCTGCACTGCATAACATCACTCTGCAAACCTGACGGTGCGGAAAAAGCCGATTAACAGTAGATGGATGTTCAGAGCTGTCCCACATGGTTTGTATCAAAGTGGGAATTGGGGCACAGTAATTTTACACCAAGGCTTGAGCCCAGTCTCTGTGCCAAGCAGGCTGGTACTAGAGGATCCACCAGCTGCTTCCCCCTGAACCAGGGTCACGCACAATGGGCCACACAGAACAATGCAACTATGGCCCAGGAGCACTGGGATTGGCAAAGGGTATGGGCACGGGACACACAAGACACCTGGAGCCTTTCAACAGCCAAGAAACACAGATACAGAGACAGCAAGACAGATTGATGGCTCAGGAAAACATGGGCGTATCAGGTGACTTGTGTCAACAAAGCCAGAAGAATGAACCGTCAGAAGGCAAAAATGTAATTCTGCACAGACACTGATGACTGCTGAGGCCTGCTCTGGACGCTCAGGCAGCAGGGTGGACTAGCAGTTGGACAGAGAGACACTCCAACAAAGGACCTGGTCCCCCTGCCCCCATCCTACACTGTGATCCCCCAGTGGAAGAGAACAATTTCAGGGATCAGTTAAGTACAACATCATAACACAAAACATCACTTCCCATGAAAGACCCACCAGGCACCGTGTGCTTAGAATAGCCTTCCAGACTGTCTATAGCTTTACACTAGGAATAAACAATGTGCAGTCGAAGGAGCAATATTCCTCGGTGCACATATTATGTAACAGTTGCATTGCAAAGGATGCAATGTAAGGCTTATTGGACCAATCAGTCAGTAATCAGGATATTGCTTCTGGAAAGGTACACTGCTGTTGAGCGTACCAAATGTGATATATATTCAATTCACCTCCAATGAATTGGGCTGGATGTAGATAACTCACTGGCCCATGTTGCAAAACCAAAACCATCAGCATTGCTAGATACTACTAGGGGTAATTGGAAATTATTTTCTTTTTAATGTGATATTGCAATTCAACTTTAACTGAATGACAGTGTTGAATTACCGCTTTATTTCCATCTCAAAATGACCCCAAAAATTGCAAGAGTGGTCATCCCCTAATGTAGGTACTGAGGTTGTGTGAGGTTAAAGCTTGCATATATAGTGTAAAATGATGTACCTCGTGTTTTTTATTACACCGGTAGAAACTGCAAAAAGGTCCTGGGTTCAAATTCATTGGAGGCCTTTCTGCAGTATGTCCAGTGACAGATGTTCTTTCCATATTCCTGTGGGTTTTCTCCAGGTGCTTCACTTTTCTCACTCGGTCAAAAGAAATGCATGCAGGTGTGTGTGTGTGTGTGTGTGTGTGTGTGTTAGCCCTTTGATAGACTGGGACCTGTCCAAGGTGTACCTAACATCTTGCACTGTGCATGCTGAGAAAAACATAAGTTCAGCTCTAGTTGACTCCTTGAAGTACTAGTCAAACCAGACTTTTTTCCACCAAGGAGGGACATGTTTGTTAAAATGACGACCTAAAATGTATTAAAATTGTTAATAAAAACACTACGATCTGACACACACTCACAATCACACCTTGCCACCATGATACTGATGAGTTGATAACATTTTTACTTCGCAAACTGTAGGCCTGTGGTGTGTTTGAGTGTTAGATTTTGTGACAATAGTTCATGTTATAGGGCATTACATAGGAATCTACCATCAACCATTCCCTGTATGAGGACAATTTAAACTGCAACAAAACTATTGCAAACACAAACAAGATAAGCGAATAAATATACGAAAACAGTGTGTGAGGAGAACGTTTTGCTCAGAGTGTAACACAAGGCACGTGCCTGTATAATGGAACACTTCCAACTCGCCCCCTCCTTCTGACATACCTACATCCTAAACCCTGTCACCCTCTGAGGTGATTGATGCTATGTGGCTCAAACCAACACCAGCACAGGCAGTGGGGGCATCCTTCCTGAGCTAGCTGCGGTGTCACGGTGGGGTTTTCCTCCACTTGCCTGCTCTCGAACCCTGCACGCACACACACAAAAATTGTGGTCAATGCCCAAATCTAGCCAGCTGTAGTCACCCCCCCCTCTTGGCACCCTGTGCAACACTTTCCACTGTACAGAAGGGGTCCCATTCCAGAGCAGGAGCATCTGCAGGCCGGCACGCAACGGCTGCGAGGGCAGAGGACACTACTTTTTTCCATGCCCCATAAAAGCAAGAGGAAGCCAAAGGTACAAGAACAATAGATTGGCAGGTTTAGGACACATTTTAGCAACATGTTGTCCAGATCATTCAGATAAAGTGATAATTGATGGCTAACCTGTGAGTGCGTGCATGCATAAAGGAGAAATCACTCTATTCACACATGTTTTCAGCTCCAAGCGTTGCATGCATGTAACAATAAACCTCCAGCGTGCTCCTGTACACACATGCACCCAAACACACCATCACCCCACACATGCTACTGCATACATCTCCGAAGCCCATAGTGACTAAGCATGTCTTTTGTCATCTTCAAACGCAAATCCATTCAGCCGAGCAGCCGCGACCACACACGCACACCAAAGACCAAAGTCGCGGAGGAGCTGTGTGTGAGGTCCACAAGTCAGGCTGGAAAGACGAGTGGAAAGGGGCTTTGCAGTAGTAAGCTTTTGTTAAACGAACTAATCCGCCATTGATATGCTAAATCCTGTTATAAGGAAAGAGAGTAGAGAGAAGAGGAAAGAGGGGAGATGATGGTGGGAGAGGGCCAGTGAGCGGGACAGATCTGAAATATGGTCCTATTTCATTGGGAGCCAAAAACTAATTACCTCAAGACAGCCATGAAAAAAATTATCTGGTTTGAATAAGCAAGTGTGCCATTTGGCGCTGAGGAATATTGATGCATTCTCTTGCATAGCTGTTGCTATCAGTTGCATTGTAAAGCTCAAAATGATAAATTAGGGAAATGACTCCTAAGTCATAATTCATCTGTGTGCATCTAAAGATGAATGTGATCTTAAAACTGGAAACCAAAAGTCTGTGGCTTGAGTTGAACGTCAAAGTCACAATAAATGTTTTTGTCGAAACAGAATAGCGTTCGCATGATTATGTGGTGAGACATTTGTGTTCCTGTGTGATGTGTGGCAGAGGTGGGTGGCAAAAGGGAAGCAGTGTTGAGAGCAGTGCACAGGCTCTGACAGATGGCCATGTGATTACAGTAAGGAAAAGTATGCTGCTTGACCTCAAGCTGCCCTCACACCTTTATTAGTTGGGCAGCAGGCCAGACAGATGTGGAGGACAGTTACAGTAAAATGTGCTGCTCCTGATCAGTCTGCACAAGCTAAAGGTTGTACATGCGTAGTAAACAATGATATTCTTAAAAACATCCTGCTCTTTGAAGGAGTATTACAGCTGATAGGCTAGCAAGATGACTGCAACATATCTCCCTTTTTAGAAATGAAGTGCAAATGCTGTTTCAGTGCATGTCCACACTAACGTAGAACGATACGTTGTTCTTTTCAATTTATCTTTTAATCGTTTGGTCTATAAATGCCAGAAAATAGTCAAAAAATTGCCAACACAGTTTCATAAAGCTCAAATTGATGTGATCAAATAGCACGTTTTTGTTCGACCAACACTCCAAAACCTAAAGAAATTCAGTTTATTATCACATAAGATGAGTAAAAGCAGCAGATTCTCACATTTGAGAAGCTGGAACTAGGAGATGTTTAATAGTTTTACTTAAAACATTTAATAGTTAATTAATTATCAAAATAATATCCGTTTTTTTCTGTGGATCGACAAATTGATTAATCGACTAATCATTTCAACTCTATACTAATACATTTTAAAATGCATCTTTTTCTTCTTAGTTTTTCAAAGTCAGCCTTTCGTCCACACTAGCACAGTGCTTTAGACCACCAACAATGGATCTTTTCACAAACACTCTTCGAAGTGGAAGCATTTGAAAATTCCAGTTTTGTAATTCTGTCCTATTGCCATGTGATCTCTGGCATCACACTGTCATGTGATTTGTTTTTAATAATCTTGACTTGCTGGCCTATGCCATTCTTCATTACAAGCCGTGTAGCTGCTATTGTTTTCATCTTGTGAGTCTCTGTGTGGTGTTTATATGTCCGTCAGTCTGTGGACAGATTTTGTCAACACTATGGCATCACAACCGTGCAAGATGCAGACACGAAACTCTACAGGTGTGTAGTTGAGATCAATATCAAGGCCGAGTTCGAAGATGGGTGTAGTTTGAGCAAGGGCACCAGAAGTAGGGGGGTAGAAAGTAGAGAAGGGGCCCCCTGCTTTACGCCCCTGGCCCACATTCGTTGCGGATCACTGTATCCCAGTATGTTAGTATGTGGACAAAACCTAAATATGTTCATTAAAGTACTCGCTTCTTGAGAAATATTTAACCAGAGTCAGGAGGTAGAAGGCTGTTGTTAATTTAGCTTGAGGTGGCAAGATAAAGACTGTCACAAGATCAGTATAATACAAGGTGCTTTTACTCACCAGATAAATAAGTCCATTGACTGATAACCCTGCAATCATTAAACAGTGCCACGTCACAGACCACACTTCCCCTAGAGACCCTCCACCAGAAGACACAAGATGTTGATTTCTATTTGCTTCTGTTTTATATTCATGGAGAGTCCCTAAGAATGCCTTAAAAAGCAGTCAGATCAAATGGCATATATGTTCAAACTTGGTAAATAACTCCGAGCACCACTTGATGAGTTTTGATGTACAGCAGATTTAATAGACAACATGTGCTGAACGCTCCACAGTAAGTCATGAAACCAGTTCCACTGAGCCATAGTGAGGCTTTCACAAATAGGAAAACTGTTTTTTATGTCAAAACAGTGGGGAAACCATTGTTTGACTTTGAGGTGTATGTTAATGCCCACAACAGAGGAAAATATACTTCAATAACTCGTCAAACGAATGCATCGGAAAATCCAATTATGTGCTCACGCGAACCTTGGGGGGAAAACTGCGTAATTACTTTGTTCAAGTCACATCAAACACGGTGTGGAAAACTGTGTTAATCTATTAAAGTCAACAGTGGAATTGTATTTGTTTTCATTACAAATTATCAATGTAATACCAAGCAAAAGTTTTCCACACAGCATGGCACGAGAAACACATGCGCAGCGAATTATGCAATTACTAGATGTGGGCATCAACATAATTCATTTGTCACTTGGAGTGAGGGCACACTGGAAACACTCTGGTTTTCCACTGTCTTGTTCAACATTAAGTGTTTTCAGTCTTCCATTAACAGTTTCCATATAATTTGGCTGCAATATTTTCTAAATAATTCACTTTGATGGTGCAGATGTCCTCACTGTACTGAAGCTATGAAGCAAATTCTATATAAACATTAATTCTACTTAGTCTTTGGCAAAAATATCCTAGTCAATGTTTTAAAGACATTATGAGTATTTTTTTGGAATCTAGGTGGGGCAAGTTCCAAACTTAATGAGCTGACAGGGATGTGTGTGTGAGTGTGTTGAAATGCTACCATAACCATAAGAGCACACATGAACAACCGAATACATACGTAACCTGTTGTGGCATTAAGTATCAAAAATGATTGCTAATAAGCAAATTCAAGCTTCACGTCCACATCTGAAGCACAACATAACTGCTGTTTTGATTAAAACATGCAAGAGAAAGTACTGTAATGCAACACACATCATGACCTCAAGGAAGGAGACAAGAAGCTCAGTATCTGGTCTCGAAATACTAAAGGAATAAATAAATCTGCCATTTATGTACTTCAACTTGTTGTTGCTTGCGTCGAGCTCTAATTAAATTAACTCATCTTCAACTTGACAAGCTTTATTAAATTGCAACAGGTGAAAAGTTTATAAAATCCTTTCATATCAGAGAGCTTTGTAACGCAAGGTGTCAGCATCTACCACCCCACCCACTGTTCTATTCATTTAGCAAGACATTTTAAATGGTTTTGTATGGCATTACGACATACTGTAGATCCGCTGACCACAATCCAGGATGAGTTAAGTAACTGCACAGAATGTGCTTCCCTTCTGCTCTGCAGCCAGTGCATGAAAAGAAATGCTGAGATGGATGCTTCATTTCAGTGGCACATTACATAAAACTATTTGCTCCTCCATTTGCCAACACAGGCCAAGAAGAACACACTAAGCTGGAGGCAGAAAGAGCAAAAGGGAGGGGGTGCTGCATATAGCTATAACTGGCAAAGCACTACCCTCATATTATATTCAAGCAGGCATCTTTGTACACTTGCTGGATCACTCTCCACAACATACAGACATTCATAAATGTTTTCCACGGCACAAGGAAGACTCCACTAAAGGTAACTAACTGAAGCAGCCACATGCAGCGGAAAGGAAACTCATTTGGTGGGAGAGCGGCAAGAGAAGCTGTGACTTTCTCACTCTACGGGCTGACTAACTTGTTTCCTTCCATGTGTCAGAATGTGGCTCATGGTTCATTCATAGGTTTTACTGTATGAGGCCGCATCATCGTGAAACACAGCGGTAGGTTCTTCAAAACAACAGATCCAGCCTGAATGACATCTGATGCTTTTCTCAGCGCTCAAAGTGTCGGCCAAGCGTGGAATAAAGCTTTCCTTGAAATACATCTGGCGCTATAGTCAATTTCAATGTGCATCACACCGTAACAATACACTTTCCAAACTGTAACACACACCACACAAGCTCAAAATCTTCACCACCACTCAGCTGTAACTCCCCCCGCTTTATGCAGCTGCTTTATGCGGACAAGAGGCCAAAGCGACTTATTGTTTGACCAACATCTCAGAGCCCCGGACCACTACTTGTGCAGCCTGGCTGAGGCGTAGCTGACTCGTAAGATGAGAAACACAGGGGAGTGAAAAAGTGCCAAGTGTTCATACGCAATTAATTCACTGCTGGTTTACTTCTTGCTGTAACTGAGAGCTGCGTCTGTGTGTGTTTGCAGCCTACAGTATGTGACCACATGTGTGTCTACATTTCTAGTGCAGACAAGGTGGAATCACAACTCTTAACCACTGAGCTTCGGTCCATGGCCTTGTCCAGACCGCAGCGTAGTAGGAGACTCTACACCTGTCATCCTAGACCTCTTTCAATCATCAGGAGGCTCTAACAAAGCTATACCGCTTACCCAATTTACATCAACCACAATAGCTGATGGTTTCCAGCCAAATCTCCGCCTGGTTTTACAAAACGGTGCTCTGCGAAGAAAATCCCACAAATATTTTGCCAGGTTTTTGATTATTTGAATCCGGAGAAACAATACTCTTCTGTGGTAATTTGGTCCAAAGTACCAAAGCACTTTAGTGGAGTGGAGATAATGGTGATGAGGTCACTGTTTGGTTACTGGCCACTGTATCCTCAACGAGAGCCAGGTGGCTTTTAGCCTATTAGCACCAATTCTTTACATACATGACAGAAGCTGTCTCACCTCCCTTCAGTGATGATGTCCTGCACATGTGTGCGTGTTTGCTGTGTACGTATGTATGAGTGTGTGTGTGCATGTGTGTTTCATGCATTAACAATGTCCAGAGGCCAAGCAGAGAAGAGGAAGGCTGAGTCACAGGATCTAAGGCCTCTCAGGAAGAGAGCAGTGTGATCTAAGACATGCTTGGCCAGGACCCAGCACACTGCTGATGAGTTATAGCCCTGCTGCGATCCTCCGCCAGCGCCTTCGCCTCAGAGATATACTGCAGTACACACTCCATCTCCCCTCTCTGGCCTGGAGCATCAGGGGACAGCCGCCAGATTCACCTCCACACAGGGCAAATAAACAGGTGAACCTGGGGGGAATTTATGTAAGATTGATGGCGACTGCACTTTCTCTTGTTCTGGTAGAGCAGGAGGTCATAAGGCACGCAGTAATAGCAGGATGTAGGAACATGCTGCTGTTGCTCAACAGAAACATTAATAATTGCAGTGGGTTCTGTTTTACAGAAAGTGGGCAGGTGTTAGCTGCTTGAGGTTTTCTCTTTCTTTATGATTAATAACAAGGCCTTACTTTTACAGACGTTCTTTTGTTGAATTAGCAGTTTCAAAGAAATACAATTGTACCTGTGTAAAAGAACTTGACAAAACTAAACACCCGGTCGAGCCAAATTCCAACAGGCTTTCACCTTCTTCAAAACATAGACGCCGAAAAGGCAATTTCTCTGAACGTTTAAACACACAGACAAGAATAATAGCAAGTGCAGCGTAGAGAAAAGCCATTTGAACGCAGACTGAACAGGCTGTGCTGCTCGGCCGACCACAGCAGATTGGAGAGCAGTAGCAGACAGAATATGGAAACAGGGAGCGGCTCTGAGGGGAGCTGGAGAAAGAGACACAGTGACAAAAGGAGTCATGCTGTGTGGCTGACTCTTTCCCTTGGGTTTAAAAATGCTCAAACAAACCAATCAAACAGAAGTGGAATTGTAATACAACAACCTTCCTTCCATTTGGCCTGTGGTGCTTTTCACTGGGGCAAATGTTCCTTATTAAATGAGTGGCATGAATGCATTTCTTAAGACCTTTTCCCTTCATAACACAGAAGGTTTCTTGTTGTATCAACATGTAATTGCACTTCCCCTGCCACCTTCCTATCAGGTTGACAGATCACTCGCTACACTGAAAGACAGGAAAGGCAAACAGTGCTGAGAAAACCACACAGAATAAGACATTCTGCAACCTGCTCCTGCTGCAGGGATCAATAAAGCCACGCTGATATGACTGCGTGGCTACAACAGAGGCCATGTGGTCTTCATTGCAGGACATTGGAAACATTTTTGGCATGTTTTTGGCACACATCTGCTAAGATCATGATTATAACATCTGTTTGAACTAGCCTTATGAGATAAGAATTTCTACAGTGCAGAAAAGTGACTATTAGTGATTAACCAGGTCAAATAAGCAGGGGTTAATATCTTGAAGAGGGCAGTTTCTGTGTCATAGGACTCCTCTTCTTCAGCATTTGTCATGGTTGAAGTCATCTAAGTGTGCTGAGGTTGTTAGCAAGTGCAGTGAAGGAGGAATTCCAGACTAGGGAGAGGAGTAACTCAAGCCGTTAATGAGTAAATTAATAAGGGAAATGAGGTATCCTCTTTCAGCGAACTGGGCAATGCCACGGTTATAGATTTATGAATGGAAACTAGTGGAGTCAGGAAGTACTCCTAAACCGCTACACGTGGTAGGCTTCACAAGGACAAAGTAACCAGGGTCCCTGAGTATTAAATGGTTCAACATTACTGCTGCCTACCACTTCAATATAATCACAATCAAAGCCCATTCAGCCAGCATTAACAGAGATTGGAGTGATGTAAGATTATCTCCCGCCGCTGGCAGAAGTCAAGTGTGGTGAAGGGCATTTGGGCAACCTAGAAGCGCAGAAAATCCAAAGCAAAGCCACACTTGGTGGCAGGAACGGCCTTCTATTGATGTTTCTGGCACCGACTGAACAGCGGGACATCAGTCGTACAGTGGCCACAATCCCCTCTGTGCCCCACGCAAGGCCTGCCAACAAGGGTTGTCCCGGCCTCCCCTGCCCCCTTTCCCCGGAGAGGACCACTCTTCTCCACTCTGTCATTCTCTGACTCTTGTGGCCGGGCCCTGTGTTCTGCCTTGCCACTTTACATTTAGGGGAGAGCAAGGCGGCAGAAATGTGCACTACAGATGGTAGAAATTACTTAGCTCACTTAACTTCAGAGATATTTTTTTTCCTTTTTCTTCTCTCTCTCCCTTTTCCACAAATTACTCCAAGACTGGGGAAATTGATAGATTCCTTGTGCAAGTAGGCTTTGAGTTGTACATGGAAGACTTTTTTTCAGCAATCCCAATTGTGATATCAATTTAGTCAGCTCCATGGCTTTGGAATACATCAGTATGCCTGCAAATGAACACTGAAAACCATCTAAGTTGGAAAAAGGCTAAGGCCATAGCAGTGTGTATGCAGAACCAATACCAACAGTGAATATATTGACTCATGGGTGACCTGTTTTTTCTTGAGAAGGAGCTGAATGTGCTTTCCAGGAAACGTCTGGCTTCATGTATATCACACATAAAGCCCTGTGCTGTTGGGACGTCCTCTGGGGTGAAATATGGCTGCCAGCTCCATAGGAACATGCAGATGTGGGCTTAAACTGTCGAAGGGAGGGAGGGAGGGAGATGGTGGTGATTTATTTCCCGTGTGTTTCAGTTAGTTTTGGTTGATGTGAACTGCAGTCTCGCCATTTTCCATCTGCACCCTTCTTTCTTGCTATTTTCTCTTCTCATTATCTTCTCCTTATGACTGTTTTGCTGCTACTTTGTATAGATACGGTTTACCAAACCATGTCTATCTTCATGACAAACCTCAACACCACATAAAGATCTCAGGTTAAGGGGCCGGTGAAATTCCAGTCATGTATTGATTCTATACACAATTGGACACAACAACCATTGCTAAAGAGCGACTAGAGGCAGACGCAACACCATCATGAAAGCATATAAATGCAAACCAGAGAAAGCCGTCTGTACTGTTGCAACTCAATCTAATTAATCTTGAAAAAGGAATGTTGAGCTGATCTTGTTTCCTCTGCCAAGTGTTACCTTGCATCATGCAAGTGATATTACTCAAAGGTTTTAGACCAATCCAAATCCTTCTGTTTTTATAATACTCTGCTATTTTATTGTACATTGTCCAACGTAGCCTGTTTCTGACTCAAAAAGGCCTTTGTCTCGCTAATTACAGAGGCAGCTGTACAGCCCTCAACCAGAGACTGGGAGTTACAGCGCTGACAAAACCAGTGGGGAAACCTGTGGCTGAGGCAGCTGCCTTTCACAGCATTTCCAGCTGGAGTGAAAATGCAGCAACATCCTAAGGACACGTTATACTAAAATTAAAGTATTCATAAACTAACATTTGAGGTAAAGGTTTAATGTTTTTTTCCATTACCTATGCCAAAAGGACTCCAAATTTCCTTCCTCCTGCTAAGCTTTATCATCCCCTTTCAAGCGAGAAAAACTTTTAACTGATGCCAAGCTACACTGTAAATTCTTCATTTATACCGAACATGTTTACTGCCAACATTCACCAAAAAGCCTCTCCACTAAAAAGTGTGTCTTTGTAGTATATTAAATAGTCCCATTAAACACAGAAAACTAAACTTTGGTGATCGTGCAATTGCTATTACAGCATCCATCGAAATCTGTCAGACGCTCAGTATTACCTAAGCAAGCATTTAGTTTCAAATATTTCAGTTTCCTAGCAGTCTAATCCCACCCATGCCGAGCAACATCACATCATCCTCCAAAAATGCCTGGGTGAAGAGGAATGTTCTGTAGCTGGCTGGCTGTCCAGGCTGACCAGCTGGCTAACTGGGAGTCATTCTCAGGGAGTCATGAACTTTTGTCCCGCCACTGCTCCCTTGCTGGCTGCATGAGAGGACTTGGGCGACACCAAACAGGAAGCGCTCAACAAGTGGAAGCTATGGATGTTTATCTCGCGCCATTCATCAAGCCCCAAAAACCAGACAGAGAAGTCGGGACCCGACCAGTGAAACAAGGCTGTCCCGACTTGTTGAGATGCATGTAGCCACTGGGGGGCCGTCAATGGGCTTTGTGGATTAAATCTGGGCTGGATGGTACCCGACTGGGAGGGTCTCCGCCACCCAGTGGCTGGCTCCCTTCATCCTTTCTCACAGTCCTCAAGGAGCCTGGCTTCGAGTTGATACCCTTGTGCCAAGTGGTGACACTAAAACAGTCATATTTTAAAGTATTCAGTAGATTGCAGTCACCGCATGAGCTGCTCTAAGAGACTGAACCTATCAAGATCAGGTTGCCCAGGACTAAGGTTGACCTTAACCACTAAAGTTGTTGAATGTGGTCCAAACCACTACTATCAAAACCAACTTCAGATCAACACAGAGAACAGAGAGAAAGCAAATCTATCCTGTGGACGCTGGCCAAGTCATGTGGTTGCGTCTTTAGAAGGAAAAGGAATGAGCCGTACACAATCTATACAATACACAGCTATTATAACAGGCTGCATGGCTCCACGTCAAACAATGAGACTGATTCAAAACTAAAGGGTTCAGGAACGATATGAAATGTCAACCTTGAAGCCATGACACATTATACACAGTAAGAGAGAGCACATGTAATCATCTGGACCTTTTACGGCTGTTCAACTGCAACCAGAGTGCATCTGCTACAGCATAAAGGCTTGTTTCCATGGTTTGTAAAGTAACAAGAATCTTTAATACAACGGCTCATTGAGACACAAATTAGTTTGTCATAATGTTGCTGCCTAGTACACCAAAAGATCTCAACACATCTTATCGTTTGGAAAGCCAGGGAACCAGCTCCAGACTCCAATGTGGAACACTAAAAATGTACAAACAGCAGCAAAAGTAACAAAGTAAAGCACTCACTTCATCAGAAAACCTTTCTGTCCCTCAGCTATGGTCACAAGCTTTGAGAACATAGTGAAGGAATGAGATTGCAGATACAAGCAGCCTAAATGAGTTTTTGTGTAGAATGGCTGGGACCTCTGTCTGCAATGAAAACTATGAATGTTAAGCTGGATTTATATTAATGCGTTAAGGGGTTACATCGTACCTACAGCGGCTACATGCATATTCCAAGGTTATGCCGTAGCTCACATTCGCCTCCTGAAAAACTACACGTCAGGGTTACACAGGGATATCATGTGGGGACTGCAAGAACTATGATTGGTCAGAATGGTTGTGTTTTCTGATGTGGATATTGTTGAGAGTGAAGACAACATTAAAGAAGACTCTAGACACACATCTCGCAAAGCCATTACACTGCAGGCCTTCTGTTCACCGGGATCGCCGCTCTGTATGAATGAATGAGCGTTAAAAAAAAGTGATTGCACGGCAGGTGTCTCCTTTTCAGTAATGAGACAAGTCAAAATGACGTTACAAGTTACCTTGATGTAACTCCAGTTCTGCAAGTATGTGTGCAGCTCAGCATCTCTCTGTATCACAAAGTAAATAAAAAAATGTAAACATAGTTACAGTGGAGAATACAGGCTAATTGAAGCCCAATGTGGCCTGATCAGGTGCAATACATGCGCCTAGAAATGCAGTGGTGATATCGAAGGGTGAAATCAGATGCTCAACTATAAATCCAAACCTACACTGTGTCTATAGCGGGACTCCTGTTAACCCCTCGTGTCGACTATAAATTGAGCTGGACTGTTTCAATACGTCAATGAGGGAAGGAGTTGAGGTGGTTGGGCTGTGTACTGCGAAAAACCTTGAGCAGAGACAGGACACTGTTGAGGAACTACATCTTCCAGCATGTCTGAAAGCACACTGGGATGCCATAAAAATAGCTACTGAGAAAAGAGTATCTGGGTTGCTGTTCTTTCCCTGTTGGCACAGTGGCCCAGACCCAGATAATCAGCGGGACGATGGACAAATTGCTCAGCCACAAGTTTGTAGGTTACCAAGATATCAACATGGTTAATATCATGTTTTACATACAACTCAAATCCCACTCTGAAAGTTCACAACAGCTGACACAGCAGAAAACATGACACTGAATGGACAGATTTAAGTCAGGACAAGCATCCCTGTTTGTTGCATGGCTGAGTGGTGAGTCACTTTGTGAAGCAGGCCAGCTCTCAGCGGAGGAAACGGCAGCACGAAGGGGGGAATACACTTCCATCCAGACTCTACCTCTATGCAGATATTACCATGTGAAGTCTAAAGCTTTTTCCTGTCTGGCCTCTGCTGACAGACACCTGAGGTTCTACCGACTGGAGACATCTTGGGACGTCTGTCAATGGCTAAGCCAGGGATCCTCAGCTGGAAAAGTTGGCCAGCATGAGCAGACTTTGTAAAAGGCTCACCACTGTCATGCATATTTTAGAACAAGAAGTGAGGTAGGGATGTACTGGAGAGTGCAGAAGGCCTACAGTCACATTTTCCATTGATATCAAAGCCATATGGCAGGATTTCATGAAATAGCTGAGGCAGTACACTGCATTTGGCAGTGTTTAACAGACGAAATGCACAATAATGTGGATGAACAGGCTGGATATGTTCTGTGGTGATGATGTACAGTATATTATGATGAAAAGGATGTACAGTATGTTCAGATGTTTATTGTATATATAGCCTTTTCAAAGTTCCCATGACTGTTGGCCATAAATTAGATAGTTTCCTGCCATATCTTATTAGAGTGCGTTGAATCTTTACATGAACGCGTGTGATATGAAACACAGTGATGATACTGCAGAGAGGCAATAGGTGATCCTGATCTCGTCTTGGCAGATCGTCAACACCCACTCACCATGAATGCACTGCACTGATTTTCTATATGGGTTGCCTTCAAAGCGTCATATTTCCCACCCTTTTCCTGTTACAGATTCTTGCAACTGTGCCAATATGGATCAGGATCCATGTAAATATGCGGAGTGATGAGATTTTCTGCTCTGCGGACCAGAGCTGTTCATAACTAGCTAGTGAGAATCAGCAGACCTCGTAAAGAACAACAACATTACCCTGCTCCTCTGGAATGTCAACTTGGACAACATGGAACCAAAGGACACAGCCTCGACACAGAAAGCTCCTTCACTATCCTCCACTTGTTGTTCAACACAATGTTTGTTCCTCATTCGTCCTTCCTTATTTCCATTATCATCATCTCGAGCACAAATATAGCTCTGACCGACCTAAATGTTCAGATCCCGGTGGCTGATGAAAGTGCTTTTGTTTAATCACCCTCTTTTTATCCAGTCAATGATAATTACAGACGCAAATGGAGTAATCATCATTATACACAAGTGCTTGAAAAAACAGCGACGTGTGAATGCACACAGGAGCCATTTCATTATTCCAACAGGCTTTGCACGCCATTAATCCCACACAACAATTAAGTACACATCCATGGGCTCAAAGAAGACAATACCCGAGTAAGAGGTTAAGAGCACCAACATGTGTTGACAAATACTATCATAAATAAAAATAGATGTTATCAACTTTGAATTTTAATTTGCAATACTTTTTGTATTACTGTACACACTTAAAGCTAGTGTACTGCTCCAGTTTATGTGAAAAACTTTTTTGATGTCATTTGTTTTTTGTTTTCTCACAGAGAAAACCACTTCATACAAAAGGCATAACTTCTGTGGTGTTGTAGTTTTACAGTGTGTATTATTATTATATGGGGCCACTTCAAATTAGAAACAAAAATTTAAATGTTTCACCCTCATTCTTACTTTGCACAAACGGGACTGCACAAAGAGCCGGCATATTAAAGCTGGCGCCGTTGATTTGTACTCAGGATATTCTCACACAACCAAATGTGAAATGGCAAATGACGTTGAATGATGCAGCCTATACTTGCGTTTAGAGCCATTTCTTATCCTGAGGCTACACTCCAGCGTCATTACAACACATTATACCAATGTCATGGAAATAACGTGGGTCCAACTTCACACAGGCGGAGCAAAAACCACCGAGTGGTTCTGTATATGTGTGTGCATAGGAGCTTGTGTGCGTGCGCTTGCGTCATGTAAGTCCAGCAACATTACACCACAATGTAAATAACTGGCGCTTCTAGACGGTGTCCTGTAACTGGAGGAGCATCAGTGCTGTTGTGTGCATGCTTCTGTGGTGTTTGACTCATTTTGGGGCACGAGGCCCAGATGTCTGCTTTGAAAAACAAAAACCTTAAACAGATGAATATGGTAGAAGATGGCAAAACACATGTTGGTGCATCATGCTGGTCCTCTACTGCTGTAGTTTGAAAACAAGCGTAAGTGTAATGGGTTTGTATGTGTTTGTGGAAAACCTCTCACTTCAGAGGACATGATGATGTCCTTTTGAACTGAAAACAGAGTGTGAATCAAACTACAGGGCGCTTGTATGAGACCCTTACCTTCTGGTCCACTATCGAGCACACCAGGTCCTTGACAGCGGACAGCGACAGGTCACTGGCCTCCAGGTTCACCGTCTCTCTGGTCAGTCCTATCTGCAGCAGGAAGGACACCCCATGGAAAGAGCTGCGGGAGTTGGTGGGGCTGGGGACGCTGTGGCTGCCGTTGGACAGCCGCGTGTAGAGCGGTCCGGGCGGGCTTGGCGACGAGGATGGGTGGTGCGGATGGAGAGAGTGGAGGAAGGCTCGAGGTAAGGATGGAGGAGAGGAGGCAGACATTGGGTTTCTTCCAATGGCGACGTGAAATGCTGAATAGTGGAGGTTTTTTAGTGGGGGCTGGCAGTGTGGACACACTTTTGGTAAGGGGAATCTTTGGTCCTCATCAGTCGTAGTGAGTCGGCGCTGTAGGTTTTTATAAAAGTGACATTCTTTTTCATAAATTCTGAGGGTAATAGCCGATCCGCCCACCTGAGCTCACACAACACACACTCATTCACTAGAGGGGCAGGTGATGGAGATAAAGTCTCTGAATAATCTGCAGACGTCTGCAGTAAATTCACTGCAGCAAACTTCATATCCTGGAGTGGTGCTCCTTCTCCTTACTGAGGTCAGTAATCCACTCTGACCACAGGAAGCCTGTCACCACAAACATACACACACACAGAGACAAACACACACAGTGCTATTTTTATAATGAAACAAGTATTCACCTATCTGAACACAGACTGGTGCACAATACAGGCTCTCATTTTGTTGTTGTTGTTGTTGTAGGGCAAAGCAGCCTGTCCGTATGAATGAAACTAGCTACTTTTCTTCCTTTTGTGAACACTTTTTACTTCAATTCATTTACAAAACATGTGTCAGCCAATCCGTCTTCTCAATTAAAGCACTCAAAAAATTGATTTCACCACCAGGCTCATCATCTAAATTTAAATTAAGACCACAAAATCTTCATCAATACTTGTCTTTGCTATAATTGTTTCTGAAAACTTGAGATGTCGCTTCTCCTACATAATCCCTCAGATTATTCCTTGCGTTGTTTTGGTTGTGCCTCCCAGGGTTAGCTTTAAGCTAACAGCTATAGTTTATTTGTAAAAGGACCGTGCTAAAGGAGCCACGACTTCAATTTTTATGTACATTGCCATTAGTTTGAACTTTACTATCGACCCTTTTTTTTTTTTTTACTTTTGGTAAACTTAACACAATTAATACCACAGCCAGTCTTTATGCTCGTGAGCAAAACAATAAAGTAATAGCCTAAAAGACACGTAAAAGTTGATAAAGCGTATCATTTGTGTGTTAACAAGAACTGAACCTCCACAAACATCTGGAACCGAGGCTTCTGAACATCTGCACCCCTCCCACTTTCGATTGGCTCGCTGGCAGAACACGACCCGAGTCGAGAAAGCCAGCAAAACAAGTTATACAAGATCTGAATTTACACATCGATAGGATACTTTGTTGTAGTTGAACTACACCTTCACGTACAGCCCGTTTACGACCAAACGTCGCCTTAAGGGTTACTGAAATAATACTTTACCTTTGCAGTCAGCGAAGGGCGCTTTTCTTTCCATTGTGAGTGCACTGAAGAAACTTTGTAACTCCATCAACTGAGGAAAGCGGAGTCTGAAGTTTATTATTCTGCACTTTTTGGAAGTCACGCACAAACGCGCAGCGTCACAGCCCACACGCGACAAACAGCGACACAAGTTTTACATTCAGGCGCGCTGAGACAAACCGAGCCGTCCATTTCTTTTCTCTTATCTTTTATTCCAGATTGTAAATTCATGCGCATCTTATTATCCTTCCAGCTGTGACTACTCCCCCCGCTAGACGAGGGAAAAAAGCAGCCGCGGCCGTCGCTGGGGCTTGGAGTCTTTTTATTATCTCCGCATAACTGACTTTTCATGTGCGGGGAGGAAAACTTGAACTACAGTCCCTGTGAGGCAATGGCGCCTCCGATGGAGCTCGACCCTATGCGCATGTGCCTTTCTTTTCCGTTATTTTAACTTGGTCATGCCAAGAAAAAACTTTATTCTACGAGACCCGGATCGGTTTGTAATACACTGGTTCCCAAAGAGCGGTCCAGGGGTCCTCAGGGGGGCTTGAAGGGGTTCCTATATGTCCCCAGCAAAATGGGAGGGATGAGTTGATTTCACTTTACTGATAAACAACAAAGAAAGTAGAAGTTTGAGTTTTCTGATCATAGTTTTCAGTCCCAAGTGTGTTGTCTCTCAGTTTATAGACAGCTTAACAGAAGTTTGAAGGGGAAACGAGAGTATGTGGGCCATTGTGTCTGCTGAAGGACCCTGACATAGAAAGTGTGGGTTGATTTATAACAAGTGAGGAAGCTATCAGTTCAATTAACTGAACTTCTAGGGATTAACAGAAAAAAACAGGAAGAGGGACTTGATTTTGCAAGGATGCTTACGCGTTATCTAGCTGCTGACTCATGTTTTCGATGAATTGATAGACAACACGACTACACAACACGTGTTAGGAAACTTTCCATTGTTACACTTGGTATGTGAGATTTTGCAATTCAGAAATTACATTAAAGACAATTTACCGGAAAGCATGTCATGCTGTTCAGCAGACATGCAAATAAGGAATAAAAGTATGACTAACAGAATGCAGAGTTTATTAACAGAAATTTAAAATGTATTAATACTGTGGAAACGTGGGGTCTATTTTGTTTGCCCAGGCCATGAGGCCTCCACAGATGTCTTTCACTGCGATACTGTCCACTTCTGATCCACTCATCTTCTCCACCGCCTGCACCGCCTTCTGAGAGTCATTACCCAGCTTACAGATCACATACACTGGAGGAAGCAGCAGAGAGAAAACACTGAGAGAGATATGAGATATGACACCAGTGAATCTTAAAGACTTAATTCATTTTCAAATTACAAATAAAATTCAATACACTCAACCGTGACTACTTTCTATGACAAACAAACTCAGAAAACACCATAAGGGACAAAAAACGCTGCACACAAGAGTTTGAATAGTATAAATATTAGATTAAGTAAAAAAATAAAAAAATAAAAAAAAGTAAATGTTTAAGATCACACAAAGTTGATTACGCAAAAACTGTCCATATAATAAACAATCAATACTGTGTTAAATGCTAAGCTAAAACACCACAAGGCTAAATTTAGCTCATTGATAAAGATCACCAAAAATAACGTTTTGAATATTCATTTCTCTAAAGCAGGCCAGCTGCTCAGGTTGACTGTACTTGTTTTGGAAAAGGGTTCACCTAGCAACCCCATTACAACCAGTTACTGGCTGTCCAAAATAAGCCTCTGGCGCGGCAGTATGTGGACTGAATATGTAAAAGTGTCTCTATGTTCATTTCAAAAAAACATGTAGGGACCCTAAATGGTGTTTTGACATGTTACCTGGAGGCCGGCAGTCACCTGCCATCTGCTGTTTCAATTGGCTGATTCTCTCCTGGAGTAATCGGATATGTTCACTCTTCCTCTCCTCTAAACTTGAGAGGGGAATGTCTGGGGACAATATAAGGACAATAATCACACGCAAATGGGAAAGAGATTGAACATGAAGCGAGACTGATTTTGTGCCTCCATCACTAGAAGGATACTGAGAGAGAAAGGTAAGTGGCACATATCCACCTCCACAAGAGGGCGCACATCCAACAAGAGATGGGGCTCTGCATTGTCCAATATGGATTTATAATCCTGGAATTACATTAAAACAACTCATTAATGCACAAATGCTAATACGTTCATAATCAGAGAGGAGTGCCTTCATCTGTGGGAAAAAGACATTGATTTACATCTATAGTTAAACAGGGAAACCTAAATTATTTTGAAATGTTGGATTTGTATTTGTGTAGTAATATGAACATTTTAACGGCTTTTCCTTAAATCGCAGGAAACAAAACTGTTTCTAACTGGAGCCCCTTGCACTATTACAGCCCAATCAATCATGATCCCCATCTCGGCGCTTAATGACTCAGCGGGTTTGAAAGCGCCAATTCTGCAGAAATATAAACAGATGCAATCCACTACCACTACCCTCAGTGCCAAATAGAACGCATTATTCTTTCCCATAGAAAATCTACAGGCACATTTTAAGTCATTTCCCATTCGGGGCTGGGTCAGCGCTGAGATGTAATCAGTTTATGAATGCACATGAAAACTGAGAAAATTGTGAGTAATCATACAATAAACAGCACTAAATAGAGGGAGTCACGCAATGGCAAACTGTTCTGGAGCATATATTCCCTACCTGTACTGTGATCCTCTGATCTCTGGAAAGGAGGCTGAGTTTGCGGCACTGAAACACATGGGAAATCAGGCAATGAGAGATTTTTCCCAAGATTAGAGTAATTACACGCACCGTGCCATATTAAACGGCAAAATCCAGTTCATGTAAGAAACACTTATCATTTCAAAAAGCAACATTCCAATGAAAATGTGCCTTACCCCGTAATATGAGGTAGCTTTGTCTCTTTTGACCAACCTTATCTGTGGCAGCAGACCCACAGAAAGCCTCATAGTCCACCAACTGGGTTACAGTAGGGTTCTCTCCACACACTACACAGCCGGCCTGTTTGGGCCGCAACTTGATGGACCTGAATCTGGCATCTTGAGCGTCAAACATCACCAGCTGCTGGCCGCAGGAAGCTGGCACGACTGGTTAAGGAAAAGGCTACTTTGTGAAAAGTGTCACCACGTTGCTTGATTCAGAGGATCGGCTGGCACATCTCCCATTTGTGCATAAACACCATAGCAACATGCAGGCGTTTTGGTAAGAAAACAGCACAACACTTCCGTGGCTGACGCATAAGGGCCAGGTGTTAGCATGGGTTTAACAATGCAAGACAGTAAGGCAGGCTAGGGCAAGTCTATTCTCTGATGCGAGTCTCATATTAGCATGAGAACACTGTAACCACAACAGCTTCATAAGAGTCCTCATAGGAATGGCGAATGAAGAGTCAGCAGACAGTCCCTGTTTTTGCTTTACTTTATCACACAGGCACAGGCCCTTTGCTACAATGAAAACCCTTTCAGCAGTTCTTTGTTGATTCATCCAGATGACTAGGCAGAAAATCCTCATGTAAAGCAACAAAATGACCAAGGAAGGTACTGTATGTAATGTTGGAGTTAAGAATGGGAAACCAAAGGATACAGCCTTGTCCTGAGGCGATCTTGAGGACTTCCAAAGCTTGGAAGCAGCCCATTAACCCTGGAACTTAAAGAAAAGTGGAACATTTTGCATTTACACAGGCTGTGCTCTGTACAAAGTTAATGGTTTCTGGGAAAGTAAGGGGACAAGACTCACCCACTCCTAACACCCCTCCGTCAGAACAGTTGGTCACTGTCTCTGGGGGAGGCGGCACTGGGTACAGACATCTGTAGCAGGGGCCTCCACAGTAGTTATATACCGTCAGCTACACACACACAGAGCAAGAAGGATTTTACGCTGTTTAAGTAACATTATAAATCTAGAATGGCTGATGGACTCCTGCCACATTGATGCAAGAATGAGGCCTTTCTACCTTACCTGCCCCTCCATTCTCAGGGCACTTGCTGACACCAGAGGCTTGCCACTGAGCACGCAGGCATCATTCACCAGATAACGAGTGGGGACATTGTCTGAACAATCAGCCACAATGTCGTATATGAGGACAGCGAAGTCAAGGTGTTCATATCATGGGTTAGTCACATTCCCCAACTGAATATCTAAAATTCTCTTCATGCAATATAAGCAATCACAGGCCTGAATAAGACTTGATAGAAGTCATGACAAAGAATTAGCCAGTGGCAGGTCTGGGTCACAGATGTAGGTCGAGGACTGTGCAGCAGGATACTGTTGAATGAGTTGCAAGGCGTTCTCCGGCGAGAGCTGCAGGTGGTAGGGAATACACTCCACTGTTGAGTTCAACCTGCAGACATAAAGTCGCATTCAAAAACATCACTTAGTTTCCTAAGAAGTCTGGTTTGGTCCTCCATAATTAGCAGCTTTAATACTAACAAAATAGTATTTCCATCAACCGTCTTAAAACAAATATCAGGGCCATATTGGTGGTTTGGTTTGAACTAAGAACAAACCACAAAACGACAACATGTGAGTTTTGAATCTGACATGGGACCTGAGTCACATGTACGCCCCCATTCTTTTCTCTCCCTGCTAATCTTAAAGACATATATTATCACTCAAGACTCTTGCGTTGAAAGTTGTATAATGTAAATTATTCATAAAGTATCATTAATGAACAATTAACAATGAAAGTAAGAGGGTGGTAGTGTGTGTGTGTAATGTGTGACACAGCATCTGAATGCTGCACAAGGTATTTGGTAGTCAGAGAAATGGCGCACCCATGTGGCCGTGGCTATATAATGTGTACACTAACCACAGTAGGCCCACTGTGAGGGAGAACGGCACCAAAAACAGCTGTCTCTAAAATAACATGTTTACACAATATTTGCAGACTGGGGAGAAATACACAACCAAATATAACCTGTGGTGAGACTGGAAAGCGCCAGCATGCATTATACAGCAACCAAAGGGTCACAAAAAACACAGAAATACACCAATTATCATAGTTAGGGTTACAGAACATTTACTAATAATATCAAAATACTAACTTCTCTGTTCCACGTCTGTTTGTGCAGGAATACATTTCTGAAATGCTCTCAAAACACTTTTGTTCTCCTAAATGTTATTGGTATAAAGGTGCTTTTGACCTCTATGTACTGTACTGCACTGTACTCCAGTGTGTGCAGGCGCCAATCAGTACCTTTTAACTGCACTGGCAGCAGAGAGAGCCTTGGCCTGGTCCTGGTTCTCCTCCCCATGAAGCACCTGTCTGTGCAGGTTACTGAGCTCCACCTCGTCATAGTCCAGCAGGCCCAGGCGCCCTGCAGAGACACAAAGACAGACAGGTCAGTCAGAAAGGCTTTGGCAAAAAATGTTAAACCCTGATAACAGTTGCGAACCATAAAGTTAAACTCCAAAAACCAGGGTACACATTTTACAAAGTGTGACTTTGTCTGGCACATTTTTAAATCTATAGTTCTTGATCGTTGCCTTTTCTCAAATTTTGTATCTGCTAACCACTGAACACATTCAGTGACTCTGCCCTTCAACAGTACGCTAATGTTACACTACACAAACTCCTATACCCCTTCAGCTTTCCCAGTTTTCCCCAGTTAGTTATACAGCCAAAATATAGTTGAAAGTTCACCTGAGGCAACAGGTAGTATAATTCTGACCGCAAAAGAAAAACCTATCCACAAATTAAATTGAAAGCTTGTCTCTTTACCTAAGTTTTCCCATTGTACCTGATTTAATTAATTAAACACCACTAAAAATGGGTAATGTGATATGTTTCTTTAACGTGTTTCGTTAACGATTTTATTTGTGCGTCACAAGGTCACACTGAGTGTTAACCAACTAGATTACCTACCGATGCCTGCTGCTGCAAGATACTGTGCCAGGGGGCAGCCCAGTCCTCCACAGCCCACAACCAGCACTGAGGTCTTGGATAAGTTCAGCTGACCTGTGGACAATCAAGATTCACTCTGTTGTGTTCAGTCAGGCCACGAATCTCACCTGACAGAATGCTTACTGTACTGTATATCAGAACAACACTGTCCGTACCTCGTACACCCAGCTCAGGCAGAAGGAGCTGTCTGCTGTACCGCATGATGTCCTCATTGCTGAGGGCTGGTTTGGCTTTCAGGGGGGTTAGTGGTGTCACTTTGTCAAACAGCTCCTGGACTGAGGTATGGCTCTGACATCACAACGGGGAGGGATTATCATACAAAATGTCCAAAACTTTAAAGTTTAAAGAGGAGCTTTGAACCATGTGGCATCACAGCCCTCAACAATCTGCCTCTATAACAATATGAGCTACATTTATATTTATATATCTTTACATATGTCTACTGCACATACTGTATGTCTGAAATAAGGAGCTATTTGGGAAAAGCTCTTCATAGGGAAGGATTTAAGTGGCTTGTAGTGTGCTTATCTAGCATTTCAGATTGAATCAGTTAAGTGTGCTCTATTTCTTTTGAATAATGCAGATTTATTTTGGATGATAAAAGGCATTTATGTGTTTTAGCATGTTTTCCATTGATCTATTTGGTAGCTCAAAGGCATCTGAATCTATGAATGTAGCATTCCAAGACGAAATATACACATTTTATAGTATAGACGTGTATACTACAGAGCCCCCCAAAGGGTCACTTTTTTGAGGACTATTTTGGCGTCATCTCGCAATATGTTTAGCTTTCCCTCACAATACGTTTTGCATTAGCTTATCTCGCATTAAGTTTTGCGTTCCGACTGATGACAGAAACAGCTAGTGTGTTGGTCCAGTCCTGCTGTAACACACTGTCAGTTCAGGGAAACACTGCAGATGCTACAGAATGGAGAGATGATGTGACACATTCTGTATTTACTGTTCATTACTACAACAGCAACAGCCAAAGCTATGTCATCCTATGGCTGAAGTCATAATCACAGCTGCTGTACAGTCTGTCTCGATCAGCCTCGGCAGATGTCAGTGAGAGAGCTGGGTCACGAGCTCTGCTAGTTTTCTATCCAGCTGCAGCGGTAGAGACTCGCGCCTGAGCAGCCACAGCTGAAGGTGAGCCCACAACCAGCGGCGGTCTCCAGCACAGTACACGATACTACATCATAATGCAGCTCGGACTTTCTCTGTCGAGCAGAAGGGGTGCGAAACGGTAAAGCAAAATAACGTTATTGCGAGGCAACGCAAAAGTAGTCTTCAAAACAAATCTCGCTGTGAGCCTTGGTGCGCTCCGTAGACTTCGGTACCTTTTCCAGTCGTGCCAGTTTATTCTTCAGAGCAGCAATCTCGTTCTCTTTCTCTTTGAGCTGCGCCTTCAAGCAGCACACCTCCTGAGCCATGGCTGCTGCCACGAAGAAAAGACGTGCAGTTAAAACGATGCTACAACTCCAATCTAGCTACAATGTAACTGTGTGACCTGGAACATGTTGACGCATGAAGCACACGGCACGCACTTCCGGGTTGACCACGTGACAATGAAACCACGTGGTAGGTGACGTACGAAGCGCTGGTCTTTTTTTTCCCCCGCAAAAAAGATATTCAATAAATAAGTAAACTAATATTTAATTCTATGATTTACTGAGATAAATAAAATACAGTTATTGTACCGCATTAAAGCTCGTATACTACACAATGACCAAAGCACGTGTTTCTATATAAGTAAATAACTGCTATAACTGTATAACTGCAAGAATGATATCTTAAAAGATATTACTTATGGTTGTTTTTTCTTATTTGTTAAATATAAAGCTCCCATTTAAATGTTGAGCAGTGGCTAGAAGACACAGTGGGTCCAGTCAGAGTATGTCTTGTAAATCTGGCGGCGTGTTGTTGAAAATGAGCAATTATCAGAGGAATATGTGGGGTCACTATGTCATTATTGTTCACAGACCGCCATGTGGTTCACACACACACACACACAGACACACAAACACACATAGCGGTGTAGTGACGCGCTGTGGTTTAGCGAGCCTCGGGTCCTCCCTCCTGCTTTTCACATGATCTGTAAGCTTTCACAGAGGAGAGACAGGAATGTGGAGAGGAGCGACAACAGCGACGGCTGAGCGAAGCCACAGTCCCTCCATGATGCGTTTATTTTACTCTGTGGCTATCTGGGTGACATTCATCCACTGCACCAATGGAATCCCCTGGACACAAGAGAAGGTAAATGTCATAATTTGGTTGTCTCAACATATTGTCAGCCTGTATTTAGAAAAGCGTCTCCAAAAGTGAAACCATTTTACAAACTTGCCACATGCAGTGTTTTTACAATTCTATTGTTTTGTAATCTACTTTTGGCAAGGCTGAAATTAGTGCTCGCAATTGTTGATTAACTCAAAATATCTTTTTTACTTTTTACATTTTTTAAGCATCTGAACCCAATATCCTGAATTGTTTTGTGAGAAAATTATTTGAATTGTATGAAAAATAATTCAATTAAATTGTGTTTATATTGTGTCTGTTTGTGTGTGTGTGTGTGTGTGTGTGCATGTGAGATTACCAGCATTTAGACTGTTCATTCTGAGAAAAGGAAAACTTCTCAGATTCAGTTTTGATAGACATAATATATGTATATATTCATTCATGATATTCTAACAACCTCTGCACTGTTTCCCCGGCACTGTTGTGTAATTCTCCTGAGATGCACCTGGGTATGCCTGGCCATTCACGTTCCTCATTTATGTTCTTCTTCTCCTTTCCTCTTTGCCTAGTTGCTATGGCAGCACAGTCATCACCATTGATCCTCCAATTGCAGGTCTTGGTATTTATAGAGCTTAAGTGGACCCCCTTTTAACCCTCTCTGAGCCCTGTGCGCCCCAGCTCTTTGGATAACTATGTTCAGTCAGTGTGACCACATAATTGTACCTTCGGCCATTCTGTAATTATAGGACTGATGTACGACTCAGTCAGTATGGGCCCAACTCACACCGTGAACAGGTTTTGTGAGTGAATGTTTGTGTTTTAAAGACCAATCGATCAATCGGTTGATCAAAAAATATTCTACAAAATATGTGTAAAAAATATGGATTTTAAGATCCCAATATGCTTCTAATTTCCACCACATTACCAATTAAGGACTACCCAGAGGGCCTATTATTGGAGAGGCTGGAGCAGTGTTACAAACAGGCTTTGACTATGCTCTGATATGCTCTCTGTCCGTCTACTCAGTTCAGTTTGTAACCAGGACAACTGCGGTTCTCAGCAGGTGAACTTTGAAACCAAGTGAAGAATGAAGGGCCGTGGGATCGGAGGATCAATATGTTTTTTTAACCCGTGGCTGTAATTTAGTACGCTCTGAATTCACCCTTACAGCTTGAAACCTGCAACCAACTCCATGTTGTTATTCCTTAAACTGCACAAACTGTTTGGTTTGCCTAAAGAGAGTAATAGTGTGGTAACAAATAACCTTCCTGCTTTTCTAAAGTAGCCCTTGTGTGTATTTGAAGCCATTCAATCAATGTCTATTCACACTGGCCTTGAGTCTCTCTCTGAGGAGGTGTTAGAGTGAACGTCACAGCTCATCTAAAACACAATGTTTGATACAAACCTATCACGAGATCAAATTGTTGCTTTCTTATGCAAACATACTGTACGGCTTTTTTAAGACATTGTTATGTAGGTGATATTACTGTTGCTGACTTTCTGTTGAACTTTTGAAATAAGATATTGCACTGCTGGCACACCTAGTGAGTGGTTTCCGGTAATATGAGACAGTGCTGTGACACACTAAAATACTGTATGCTGTGTGTCATCTACATTGTTGCTCAATTTAAATGCATCATCGTAAGACTTCCCCTGTTCTTTCATGGCAGAAGCTGTCTGGAAATAGCAGTAAACATTGCTTAATAATACATGTTTGCAACATGCAGTGATGAACAGTGTCAGTATGATATGATCACAGTACTGATCTTTACTTTCCATATGATTACCTTGCAATAGTCTTTCTAAACACACTTAATTTCTTCCTCACTATTAATTGAAAACCAATGCTTTCTTTTCTCATCCCTTTTGTATTACGTTGTTTGGTTCCACTGGTTCTGTTCAGCTCCACCACCGAGCTCTCACTCTGACACAAGATGAGATCCGTACCGCCCTGTCTCACACTGACCTGGAGCAGATGTGGCAGAGGGACCTGAGGCCACTGCTGGTTACCAGGTACCCAGGCTCTGCAGGCAGCCAGGCCGTGCAGGAGGTGAGTTTATGTGCAGGGTAACATATCATGGTCAGAAAACATGTAACTTCCCCACTACCACCCATCAAACATGCACTGTGTCATGATACACAGCTTTGTGATAATAAATGTCAAGAAACATGTCAAAATCCTGTTACTTTACCTCTTGGAAAACGCTAAAGGCATAGATAAGCAACTGATGTCACACTGGTTTATACTTGTGCGTGAATGCTCTACATTTTATGCCCCAATATGTTGTTTCAGTAGGAAATGTAACCAATTCAGGAAGTTATCACAAAATGCTATTTCATTCCTGAAAAATCAACAAGCAACAGGTCTTATCAGGAAAGTTTCTTTTTTAGAAGTTTAACTGCCACAGACGTAGGTCAGCTGATTAGTGAGGTGGTGATAAGGTGAGATACGGACTACTAACAAGCCATCTATGTGTGTGTGTTCGCAGCATATCAAAACAGTCCTCGGTTCCCTCGGAGCAGGCTGGGAAGTGACGGAGGATAAGTTTATGTCACAAACACCCTATGGCATCCTGCCCTTCACTAACCTAATTGCCACCCTCAACCCATCAGCCAAGCGCCGCCTGGTGCTGGCCTGCCACTACGACTCCAAGTACTTCCCACCACAATGGCACGGGAGGGAGTTCCAAGGCGCCACTGATTCTGCCGCTCCCTGTGCCATGATGCTGGAGCTGGCACGAGCTCTGGATGAAGAACTGAAGGCTCAGAAGGTGGGGACCTTGCATGTGACTTAAAGCTGCAACATACTATAAGTTACAAGGGTATATTATACATTACTGGTCTATCTGTCTGTCTGTGTGCATATATTTTTCAATGATAGTCAGGCCATTTGGGGGGGTGTTTTAGTTTTTGTGGTTGTGGCCAGCACTGACTGTGTGGCCATGAATCACAGGAAAGTCATACAGCAACAACACCAAGGCAGCAAGATCTAGGAAAAACAAGGCCACACATGTGGCAGACAAGACCAGTTCAAGGAACTGGGTAAACATCACTGTAGATTTTCTTCATGTCACTCGAACATGAGAAACGATATCACTCCAAGTGTTGGAGTGGGTAAGAGGAAAGAAGGTGGCAGTAACAACACATTTCCCAGACTAAGGCAAGTCTAATATAAAGGATAAGGCTGGTGTTATCTGTATTTTTCTTATTGTCAACAAATTCCATGAAAAAAACAAAAAACTAAACCAATTAGTCCTTCTACTACTACTACTCTACTACTTTCCAACTTTCTTTGCTGTCTGTGGCACACCGAAGGTCACAAATCTAAAGACAGAAATTTGTTTGCTTAGGGACCAATCTCAACTGCGGATGAATACACTTAGTGCACTGTGTGGCTCACTGACATGTTTTTAACAGGCTTCAGCTACTCAGAAAACACTCGTTAGCAGGATTAATTAATTCATTCATTAGTCTTTTTTGACAATAACAAAAATCCAGAATGCTTTATTTTCATTGAGTCAGTCAATAAGAGGTTTTGCTAAATCAAAGTGAAATGTGTGTATCACTTTGTAGGTGATGGCCTAAGAAAATCTCTACATCTAATTATTTTTTCATATTTGGTTATTGATTTATTTACAAGTTTATTTGACAGGGTCCATATATAATGCACATACATTTCAATACAAATGTGTTGCATTATACAGAGATATAGCTAAAAGCTCATTTTCATCCCCAGACAGTATGTACATTACATACAACAAGCATTATAAAATACTGTACACTACGTACATAGTCACAGGATGCATATGGAATTTACAGAACAGTTGTGATTGTTTGATTAGTTAATAACGATTAATGAGGTTAAAATTAATGATTGCATTCTTGATTCTCCTTGATCCACCATTGTAGCATGTATGTATGAACACTCACTGTCAACAACAACATTTTAACATTTTGCAAAAGCAATAATTATTTGTTCAGTTTTATAGGAATTAACACACATTTGCCACAAACAATGTCTAATTGCTCCACAAACAAGTGATTCATAAGGAAAACACTTGGTATTCATGTAGCTTGCTCCTCTGCCCTTCTCCTGTTTCACAGTTGAGCTCAGACCCCTGTCTATCGGGTGGACAGTGACAGGGCCTGTGACCCAGGGAGATCAGCCAAGGGACATGTTTATCAGACTGGGCTGTCTGTCACAAAGGTCACTGTGGGAATAGGAATCACATTGAATACAAATACATTAGCTGCCATGGAGGCGGACACATAATCAATATAGCTGATAAAGCTGATAAATGACCATTGCGGAAGCACATTTTTTTCAAAAGTGTTGCAAAACTAAATAATCAAATGAATATTTCACAAACAAAAAAAAAAAACCTGACCGCTTTTGTGTCACTTTTATCTCAAAACCACTAGGGGGCAGCAAAACTCTGGGAATGCAAACTGGTATCCTCTTCTTACCTCCCATGTAGAGCTCCAGTCCCGACTTGACCCTGCAGTTGCTCTTCTTTGATGGAGAGGAGGCTCTTTTCCAGTGGACCTCTACAGACTCCCTGTATGGTTCTCGCCACCTGGCCCAGAAGATGGAGACCACCCCACACCCCGCTGGCGCCACAGACACCAACCAACTGCACGGCATAGTACGCCACAGTTTTACTCACTTTTTACATTAGCGTAATCACTTAATTGCAGCCAAGATCATCCCTTTGTTAGCCCACATCAGTTTCAGTCCAATCTGTTTAGCCCTGATCTCCTCTTCCACTCACAGCCCACACAGACACCTCAGCAGGGGACGTGCATGTCTTAAATAGTTATGTATTTCCCGGAAATCTCAAATCAAAAAGCCACCCATTTGCATCATCTGGGATGCTTGGGTGTCTTGATATCAAACGTCATTTATTATACAGTCTATGATAACACGATGTCACATTAATTGGTATGTGTTTCTGTATCGTAGCTGTGGAGAGATAGTGCAGCTGTTTATCAACAAATGTAGACAGATTCCTGTGTGGACAGACAGAGATAAAGCAGACAGTATCTGAGAGTTTCTCATGAGAACTCACCAGCATCGTGTCCCGCCCACCCTCTTCTCCCGCAGGATCTGTTTGTGTTGTTGGATCTGATCGGGGCTCCCAGTCCACGCTTCGGCAACCATTTCCCCAGCACAACATACTGGCTGTCCAGACTGCAGAGCATTGGTGAATAATCAAATGTTTGGCTGTTATTGTTACTGTTTACTTTAACAGAGTCACTTTAATCACCAGTCATTAATACATTAATCATATTCCAGACAGTCATCGTACGGAGGCCAATGTAGCAACTGTGCTGCTGACAATCAAATTATTGCACTGTTGTCACACTAAAAATCTTACTTTCTGTGCTGTTAAGACAGCACTGTAAACATTTGTTTAGTCTAAATTGCTAATAAAGCATTAGATGCCCTGAAAACCTATTTTCTCAATCAGCTTCTTTCTATGTGCGATAAGGTGCTACATTAACATAATATTTTCTGCCAATGTTAGAATAGTTTTGGTTATTTAACATAACGTGTTTTCGTCCTTGCTTTCCTCAATTTTTTCAAGTGGGTGAAGTTTTGTTTGAAAAGGTGATGTCACGTATGTCCGTGCACCAATCAGGATTTACCAACATTTGAATCAAAATGTGATGACAGTTGTGAGGTTGTTTGCTTATGTTACCAGCACTGTCAGTCAAAATGGGTCAAACCACAGCCACATAGTCCTGATGAAGAACACCAGCTAATTCTTAATAAATAATACCCAAGGATGTTATTTTCTTTAACCTGAACTAACTGATGCCCTTTTTACTCTTTGTCCTCCATCTTCTATCCTCAGAAAAGCGGTTACACTCCATGAACCAGCTTGTGGATCATCCTAACAGCATGCAGTATTTCTGGCCCAATCACCCTGTTGGCCACGTAGAAGATGATCATATACCATTCCATACCAGAGGTATGCACCTAGTAACACAACTGCTGCAAATTTGATTACACATATTGTGTAGCTCTGTCGGGTGATCCTCATCCTGTGCCTCTCTGTCAGGTGTACGTATCCTCCACCTTATCCCTTCGCCCTTCCCGTCCGTGTGGCACTTGTTTGATGACAACGAGCAGAACCTGGATCGCTCCACCATTCAGAACCTAAACAAGATCCTGCAGGTTTTTGTTCTGGAGTACCTCAACGCCAGACCCACCATCCCTTCAAACCCACAGAATGCCCCGTAAAAAGTATACCCCAGCATACCATTTGACGACTTTCTTTCTTTTGATGCTTCGTTTCACAGTAGTACAGATCTTCTTATAGACTGAAAGAATACACTGTATTTAACCTAATACACCTAATAATTGAGATGCGAGGTTGAGACTCAACTCTGCACATCAGGTAGATGCCAACTGCTGAAAACATGTTACATAGAGAATATGTTTAGAGATGTATGATTTCATCTACACGGACAAGTACATTTTTTATTTTGAAATATTTGTCTAAACATATTTTGGCTCATGTAAGTAAATGTGAAATGTATTTTCTTTCCAAATGGGTTCATGAGAGACTTAAAGACTCTGAAGCTTCGTCTTGCTTTCACGCCCTAAGTCCCAACAAGACCAGCACACAGGATCGTCTGTGTATTTTACAACACTGCTCTCTTTATATCAGCTTAAACCCCTTGTTTACACTGTGAGGAGACATCTTAGTGTCAGTGTTAATGTCTAGGATCTGGTGCCTCAAAGACCAGTGCAGAGGTAAAAGAAATAACAAGTGTGAGCAGTTAAAAATGCTATGACACCCTTTATTTTACAAAGTTTCCCGTCGACATTGAAATACAAACATGAAATGATCACCAAACACTTGCTTATAGTCCCAGAATGCCTGATAAGCTATGTTGTGTGAAAAATATATACAATATGGCCACCCACATGATGCTACCATATGAGGCAGAGTATATGGCAACACACATGAGACGGCGTCACACTGTGTGTCTTAGCTACAGGGTATGTGACATTTCCTCTCCTACAGTGAAGTACTGTTCATTGCTTATAGAGAAAACCTGTCAGGGGCAGGAAGTGGGTTTATTTGTATTACAACATCTTTAGCCCTTCATATCCTGTCATCTTAGATAGTGAAGTGGATAACTTCCTGTGCTGATGTTTCACATGCCTACCTTTGTTTATATGACATTATTAGCCAGATTTAAATGCAGATCCCAGAATAATATACAGAGCCAAAACTGGACTTCCTGTATTTTGAGGCTGAAATAAATGTTGATTCAGAATACAAGGGAGATCATACAGAGTTTGTTTATCTTTACAAGTCTTTGTTTCACTGTGGATACAGAAGTAGCTGATGCTTGGTCATTGTGATTATCTAAGGTGACCTTTTGAACGAGGAAGTGTTTTTTCTGTAATTCTAACCTAAGACAACAAGAACAGCCAATAACGTTCTTCCAGTTTTACATCTGGTGCTCAGGTCTTTCTTCCTCCCTCAGCCTTAAAGCTCGGGCCCTCTCTGCCTCAGCAGACCAAACACGCCTTCCATCTCTCCGCCTCACCTCGACAACAATCCCATGATTCACTTAATCCTATCGGGGAGGACCTCCCCTGAATTCCACACCACCCATATCCCCTTAAATCCAGCCCGCTCCCATGAGAACTGAACGTGGCTCTGAGTCTCCCGTTTGCTGCAGTGAGAAGTGTTTGTGATGCCTGGCAACAATGTACACCAACATTCTGTATATCTTTCTTTGAAGGAGATTACGTGCTTCAAAGGCCATGAGTCATCTGAGACTGCAAAGTGTTGTATAGTTTCCATCCAAACTCCTGAGAGCTGAGAAATCTGTGTGTTTTGAAATGCTCACTTAAATGACCTGCAGTGACTTTGCGTCTTTTCTGTTTTTTGTCTTATACTGTGCTAATCACACTCATCCTCACTTCTGTCGTTCTTGTTTCTGTCAGCTCGGTGTTTTCTACAAAAGCTTACCTCAGGCATTCTACCTGTCAGTCATCACCAGAATAACTTGGTTAAGATACAGTGAAAAGAATATCTTTAATCATCTTTAATCTAAACAAAGGACTCTTACTCAAAATATGTCGTGGTTCAGTCCAACCAGCAGGGAAACCAGCATGTTGGAACAAGGAAAAAGAAGAGAAGAAGAACAAACTGTTGTATGGCACTTTATTGGGGCTTCCAGTATTTTCTTTTGCCTGACAGCAAATTGATGCGTGCCCAGGTTTAATAACAGCCGAGCTTTAATCTGCAGCTGATTACAGTGCAGAGTAAACAACAGCTTCCAGCTGTACAGTAATGGAGTGATGGGAAGAGCCGGGACTCTCCCATGCAGGACGTGTTTCAGATTGTTAATTCAATTCAATTTTATTTATATAGCGCCAAATCAAAACAAAAGTCAGCTCATGACACTTTACAAATAGAGCAGGTCTAGACCGACTCTTTATAATGTTATTACAGAGACCCAACAGTTCCCACCATGAGCAAGCACTTTGGCGACAGTGGCAAGGAAAAACTTCCTTTTAAGAGGCAGAAACCTCGAGCAGAACCAGACTCCAGGTGGGGGGGTCATCTGCCTTGAACGGTTGGGTTTGAGAGAGAGAGAGAGAGAGAGACATAGAGAGGGAGGGAGAAAGATGATAGATGTAGAGACACAGACAGACAGACAGACAGACAGACAGGCAGCACTAGCAGTAGAAATAGCAGCTATAATTATAATAATAATGGAAATATGACTGATAATAGTAGTTACATCTGTAATAATAGCTGAGATTAATAATAGCAATAACAGCTTTAATAGTAACAGAACTACGACTAAACATAATAACTGTAGTGATGAGAGTCAGGCAGGCCCATGGCGGCAGCACCCAGGCCTACAAGGACCACGATCCACAGGAACCTGTTCGAAAACAATAAGCCAGGAAAGGTTACTTAATGTTAAAAGCCTTAATAATAATATAGCCAATACATGCCGGAGTTGCAACACTTACAACGCGTGAAATAGCTATTCATTAAAAGCAACCTTTTTATTTTGATATACTTAATCTGGTAGCTGTGTAGCAGCTAGCTGTTGCCACACAATAAACCTGTACAGATGCTCTCACCAATCCTGGTCTACATCATGTCACATATAGTTTATATCACCGTATCAGCAAGAGAGAAAAGATGATTTTTGGTCAAATGTATGAATTCTTTATGGTCATACATCACATATTGTCACTTTTTTACATTACAAGAGTGTCATCTTACTGTTCAGAAATTTAAATTATCACAAAATTAATAACTGGGCAGCCTGCTATTACTTGACTTGCATTGAAGCAAATTACCAGCAGAGAGCAGCGGTGAGTCACATTCAGTTTAGTGGAAAGAAAAAGTCCCTGCTGCTTCTGATGTTTTTCTTACATGATATTACATCTTGGGGAATGCAAATATGGTTGAAGAAATTCCGCTAATATCACACTAATAACTTGGTGTCATGTCAGTAAAGCGTTAACAGTGTGCTACGACCCATACATATACACAAGTAAGATGTTTAATACACACTGTACAAAAATATGCACAGATATTTAACTGTGACCTGCCATTTAAACCATGTTGACAGACTTACAGAATGATCTAAGTTTTCCTGCATAACTGTTTTTTCGGGAGCAACAAAATGTAAACTGGGAAGCACACTGTTTGATATGTACACGCCTCCAGTTTCAAATGAGTGCTTTGAACACGCAGAAACTACCAACATCACACGATACATTCGGGTGCTCTCCGTAAACTCCTGTTTCCATGTCCCAGTGTGGTAAATACCATAGACCTTTGGATGTTCAAGTGGTTTTGGTCAAAAATAATTATATAATTGGCTGTTACAAAAACATTGAAAAAAAACAACATTTTTTGGCTTTGGACGAAAATGGGGAAATGCATCATTGTAAGAATTGGTTTTGATAAGTGTGCACAATTGTGAAAATATCAATACATAATTATTCCAATAAAATATGAATAAAATTAAACAACATTAACTATGAAATTACTCAAGTTTACATGTGTCTGAGAAAAGAAAGTTATCTTAGGGCTTGCTAGGTTGTTTTTTTTTTCTCTCGCCCGAGTAGTGAATTTACCCAGTATTCCCAGCAGCACTTAAATGCAGCATTGATCCCAGACCGGGCTGAGAGGAGCTGCGGGGAGATCAGACCAGCCTCCTCTTACGCGTCCACAGAGTTGTGTAGTGAGTGAACACAAACGGACGAACAGCACCGACCTGTTGCGAAGAATGTGACAGCATTTTTTTTTAATTTAAACTATAGAACTGCGTCGCCAAACTTTGGCACATTTTGGTCTAAGTGACTGTGTTAAAGAAGCCATGGAGCCGATAACGAAGTGGACGCCAAAGCAAGTTGTCGACTGGATGAAAGGTAACGTTAAGTCTGGAGCACTTTGCGTGTTAACGTTAATTTACATTATTTTTTACACAGAAACAATAGCACATTAGCGACATTTCTGCTCTTTAAAGGCTTCTCTGTCTCAACTCAGAGTCGTTCCTCAGTTATCTCGAGCTGGTTTCGTAGAAACTGCTCCTGAGAGTCAACATACCTCCACCGAAGCGCTTAACAATGGGGCTGCATTTTCTTTTACTCTCACGTACAGATGTTCGCAAGTTCAGCAGTTTCGCTTAAACTAGCTGTGTAATCCGTCCCTTTGATACGGCTGCTAAACTGCTGCTTATTGCGACGTTTGAATTGTGTTGCGTGTTACTCTTTTGCCCTGAGTGACAAACAGTAGCTGACTTCTACACTACACTGAGGGTAAAGAAATGTTTGAGTCAGTCCCAAATACACTTGTTTCCATTCGTTTCTATGTCAGAACTCTCAAAGTCAGTAACACGTTATAGCACAGACACTTAAGGTCCAGGGTCTCCAAACTGAAACCAGTGTTGTTGTCTAACCTAATTAGTGAGGAATGACAGTGAGCACTCACCCTCTCATTGGTTTTGATTAAGTAATACTGATGTGTAAGAAGCACTCATTTTAATGTTGACCTCAGTTTTGAAATCACTGTCCTATGGTGTCTCAAACTTGCTCCCTCTAAGGAAGTCAAAATGATTGGAACTCCATCAATCATTTTGCTGTTTTAGTGCGTTTTAGGATCTGACACGCCATAAAAACTCATACCAGTTTCAGGCTGAGAGGAATGCTTGCTATGGCCATGACATCATAACGCTTTGAACCTGAGTTCAGTCACATCATAGCTGTGTCTGGTGAGTGATAGCAAATGGTATGTGGAGTATGGATGGAAGTAGTCAGTGTTATTGTTCCAAACACATAAAGAAAAGTGAAGTGTGTGTATATTATACAGCAAAAGGAGTAATGGGCTGTTTATATGGCCAGCAGTGGGACTAAGCTGTTTGTCTTTGCTTCACTGTCAAGGACATTTGGAAAACCAAAACAAATCATAGGTGACTTCCTTTTTAAAATCAGAATTTGTATCTCAGGGCAAGTTCTTTTCTCGTTATTTGGAGCTATGACGGTGTTGTAGAGCAGTAACTGCTGATTGGGGCATGCCTGCCAGTGCTAATCTATGGTTGGGAAGCTAAAGGGGATTGTGCAGGGGTTAGTTTCAGTGTGTCCAGTGAAAAGAGCCCTGCCAGGGCACACATGGATGGAGGATTAGTTGTCTACACAGGCCCCGTTGCCGTCAGTCAGTCTCCTGTAAATCTGACTCAGCGGTTGTCTCTGTGGGTCTTAACCAGTGGATTTGCAGACCACTACAAACATGGTAGAAGTGAACTAACTGAAATGACAGCGGGCCATTCATGGGAATGTTTCATTTATCCCTGTCACATTCAAACCCAATGCATGAACATGGGGTGTTGAACACAGGGTCAACTTACATTTCACCATTCATACCAAGTGATGGGTAAATACAAGGTCATTCTGTCATGAATTGAAAGTGGTCACTTGTGATTCAACAAAGCAGATGATGCAGCTTTGCACAGTCATCCCTGAAATTTAACTTTCCTCACTGTGGTATAGCAAGGCTAAATAGCCATTTGCTTTGGTTAGAGGCGTTGTCAGTGAGTGTAGACTACAATTACCTTGCAAGAAATTGGATCTGCCTTTAAGCACTCGGAGCCACAAAACAAATAAAGCTCTCAACTAAAATTCAAAATACAGCGCTGCTTGTTGTCATCATTTAAACTACTCCACAGATCACAGATTGGTCTGACTTCCAGCTGCAGGGTCAGTCCAGTCTTTATGAATGTTTTCAGGACTAATATCTTGAGGTGAAAATTTAGCTTATGCAATTAAACATGAAATTAACCTAATTTGTCTTTAACAGGGCATATTTTCTTAATTCTGTAAACTTTTCAAAAGTATCAGCTCATGCTCCACAATAGTGTGTAAGAAAAGCAAAGTATGTGGCTAAGAGTCACCAACCGTGTCCATGGAAAACAAAAGACCATGTGTTGTCCTCAGTGACTGCTGTACAGTACACAGCCACAATATAACATGTTACCACTGATGTTGTTTGACTGAAGATCGACTTGTGTAATCCCTTTCATACCAAAGACAAGCAGCATCAAACCAAAGTTTAAACCCATGTAGAGAGTCAGGTCATGGCCTCATGTTGACCTCTTCACACCAAGGGCAAACACGGGTGTTTCCAGAGTTGTTGCGCCTGCGTCAAAGAGGTAAAATTACTCTCAGAAAGCACCGTATGAAGACCTTCACTCTCTTTGGCCCCAGGTTGTTTTCCTCGCTAGGACAGGGACTGTTTTTGTGTATTGAGGCAGTTGTTAATCACTTGCATTGTTCAAGGAGATCAAGCAGTGGTTGGTGGATGTTTATTGCGAGTGAAAGGGCGTTTGGTTCTTTCAGTTCAAACACTGTTTTTTGTTTGGGGACTGGAGATGCCCTGAAGCACATTTCCTTCACCACAAGCTCTGATCTTCCAGCTGGACCTGTGGTGTCGTGTGATTGGTATTCCATATGTCATGTGTGGGACTACTCGCCCTGGAGGGAAACATGCACTTTTCTAATGACAGTATAGATCTCACAGCACAAAGTTTTTTTACATCAGTAACTTGATTAAATTCTGGGTTTGTTGTGACACTTTCAAACTTAAATTATGGTTAGATGTGAAGAAGTATGTCCATGGACGTTAAGTTAAGACAGTGACCCACATGCCCATGTTCACAAAGTGAAAAGTTTAAGTCATATGCTGCTAGTCGTTTTCCAAATATAGTCCTGATTCCACATGGGGCAATGCTGCAGCTGAGAAGGGCTGGCACTGTTCAGGGGATGTTTAGCTCTAACTCAGCTGAATAGTTTCTCATTTACCAAACATACTTTTTTTTTCTCTTCCCAACTTGTCCACCTTTGTAGTTACTTGCAGTAAGGCTGCCAAGTTTTAACAAGGCATCCCAAACATGCAAACCTGCACAACTACTGTCTGACTGAGTGGCTTTTATCCAGTCCAGACTCTGCAGTTCAGTACACGTTGGATTCTTCTAGAGTTAAATACTGGCTCATCAAATTTCAAAGCCCTGTATCTGGACAGGGATTAGTCGCGTGAATATTAGTGATGCATTTATTTTGAGCAAGAGGCCATGATGAAAGTCCTGCTGATCTAGTGGCCTATATCTATCACATACCCCTTTCAGACCAAACAGCCCTGTTTGGCACACATCTATACAAGGCCTGGCTCTATTAGCTAATCAGTGATGTGTATGGAGCTACAGTTGCAGATGTGTGTCTTGTGTGTGAGCATTACCCATAACCAGAAGTCTGATATAAATGGTCAGATGTAGGTTGAACACGTGTTCCTTCCCACGTTATACAGCAGGTTTGTTTGATGCCATGTGGATGGAAACACAAGAGTAGTAACAAGCGTGTGTGTGTGTGTGGCTGTATCCAGCCTCTCAAATAGCACCAAAGTGCCAAGAAGGCAATTAGCTTGTCAGAGAGGTGTCAAACATGTGCCAAATGCGCTTTTGTCTTTGACCAAGTGTGTGCTCGGAAAATAACATCACTCTGTCTGAGTCTGCACATGCTGAATGACTCCAGTGATTGGTACCTTCAGCAGCCTTATCTGTAGAGATGATAGTGAGGTGTGGGCAATGATGGCCCATGATCCTTATCTGGCTAAATCGGAGACTTCCTAAACTGGAGTGTGAACAGACGTTGTGTAGACATCTCACCCTTATTAAGGCATCCACTGACTCTGTTTTAGTGTCGGCTCTATCGGACAAGTGGAGTTCTATGTTTGGATAGCCTCCTCAGGCATCATTAATCCATTTTAGCAACACTTTCACTGTAGGCTGTGTGTATATGCATCAGGGAGGACAGGTGTTGAATTAATCCAAACGCAGGCTTTAAGAACAGCGGAAATCTGTACGCCCCTTCTGGTGGCCTCACTTTTTCAGAAGTAACAAAGTGAAATAATTTATTCAATTGAAAGTCATTCTTCCTTTGACAACCCCTAAAGTTAAAACTCCTGTCTTTGTCATTAACCAGTTTTCAGTCATCCAGCCATTCAGCTTTTATAATCAGCCCATTGTGTTGCACTGATGGGCAGATAACAATGTTACCTTTCCATAGAAAATGGCCTTTAGAGTTCAGGGGAAGTGCTGTAAGAGGATTCCCCCTGGGGAGAGGTGACTGAAAGGGATTGCCGTGGTTTCGTTCCTGTCGGCCCCTCCACGGCCTGCTTCTCACACGGCCCCTGTGTCCCAGCCTCATAGCCTCAGGAGCTCTAACATATGGGGCCTTCTAGAGAAATCATCAATAGTTAATGTCACTGTTCTGATCTAGTGATGAGGAGACAAAGACAAAACAAGTCTGTGTTTTAAGCTATTTAAAGGTGTTCACATAGTGGTTGCCATTCACTTGAGCTGAGACAGTGTGTTCAGCTTTGAGAGCTTTTTAATCAGTAAACCAAAATCAGTTTGCATTTGCATGCGTATCCAACAGTTCTTCACTCCGAGTGCCAGGAGAAGAGACCAAGTGTCAACTCGTATGCCTGCCAACCAGGGCTAGACCAGTTTGCTTTTCATTCAAATCTAAAATGTGCATTGCAAATCTCCCAGATGATCTCAGCTTAACAGGACATGCAAGCTATTTGGCCCTGCTCTGCCCTAAGCCTGTCCCTTGGCCTGTGAGGTGCCTTGCTTAAGCCATGAGAATAAAAGCTCCAACCTGAGGTGGCACAGCGAATGCAAGTGCAAATACGGGTCACATGCTGATTGACCTCTCGCGCAGAGATGTCAAGTGCGTGCGCCTGCCCACACTCACCGTTTTATTGCGTGTCGTGATTGTGCCTGAAGGCCTCACTCTCACCGTCATGTGAGTTTTGTTTTGTTATATTAAAGTCTCAAATTGCTACCACACCAGATCTGTGCTTGTATGGTGATTCAAACTTGTGCAGAGAAGGAAAAAGGAAGTGAATGGCTGTGTTGGTATTGCTATCAAAACACTGCTAATGCAGTTATGCTCAAATAACCACAGAACATGAGAGGAATGCAGTCAACTGCTGTTTTTTCCCCTACCAAACCAGCAGCTCTGCGAATGAGCAGTCAAAACAGGTCACACATATCCTTTGTTGCATTTGGGGCCACCAGTTGCTTTTAACGGATTTAAAATGCTGAACTCAGTCGAGCTGATGGTCCCCCTCGCTGACCGAATTCACACAAAGCTCTTTCATCCTGCCACCAGCTTGCACTGTAATGGAGTGTAATGGCATTATAATTATGAAGTGATCTGTAGATTTATGAACTGTTACCCACTTTTGGGTTTAGCCGGGCACTTGGGTGGATGCCAGATCAGAGCTTGTTCAGAACATGTCCAGACTAGTCCATATCTTTCCCAGTCTTCCACAGAGACTGACTGAATTCCTGTCTAGCTATTCACACAGTTGAAAAAAACGTCCCTATAGGAAACAATCTTACGGTCAAACTTTAAGAGAATCTACTGACTTTCATTTTGCATAATAACATGGGGTTGCTATCACATTAGTGTTGCATGGATGGATGGCTGTCGTTGTTTGTAGGTCTCAGTGCTTGTGTTCATGTTTTCTCTTGCTGTGACGTCTCTGAGTCTGTCGACTCTCTTGTTGACTTGTTACATTAGAGAGTGCTGACAGATAAGGCAGCTGTAATGGGTTAGCCTATGTTTTCACAGCATTGACGGTGCATTGATGAGCCCTGAGGCCCACGATCAGCATGTCTCCATGTACCCTGACTGGATGAAGTTTTTACCAGGAAACTAAAAAACACCTGGACGATTAAAGGGAAGCCCCATACTTTCTCTGTGGTTATTTTTATGTGGTTTTCCATGCAGGTCTACAGGACACAAAAGTGCGTATTACTCTATTATGGAAAGGTCACAAGGCTGATAAAGGGGCACAACTGTGCCAAGCTTGTGTTTTCATTTGGTCATGGTTGAAAGTCACCTAGGAGTCCACAAAAAATCCCACGAGCGCAGAGCAGTGAAGTCATTCATACTGTGGCTTTCTGGAGGAACTCTTTCACTTATTGACCATCTTCCTCTGGACTTCCCCATCAAGAAAAACACCCATTTGTTGTTTATGTCCTTGTTCTCTCCCAACAGTCAAAGCATCTACCATGCAGATAACTTATGAGAATACATGTCAGCCATGACAAACCCACCTTGACGTGCTTTGCCATTTTGGAATTTGTTGGGAAATCAATCAACCTACTGAACTAAAAATCATCTACGTTTTTGCCAGAGGCTGGACAAATCTCATGTCATCTCTGCTAATGTTAACATCAGAAAGTTTCCAACAAAAACAATTTTGTTCCCTTGATCTCAATTCAGTAGGTTGTACAAAGGATATTAGAGCAAAATGTGGGCTCTGAATTTGCTTAAGCAGGGAGTGGTAGCTCCTCTTTGAGGAAATTCTGGACCTGAACAAACGATCATGGGGTATTCTGTTGATCCTTCCTTTTGTTTCCATTGGTGCAGACACCTGGGAAAAGCCTGTCACCTGCTCTTCATCTCTGTTTGTATGTGGCACCCTTTCCAGTCAACCACATTTGTCATTTATAGGAACATGACTGTCCCTTTCTTAATCTGTCATGGCTGTCACCCACAACAGCTGCCGGCAAGAGTACAAACAAACCTCACCTGGAATTGGGTGGAGTGTGTTTTTGTGAAAGATAATAGCACAAGTGTGTGTGTGATCCTGAAAGATTCATCTTTGGTTTAGGGCATTAAAAGAAAACATGGAGATCACATCTTTAAATGCCAAAGCCAGAGAGTCAGTAGAGCAACTACAGCACAACATGCAGTGTGTGAATGTGTGTCTCAATGGCTGCGTCATAGGTGCCTGGCCTGCGGGTCACGCTGTTGCTCACCGCTACCTTTCAGTGAAGATGAGTCACCCTCCCAGACCCCTCGCAGCAGGGAGAACAGGATCAGCTGCCCACGGCCTGTAGGCTGCCTAGTGATGTCTTACATTGCGTAATTCATTCAAGTAGAAAGAAATTAGTCATTGAGAATTTTCAGGGAAAGTCGATGTGTTTTTAATGGAGTGTATGTGTGTTTTTATTGGTCCTCTACGGAAAGATGGATGGACTAATGCTGCTCTCAGTCTTTTTGACCCCTGTCTCCTCCTCCCCTGGCCAGGACACAAGCCAGCTGTAAATCGTTGGACTGCGATCACACTCCCATCTCCTCTTCTTCCTCTCCCTCTCTTCACTTCAGCCTCCTCCAATTTCCCCAAACCTCTGTTCCCCCACCACCACCCCCCCAATCTCTTCCCCTGTCACTATAGTAACCTTAATTTTATTTACAGCTCCCACCAGTGCTTCAGCTCTTTGTTGGCAGCCATTGTGGCCGAGGGGGTGACCACCAGTAGCTTTTGCGTAACTTTGTTCTGCCACAGCAAAGTGCTCCTGCTGGGTTTATCCTGGGTAGAAAGCAGGCAGCAAGCTCAGATTTGCGTGTGGACAGGCGAGGCGGAGGAATGGACCTCCACTGTGCCAGGGTCAGAGATGGACACGCTGTCGGTTTTGATCGAGTAAATCCTCCACTTGGCTCGACAGTGGAATCTTTCTGTCTACTTTTTCAGCCGGGCTTTTGAACAAGATGTGGGGGGGGGGTTTACCCTCTGGGAGATTTATGGCAATTAGCAGGTTCTTATCCAAAGATACTTATGGGGATTCACATTCGGAACGGCGCAAGTACCACACTCAACCATACGAGCCACAGGGGCAATATGGTGCTATCTTTAGTTTAATTAAAGGCTTGTTTCTGTCTGCAATATCTTTCTGTTTCATAAAAGCATTATCATACACATAATAACACAATGGATGCAAAGTTAGGTTTGGCTCTGCAAGAAAATATGACCACATGCAGTGTTAGTCTGACTGCTAGCACACTTTTCCCATGGCAAACTTAATGAGTGGGGCACATTTCCTCCCCGAACCTTGTTCATCTTTATTGTGGTTTCCATAGGCAGCTATTATGGTGCTGGTAAATTGCTCTGTAATCAGTATGCTGGGCCACCCTGATCATACACCATACATGTGATGGGATACAAGCACTAAACTGACTTCCCTGTGTTTTTTTTCTGTTACCTGTTTGTGTCTCTTTGGCTATGACTTTGAGCCCAGGGTTAAGTTTGATGGGGGGTGTCGCCTCCTTAAAAGTGGTAATTTTCTTTTTTGTCTTTCCTTGTCTTTTTCTGTCTCTGCCTTTTGTTCCCCTGCCTTTTGCCTCTTTCCGTCCATTTCTGTCTCTTTGCAAGGAACGATAGTCTTTAATTATAGTTTTGTGTGACGGAAATGATGTATAGGTTGTAGCAAAGTGAGTGTTTTAGAAGTCCTGTTGACACACAAGACAGTGTGGCCTGTTATGCAACATCCCATCTTCAGTGGTGACTCTCAGGCTACACAGAGTTAGTGTCCTTATTGCTTTCTAACATCTATAGTGATTAAATCTGGAAAACACTAGACCATTCCCAAATTCCAAAAGTGACAGTCTCTATTGTATTGTGCACTTTCAAGACATAAAGACTGTGACTATCTTGGGATGCTTGTCAACAGGCGGAACCACAACAATATGAACGTTGGAGGGGCCAGGAAAGACGAAAGATTGTGGTGGGTGGAGAAGCAGGAACAGGACTGTGCAGAGAAGGAGGAGGGGGGAGGTTTAAGACATTTTTGAGGTCTTTGTTGCTTTCTTTAGTGGGTGTTTATGCTAGTGATAATGAGCTGCAGTGTGGCCGGGCGGCCGACTGGCTGGAGAGTGATGGGTGTTTATGTTGGTCTGTGAGGTTATTGCTCCGACCCCTGTTCCTGTCCCTGTCACATGAGCAGCGGCTACACTTACCTGCACATACCGTTCCTGAGGCTGGCTCATGTCTCGCATGACTAAGTCAAATATCTGTCTGTGTTGACCACCAATTATTAAGTATACCGACTACATGAAGACAATACAATGGGTTTGCACAGCAGACATTTTGACATGGCATAGCAGGAAGAGTACAGGTGTAATTAATGTCCTTAATTAGGGCTGCATTACAGTTAGGTGTTCACTTCCAGGATCCGGGTATTGTGCATGCTGGCTCGTTGGCATGGCTTAATGGATTACCTTAATGGAACAGAGCCAATATTAAAGGAATAGTTGACTTATCTTAGCACACAATAGAAACGGAGAGACAGTTATCCTGGCTCCATCAACTAGTGACAACATCTGAATAATAGCACCTCTAAAGCTCACTAATTAACCCATCTCATCAACAAATCTCATTTGTTTCAATTTACTATTTTACGTTATATTTCAGACTATTTCTTGAAGCCTCCTCTGGTTTCCTGGCAACTGCTCAGAGCCAAGAAATAGTTACAGGTTTGTTACCATTTGAAAGAGCCAGGCTAGCTCTTTCCCCCTATTTCAAGTCTTTGTGCTCGGCTTTGCTAACCTGCTTGCTACAGCCTTGTCTTCTAACTCTCCCAGAATGCAAATAAGCGCATTTGTCAAAATTACTCCTTTTTTCTTTCCGGTAAAAATGTCTGCCATGAAAAAGCTAAATTGAAAGCACTGACCAGGTGAACATGTTTACACGGGTCAGTAGCATGGATAATATTTGAACTTTGTAGGATATAAGCTGTTATTGGCATTTATATATGTGCAGCTTACTTTGACTACCTGAGAATCCTAGTTATTAAAGGAATGGAAGAACTACATGTTAAACTGTGGAGAACAGTGGTAACACATTACAGGCCATGTGTTTGGAGTTAAGAAATTGTATGTGAAGGAAATCTGACAAGAGAAAACAAAGTCATGCTGCAGGTGCAAACTCAGTGACCCAGGCAACCAGTTTTTCAGTTTTTTTTCCACGCCCTTAGCTTAAGCAACAACTGTTTTGGTGGCTGCAGGTTTGCAAAGACACTCGCTAATGTGCCTGCAGCAGTCTGCTTTATCTCTTTTTCTAGCATTTTTCTCGCTCCATCTTGTTTTCCTCTATCCTCTGATCTGCTTGGGACCAGAAATCATCATGCATCAGGTCAAGCGACAGCTAAAATACTCTCATAACCTCCTGTGCTCTGACCTGCAACGCCAGCTCTCACCTCGCTCCAGTCAGTATGAACTGAGCTGTCCACCCATCCAACCTCAAACTTGGAAATCTGACGAGGTACCAGCAATGTGACTGGGGTTGTGTGCTGCTAGAGGTAAGGATTAACCAAGCCCTTGGGCTGGCTGATGTGCTTCAAGCACGACAGCCCCGTGAACTTTGACCCCCCCCCCCTCCTCCGTCATCAGTCATCGTCCATCACCCTGTAAGAGACAGAGCTGCTTTTGTCTGCCTGTGGACGGACTAGCCTCAGCTGCTTTTTCACTCTTAGGAAGTCCACTTGGGACACGTCACTGCCATTTTGAAGTTGTCTGTGTTTAAGATTAAGGTACATGATGTGAAACACTCTCTGTTAGCTGGAGGAAACAATGATAAGATTAAAACATGGGTCGCACAGGGTCACAGCCAGATAAGCTGTCGAAATGCTGTCCTTGGGATAAACTAGCCTATATGTTTTCTGAATTTTAAATCAAAGCTCTCACTTAATCTGATATTCATTCTCAGTATCCAAACCTATCTCCAGTGCTGTTTCAGTTGTTGCACAAATATCTTCGAAAACAAAAGCCAGTATCTTGAAACATGGCACAATAAGGCAGATCTTTGCTCTACTATCAGTTTTTTAAGTGTGAAGAGTCCCATAGAGAGCTGTAACATTTTACAATGTTCTCAGATGACGACACGATGGAGAGATGTAGAGCACCATTGTGTAACTCCTGTCCCCAGTTCCCATTGGAAATGCCAGCCCAGTGTGTGTATGTGTGTACAGGCTTTGTTGTTGTCCTGTGAAGTCATGCATTAGGATAGCTTAGCAGTCGCCGAGAGGAGCTTTTTCTTTCTTTCTAATTACAGCATGGCCTGGTCCGGCCAGAGACCATTGTGCCAGAGTGCTGTGAATTCCCACAATGGAGCTGCTCAGCGGAGAACAATGAGTCAAATTCCTGCCCGTTCCCCACAGGTTCAGAGGCTGGGCTAACAAATAAAGACAGCAGAGTTACAGTGGCTTTGCTATTCTACACCCAGTAGCTTTCCCACTGGCCACCCCAGTGGGGATATTGGTTTGTGTTTGTGTGTGTCCCTGTTTGTGTGTGTCCCTGTTTGTTTGTGTGTGTGTGTGTGTGTGTGTGTTACAGGGTGGCTACAGCTCCCACTGGGAGCACAGGGAGGGGTTGAAAGATGGGGGTGGTGAAGAGGAGGGAGCTTGTTTCGTTCTTTCTGTAGGAGGTGAAAGACTGTTCGCTCTTTTCTGGAGTAATCAAACCCCTGAGAACGAAACAGTTGGCAACCAGAAGCTGCATTGAAAGCATTGTTGATCATAATTGATCAAGATTTTTCTGAAGACAGACCACTGAACTTGTACAAGATGTCATGTTCCAACCTGTTTGCTGTTGTAATGACTTTTTCATCGCACAAACACAACGGCTCCTGAGCTATCATGTACTTTGCCACATTAAACACAATCTGCTGTTTTTGTGCTTCTGTGCGGATGGGAAATGTTGAGAATATGACAAGAATAGCCCAGCCATTTGCAAGTGGAAGGGTTCCGTTGTTTACATTGCCAAAAATGTGTGTTTACACAGCCTTTAAGTAGGCTGCAGAGCTCGAAGGCCTCCAACAGGGCCTGGTTCCACGTTTTGCATCCAGACTGGAGTGTCTGAGGTTCTTGCTCGCCCAGCTGTCCAGAAATATGCCTGTGTGTGTACAAGTATGCATCTATACACTGAAACTGTTGTGTTGATAACCTGTTCTTCACATAATCAGTGTTTACTGAATGGGAGGTGGTGGGTGGCAAGAAAGACCCCACAGTGAACAGCAGGTGCCATACTGGGACACACAGACTGGCATTGGCCAGTCACCTCCTATTCTGTCTTTGTTTATTGGTCACAGACTTTGACAGATTCCCTCTTCTTTCTCACATAGGGAAGGTCTTTTTAGCCATATGTGAAAACTGGTGCTATAATCAATTAGATTACAACAGTTTGTCATGTACAATGCTATGGCCAGCCCATTCTTACAACATTTCTTTCATATTTCTTTACTCTTGGTTGGCATTTGTGCTTGATAAAATACCTAATCAATTATCATATTTTCTACCATTAAAACAATATAGTACAATAAGGGGATTTTTGCATTACTATACTTACTACTATAATACTACTATAATTAGTATAATTTGAGTATTGATATTTGAATCCAGTTAGAATCGTCTCAGTCAACTTGTAATCACAATAAAATTTGCGGGGCAATTACTGTTTGTCTAGCATTTTGCAGTGCAATTGCATTTGCTGTTGGTGCTGTGTTTCTGTGCGTCAGCTCCACTGTTACACCCACTTGCTCTGGTTTGAGGACATTTGCCAAGTGGTTCACAGAGGCCATAAAACTCCAAAGCGCTTCATCCTGCGCAGGCTTTTGAAAGACATTCTCACAGTCCTCCCTTGTGCCTCCCCCTTTCCTCAATTCACAATAATGTGACACTCTATCTCCTTTACTGTGTAGTCCACCTTTAATGAAAATTGATAGTCTCACACACATACACACACACACCCCAGCTGCCATTGATCGAGGCCCAATAAATGTTTTATAAGCCCCACTGTAAGGACACCCCTCTTTTATCCAGAAGGTGTCAATGGTTGAGTCCAGAGGGAGAGATTGTGGTGGTTCCTTCCTCTTAGGGCCCCTGAATTCAATGGCAGAGTAATACATTTTCTCTGTAGTGCACATTCACCCCTATTCTCAATCACTGGTACCATTAAAGTGGTAGGTCTCTTTCTCTGATGCACATAAACACACTTACAATTGTTCCAATTCAAAGCTAATGCAGATAAGTTTGGACCCTGGGGTGACGTGGAATTTCTAAACTCTCTGAAGTCTGACTTCTAGGATCAGGGATAGGATATGTGGGGAGAAAACACTTGTCAATGAATGAATGAAAGTGAAAACAGCCTAGAGGAGAGGATAGGCTATTCATTCATCAACTAGCGTATGCAGATTCATTCCTCCCACCATTTCTGTCCAGACTCTTTTCCCATATCTAGTCTGTCTGGAAGATATTGTGTGGTTTTAGAACAACTAAGCTAAAACACACACACACACACACACACACACACACACACACACACACACACAATGTAAGCCTCAGCCAGTCTTATTGTAAGCTGAACCACAAGTTTCCCTTGTGCCCTTTCTTCTTCTGGTTTGTGCGGCACTATTCCACAGGAAATGCCTTTTTAACACTGCAGGAAGGAGAAACTTCGCCCCCTCTGGATCTAAGTGTTTGTTTTCATCTAATGGCATACAGTGACTGGCCCAGTATTTGTGTTTGGCTTGTGTTTGTGCTGTTGTGGGTTCAGGCCAGTGCACAGTCCCTTTTTTAAGTCTTAGTGGATTTCCGTGCAGACTGCTGGCCCGTCAGGGGTTAAGCTTAAAATTCTCTGAAGTCTTGGCTCAGAATTAGCATGTCAGGGAATGAGAAAAATCTAATGAGCCTAACTGGACTTGACGTGTGTGGAGGCTAATGGTTAACAAGTCATGATGGAATTTCCCTTTGATTCAGTGGAGATGACTTGAGCTCTCAGATATTTTCTCAGGGATTGAAAATGCTTTCATAAGTGAACTTTGATGCCGTAATGGAATGTTAATGGACTTGAAGGGAGCCTTCGGTAGGTAGTGTGAGCCCAAGGGCTACACGATGCAGCATATTCTGATATGTGGTGTTATTGTGATGCAAATTTCTACAATAAACATATCTCAAAGGGCTGCAATACCGAAATATCGAGGGGTGATTAAGTAAAGTGATTGGTTCCTGCTTTTTCTTTCTTTGTCAGTAAAAAGCTTTCTGTCCTGGAAGTCTGATGAAATAGGTTTTTACTATGTACATGAAAGTGTTTGAGCTAGCCTTGAATGCTAACTCAATGCTAATTCATGTGTGAAGAGCACAGAGAAATGCAGAAACATGAAGTAATCAAAACTCTTCCGACTTTGGCCGGAAATAGTGTGTTCATGTCATATCTCACCACTCACAGGTAGACGCTGATTGAGAAAATAGGTTTTCAGGGCCTTTAAAGCCTAATAAAGGTTTGTCTAAACCTTTTACTTGTTTTTTGGGGCTTTTTTTGTCAGCGGATCAAAACAAACCAAAAAAAAGTTGGATTCAACATATTGTTATCGTTTGTTGTTAAATTCTAAAATAAATTGGATAATAGATTTATATCAGCAAAAAACAGATTATTAACAGATTATATGCGTATAACATGTTGAAGCAGTATGTATTGTGTGTGTACTCTTTACTCTTTGTATACTTCTATGCTACCATGATACATACACACACTTATAGTATCAGCTTCTTTTCCTTATGCATACTCTCTGCAACACATGTACAGACTGAGTGTCACAGAGGCATGAAGATATGAGGTGCCATTCATAAAAATGGCTCAGGGACCACAGAGCACACCCGGTGGGTGTTCACTCTACACTACATGCTCGACATTTTATAAGGATGCCGTTATCTGCTGCTAAGTTTCATGTTCCTAAAAAAAAGTAAAGCTTTTTGTGACTTGAATGTCAAACTGAAAATGTATCCGCCAAATCCTGTCTCATACTGAGGAATATTATTTGTGTGAGTGTGTGTGCGGTCAGAGCGAGTGAGTGTGTCTTTCAGCTGACAGGTCTTTCAGAAAAGCAGGGCACAGGGCCATGTATCTGCAGCTGCCCCCTCTCTGTGCACTCTTTGATGGGGAGAAAGATGGCGTTTACTTCTACACACACACAAACACACACACACACACACTGGCTTGTTCTTCACTATGTTGTCTCAACACATCAGGAGAGCCTGTTGCAGTGCACGAAAGTACACAGTATATTCATGTTACATCCTTGTATGTTCAATGACCGGAGCAGTTGGTAGTGTAACGGTCCATCTAATGTGTTGTTGGTGCTGCAAATAATAGTGAGGGGACGCCCCTGACACTGGCACGTTTATTGAAACGCCCACACCCACATACACACACATCCATACACTCACAAATATAGCCATCCATTGTTTAACCAGCCCAACAGACTTAGAGGTCTCAACCGTTACTCTGTTTATGGTGCCTTTGTCTAGCAAAGATAGCAGTCACACCTGTTCCTTATCTGCACTGTGCGCACGCACACACACACACACACACACACACACACACACACACACACACACACACACACACACACACACACTATTAGGACACATGCTATTAAGAATGACAGATACAGTAGTTCAGCTGAAGTTACCGCTATTTTTGGTTTTGCATTGGAACTTTCTAAAGTAGCAGACTGATGTATATTTTTAATATTTGTCTAATGAGTCCCTGTATTTTCCTTTTTCATCTTGTGTTTCCAGGTTTGGATGACAGCCTGCAGCAGTATGTGAGCAACTTTGAGCGGGAGAAGATCAGCGGGGAGCAGCTACTGAAGATCACACATCAAGACCTGGAGGAGCTTGGCGTGGCCAGGATTGGACACCAGGAGCTGGTCCTGGAGGCTGTCGATCTACTCTGCGCTCTGGTCAGTAGATCTCTGCTGCGAGTGTGTGCAGCGAATGTGATATTATGATGAAAGCATAATTCGGGAAGGATTTGTAACAAAGCAGGCTCTCTCTTTTGGTCACTGTCCCTCCCCTTCGCTCTCAGTGTCCACATTCACTACAAACTCTAGCCTGTAGTTTCTGGTTGGGCAGCTAAAGGAGGCAGCGATGCAGAAAGGCTCATCATTTCCCACACAGCTCAGCGGGGTGTGGAGGCACCATAACATGTGAAGCAGCCCGAGGACATTGGGGAACAGCAGTTTCACTCTGGTCAGAGGGGCCTTGGGCTCGATTTGGCAGTTTGAAGCTGTGTTAGGATATTAGAGGCAGTTAATGGTAATCGCGTTTGATAGATAAGATGAGAGAAGTCTGAAGTCTCCTCAGTCACAAGTACTCAAGCTATATTTGTTTTTTGATCTCTATTCTCTAAAACAAACTAATAGAAACGATAGAAACATTCTTATTGCTGCCGTCTACTCACCTGAGCCATCTCTCTCAGTTCAATCATAGATCCCCTGTTTGGCTCTTATTAGTCACTCTGGGAGGGAACCAGCTGACCCTCTGTCCATCATCACAGCTCCCAGAAGAACTGCCAACAAAAATGTCTCTGCCTTCAACCAGTGAGCATGAAAAGAGCGATAAAAAACTGTCCATGCTCCAACTGAAAGAGAACCAGGTTTTCCAGCAGATGGGATAGATTTGGAGTTTTATCACTTCCTGTGCCATAAAAGTCCCAGATTGTGGTCCCTGTGTTTTGATCAGTGTCAGCATTTCTGTCTTTATGCTCTCTTAAAATGCTGTACATTAATAGTTTGCGGCATGGTTGTTTTTTTTTTACCCTGGACAAACTTAAAAGTTCAATCTTCTCTCTCCTACATGAGGCTGCATCTCGCATTGATGCTGATCTGAAGGCTGTAGGTCAGGTGGGTTTGGATCTACACATTTATATGGCTCAAAAAGATCTGATTTCTTTGTCAGTGTTCCACCATCTCAGCACACTGAAGCTACGGATGGGTTTTCAAGCATCATGTGTGGAGCAGGCACATGTGTGATTTAGTGAGTGGTTAGCAAACAACTCTCATCACTTAGCTTGTATCTCATTATCATTTCATGGCTCCTTTTGTGTTGGGGCTCACATATTGAGCTAGTACGATATACAGTCTACATGGCAGCTTGTAACCTAGAAACCTATGCTGGGACACCAAGGTCAAACCAGACTGTACAGGTTTAACTGGGAAAGGGACATTGAGATTTGATTCATCAACCCAAAGTCGCTCTTCCATTGTTTCTCATTCTGCAAAAAGCTACGACAAGCAACCTGTTCTTTACCTGTAACCACTGGAAGCGGACACCTGGAAGCACTTGGCACATACCACACCTTTTTTGTTTTGATAGATTTACTCATCATGGAATGTATACCATATGGCACATCCTGTGGCCCATAGCCTCTTAACCATCACTGTAATCAGGCCCAGATTTTTGTTCACCCCTAGAACCTTGACATCAAGGCAGTAAAATCTCGAGTAATTTTCCTCTCAAGCAGCTTTATAAATGTGTTATTTTAAGTGAACCCTTTTCCTTGTATGTGAACTTCCTTCTCCCTTCAAGATGTGCTGTTAGTTTGTAAAACTGTGTCTGTGGGTGTTTTGTATGCACTGTATAGTCATAATGCAGTTTAGTAAAGCTTTATTAAGGCAATTTAGGCCAGGAATGCTGGACCCTCAGAAACCTTTCACCTCTGACTGAAGCAGTTCGGCTTAATGTTTTTTGTCCGTTAGGGTTTTCCTTATTAAGAATGAGGCCTTGGCCTTCCACAGGCCCCATGGGAGGAAGTGAGGCCCCCGATTCAATTAGCTTTAACTGAGGCAAGGTCACTGCTACCGGCAGCAACGCAGGCCATCAGCACCCGAAACCCCCACACGATCTCGCACTCTTCCCCCCGCTTTCTCCCTTTTTGTTCACGGTTAGGTCAGATACTTCCCATTGACGCAGTCACATGCATCTTGCTGCTAGGCTTTGCTCTTGAATTTTAAATGTTTAAGCATGTGCACACATAATAAAGATTTTGCATTATCATGGTACTTTTTATATATCAGGGACCTTAGCTGTCCTGATAGCAGTTTCAAACCTAAATCATGATGACTGATGGCCTAACATGCAGTCCCACAGCTCTTTAGGAAACATTCATACTCATGCTTCTCTCCCACCCAAAACCTATCAAGAGATAACTGCTGTCTAGGGACAAAGAGAGAACATTTCAATTAATTTTACTGGGCTTCTCTGAGCCATGATGTCTTCTGCAGAGTCAATCTTGAAATCCAACACGTCTTTATTTGTTCTCAGACCCCAGTGACCCCCTCAAAGACCAGCTCCGCATGATATTCATATACACACATTAGCTGATGACAGATCATCTGGCCTCGTCATGAGCCACAGAGCTGCTGTAAATGTATTTTACTATTGCCTAGGGATGAATCTGTTCTGAGGTGTATAATGTAACATGTAGCCTTAGATGGCACATTATGGCAACAGACACACACACTCTGTCTAGCCTACAGGCATTTGTATCTTTCTTTTATAGTCAAGTCAGATCCATGTAATGCCTGTGGCGAGGGCAGGAAGCACTGTGTTGTGATAGCCGGTCTTCATTTCTCCCCAGGACACTAACAGTATATAGTCCCTTCAAAGAGCCCCAACTAGAGCCTACACAAAAAAAGCTTCTGCCATCTTGATTCTAGATTAACTGAATGTCTATAAAAAAGGCACTGAAAGAACGTAAATTTGGCTTGAAATGTTATGAGAATGTAAAATTGCACTTGACTGGAACCACAGATTTTGCTCCAACGTGAATTTTAGCTCAGCTGGCAGTGTGTGACAAAAGCTCGCTGGACATCTGTGGGCCAGTTAGAACTGCTGCAACTGTGTGATTAGCCTGCTAATGAAAAAGCCAGGAGAGACGTTTGATCTGGAAAATGCTCACATTGCCTTTGTGCTACAGTTACCACTTTCACCGTGTGAATGACTGAATGAGAAACCAAATCATCAAATGACTTCTTTCCTTTTTTTCCCGTATATTCCCTGAGTATGTTTGCTTATCTTTCATGATGTTTCAACATTTCATGTCAAGTGTCCCATGAGTCAGACTGCCTACAGCTACTGTTTGACTCGTTCAGTTATTCCCGTGATTCCTTGGAGACTGACATGAGAGAAATGATTTGTATGTTTTTTGAACTCATGTTGGAGAGATGCAGTAGAATAAAAGTCGACACTAACCACTTGCAGATCTCCTTCGTTGTTTCCCAAACACGTGCCGCTTTACTCTTTGCAAAGCAAATTTAGCTACTGGCACATCACACATACAGCAGCGTTGCTGGCAGCGATGCAACACCATGTAAGCTGATATTTACCAGGACAGGAGCCAGGCGACCCTTTCTCTGCTTACCTTTAACCAACACATTATTCCAAACCAATTTATTCAATCAAAACATTACAAACACTTTGAAAGAACAACAAGCTCATTGATAAGTGGTCATGCTCAGTCTCAGTAACACGTTACCCTCCAAGAAAAAAAAAATGTGCACGCTTTTGCCACTCAGTACCCTGCAGTAGTTCAGTTCATAGCTGGTCTGTACTGTACTTAGTGACCCTTGGAGACTCGGAGCTCGGCTGCTTTGTGCACGTGAATAACTTAGAAATTAGGGGAATGCCAAGGCAGGAAACAACCCAGGCTCAACAATGCAAACTTTGCTCCGCTTGATAGGAATCAGGTGATGGCGTGCGCACGCCCTGGGACTAACCTGGAGACTGGAGGGGAAATTTCATGCCCGAGCTGTCCTCACAGACAAGAGCACTTCAATCATATCTGTCAAAGAAATGATTACAGCCCCTCATTGTACAGGAAGCAACGTGTTTTCTTGGGAATAAGTCTCCACTGTTGTTAAAGAAGCAAGTGCCTCCCAGGTTTGCTTTGATCTTGAGTTTGATTGGCGCTGTATATAATTTCTGCTCCAATCACGAGTGCGTGCTTTTTCCATTTCATGTTTGACCTAGTTTAAAATGTGTGTTAACCTACCGTTTCAGAACTATGGGGTAGAGACTGACAACTTGAAGAATCTGGTTGTGAGGATGAGAGCTGCCACCAACAGTCTACACATGGCCACATCCGACCGTAGGAAAAGCCCTGCGTATGACGGCAGCACCCCACGCAAGCCACCCAACGACTTCCTTACCTCGGTGGTGGAGCTGATCGGTGCTGCAAAGAGCCTCCTGGCTTGGCTCGACAGGTAATAACATTTTTACAACCACCACCTATCTGTGCACGAATCAGATCAGATATTATTGCACATTTCCTTGCTGTTGGCTTAGTTAAGAGTTCCCTCTGCTCTCCTGGTGACCTGCTCCAAAAAGCATCACGCCATAAAAGCAGTGCATATTAAGCATGTTGCCAGGATTAAGTGTTAGCTGGCTGAAATTAAGCTTCTCTTTTCGTGGCAGGCTTGGCTAAAGCGGGTGAGGTGACGTCATGATAGAAGTGGTAGTTGTGATGTTGAGATGAAAGCAGTATAACAGTCTTTAAAATGCTTTGTGTTAAATTACATCTGTGAAGTTCACATGTATACATGTTTTTATTAAATTCCCCAAAAAATGTTTTGAATAAAGTTACGTGTTAATACTGTGTATAGATTTTCATCTTATTTTAGTAACTGTCGATGTCAAAACAATGAGCTCAGGACAGCCTGCTGCTGCTGCTCTGTGGATGTGTCTGTGGAAGGTTTTCTTCAGACATCATTTTATATGATGTGTTATTTGAAGGGCTACATAGAGGGTTGGGGGCTGATGTTTGGGTAGCTATTGTGGAGTTAATAAGCATATGTTTTAGATGGAGTCAGGGAGAAAAAGAGACAGAAAAGGAGATGAAATGGCACCAGAACAGTGACATTCTTGAGTTACAACCAAGTCTGTCTGTGGCCAGTCATCCAAACACAGTAATCAGAGCAAGGTTCACTGACTCCATTATAGTGTAGTGTCAGTAGCTTATTGCTGACATCACATTAGTAATCACTCTAGCTCCCAGGCCACTTTATTAGTTACACCAATACAATCTAATGCAATCCAGTACAACAGCTCTGCCACATATTATTTTTTTACGAAGCTTATAATAGCCAGGTTTTGTTCAAACTTTCCAAGAAGTCTTAATTCAACTATATGTTATTAAGTCATAGTTAGTGGTGGTGTTGCACAGGACTGCCTTATGTGAAATGTGTTTCTAATATTCTTCCTCCCTCGTTTGTAAGTGGGGTGGGCAAAATATCAGAAACACCTCTCAATACAATGCAGCCCAGTTCAACACCCCTGCAAACTACAACCTCAATAATTGACATATAGTTCAATGAAAACCTCTCAGACAGTGTCAATTAAAACTGAACGTTATTATCTTTGTAAAGGTAGCTGTTGTGTTGGATCGCATTAGATGGTTCAGGTGTAAGAACGTGGCTGCTGAGTGTATATCCAGTGTTTCTGTTTCAAGCATTTTTATTACTTGACAGCGTGGCGATAAATATCAAACATTGTTGTCACATGCTTCGATTTATGTATGCGGTCATGCAGTTTGAGTGAGTAAACCAAGTCTCAGCACAACTCTGCAGTCCATCACTGGTTCCTAATGTTCTCCCTTTCTTTCTTTGTCTGCTGGCAGGACACCTCTCACAGGGATCAGTGACTTCACAGCCACCAAGAACAAGATCATTCAGCTGTGCCTGGAGCTCACCACCACAGTTCAACAGGTCTGCACGCTTGTTAGCTCAACAGCACACGTGTAGCTAGCCCCTGGGAAACATACACACGCACACACACACACACAATGGCTTTTTCCACTGAGCACATACCAGCCCGGGGGCACAGAAATGCAGGATAACGTGTAGGAGAAGAGAGTTATGGGAAATGTGGTCTGGCAGCAATGACATAAGGCTGAAGCCAGCAGTCTGAGCACATTATTGCAAAGGCTGATGTTTTTCTTGGGATCTTTTCCTCCGCGTGCTGGCTAATGAGGAGACCCCCTTAGTGCGGGGACGTTTAATGGTAAACTACGCTTTTGTGTTTCAAGTTTCATAAAAACCCACTGGCTCGCTTTATAAAGGTGGCTGCCAACATTCCCCAGGCGACCGTACTCCCTCAGCCATGTGGTTCCTGTTTTTGCTTCTCCAAGATGCTCGCAGTGGGAGACCAAACTGTCTGAAAGGGCTTCCTGTTTGTAGGTTTAATGCAGGGATGGGGTGGTGGTGCATCTGACTGCCAGATAGATGGCTAACGGTTAAAACAGCATCAGCATACATCCACTATATTTCACAACTTTCTGCAGAGTGTTGCTCCAGTGTTGCATCATTATACAATTGGGTGTGTGTGCTTCTGTCAGTTTCATACAACCAGTCGAGGTAGGTCATACATATGTCTTAAACAAAAGGAGCTGGTGAGTGGTCTTTTCTTCAGTATCAAAGCCATTAGCTTGTGTGTACAATTTGTTCTCCCTAAAGTGTTTGACTTAAGCATACTCATTTTACACTGCCAGTGAAAGTGGCTGCAGAGACTGCAGGTGTCACTTTTAGAGGGTTATTGCATCAAAATAAATTCCTTTCCCAGAGTGCCTATTTCCTCGCCAGAGTCTGGGATTTCAGCGCCTCTGGTGATTTACTGTGGGTGTCTCGGTCATGGTCATCCAGGAGAAGTGGGGGTATATACATTTCCCACACTGCCATGTGAAGTGGAGAGGTTATGGTATAGAATAAAACTCCTGATAGGTACTGAAAGAGTCTTGTAAGACTGCTGAGATTAGTTTCCTCCAACAAGTGGAGGAGAGATGCAGTTTGGTCCTCCGTTAGTCATAAATCAGCTCATAGCAACGTATGTAACTGCAAGAACACTGATGAGGAGGCTTATTTCCAACTCATCCAATCATTTAAGTATCAAAACACGAATTGCACACAGAGTTGGAAGACTCTTGGCTTCCATTCTTCTCATTTCTTTGCATCATTTAAAGTCCCATTGTTATTTGCAGGCCAGAGTATGAGCCACTGGTTAATAAAGTAGGTTGCACAGGAGACTGCCACAGTGATTAGTTTTATGATGGGGGAGGACGGCGTGAGGTTTGCCCAGCTCGTTCATGAACTTCAGCCAAGAATTAGGGCTTTTCAGATCACACAATTTATGTGTTCTGCCTGAATGAAGCCTGTGTACACACACAATGGGACACGGCCATAAAACTGTGAACGCATCACCCATCTTGGCTGACCCGTCACCGTGGAGGTCATTCTCTTTCAAAGAATGCATTTTTCATCGATCCCCCGTGTCTCTAGCCGCGCTTCCCACTCCTGAATTGTTGGATCAGATGTGAAGTTTATTTCTCGCTGTTTTTAGCAGAAAAAACAGTGGTTCCATCATGTAGATCCAAACACTGAACTTTAACAAATATATCCGCCATATGTTGATACCTTATGAATTACAGGATGTCAGAATACCAGGTCTAAAGTTTTGTAGTCTGTGGACTTTATTTCACTCCAGTGTAAAGGCAGCTACACTGCAGGTTCCTGCACTGTGCCAGCACTCCTCTCTCTCGGCCACTTCATTGCTCGACCATGCAAATCCGCTCTGGTGGCAGATCAAAGGCCCAGAGAGCAGCACACAGAGAGTCATCTGATCCTCACCGGCTGTGGGATCAAGTCCATAACGTGAGGGATCAGTACACCCAGGGAATTGTCCCTCAGCCTCTCTCAGTGCTTAGTTATGATCTGGCTCCTGTCCACTAGAAGGACTTTGGTTTTGACAAAGATATGGGATTAATTTGGATATCACGAGCACATCTTGGAAGGATTATTTGTGATATTGTGATATAAGAGAAATGTTCCATGAATGTTAAAGCTTGATTGGAGATGTGCCAAGCCATGTCTGCAGCACATAATGATACTGTTTAGTTTCATGACCTCTAAACATCGAAATATGTATTTTTAGCTCATCCCTTGTGGCTCAGTCAACAGTGTAGTCATCCAAACATCTCTAAAAGAAATATGCAGTTGCATGTTTATGCAAGCCATAGCCAAATTCTTTCTGAAACCACCATATGTTCTTGGCTGACTTTAGACACTATATTGTATGGAAACATGATTTGGGGACCAATATATGTCACGTGAAACCTATTACGATGTTCTCTTCCTACTAAATGTTTATACTGGCTTTTCAGTATAAACCCCCCCCCCCCCCCCCCCAAGTAAGGGAAACGTGGCAAAGTCACGAGTATTACTTTACCAAAAGAGTTTAGTCCTTCAAACAGACTCTCAAACACAGATTGAAAATAATATTTAGGGAGCATAGGATGTGCTCCGCTTTGATGTGAAGCCATCGCTCACGGCCACAGACAGTCATGCAAACCTTGTCAATGCAAACAAACCAACAAGTATGACAAGCCAAGTGTGTTTGAAAACAGACGCTCCCCTTTAGCCCAGTAGAATGTGCAAGCTATGGAAATATGGAAAAACTTGCTCGACCCCCATTCCCTCTCTGCACAATGGCCTTACGAAGAGTAACAGAGCTGGCTTTGTACATGGCACATGCCTATGCATGTCACTAATACTGTGAGGGCCACAACACCAGCCTCCCTTTATTTTGCATCGACAAAGGCTTGTGGTTTGTGAGGGCTCTCCAGGAATAAGAGACTTGTTGAAGTAGTTTTCTGTGCTCTCTAGTTTTGACAGCATTTTACGTGTGTTTTGAAGGATGGCTTCCCTTGGGGCATTCCCATAGATGCACCCCCCCCCCCCCCCCCCACACACACACACACACACACACACACACACCGCCTAACCAGGGGCCCTTTCACCACAACACAGTTGTCATTGGAGGCTGTTGCCTCAGCTGTGTCCAGTCCAGCTGCAGTCTATGAGTGCTGTGTTGGGACACTTGGAGGGGACGGTGGTCAGTCTCCCAGCTGACTTTGCAGATTGTATTGTCAGTTCCTTCCCCTCAAACAGCTACTGTGTCTTATTTGACTTGCAGACACTACACCCCCCCACTGGCCCACCCACTTTCAACTGTGGAAAGCAGCAATGCATCCAAATGCTAGCAGAAAACCAAAGCACCATTTGGAAGAGGGCTTTCTGAACATCATTACATGTTTTCCCCCATTGTTCCCCACCATGTCATCTGCGCATTGTTACTACATGAGTGTTAGTATGTTATTTACGTGCCAGTGTAGTTTACTGAGCCACACAGGGAATTATGCAATTATAGTTTCCCCAGAATTTAGGCAGAGAGGTAATTTGAATCTAAAAGCTGTTTATTTGTGGCTGTTGACCATTTTTCTCAGTTCTATATCTGGAATGCTGATTATATCGTATTTACCCAACCCCTATACTTCCTTACCATTGAATAAGCTCTTCCTCTTCCCTGTTGTTTACTGCTCACAAACCCTAATCTGTCATCGCCGTCTTGTGTGTAACAGGACTGCAGTGTTTACGAGATGGAAGAGAAGATCCTGGAAGTTGTAAGTATACTGCATCTCTTCTCTTTGACCGTAACGTAAACTAAATGAAGTTCCTATGTAGGAGGAAAAGGTCTGCTTGATCGTTTGAGTAAATGTCTTCTCACATAAAGATTGTGTGACATGCTCTCAGCAGCAAGGTCAGTTTTCTGCTTGAATAGAGAAGACGGGTCTATAGGATTGCCAGCAGAGGAGGCGGCTCTAATACACCCCGGCCATCAATCAGTGTTTCCTGTTGCTGACACTCTCCAGACCCCATGGGCTAATGCTGGCCTTCCTCTAGCACTCAGTCTCTTTCTCAGACAACCTCAAGTCCACATTAGAGCCCAGTTTTCTTTGTCCATTTCTTTGTTTCATACAATTTTGCATTGTCCTGCTCTTGTCTTTGCTCTCATCTTTTGTTTCCAGCTTCTTATTCTGCTTATGCTGCATTTTATTTTCCCCCATTTTCTTTACCTTCTTGGTCTTTATCACTCTCATTTCTTTATGTCTTCTTTCTCCATAAGCTCTCCAAACTTAAAACAAATTGCATGTGCCTGAGAAGAGACGTCACAGAAAAGATCCCTCTAATGATGACAAATGACAGTTTTTGACCTGAAACAAGCAAGGGATGAAGCAGAAAGAAGGGTGTTGTGCACAGGACTGATTTCAGTGTTGTGTGTGTGCACTGGTAACTGGTCATCCAGTTAATAGCACACTAATAGTCCCTTTTAGCCCATTAAGCCTTGCACTAAACATGAACATACGCACAAACACAGGCATGTACACAGGGAGTAAGATCTGAACTAACTGATGAAGGATAAGGTCTTCGTGTCACAAATAACAGCATAACAGACTTGTTCTAACCTGTAAAACACACAATACACCATTAGAGGATTTAGCTCACCGCTTATAATCACAGAGCCTTGTGCTTTTCATTTTATTCATTGTTGCATTTTGTTTTGCCTTTTTCCTCTGCAGTCTAAGATTTTGAACAGCATCTGTGATCAGACCGTGAGAACCACCTCTGACCCCCTGATGAGCCAGTCGGCCTGCTTGGAGGAAGTCCAGCTGACCAATATCAAACCGGGAGAGGGTCTGGTAAGGAACGCTGGGAGATTTTTATTTCAGCCCTAAAGTCCGTATTGGTTTGGGGGCCAAGAATGCAAGCAATGTGTGTCAAATTGTGATCCTCACATCTCTGACATACACTTCTCTCCCTATGGGGGTATTGTATTTTTACTGAAACCATAAATACGTTTGTTTTTTGTATTTTTGCCTTAAGGGGATGTACATCAAGTCTACGTACGATGGGTTACATGTCATCACGGGAACCACAGAACATGTAAGTACGACAGCATGCTGACCACAAGAATACATTCAGTCCCTTTCCATGCTGGAACTATTACTAACCATTGAGAATACAGTGAGAGAGACTGGTTGTAGTGCAGAATGAACTTCTGCCCATCATATGTCTTATGTCCTATGTCTTTGTTTTTTCTCATTTTATATGGCCAACTTACTTAAATTCCTTTATTTTTGCACCTCACTCTTAAGAACAAGCTTCTGATATTGGTCTAAAAAACACCTTACTCTCGTCCTCCTCATCTTCCTCTTCATTCTCCTCCTCCTCTGCTGAGGGCACACAGAGTTATCTGAAGGAGTTAAGAACTGCTCATCCGTCAAGGGAATTGTTTGTTTCTGCACTCCAGTAACAAGTAAATATCACAAACAGCCTCCACAAAAAGAAGTCCTACCTTTTTCCCAAACTGAGACAACCAGTCAGTGACTAACACACTAGCATCACTGCCACAGTCGGATCCTCACGCCTCCAGTCCTTAATTGTGAATCAGGACCTGAATCATCACCAATAATGACTAGTTAATCTTGTTTGACATCTGTGTGACATGAAAAACAATTCATCTGATATTCATACACGCAGAGAGTGTTTGTGTTTTCTCACGATTTGAACTTGGAGTGCTTGTTCATCAGATGTTTGCTTTTTAAATAGAGGATTTAAAAAGGCAGACACAGTTGAAATCAATGGCAGTGAAATAGCTCAAATTTCAGCAAGGTTTTGTGAATAGTTTGTTGTGTTTATAAAAGTGGTTTATCAGGCTTTGACCTTTACTTTGTTTGTTCTTTAGTCTCCTGCAGACCTGACCAGGAAGATCCATGCTGGTGACGAGGTGATCCAGGTTAACCAGCAGACAGTGGTAAGAACCTTTGCTTTGGTCCTTAGATATCTACATATTTGAACATACATATTGTCATATTGGATATTAATGTAGTGTATGTGTTTGTTCACATCCTGATAACCAGGTTGGCTGGCAGCTGAAAAACCTGGTCATCAAACTGAGGGAGGACCCCAAAGGTGTGGTTCTACTCCTTAAGAAGAGGCCCACAGGCACAACCGGTTTCACCCCTGCCCCACTCAAGAACATGCGCTGGAAGCCCGCAGTACCACAGGTACCTGCTCACAGGCTCCCACACTTCCTCCTTTCATTATGGAAGATCAACAAAAGCCTGCGTCTAGTCATTGTCAACCAATTATCAGCTTTTTAGGGAGTTGGTTCCAAAACGGCAAGTTCAGACAAGTGTCACAGTGCCACCCTGAAAGTGCTGCCGGCTGAACATTGAATAGAACATTGAGTTTTTCTTCATGCGCAACATCAGAGGCAAACAAAGTCCCATGATGTCATTCAGTCTTGGAGATAAAGCTGCCAGCCTATAGTGTTGGAGTCTGGTTAGATTGTATCTGGTTTATTACAAACAAATTGCCCAGATGTTGCCATCAAAGGAAGACAATGGGACTTATGAGAACTCATGTTATTTTGGTTCACCCGAAACGTCTATTGTTCAAAGAAAGGTCAAGGGTAGCTGATAAATATTGTGCTAATAAAGTTATGCGACTGTAATCCAATTTGCTGCTCTCCCTCATGTGAACACATTAGGCTTAACTTAGCTTTTAACCACATCTCTGCCACCTGAGTCCCCTTAAACAGACAGGGAGACAATAGGCCTGTTGTAAACTAAGAATACCAAATTTCAGGCTCCGGCAATGTCTTATCATGCGCAGCCTGTTTTATCGCCTGAGAAGGCAAGATGAGACGATATCAGACAAGAGTGGGTTTCTCAAAACGACAAAGAGCCTCTCAACACAAAGGTGGCCAATGTCAACATGTCCACCAGCATCTTGTTTTAACAAGTAGTCAGGCGTATCAGAGTTAGCCATCTCAGTTTATCTGTGATAATAAGGCTCCAGAAGGCAAAACAGAGACAAATCATACACCCTGGCTCAGGAATGAGTGACACTGGCTTTATAATACTGTATCATTTGTACACATTGGAGCTATTTGGTGAAGGAAGGAGGGGGGGGGGTGTCATTAATAAATCACATCTACTCTACTGTATCATCAGACATGTCATTTAGGTCTCATGAGAATGGCGGTGAATAAGAATCGTACATTTGGTCAAGGGCACAGTGTTGTTGAGTGTTGGGGAACATAACTGTGGTAAATGAGTACAGTTTTAAGTACATGTCTCATGGGCTATTTTGGACTTCACTTACAATCTTTCCATACCTCAAACAAGAAGATTTATACTCAGGGAGACGCACACAAGCACTTAAATGTCTCACCACATGTGGTAAACTCCTCCCAGTTGCCAGAAAGTCATATTTAGTCCTAATTTGGGACTAAAAAAGAAACTATGCAGAAACAGCAAGCAATGACTTCATTTGTTTTCATTGAATGTATGCATACACAGATGGGAAGCATACTTGAGTTAAAAGAAACTATCACTGATTAATTCACATATATTAAGTTAATATTATTAACTTTGTTATTGTGCTGTATTTTTCAGAACAATTCCTCCTTGATCAGAACCCAGTCTCCCTGTGGCTCAGCAAACGGATCAACCAAAAAGGAGAAGCCGGCTATCCTGGACTTGTACATCCCCCCTCCTCCTCCAATGCCGTACACCCCACGGTGAGCTGTCCCACTTCACCTGCCAAGCTTATTATTTTATGAGGTTTAGAACAAGTTGAGTTCTAAAAGTTAGAGCATGAAAAAGACTCAAAGAACTAGCAGTGAGAAGGAGAGAGACCAGCTGCCACTCTGCAGTGAGCGATCCGTCACTTCTAGTCAACCTTTGCCACATTTCCTCACCCAGGCCTTTGAGGCAGGTGGATAATGAGTTATGTCCGGGACCCGTGATTGCCTTACCTCACTCCCCTCCCACTACACATTCTGTTCAGCTCATCTTCAGCCCACTCTGCTCCCACCAGTCCCGCCATAGTCCTTATGCAACGGCTGTTTCATCTTCCACCTCCAGGAAGATGACAGAACATTCACTTAAAATGCTAGAGACTGAATTTTAACATGAAGTTTGTAGCTCTGACTCTGGATTTGCAGTAACATAACATTTGCTTGCTGGGGTGGAATATTGTGTTGCAATGAATAAGTGAGCGTTTGTTTCTCCACTCAGAGAGGGGAGGACAGACACCTTCTGCAGCATTAGTAAAAGACCAAAGGGCTCTGAATCACCCAACTCCTATCTGGACCAGGAGAGCAGAAGACGCTGCACCATTGCCGATTATGACAAGCTAAGCGTTGGCTGTCCCATCGAGGCCAACGTGATCCAGCCCAGAATGAGGGAGCACAAGCCCTCACGTGGTCAGTAATTTCTCATTCAGTGAATCTTTTAAACAGACTCCACCAATGGATATTGAATTATAGAATTAAAAGAATGTATTTGATAAATATTAAACTTTTGCCTCTAGGGAAGCCCCGGCCCCTCTCCATGCCAGCGGACACCTGCGTTGGTGTGGTAGATCCCTACGCTAAGCCCTGGACACAGGGAAGGAAAGGTATGCATAAGCATGCTTTCACTTTCAGGGGAAACCCAGATAATTCCAAGTTTCATGTTTAAAATTATGAGCAACAAAGCTACAAAACAGAAGCACAGCACACTACACTATCATCAATAGCCTGACAAGAGGCGTTTGACACATTAAAGTTGTCTGTATATCATAAGCAACATAAGGCTAGAATTAAGATTTTACTTACGCATTTTTTATTAATAAATAATAAATAAAATAAATAATGGTACATTTACCCTAACCAATTAAAAGAAATATTATATTTTAGCAATCTTCAGGACTAACTTGACAATTACATGAATCCGTTTTATGATATGATGAAAGATCATTTTTAAATTATTAAAGCATACATTAAGCTAGCTAGCTGTTTCCCCATTTACAGTCTTCACAGTATCTATATCATGTCCTTTTTTTGTATGTGAGTGACAGATTGATAAAAACACCCAGCACCTCCCTTTTAATGCAGTTGATAAGCTGACTTCTTGTTGTCTCTCTGCTTTAGGTGAAGACCTCTTGTACAGATACCTGAGCAATGAGAGGATCCCCACCATTGCAGAGGAGGTCCCCTCAGTGTCTCCACCCTACAGGCCTGCGGGGGAACGTCACCTCGTCCGAGTGGATCACATCAGGGGCAGCCGCTACTACTCCAACTCAGACCTCCACAACAGCGCCACCATCCCCTACCAGGAGGACATGAGAAAGGCCCCTGTAGCCCCCGCCTCCAAGCGCACAACGGCAGAACGCTCACTACTGGTCAGTTGGATCACGCGGCTTAAGCTATTGACTCACTGATGATGCGCTTCCTGTCCGGGGCTTCCTGTTCCTGTCTTGTGTCCTTCCTCAGTGCCTTTGATTTTTAACGCCCAGCTGTTTTTTTTTGGCAGCTTCGGGCTTTTTCTCACACTCCTCTCTCCCCAACCTCCATATTTCCCTGGTGTTACTACTACTACCAACTACTACTCCTCAACCAAACTTGCTTTTGTAGTACTCACTACATTACCCCCATCCCCCCTTTAACACTGCCCACAACCCTCACCCTCATCTCTGACTACGAGTCCCATCTCTGCCTCAAGTGGATACAGTTTGTTCAGGTTTAGGACACTTTGGCCTTGTGTGCTGTCTATGGACTCCTCTGTACATATTAAGTTATGTCATGTCTCAGTTGAAATGCTCTCTGGTACCATTATTTAATACTTAAATTTAATACTTTAAAACTTGCCTGATATCATTTCAGCTTATTTGCTCATTTTGATTTTATTTGCATAAATAAGTTATTTAAAAAAATAGCGTGTTTTGTTCGTGAAACTGTGCTTTTACTATACATGTTACTGTTTTCCTTTACACTTCTGTGACCAGATAGTGACATTACCCTCTGCCAAAGGTTGCCTCTTGTAAGCTATGCATATACTTGAGAAAGATTTCTATAGTCACTTTAGTTGACAATGCTGCATTGGTTGGTAAAAGGATGTTTATATCTTGTCACTAGCAAATATTTGTGCTGGTTTAAAAGCTATGCACTCTATTCAGTAAACTTTTATATCCTGTGTTTCAGTTTACTCTGCAATTACCCACCTAAAGGGGCCTATACATACAGCTGGGTGACAGTAATAAATGGTCTTTCTAAGCCAGTGTTTTGAACCAATCTTTTAGGACTCACAGGTCAAATGGCCTTCTGTTAGCTCAGTCTGTGGAAAGACCACAGAGACAGAATGACAGTATTATTTAAGAAATAAATCCAGGGAAGAAGTGTTTATTGTTGCTTCATCTGCCTTTTGTAAGTTTTGAATAGCGTTTTATTAAAAATTGCAGTTCATGTCAGTAATCTTTTGTATTGTCTTTATTTTACCATTGGGTGTGGACTCACTGCTTAATGTGTAACTGTAACTAAGCGTGTGGGATGATATTTCTTTCTGAAAACTACCTTGCTGCACTATGTTGTTCTTGTATCAGTTTACATACTGAAAAATGACATGTTTTATAATAACAAAATGTCAGTGAAGGGCCGCTTTAGTCATTATTTAACTTCCACCCTTGAGTCAGCCAGCTTTCTAACCTGCTTTGACCTTTTGAGGTGAACTCTGTTTTTTAAGCATGCGGTGAAACAGGATAGCTAATGTCAAGTTACCTTTTCTCTGTGTCTCAGATGGTGATGCTTATGTAACTACTTCCCTCTTTGATGAATTTTAAATTCCAGCTGGGAGACCATATGGTCAGAGCAGGTTTTTTTTCCCACCAGGGGATCTTATTCCTGCACATATGTTGCCTTTTAAACATTTAAAAGCCAGGTTAGGGTTACTTTGCCTGACAGCTTTTGCCGTTTTTCATTGATTTGAAGAAGCGCTTGCCTGGGAAGGATCAGCAGCTTTTCATCATGGAACTGAAGATGTGGCCGCTGTTGGGAACGACCCACCGCTCTCACCTCTTTCCCCTCTGCCTGTCTTTATTTGTGCATGAGTTTACTGATGGAGATGGGCCTCTTTTCTTATCTCTCCTCCGCCTCTTCTTCCCCCGTGTCTTGCTCTGCCCAAGCTTGCCAAGCTGTAGTCGCCTGCCGTCCTCACTAATTTGCACTCTGTGAAAACCTGTGGTCTGCCTAAATACTATCTGCACACTGTTTAACCCACTGCTAAGTCTGCTAACCACTAACATGTTATGCCTGCACATCACAAACGGTTGCATAGGAATGCTGAATTATTTGTAGATTATGCATGTGGAATAATCTTTTGTTTATTGATCACATAAATCACAGACGGAGACATGAATGTGATGAATGTTTTGTTCACCATTTCTTTCGTTCCATTTAGCCACAAGACAGAATTAACAAGAAATAGCTTGTAATCGAGATTCAAGGCTACCTGCTATGAAATGTGTCTGCAGGAGAAGATGCTGCAGGTTTACAGTAAACAAGTATTACCACATAAATCTGTTGGATGTTGACTATAAGCAAAAACATAATCTTAAAATGAGCACTGATCAGCGGTAGCTTTGAAGGTATGTTGGTATATCTCAATCGAACTGAGGCTTTACGAGCAACTATATCAGAGTAGTTGACTCCATCTCCAGCATGCGTTAACATATGAATCTTGTATGTATCACAGGGACCCGACTGGCACTCTAGCAGTGACTTCCTCAACCGGTGAGTTCCTCAATCTCTCCCACACACACACACCACACATATATATGTAGTCCATAGGTCAAATGGGAAACATAAGAACAGGGTGGGTCTAATTTTCCTCTCAGCAGGCTGTGGAATCTTTTTAAAACAGTGGTTTCAGTGGGTGGGCGGCTTTTATGATCAGGGAAAATATGCTATAGACAACCAGGCTGAGATTCATACAGAGAGAGCGCGACAGACAAACAGATGGTGGCAGCTGTAAGGGCAAAAACCATGGAGTTACTATCCAAGTGTGATGGTATATCCATTGTTTAATGGTAGGCTATGAAGTGATCTTAATCGATTTGTGCCTGTGGCGAGCCAAAAGTATCACTGCTCTGACAATAAAAATAAAATAACCAATAATTATTCCCTATTAGATTTCCCTGTCTAATCAGAGCAAAGAATGCTCAAATATGTCTGTCTCAAAACTTTTTTCTGTTATTTGCTTTTTTGGCTTGAAGTATTAAAAATGGAGAAATCTCAGCCTTATCAAACCCCTGCAGATCAGTTTGTTGGAGCAGCACCAACCCTGTCACTCATTTGAATGCTAAATCAATTTCAGCTCGTTATTAAATGGACAGATAACATTTCTGTGTTCATGAGATATTACTATCTCTCAGGACCTCCACTATGCAAGATGTTCCAACATGTCCCACACAACCAATGTGTCCATCCTTCGCCATCCACCCCCAAGGCACCTTCAGATGCCGGAGAGTCTTTAGAAATGTCACTGTTATGACAAATCCTGATTCTTCTACGCTTCCAACTAGAAATAACCCCTTCCCACTGCGCAATATGACGACATCTGAGGATTGCTGTGGCTCCTGTACTTCCTCTGGTCTTGGATGTAGGGCCTGAGGAGGTGTGACTCCCCACATTAACACTGCGATCGATGACTAAATGCCTCGCACAATACCCCCTCCCTCCCCGGCAGTTCTATTCTAAGAGCCACACACAGACGCACCGCATCCGGTTGGTTTGCACGCTCGATCAAAAGACATTACTCACATTTAGAATATATGGAGAGATGCTATAGTAAATCTTGCAGATAAGCAGTTGACTCATCGTTGGTGGAGGTTTCGGAACATGGGACACTGATGCAGCCAGTGGAATTTGATTGACGGTGGCTTTAATCAGATGTCATATTAATTTTGGCCTTGTTAATCCGTAAAAATAAACCAGCTTTTCCTCATGACAAAGCATAAAATGTGACGGTGCGTCAATGTTATTTCTATGTCATTTGTCAAAACCATCAATTTGGTTATCTACAAAAAATATGTGAGGGCCATTCTGTGTGGGTGGGAGAGCAGAGCGTGTCTACAGAGGTATTTGAAGTTGCAACACCTGCAAAAAAAAAAAAAATCATCAGTATGTCCTGTAGCAAACTAGTAATTTACAGAGGAGACAAAGACGAGAAAATGTATGGGTGACAGGAGGAGGAGAGCACCGAAAATGTAAGCAATCGAAAGGCAGGAAAAACGAGCTGGAAATTGCAGGGTGACGCCCGGCTGAGATAAATCAAGTATTTTGAGTATTGGGAAGTTTCTTGTCGGCCCATGCTGCTGAGGCCGGTTTCCAAATGTATTATCAGAACCACTGGCACACAAACTAAATGCCAACCGTTAAACAGCCTCCATGGGATATGTTTTGTTCATATCAAAGGAAGCTGGATGAGAACATAGATAGAGATCATGATTAGGAAGCAATAAGTTATGTGTTGGAAATTTTCAAGAGACACTTTCGTCTGATCTAAACTGTGACGGTTAACTTTACTGTAAAGAAATGCTTGACCTCTGCTAAAAGTGTTGACTGTCGTTGTCTCTACGTTCTTACAGGTATAATCAACCACAAATACGATCCTGGTCCTTCTCTCAAGCAGTAAGTATATTGTGTAGGCTCAGTCTGTCTGAGCGTAAACGCTATAAATCCCACTGACAAAAGAATGATGTGCATGTGGTCGCGCAGTTTGTGTGTGCATTTGCTGCGTGAGTTGGTCGACTGTGCAGTGTGAGGAATGCCGCTGGCCTTGGCCTTGGCAGGAGGAGGTTAAGCTGAAAGCCTCAATTACAGGCCCCTTACATTTCACACCGAGATAAGACAACATACACACTTTCTGTTGCGCTCTCCATCAAACACAAACCACCGGACCAGTACACAGCAATGCAACATGCAGCTCCTGTGAAAGGTCTTGACTGAGGATAAGGCCTCTGTCAGACAGAATCCACACCATGAAACGCTTCCTTTTTAGCCAAATATCTCAACAACTGGCCATGAAATATGGTGCAGACATTCATGTCGCCCTCGGGATAAACTGTGGGGACCCCTTGACTTTTAATCTAGCACCATCATCAATCAAAATTGCTATTTGCTCAGAGTTTCTGTTTGTGGCCAAATACCTACAAAACAAATCAGTCTTAGATTTACTTTGTGTTCGGTGCTAATTAGCAAAGGTTAACACGCCAAACTAAGATGGTGGAAAAAAAATTACACATTATACCTGCTAAACAATAGCATGCTCGCATAGACATTGTGTTAGCATGCCGCCTTACAGAGGTGCTAGCATGGCTGTAAGACTCTTTGTCTTGTTCCTCGTTGAATTTGCTACAAGTGGAAATTGATCAAGCATGTATTGGCTGTGGCAGGTGTGGAAATGAAATGACCACAAGGGTAAACTAAGGATCGCTTTGCTGTCTTTGCGCGCGCGCACACACACACACACACACACACACACACACACACACACACAGACATAGAGGCCATATACCACAGTACCATGAGTTACTGTCAATCCCTTAGTGGCAACATACACCTCCACAGGGGTCAGATGGATTAGGCACATATTCAGTCGTGGCATGAGAACAAATCACATTTGTACTGATTTATGGTCCAATGGCGACTTGTTGCAACAAACAAGAAAACCTTGACCCTGCTGTCAGCGTCTATATAGGATAGAAGTGGGAATATAGAGATGAATGGTGTATTTTACTGCTTTTGCTCCTGTCGCTGCCTTCACTTATTATTTGAGCGTATACCTGAACGGATGCATCTGCCACACAGAAGAAAACTAATTCATTTCAAACCTTTAACTGTCATTCAATACTGCATTCAGAGCTATAAATGACTCAGTGAGCACACATAGCAGTATCTAAACTGAGGTGGTGACCAGAGCCAGGGCAACTGGGCAGTTACTACCAACAGCAAGCGAGGGGCATGCAGTGCCATCAAACTGAGCAAGCTAGAATTTGATATCATTTCCAGGCCTGCACCCTTCCCCCCTTTACACTGTGAGAGATTCCCCTGCTGAATAATAACCACTCTGTTTGCCCCCTCTCTCATTTCTCTCCCTCACACACACACACACACACACACACACACACACACACACACACACAGTTTCTGGGTGGGAGGGGAGGGGGACATTAGCTAAGTGCCGTGACAATTCTCAGCATGGATCGGGATGGGAGATTGAGCGTTACAATGGTGTGACCAATCTGCATTCCCGTGAATCCTTCGGGCCTTTGACATGAGTCGCAGGCAAGATTACCTCACTTCCACCCAAACCCAGATTCAGCGAAATGCCCCTTTAACTCACCCTAAAGGTGGCATGCTGAGACTTTTTCCCTCATCACAGAAATGAGAAGAGTGTGAATTGTGTTGAAATCCTTTATTTAATTCAACATATTTAATTGAAATGTCAAAGGAGAGCCTTTAGGGGAGGGGGTGGGTATAGGGGTAACACAAGGAAGTGTCTTAACATGGATGAGAAAGATAGGGTGACAAATGGGAGGGGAGGCAAAGAGGAAGCTACAGTGTGAGAATGTGAGAGATGTAAAGGGAGGGGGCTCTGCTCATAGTCTCTTCATTCCACTCACTGCAGTACAATAGCAAGTGGAAAGAGAGAAGAGGCCCCTGTCTATTTAAGCAGAAATGAAATAGAGACTATAATAATGCAGGACTCGGGAATGTGTCTGCTGGTTTACCGCCGGCCCAGCTCAGGCCAGAACATCCAAGCCTCTGCACAGATACAGCTCGAGCTCGAGCGCTGATGTTATGGCTACAAACCCAGCTCCCCACTGAGACGGTGAAGGGTGTTGATAGCCAGGCCGCAGCCTCCCAGAGCCATGAGTGGACCCTGTAACAGGAAACACGTATTTTTCTCCTTCTTTCTGGAGGAAACCACAGTGTATTTTGTGAATTTGTCTCAAAGCAATAAAAGGAAAAACATGTTTTGTAGCACTCATCTAGCTGCGGAAATTAAACTTATTCAGTAGATGCACTCATTATGAGTTACACTTTGAAGTGGTGATGTATCTTTCTGCAGGTGATAACCGATGTTTTGGATTACCTAAATAAGTGTTTAGAAAAGTAGAGCTCAGTCCAGTATAAATTGTACTTGTGTAACTTAATGACATACATAACAAAGAGTATCAGCCCCGTGTAAGTCGCTTAAACACAAACTCTTAACTGAAGAGTAAAACAGATAGTTAAACCCTCCCACTATCTGCTATGTCTGTGTCCTCTGAATGTTCAGTTTTTGACGTTGCTTTTGGTGGCTCCTGAGGCTGTTATATAGCAGTAACTTAGCGACCCCTAGTGGTCATGAGCCGAAGCTGCGAGAAAGTCCTGATATAAACTATTAATTTCACGTGAGTGTAACACGGTAACGATTAGCTCAAAAGCTGTTGCTGCACTAAACTCAAACTCAAACTCATGTGCCCTCACAATGTTTGCCTCCCCTGTGTGAGTTTGGGTGTCACCCTCTTTGAGGTGAAGAAAGAGGGTGACACCCAAAGAGGACCTGAACTCACCTGAAACCAGCAGAGCTTTCTTTGAATTTCTTCTTTGTCTTTTTCCGACATGCTCGCCAAGGTTTGGTCAGACTTTGAGCAGAGCTGTCGGGACAAACTACTTTCGTTGAGGTCCTGGTGGCAGGTACAGTAACAGTAACATGATATATATATGTTTTTTTTTATTATCATTAATTTGCTCTCAGGCGACGGGTTTTGGCTAGCTATGCCGCTCGAACAAAAATAGGATGCGTTTCACGACTAAAGTTAATGTCACAGGCCAGACTACATGTTATGTTATGTAAAGTCAGGCAAAATAGGGAATTAATGTTGGTGACAGTCGTTTAAAGTGCATTTTGAGTGGTGTCCTAGCGGTTCTATTTTAATCACCTTTTACACATATGTTTACTTAATATTTTTACTGTTAGGATTTTGTATTGAATTCAAGACTTATCACATTTTTATGTCGTGCAGTTACCAAAATTTGGCCCACAACCAAAATGTTAAGCTTCGGTTCTAAGCTACTGTTTCTGAAGAGCTTCATTTATTTCATTCTTTGAAGAGACAAAACCAAACGTATTAGTGTGGATGTAGCCTCAAGCTAAAAGAAACAGACGAGAGGTAGATAGCAGACAGCTGCCAGCTGAACTGACTGAAGCTAGAAAGGTACAAGTATGTTGATTTCTTGTTACTGCTCTCTCTAGTCAAAGATTACATGTAACCTTTCACAAAAAAACCCACAGGAACTTAGTTACTACCCCCCCCCCACACACACACACACACACACACCCACACACACACACCCACACTCCCACACTCACTCACAGTCACTCACAGTCACGCATGTGCTGTGGTTTATGTGGTGATCATCATGTAGCTCCCACAGAAAGCCAGTTAACTCAAAGCCCCGGAAAACAAGAAATGATGCATTGGTGTTGTGCAAGACAGACAGACACACACACACACACACACACACACACACAGACATATATATACATACACTGATGCACAGCCGTTTAGTTTAGATAAAGCTTTGCTGTCATTGTGTGAGCTTTTAGAGTAACAGGATACTGATACTCAGCTAAGGTGTTTGGACTTGAAGTGAACCTGTGGAGCTTTAGAGTACTAGGTACGAGTCATACTCTCTTCTTTTATTTTCTCACTGGGGACATTTGGAGATTGAGTTTGTGGTGAGTGACTGAATGCGAACAGCTGCAGCAGGACTTGAACTCAGGACCCTGTTACCAGACCGCCACCTGAGCTTTTACATTTCCTGACCTCACGGCGGGTTTTTTCTCATGTAGCGCTCAATCTGACGAGGTGTATTGTCAAGGTTATGTGATAAATAGACTCTTGGGGATTTCATTTTTTGCTGTATTGTATCACGAAAGGCTTCTCAGGCAAGTTGTTAAATGTTTGATATTGTGTGTCATTGTGAGTCTGTCCCAGGCAGCTTTGTCACTTCACAAATAAGGAACTTAAGTATGCAGAGGAAGTTAGTCAATAATGGCCACTTTGATTTCTCAATGTCACTGTTCATTTAGGCTGATACCTTTCAAAATGTAGGCATTTTTTCCTCATGCCATCTGGAAAGAAGACTTTTAATCTTCAATACTTTAAGGTAGAGTAGGTTGGTATGTGTCGTAGGCTGAACTCCTGACAGTGACCATTGTGACACTTCAAGTCTTTTAATCTTTTCTTCTGACTCGGCTTCCGTTTCCATAGAAGGTTAAATTCTGCCTTTTCTACTCACTTTGTGTTTATCTTCACGAAAAGACAAGAAAAAACTTGAGAAACGCTGTCTGCCCACGACGTCACTTCCTGTTGTCACACAGTAGCAGAAAATTGCTCCATTTCTGCCCATTTATCTGTAGGTACTAATATTGTCAACCTACGCATCTGTGTTTAAGGTGTATCTTTTGGTTTCTTTCAACAGGCTGCCTTCCCTATATCTGTGCCCCCTTCCATGGCTGCCGACGACTACAACCCTGTAAGTGTTTCTTCCTTTTCTTTTTTTGCGTGTCTGACAGAGGTTTTTTTTTATTGTGGAGCTACTTCTGCTTCTCCTATTTTATGATGACAAAGTTAAGTATTTATAGTAACATGGGTTTATACTCCACCGGGTGGTAAACTGGTTATTGTCTAGTTTGGTTTGTCCTAGTGTTTTTTAGTTTAACTTGTGAGGCAGCAAAAAGAGTTAAAAAGAGACAAAGCACAAGACAGAAAGTCAAGTCACAGATGAGGATGTTAGAGAGGAGGGGGGTGTGCGTTGATGTGCGTGTGGATATGGAGGTTGAGAGTGCATGTGACACTCAGAGTGAGAAACAGGATGTTCCAAACAGCCTCCTCTTCTCAGCTTTGGGGTCTGGGGCTGCTGCTGTCTCGCCTCCTGCCTCTGACTCTCTGACCTAACGTTTCCCTCCTCTTCCCTTCCTACCAAAGGTCTCCCTCAGACACAAATCCAAGAAGAAGAGCCGAGGAGGTGAGTTGTCACCCTTGAGTCCTCATCACTTTGTCTCTGTGTGTGCCCTCAACTGTAATTTGGACCCTCAGTGGGCGTGTGTGAAGTGGCAGGGCAATTAGTGTGTGCAGAGGGCTTTTAGACAATGCTCTGTTACTTTCAGTTCAGTTCTTCTCTATTTTAGCTCTCTGTAGCTGTGAGGCTTTCTTCTGAGAAGCTCCCTCCAGTTCAGAATATTTGTGTTATTGTTATTGCTGGTGATTAATTACTGGAACAGGTAGGCTGAATATAGCGTAGCACTTTTGAGTTGACTGTTCTGGGTGCTGTGTGGGTTTGTTCAGTGTTATTATTAGAATTCATTTGGTTATTGACTTAACACAGTGACCCATTTCAACTCGAATGGAAATGTTTTGGCTGTTTGAATTTTAGACTCTGCAACTTCTTGATTCCTCTAACATCACACTTGCGTCTAACCGTGGCTTTGCTTCTCTGTGGACAAAACGGAGGTCACAGTGCATTCATGTGTTTTCTGTACACAGGCAATGGTACAATGAGCAGAAGACGGATCTCGGTCAAAGAGCTGGGTCAGCCGGACCACCAGGGCTGGCTGTACAGGAAGAAAGAGAGCACAGGCTTCCTGGGTATCAAATGGAAGAAGTACTGGTTTGTGCTAAAGAAGACTTCTCTCTACTGGTACACCAACCAGCTGGTGAGTAAAACACCCTTTCATCAGGAACCCATTTATGATGAACATATGTCTGAGCCATTCATGTGAGACTGCTGACACAGCTCATCACAGAAACCCACACACCCTGTGCTACACATAATTACTCAAAATACCAAATAAAGTTATGTATCATTCAGAATGTAACCTGTGGTTGGCACATTCTTAGGTAGCATAATATAATGAAAGACAAATGTTTTTTTAACAGAGTATATGATAAAATAACAAATGAATGTAATGGTGAGAATCAACAAATATGTGGGATTGGCTTAAAATAAACTGCAGTTACAGCCATGTTTATTTTAATGAAGGAACATGTTTAAATGTCACACATTTAAATAAAAATGACACTTTAGGTCACCAAAGCCAGACGCAGTCACTGTGCCAGTCTGCATTGGTATATAATTCACTTCTGTTTGCTGTTTGATGCAGTGTACAGTGGCATGTATTTAAACACACATTGGATCTGTACAAATCAAATATTTACTGTAAATCAGCACACAGTTTGTCATGGTGCATTTTATTATCGTTTGTTTAAAGTGCTGCAGTGAACAAAACAAAAGCTGTTGCCACAGTTCCATCCATTGCAATCAGATCCAATGTGATTATAGTTCTACTACTTCCTAAGCTTTAGTTGTGTTTGCAAACTAGAGCAAAAAAGCAACAAAGGTAATTCTTACTACAGCATTAATCTTTCTTAACACATCTCGCATTGAACACATATTGAGTCACAGATGCAGTGTGAGGCACCGGCAGCTGCAGATGAGTCATGCTTGTTTCTGCCACAGGTGTCTCCCTGCCAGCCTGTCGCTGCAGGATCTGCCAAGCACTGTCACTGTGTTTCCTGAATGTGACGGTGTCACTAATGGCCCGTCAGACTCCGATACAGGCATACGTAACTGACGTGTCCGATTTACTGGCATGATGACTTCAATCAGATCTACTGTATGTCACCATCACACAGCAGGAGAAAATAGAAGAAGTAGCCTCCTGCAATTCAACGGCAGGTGTCGTTGCCAGGAAGTGGTTTGAAATAATGGGTTCGTTTCAACGCTCACTGTTGTTCAATCTGTGTGTGTTGCAGGCAGAAAAAGCTGAAGGCTACATTGACCTCACCAACTTCATGATTGACAGAGCCATAGAGTGCAAGAAGAAACAGTAAGCTCATAGTTATACTCTAGTCAGTTTCTGGTTCATCTCAATCACAGAGCTTTTTTTTTTGTGTAAGCCACCCACACCCAGTGGTTTGAATAAAAAAGGAACCTATTGAGGGAATTGAATGACATAGAAAGTGTTTCCACAGCCAGTTTCAAGACTATACACTTCCTATCTGAAAATGATCAATGAAGTAGATTGCTCTGTTTGTGCTGATCCTGTCTTAACCTCTCTTACTTTTCCTCATGCAGTGCATTCAAAGCTTGCCACCCACAAGTCATGATGTTTTACTTTGCTGCTGAGAGCCACGAGGAGATGAATTTGTAAGTCACATAAAAGCACAACACACACACTGTGTGACACTGATGTATTTGATTCATTCATTGAGGGTGTTTTTTTTGTTGAAAATGTATTGTCTTGTTTTGTCAAATGTTGTTGAGTTGAATATTTTTTCCCCCAGATGGTTGAATAAGCTTGGGCTTGCCTCCATTCGGTATGAGCCAACAGAACGAAACACTGTAGCTGGTGAGTCAGTCAGAAATGTATTCCCTTTAGCTGTTGAATGAAAACTTTGTATCTCTAAGATACAGACAACTTTTTATATTGTTGAAAAGTAGCTTTGTTCCTAGCTTGACAAAAATGCATTTCGGATTTTATCGATTTTTTTTTAATTAATTTTTTTTAACTGAACACATGAACTCCAACAGATTAGGTCACCCCGCAGCAGCACCATTTCCAGTGATTTCAGGGCTAAAAATAATTTCCTCTGGATTCTGGTTGTACGTATCATTGTATGAATTCTGACTTTGTGTGTGTGTTTCCCATGCAGAGTGTTACAGTGAAGCCAGTGACCATGAAGAAGCTGAAAGCACAGAGATTCCCCCTCCACCGTACTCTGAACAAACCCTGAGAGACTCCGTGGATGCATCCGGTCCCCCTGGTAGCACGCATCAGGTCAGTCATGTCTCTGAATATTGTAGTTACTGAGTTCATTTCTTCATTCATTTATGTTTGTTAGTATGTTTATTCCGTTGCTTTAAAATGCACATGATTTCTTTCTTTCTTTCCAAATGTAAAACTGAACAAAACCCTTTTTAATTCATTGTAGATTATGATGTCTGACCATGGTGTGTTTGTCTTTCAGGGTACCCTTCCTCCCCCTTACTCCTCCGCAGTCCCCAGCGAAGCCAACGGTTCTCTCTCGTCCCCCGTCAGTACGATGACGTCGCAGAGCTCCACCTCCTCGCTCACCAAGCACCGGCAGTCCTGGTTGGACCTGGTCTCGCATGCGTCTCCTCCCGCTGGGGAAACAGCAGTGGTGTGCTCGGTTCAGGTGCACTCGCATCAACCTCCGCCAGAGGAGACGGAAGAAGAGGATGACCCCCATGTGATAGAGAGCTCGTCTCACCAGGACTCTCCGGAAACAGGGTCCAATGAGGAAAGCCCTGCCGCAGAGGGTGAGGCACAGAGGGTCATTTCAGGTGCTGAAGAACAAGGTGAGACTTTATATTACTTCTTTAATTGTGGTTTTTGTGACTTTTAAAACTGAGCTGACTAAAGGAGACTCTGTTTTAGATTTCAGCTGTATCATTTCCAGTCGTAAGAAAACATGACAGCTGAGAACATTACCTGCTTCTCACATCTTTGGTTAACACCTGTGCTCAAAGGAAGACATGTTAGTTAACGTATTTTGCTGACACATTTTCATACAGTTTCAGATTTTGTAGTATTTTTTGTACCCTGTCTCCTTTGTCTGTGGCCTCTCTGTATTTTGCTAAGCAGCATTGATATATGGTTGATCTGTATGTAATTTAAATTTACTGGTACCATTTTGCTTTCTCTGTAGCTTGGAGAACCTGTCAGCCATGCTGTTAGTCAATGTAATCCTTGTGATGTGTATGATGATGATACAATATAACCTTATCTTGTTGCAGGGGTTTATGGGAACAGCTCAGATGAGATGGAGAAGCTGTATATTCATCTAAAAGAGGCCAGCCTCTCGCCAATAGGAGATCGTAAACCATCCACGAAAAGGGAATTCAGGGCCTCCTTCATAAAACGCTGTAAAAACCAGACAGTCAATGATAGACTGCACCTTATCAGAACTCTCAACAGCACATTAAAGGTACATTTTCTGTTTCATAGTGTGTTTTTCCACTGCTGTTTCTCCACTAGAGATCGTACATTACACAATTACAGTGCAGCTAGTATGTGAATTGCAAAAGAATGTCATTTGGAGAGCTTTGTGCTGTCATTTCATTTTTCCTATTTTCTTTGCTCTCTTCCTTCCTGGCACAGTCAAAGGAGGCGGACCTACAGGCAATAGATCAGGTGTTGTCGGAGAAGGAGCTTACCTCAGACAAGTTCAGAGAGTGGAAGGAGGCCAATGCGCCCTTGGTGCAGGAGATCTGTGTTAAAGAGAACCAGCAGGTGGCATCAGAGGCCACAAAAGCTGCAGCATCAGTCATTGCTGCTCCAGTGGTGGAGACCAGTTTATAAAGACACTCATGACTGGTTTTACTGTGTCTGGATTCGGAGGACTTCACACTTGCATACTTTGGATGCACACACACTGCTGTTTTCAATTGAGACTACTGTTCCATGTCAGTGGTTGTTAAGTTTTGTTCAACAAGTAACTGGATCAATGAAGAAGAGTGTTTTTAGTTCCTACATGGAGATGGAACAGACCTTATATGATTAGCAGGTCACATTAAAATGTGAAATGTGTCTTAGTATTACTTTTAATGTTTGATTTGTAAGATTAGATCATTTTACAGATGATTGTTTTTATGTTGTAATTCTGTGAAGCTATGCATACACGGTTTTAATATTTGGAATGATGGAGTATGTTGAAATAATTGATCCATTGTTTTCTGCATGGAAACACTTGTTTTTACAGTATGTTTTATATCTACTTTGATTTCATCAGTAGTGAATACGTTTTTAACTGTTTTCACTCAATTATTGGTGCCATGCACCGTCACTGCCTGTTACACGTGTTTTACAGCAACTCTTTTGAATGATTGATGTGTGTTGTTCACCCTAGAAATTATATGATCCTTATCATGAAGACTTTCCAGACTGAACACTGGGGCCTGTACTAATAGAATAAATGTTGGTCACAAATCATGTTAATTACAGATTTAGATTTTTAAGTGTCAAATCATTGTTACAATATTATTTCAAGTCTAGATATAAGAAACCACCTCCTGTTCAGTAGAAAAGGCCATGTAATTAAGTATTCTACTAAACCAAAACAAACTTTTTTTAAATGAAGAATTCCAACCTTCATGCAAACCACAAACATTGACAGTAACAGACAACTTAATTTATATTTTAAGTTAATTAGTTTAATCGATGGTATATACAGTCTAGTAGAGGATGTAGCAGTGTTAATTTGCTTTTAAACACAGGATTCACAGTTGATAATTCTCAGGAAAAAAACTCTATATTGTCCATTAAGGCAGAACCCCCCCCCCCCAAACCCTGTGCTAGTTAAAGTTAAACAGATGATTGGGAGGTCATTCAGATACAGACATCAGGCATTATGTGACAACCACAGCTACTTAGGCCAAGCACGGGCCTCTGACATGGTGACAACATCAACTGGTAGGGGCCCAACCAATCTCCAAGGACAAAGATGTAGATTTTTTTTCTGAATTAAGTTTCATCTGTTGTGCATGTTAAACAGTAACGCTGTAAATAGGTGTACATGGATGTGTGATGTTCATTATTCTGGTATGAATGTCAGTTTGCTTGTTCGTATACAGGGAAATAAAGTATTATAACAACAGTGAACATTTTCCACTGCAGCTTTATTTTGACTTGTGTGGTCAATATCATAGATGACGATCGTGTGTTTGTGTACAGCAACTGTTGTGACGTATCCTTTGATACAAAAAGCAGAGGGGGCCGTTTGGTACAACCTGTGGTGTCCCGAAGTTGACGCTAGGAGTCGCCGGTCTCTGCAGGTTTCCCATTGAGGTTATGCGCCATATTGGCAGTCTCCTCCATCTCACCAAACGTCGAGCATGCATGTCTCTAACCGGTTATTGAGGAGATATCTGTAAATATTTACAGTCACCTGCGAGCCGAAACACAACACTATGGAGGCCGTCAAAGCCTTTAACAATGAGGTTAGTTTAAATCCCTTGCAAAATGCTGAACACATTAAGAGTAGAAAATGTTGTCTTAATTCACATTTGCGGTAGCTAGTTGGCTAACGTTAGCATCAAGTAGCAGAAAGGGGGAGAGAGGAGGGTAGTCTCACACAAGGCCGCTGTCTGTGCACAACAATACAGCGACAATGTTAAGTTATTCGGTGTCTAATTCATATTAACAGAAAATACTAAATCCGTGAAGAGACCATGTTTCTTAACACACACCGTGTTGGGTTGCCAGTGTATGAAAAATAAATTCCACAGGCTGGTGCTAACGGTAACTAGATAGCTACAAATTAGCAAACCGCCTCAGTTAGCTTACGTGATAACTTGGTTAGCCAACTAACTAATATGGATGTGGGTAAAAAATACCTGGCACTTACTGCTACTTTGACAGATAATTGTTGCTATGTTATTCTGACTGAATCAGCGTTAGCTTCCTGATATGCAGTTGCACAGAATATAAATTACTAGAGATAACCCAGCACATTTAGACAGCTAGGTTAACCGCTAGCTATCTGGGGGCTCCAAGCTAGTAGCGCAACCATTTGTCTGCATTGACACGAAAGTCTTTGGCATAATCATTGTTAATGCAGACCTCAGTATCCACTCACAGTTAACAGCTAAAACGAATTGGGTTCCACAGTTGACAGAAATTAAATTGTGAATGGTTATTTTATTGTAATGATGGTATCAAAACAAATAACCTGAGTCAGAGGCAAGTCCACTAACGTAACGTCGTCTCATTATGAACTGCTGGCTCTCTGACCACAAACACAGCCAAAATGAAGGTTTTGCAAATGGTGAACAAAGCTTGCAGACGAGAAGGGATGATGCTTTGGGCTACTGTTTGGTTATATAGTCGCTGAATGATTATTAACGTTATGTTTTCGTAGTTACAGCGTATGACACAAGATGTTCTCTCTTTCATTTTTCAGTTGTACTCACTGAACGAGTACAAGCCGCCAATCTCCAAGGCCAAGATGACCCAGATCACCAAGTCTGGAATCAAGGCTATAAAAGTAAGTATGTAGTATTACAGGATGAGGCAGGTAATGGGGAATAAAGAAATGGCCATGAAAGAGAAATTCTCTCCAATTCTTATGTTAAGACAAATATCTATGCTTTACCATCCAGCTATGAGCATGGTAAGTTTTTATGTGAATGCTTAGGCAAAATTACTCTTGAGAGAGAGTAGGTCCACAATCATTTTTGAATATGTATTACGTTACAATTTCAGGCCCCAACACATTGAAGGCATGTGTCCATTTCTGATTTTGATAAGTGATAAATGAGAAGGCAGTAAGCAAAATGTGGAACAGATATTAGCTTTTTATTTCCAACAAAAAACGTCAGATTCAGCCACAAACTGCATTGCAATTTGTCACTTGGTTAATGGGAAACAGATTTTTTAAACATCTAAATACTATTTTATTAAATAATGGTCAGTCTAAGGTTGATGAAATCCAAAAGATTAGTCTGAAGCTAACATACAAACAAGGGTAGATTCTCTAAGATAAAAATGTAAATGTAGATTCTGTGGGCTGATGTGAATTATACAACAGCACTAAAATCATGATTCACATGGCTGTATTCCCTCATTTTACTTTTACATGCAGCTGATCTCCTTATGCCAGTGATTTGATCCGTTACTAAGTAAACTCATCCACACAACCTAGCGTGATGTTTTTGACATCTTATTTACTCTGTTGAAACTTGTGTAGAGTACGTAGAAATACATTTTTCTGTTTTTTACTTTGACTGTGAAGGTCTTGTATAAGCTTTTCAGCTTCTGATGACTATATCCTTTCACAAATACGTGGGAAACTTTTATTATGTAAAAATAGTACAAAGACAACTTTTGTTCTTCAGGTACCTCTTTATGTTTTCTGTTAAGCCTTCAGGCTGAGACTCATGTCACACTAACATGTAGTTGGTAGGTTCACAAATAAGGCAGGCAGTGAGAAAACATTGTTTGATTAGTGGAAGGTATTGAGAAGAGCAAGCCAAAACATATTAGCGGGATGCATATGAGCCTATGTACTTTATGGTTTTGCTAATTCCAAATTTCCATATAAGACACCCATGCCAAGCCAGACCATGAGCATGTTCAAGGCATGAGGTTGAGGGCTGTAGCAGGATTGAGATCCTGTGGGACTCCATATGAACTATGGAGTGGATGGTTAAGAAGTAAAAATCTTAGATGCACCAATCCACTTTTTCAGTACCGATCTGATTCCTGAATTTGGATATCTACCAATAATGAACCAACTAACGATGCAGCAAAACTTCCACCCCTCGCAATGTTGGCTTTACACACATTTCAAGTTGCTGTCTTGCTTTAGCCAACTGTTACGAGCTCTCTCAGTTGCTGACTGTCTCATGTTACATTAAGGGGGTTATGCTCTAGTGCAAGCACCACCTGTACGTCTAACTGATAAATTAAAAAAATGATGGGGACTACTGGATATCATTATAGACCTGTTTTATTACTAATTTATTTGTGCTACAACATTTTGGCTATGGGCTTAAAATTATTACATATTTGTATTAATTCATTAAAAACATCAGACTATGGAATCTGGATCGGTGACATCAGTCCGATATCCGATAATTGAATCGCACCAGCATCGCCGATATTGGATCGGATTGGTCCCAACGTAAAAAAATCTAGGGGGCCTGGATCTCTTATGTATGGGTTTTCAGAAATTTTGTGATAGTGTTTTTGTAGTATATGAAAATCAGAATGCTAAACCAGAACACAGATTATGTGCCAGGAGTTTTTTCCCTATGGTCTGCGTAGCCGTTGGTTCCATTAATATTCGTTTAGTATTGACTCTATATATTAGAGGTCAACCGAAAGGGTTTTTTTTAAATATGGATAGTTTAGAGCAGGAAAAAGCCAATAGCGCTTTTCACAGCAGATATTTGGACTTTTCATTGTAGGAAAAGCACGGGTATATCCCACTAAGTCGGGACAGTGTGTCAGCCAGCATGCACAATACCAGGTCCCTTAAACCAAGCAGCTAAATGGATTTCATTGATTGTATTATTTACACCTATGCTTTTCCTACTCTGACATGTTAGAGGCTCAGTGTTATGCTAGAGTTGGCTAGTTGATTTCATACAGGTCCACTTGTATTTACACAGACAAAAGAACAACAGTGGCATTTCTTGTTTGTGCGAGTGTTACCATGGGTGGTGAAAATCTTAGACACTGAAACAGTATGACTAGACGCAGTTCATTTGCAAGTATGTTAACTCCGTGTCGACACAGCAGCAGATTCGGTCCCCTGGCACGGTCTACACTGGACACGCTCAGTCACAGTGCTGCTGTGTGGTCACCCTTGTTTTGGTAGCACTCACTGCTTCATACACAAACACTGTAGTTACATTCGTAAAATAGAAGAAAATAGACTTGAAGCATAAAAAGACGCTTGGGGTGGTCATGTATGCAATGCGGCCTGTATGGACAGCTATTATTATATTGATTAAAATAGAAGCCTATCCGTTCCATCAGACAGGCGTGACACAGGGGACTGAAAAACGCGGCTGAAACACATCTTTTGCAGACAGCCATCATTGGCAATATCTGCACTTTATTCAGTAACAACAAACAGAAAAAAACAAAAACAATCATCAGCTTATGATTGGATGTTGTGGTTCAGTATTACATCTTAAAAATGTAGTTGCAAATCCTTGAACTAATTTACCTATTAGTGAGATTTTTTGATGTGACATTATAAACACCCTTTACACTATTTCCTGGTTTCCTGGACCCTGGGCCTATTAAAGGCCTCTCAGAGGAAAAAGCTGATCAACAAAAAACTGACCAAGTCCCTATGACCATCTGTGGTTATAGTTCACCTGAAATGAAATTTTTTTTCTGAGACGCTAAAGGGATATAGGCCAAGACTGAAGATATTTTTTCTATTATTTTATACATTTATAAATTATTACATTATTATTACAGCAACATGTGAATTAATTGAAGATTTCAAGGCCTGAGAGCACAAGTCCAGGACACCAGTCCTTAACGATAAATCTTCTGATGATATGTTTCCTGTGTGAACTCTTGTTTCTAAAGGAATTGCTGTGTTTTTGGTGTTGCTGTGCCTTATGTTGCTTGTGAATAACACCCGTTTCCCCTTCCCTCAGCAGCTCTCCCAGCTCCCCCAAAGCACTGAAAGTGAAGCAGGAGGATGGGGTGGAGAGAGTTACAAAGAGATAAGAGAATCCCTAACCAGCTTAGGTAGGAGTATGGGTTGTTTCACAAGGAAGATGGAAGAAGACTAAAATCATTTAAACTTAATTTGCTCCCACACACCCAGAGAAGCGGGGATTTTGCTGTTGCCTCTGTTGTGAGCTATACTCCCCCTCTGGTTGTCATACGTTGGTCGATGTTGGCTTTGAGCTCTTGATTGTGTTGGAAATTGAAGGTGCAATCTAGTTTTTCTTTTCTTCTTGAATTGTCTGACAATATTTGTGTTGTGCATTTGTCTAGTTAATGCACCTTTCTTTCTTGGTTGTCAAGTCAGAACATTTTCTGTGTTGCTTCATATTGATGGAGCTGGAGCAATCAGTTGGTGTGGGGTTTAAATTCACAAGTTGTGAGAATGCATATAGACAAGTTACCATTGGTGATACAGCTTTTAACACAATTTCAGTAATTCAGCATTCATCCTCAACATATTGGACATCACATATATACACTTCATTTTCACATAACATAGGCTGGTGAGGACGGAGTAGTCTAAGATGGATGTTATTTTGGGGTGTTCTTCATAAAGCACCCCTTGTGCAGAGTCTTTTTTTAGTTGTCGTAGAAAGACACTATCAGTGTTGCATTAATATGACAGCATTCATTAACATGGTAATTTGATTCATCCCTGAGGGTTTTGTCTATTTCACAGTGAATGTTTATTTTGACAGGGTAGCAGTGATTCGTGTTTGTAGTTTTCATGTTGGCACATGGTATTCAAGGACTTGAAAATGTCTAATCTGCTGATCCGGTCTTGGTATTTAAGATAGAATTAAAGTGCAGATTTTAACAACAAATTAGAGGTGTAACTTTTTCAAAAAACCTAGTTCAAATGAATGAGAGCTAATTTATTCGAGTGCAGCCCATGCAGCCTAGTCTTAAAATATATTGTAGAATTGACGTGGTTCCCGTTCATTCACTGTGCTTCTGCTGCCTCACCTGAGGAACAAACTAACAGATTACAAATCTGGATGATCAAATTTAAATTAGAGGAAAGATGTGGCAGTGGACTGCACTCTATTGTCAGGACTGTTTGTCTTCACCACAGACTTTTTCTCAATTTAACCAATCTGACTCAGACATGATTAATATTTCTTCACTTTCACGCCTGGGCTTTAAAAGTTTGTGTTTATGTTGATGGTCTTAATTATCCAACAGCCATTACATTAACTCTTTTGGGCTGACATCAGCACACAGCTACTGACAGAGGCAACAGTAAGCTAAGCTTTGCTGGGCTTACACCTTATACTGTGTCCGTTATACTGTCCGTTGAAATACGTGACCACAGATGCAATGCCAACAGCTTTTCAGCTGAAGATGGCTGTCTCTTTTCTTTTTGCGAGTAGTGTGTCTGGTCCTGTGTTTATATTGTATGTGTCTTCCCCCTTTTCCCCAAGCGGAAAGATGAGGGCTGTGATAATAACAATAACAATCTTGTAAACCTTGTAAATCCTCTTGAAATCTTATGCATGGTTTTTGCAGCAATCCTAGTCTGTGCTGTATTTTGTGGTTTGTGCACCTTTAGGACCAAGGAAAAGATGGGACAGATTGTTGTGAAATGTGTCAGACTGAATGTTTATTAAGCTATAGCTTTTCTAAGATAATAAGAGTTGACCTAGCTGGACAACATTCATGAGAAATTGTTAAATCATATTAAGTAATTTAACATACACTCCCAAATCTACCTTTGGTTTACTATATGTAAATACTGCCAAAAGAGATAAAGATTACCAAAGATTGAGATATAATTTTTTTTGATGAAACAGCAGCCTCTAAAATCTTTATTTCAACAACTTCGAATAAATTATTTCAACTAAATTACCAGCAATAATTAGTGACTGTCCAGACACAATTTGTTTGCCTTGTAATGGCTGTTGAGTGAATTTGCAAGGGAAAATGGGATTCATTTTTCAAACTTGTAATTTATACTTTTTGCGTCACTGAGTACTTTGTGCATTTGTCAAATGTCATAATTCTCCACTAAGAAAGATCCACTTGGTCTGTCATCTTTAATCTTTGGCTTGATACCTTCGATAGTAAGACAGCCATGGCACACAGTGACTAGCATTCATCAAGTGTCAGAGTATGAGAGCTAATCTAGGATCATTTGTCTTTTTTTCAAAATCCATATAAATGGTGAGAGGGATTTGGTCAGTGATTCCAAGACTAGCACTCCTCTCCTCAATACTTGATGATTGATTTCTAATTTCCTCTGTATTATTAGTATGGTTAATCAGATTTTAGGACTAAATCTCAGTTTGTTCTGATACACAGTACATTTGGTAGCAACCATTATTGCCTTTATGTAAATAGTTTGTGACTGATCTGTACAATGAGATGAAATTAACCTAAATGTAGCTTCTATGTACATTAGAAGCTCCCAAACATATTTCCCATTGAAATAAGCCGTATGTGTTCTGGTTCATTTCCAGATGTACTTTATTTAATCCCTGATTTATAAAGGACAATGACAGCCATGACAGTACCAGCTGACAGTATTAATACATCAGCTGTCATCAGGGATGAGGGGCATCTGGGTTTTTTTGTCTTGTGCCATTTGTTGGCAAAACTTAAAAAAAGTCACTTGACTTTTATTGACTAATTTCCAAATGATTGACAGAATCACTAGGTCTCTGTGGGATAATGAATTGAATGGAGCTCATAAGACACACTCAAATAGTGAATTTGATGTTCCTGTGCATCCAAAAGTAACGTCTCATGCTCGTAGAAGACACCACAACAAGGTTTAAGATGTCATGGAGTAAATTAGGACAGCTCAGAGTATGCTAACAGTAAAAGAAAGTGAAGGAATACATAGAGGGAAAGTGCAAATGACCACTTGATTATTCATACCTGGATCTTTGTTATTTTTTGTACCACAAGATTAATCGCAATGATTTCCCATATTCTTGAAAAAAATAAGCCCTTAAGCATTACACTAGTCCATAATAGGCACTGCCATTGTATACCCAGACCTCACTTATTTAGGCTGATTGCTCAGAGCTGTGTGAACATGTACAGACTGATTTATTGTCATCTTTCTGGCTGTCCTGTTAGCAAGGCAAGATGTTTTCAGTACACATTTGATTTGAACTGTTGATAAAGAGGGGGTCGGGACTACTTTAACACTTAAATAGAACAAAGCCATTATTAATGTTATTAGTAACACTTGTGCTTTTCCTACTAGTACAAGTCAAAATGTGCCTGTTGTTTTTATCCTGGTTTATGGCTGCTCAATGAAATAATACAGGCAGCAGAGAAGGCGGGATGCTGCTTGGCTGAGTGAAGGACAATGGTGGAGGTTAATGACAGTAAAGGTTTTGACAAGAAGCTACATAATTTACAACCTTGTGGACTGCTGTTAATGGCTATCTAGGCTAGCTCCCGCAATTGATGTGTTCAGACATTGTGGTCTTGAAAATGTTTGTAATTTCTGTTGTGGTCTAATAGAAATCTATAATATATTTCACAATATAGCAGGGTTTCTTGGCCTAGTCCTTAAAGCTCAAATGAGTGGTTATGAAAATGTGTGGCCCTATAGTATAGTACACCCACACAGCTGTTTTCACTTTGCCTGATTAGACCTCTTCTCAGGACTCTGGGCGTGTACCAACTGTGCTTGATTGACATAGGAGAGATGTCTCACACACTTATCATTGGGATTAGTACATGGATTTTGGTGACTGTAATTTACAGCAACACTGTGCCCAAGCTCAACCTGACCAGGGAGTCTGTTGGCCAGAGTAACCTATTTTTTTTTACGCACTATAAATTTGTTTGTTTTGACATTGTGTGAAATCTGAGGGGGAAAAGCCTCCAAACTTTTTTCGGAAATATTTTGTGCAGAAGAATGTGAAACCTTCCAATATACCTCCTTCTGAACTTCACAGCCTTCATATAATTTCTCCTCTCCTGCTGCTTGCCTGCTTCTAGTATCATGTTGCTCTCTTTATCCTGATATAAATATAAGGTTTCCCCACAGTCTTTAAACCTCTTCCACTAAAAAGAGAATATTGGTATTACTTTTTATGCGCATCTTATAACTCACAGGTAATTTGTGTTTGAGCAGAGATTAATAACTCACTCACACACACACACACTGATATTCACCAGATTGTCAGAGAATATTTTCCCTCTGACACTTTCAGTTATGTAGATTCAGATTTGATCTTTTTTATGGTCTTTTAAATTTTGAATGCACACCAGAAGGTTTAGAAAGTGGCTCAGAATATAATTTTAAAAATCCCTGGTTGTCACACCATGCTGAACTCATTTTAGTAATGTGTTGACTAAATTGGCAATAAGAAGTATTCCTCTCAAATTGAAATGAACTGTTTTTCATTTTCGGTTAATTCTAAGTGGGTCCAAATATTTGTAATTTTATTTTGTGGTCATACTCAAAATAGTAGCATACTCAAAGTGTATCATGAGCACAGATTTGTATAGATCAACATCTCCCAACATGAAAAAAGTCTTTCTGTTTTTCCTTAAACATTCAGGGACCAAGTCCTATTTGTTGAGCTGTTGTTGAGGCTGTGGTGCATACAGCTCAGAACTTTACTTGAGAATGAAATCAAGCATTCAAATGGATTTAAACTGCACATTGCATTTGATGTACTGATGCAACTAAAGTTTGTGTCACTGTTATTGCAGTCACCAGTGCAGCTTTGGAACATATTTACATTTTCGCTCATGTCAGTTTCTCTCCCTTTGTTCTTGATTGTTTTGTAACAGTACTTCTACCAGACTGACCAACTAGTTATGTAGAAGGATGTTTGCCAACTTTTTTAAACCCAGTGTCAGTTTAAAAAAATAAAATAAAGTAAAAGTGGTGCCTTGGGTAGATATAAAAATCCCTTCACAAATGAGGCCAGATTAGGGAGAATCCCTCTTGTTTGGTTGAGGAGGGATCCCACCTACGTCTGAAGTGATGTCATTTGGCCTGCTGTTACCTGTGCTGCCATCTATCTTATCTGTCTTTCCTTCCCTTCCTTGTGCTTTTTCCCATCCAATTGGTCGTAACAGTCACTTAAATGTACCTAACCGAAACTTCCTAGTGGATAGCCTATGGGTCTATTGGTTTCTAAGGGTTAAAACATTGCAAAGCACAATGTGAATCTATTTTTCATAATCATATGTCCAATACACTTATTATACAGAGTAAATGTTTCTTATCCTTTGCACACTTAATCAGGCTGTGCAGTGTGCTAGATCAGTTGCCTAGAGACGGGACCCCACTGCAGCAACTAGTGTATGAGCATGTGTTTTTCTTTGCAGGCATGCCTGTGCTCAGTAGGGTTACTGTAAGTTTAAGGTCTGGGAATCTCACGATTGAATAACAAAAAAAATGTCTCGATGCATCCTGACTAGATTAATATTTAAACCTGTGAGTGTAGTGCAGCTGTCATCTTTAAAAAGACCCAACTCTTTCAAAGAGCTGTTCCCTCATCAGCATTCACTGCTTTTCTCCCGTTATCGTCCACATTGTGACTTTAGTAACTGGTCGAGTTAAGAATGTTTTTCAACTAAACTCACATCACTTTGCCCTGTGTTCAGTTTGGTGTCGGACTTATTTCAGCATACAGTTTGAGACTAATCGTCGTCCATTTTAGCTGTAACTAACCGGGAAACCGTAATGATGTCACTTGGGCCTAAGTAGATATTATGTATGGGTCTCTTTTGTGTTTAGTTTTTGTGTTGCTAATGTTGTCATTGATTTGGGTTGAAGAGGGCATCTGTCCTGTCTTGAGTTATTGGTCTCAGTATCTGATCTTTTCAGTGATTTACAACATTTCAGGCTTTACTAAGGCTACTGCTTACTAGCTAGTTGGCTGGTGCTGCGAACACGTTTATTCCCAGTATTATATGCTAATAGTGTCTTGACACAAATAAATTTCACGTTGTTAATTTTCAACCACTGCAAACCTTACTGGACGCACACAGCTGGCTCTGAGTTAAATGGATATGCTTTCGTGTCTAGTTTCTAGTTTCTAGGCTGCATTACGTTTACGCAAATAAATTTCAATGGATTATTTACAACATAGTCTGATGGGTTTTGCAAGTGTAAATGATCTTTGTTTATATCGGACTTTATATTTGATAGTATGAATGGCGTATTGTCTCAGTGTGGTGTTTGTAAGTCTTCAGACTTAAAGTCACTATTTTTGCAGTTGTATTCCAATGTTAAGTTTTCCTGAACATCTGTCATGCTCTTGTTCGAGCTACATCTGAGTGTGCACAGACAGAAAGCTTATTATTATTATTATTGTTATTGTTATTATTATGATTGTTTCAGCTATGGAGGTTTGTTTTATATGGAATTTATTTGACAAGGGTATTGATGGAGAAATAGTTTCCTTGCAACTCACTGACAAATTTCCACAGAGGCTTTTTTGTTTTGACAAAAGCTTTTAAAGAATACCAACAAAATGGCATTTGTTTAACTTAACTTGTGTAATATCTGTGCACAGTTAGCAAAAATACAAACAATTTGACAGTAGGGATTTTATTTCAAAGATCATACAGCACTATCTTAATTAAAGTGAACTTTGATTTTGACAGTAACATCTCACTGCCTTATGTGAGCATGCCTGCAGTTGCTTGACAGGCTTTTCGTCTGTCTGTTTTGAACTTTATTTAATTGAAATGACCACTTTCCTCTATTTGGTCCCTGTGATAAAGAACCATATACTCTGGCCACTCAGTCTCCTGTGCTTTGACTCCATCTACTGGCTGATTGTAGAATTTAAGCTTTTATTAAAAGTGTGTGAAGACACATTGTTTGATTTGCTTAAATCCAAATGCATAGTGCTTCAGATGTGCAATGCCAAGTCCTTCCAGAAGTGGATTTGCAAAAAAATTAATAGATAAATAAATATAAGGCTGCACAACCATGTTAGTTTTTACTGTAATATGGAAAGGGTAAATCTTTCAGATGTGTCTCAGTGCCTGTGTATTAATGTATACAGCTTCAGCAAAGACTTCATCCATCATTGAGGTATGAATTTCAGTACTTTGGTACATCACTGAGTGCTTTGTGAACCGTCACTATACATGTTTGACCTCAGAAAGCCTTAAAGTCTCAGGCTCAGCTTTGCTCACTGATGATCTGGGCACAGAGTGAGTGCAGAGAGCTCAGCAGAGCTTTTTGGGTTATGTAATTTTTTCATCCAAATCTAAGCTTCTCAGTCAGACATACTGTGTTTGAATATGCTTTTATAAAATATAAATATTAGCAGCATGGGCACAGACACATCAGCCAAGGCAAAATTCAGCATCATCTCTCTCCATAGGAAAACAGTGGCTATAAAGGTATGGAGATCACCTACTGACTAGGACTGGTTGTGATTGTTATATTTACCTGTTCACATCACATAGTAGGAATACACATTTACTGACATATCTTTTATAGACTTTAGCTGTGCAGGCAAAAGGGTCTTTTAGCTCTGTGGTGTCAGTAGTAAACGAGGTGCAACAGTGCAGTTTTAGTATAGTTGTCACACCTGAATAAACCTCCAAAATCATATCAACTACGTAAATGTATATTATCCTCTCTTGATTTACTGGTTACTAAATTTAAACTTCCATGCACATCAGTGCAGCAGAGTCTTCACAGGTATATAGATTAAAGCAGTGGTTCCCAACGCCCAGGCCGCGAGGAAACCTTCATTATAAAACTACTGTTTTGGTTGATCTATAATTAATGGCTGAGCCAAACTGTCCAACAGTTAATGGCCAGTATCTGCAGAGTTCCCAAACTGCTGTCAGTTAATAGCCATCTACTCACCTCTTGCTAGCTGGCTACCTTTTATATTGTAATGGCCCTGTTTTATATAGAGTACATAAAGGCTACATGGACTGAATCTAACAAGGTTGTAGACTCGACAACATAATGAAAGGGATGATTTGTGTCAGACTTTCTGGTCTAGATGTTTTTCATTCAAGTGAGATACCTTTACCACTTCCATGTTTTGGAGTATGATGACTCATGTTTTGGTATGAATTCAGCATCAGAGTTCAATGTTTATTTTCTGTGGTTCGGTCCACTTACATAAACACAAATGAATGCCAAATGTTTGTTTATTAATTGGCAACAATTATCATAAAAAAATGAGTTGTTGGAGCAAGCCTCATTTAGCAGACTACTTTTCACAGGTCACTGGAAAGTGTAGGAATGTCCTATTGGTTCCTGTTTTTTAACATTTTTCTGAAAAAAAATAGCACATTCTGCCAAGGCCACCAATAAAAAAACGTTGGTAGTGTTCAATTTGAATTCCAACTTTTTTTGAACTTCTTACTGGAAGTATGATTCTTTACATCTTTCTGTTACACCCTTCAAAATTGACAATTTACCTTCAGCATTAATGATATATGCTTTGCAGGCCTCTCTAAATGAAGATAAAACAGCTTTGAAGATTAAATTATATTACAGCAAATTTTACATTTCTTAATGTTTGTAAAACCGCCAGGAGACAAAACTGCAGTTGTCATCACTAATCTCTCTGTCTGTGATGTCAGTGATGGGAGGTGGTGGGGGTGTTAAGGGGGGTGGGTAGTGTAGGGTGGGGCAACTGGAGAAATGTTCCAACAAAAAGAAAAGAGTTTAAAAAAAAAAAAAAGCTGGTCAAGTATTTTCTGTACCTTTCTCAGGTTTTAACTAACCAGAGCTGCTGCTGGTTTAGTTTTACCTCCACTACTGCATTTTTTAAAACTCTGCTCTGAAATAGTGCTGTTCAAGTCACTCAAAATGTTTCCTTTACTTTGCTTATCTTTCAGTTCTACAAGCATGTTGTACAGAGTGTGGAGAAGTTCATACAAAAGGTGAGTTATACATTTGAAATGAAGATTGTCAGTAAACATTTTGGGAGTTAGTTTGAGTTTGATGATGAGGTGAAATCAGTCAAAAGTTAGATTTTCCTAAACCAGATGCAAAGGACATGTAGGTAAAGGCATGGTGATGATCCTAATAGTTTATATATTCAGTTTAAATGCAGTGTTTATACAAATTCCTTTTTTTAACAGTGTCAATTGTCAATGTGTTCTCTTAACAATTTCACAAATTGCATGTGATCTACTTGAAATGTGTAGTATAGCAATGTGCAAAGGTGCATTCATCACTTAAGTGAAGTGCATAAAAGGCCCTAGACTTTAACCTCCTGGATTTTTCCCGTTATTAACATAAATATCTGTTTCTGTATCCGCAGTGCAAACCAGAATACAAGGTCCCAGGGCTGTACGTCATCGACTCGATTGTCAGACAGTCGCGACACCAGTTTGGCACAGAGAAGGATGTTTTTGCTCCTCGCTTCAGCAAGAATATCATTGCAACGTTCCAGCACCTCTACCGCTGCCCATCAGATGATAAGGTCAGACAGATTTTAATAGGTTTTGTGTTCCTCTCTGTGAATTTTCATTTTTGTGGCTTGTCATGGGTTCAAGAGAGCTGATATTAGATGCCTTTATATATGCCTCTAGGCATATATAAATAGGTGTTTTGAGGAATAGATCAGGGATTGGCAATGGGCTCACTTTATTGCATTGTTGCAACTAAGTAAGTGAATCAGTCGTCACTCCCTTCATTTGTGTAGGGCTGTTTGTTTTTGTCCCATATCATCATGGACAAATATTAGGAATTGTTAAGAAACCAGTGAAAAGGAAATTATACATTTTAACCTTTTATGACAAAGGAAAGACGTGACTCAGGCATGTAATAGAGGTTGCAAGACCAAAATATCATGCTTTTGTTTTTAAATATATAGTCAGTTTTTGGCCTTGAGACTCCTGCAGGTTTAGTTTTTAGTCTGTAACTGTCCCAAAGCAAAGTGTCTTCATCTTTTACTGCTATGTCACAGTTGCTTTTGTCTTCTTCATTGGTGCTTCCAGAGTAAGATAGTGCGAGTCCTGAACCTGTGGCAAAAGAATGCGGTCTTCAAGAGTGACATCATTCAGCCTCTGTTGGACATGGCGGCAGGGATTCCCCCTCCCAGCGTCACACCTGTCATGCCCAGCAGTGCTGCCCCCGTCAATAACACTACACCTGGTCAGTCAGAGTACACTCAAGTAGAGTGAAACACACATACCCATACACTCTGAAAACTAGTTTGACACCAGTGTGGAATGTTTATATTACAAAACATCTCTGTCTCTGTATGTCCAGGCACCCCAGCCACCCCAGCTACCCCAGCTAACATAGTCCAGGGTCTGCCTGACTGGGCTTCCCAGATTACCAACACAGACACTGTGGCTGCTGTGGCACAGATCCTACAGAGTCCCCAGGGACAACAGGTTAGTGAACTTGTCCACCCAGCATCTCACTTAATAAACTAATGAACTGAACATGTTTGGTTATGGGTAAATAATAATCCTTAAGAATCTTTATATCCAGTAAAACAATACTTTGTCCTTTTAGCTTGAGTATCCTCTGCAGTCTGTGTAGCGGTTGGTGTTGAAAATGTGTCAAATACTCTATATAATCACCTGTTGTAGCTGCAGCAGCTGGTACAGAGTCTACAGATGCAGCAGCAGAAGCCTCAGCCGTCCCTGCTGCAGGCCTTGGATGCTGGCCTAGTGGTGCAGTTGCAAGCTCTGACAGCTCAGCTCACTGCTGCTGCTACTGCCAACAGCCTCAACCCCCTGGAGCAGAGGGTCTCCTCTTTTAATAAGGTAATGCTGCAGTCAGCAACTGAAAGTTTGTAATTTCTTGCTTTATCTGATGCATCCTAATATGCTGTTTGTTGCTTGCAGAAACTTCTGGGTCCTTTTGATTTTGGGAATGATTCAGAACGCGGAGAGGAATCTAAAAAGGACACCTCATCATCTCAATTGTGAGTTCAGGGTGTTATATGATCAGGCTATTATTTCTCCCACATTAAAACGAACCTAATAGTGATCCAGAATCCTTTCACTGCATCAACCATCTCCGCTGATCTAAACAAGCTGCTAACCACTTTCAGGCCCATGGTGTCAGAGCCCATCAACAGCTCCCTCTTTCATCAGCTGGCTGAGCAGCTACAACAGCAGAACCTTGAGCAGTTTCAGAAGCAGCTTTTAGAGCACCAGCAACACCAACAGAAGGTAGGCACACACACTGTACACACACGGTCACTGTTTCCCAAAGAATGATTTTTCAATACTGAAGGTGTACTCAAGCTTGCTGTCATTTAACAGATAATTATTTTTTCACATGTTGCTCTATGTTAATCATGCTGGATAGTAAATAGCCCTAATTTTCTTTACTGGTGGTCATGGGTAAATATACATTGACCTACCTGTGTAGATGCCATGTTAATAAAGGACACACAATAGGTACACCACTCTTTTTATTCTTCTAGGCAATGAGCATAGAAGGGCAGGACTCAATCTTTGGGCAAGAGAACTCAGTTGCGACTGCTCAGAGCAGCAGCCAGGCACAGCTTCCTGAGCCGGAGAACAAGTTGGATGACTCCATAGATAACCAACAGCAGGTATGCCTGGCCAGTGTGCCACTACCAAAACTTTCATAGTCATGTATACCATGGTTTTATTTATTAACTTTTTTAAATGAAATGAATGTCTCAACACAAGTAATGTTTATTTATCCATAGGCCTAGATCTGATAGTAATTCTGCAGTTTTCTACATTACCTTGTATTTCTGTGTAAAGATGTGTTGAAATGACGGTCTTTTTAAGGACATGGATCTGGACGAGGGCCCTGATGGTATGGAGGAGGAGATCTTTGAGGCAGAGGAGAAGAAGATTGTGAGCACACGCTCCAGAACACGCTCAAGGTCACGCTCTAGGTCAGTCCCACTTATGAAATCTCATTTTGTGGCAAGATTTTCTGAATGTGCGTGTAATATTGCTGAATTGTCTGTTGTACAAGCTGAAGAAGCTATAATCTTTTAACCTCTTTAGAAAAGTGCTGACTATTTCCCTGAAGGTCAGATGATGCAGTACTGTCTTAAGAGAACTATATGGAACCAGTTCTGACTGGAAGATCTTTATGTGTAAAGGATAATAATAACCAAAACTTACTGATAATTACCTTATGTCTCTGTCTTGCTTACTATATGTAGAACTGCTTTTACTTTCTTACTTCAGAAGACTCGCATAATATGCTGTGTTTCCTCCATGGGCCTAAGAAATGAATACATTCATACAAGACATCAGAGACTGATTGAACTAGACACAATCCAGATTTGTTACCCATATCTCTGGTCAGTGTATTGTAAATTTGAAAGAATGGGCTTTTCAAATAGAGGAGTCAATTAGAGCAGTAATTATTTGCCTATACAAGCTTGTAATATTAGGTTGCTGTAGTCTTTTTAATTTCAAACACTGGCTAGTAGCTCACAGTAGTGCCTTTTGTAAAGTGAACAAATGTTCAATGTAATTATGAACTGTGGAAACGGCTGTTGATGCTCAAAAAGAGCAGGCCTTTGGTGTTACAGTAAACATGACAAAAAGTCAGCCGAGAAAGAATTCCCAAAGGTTTTGTTGTTTTCTCTCTGTAGGTCTCCCAAGAGGAGAAGGTCCCGGTCCCGGTCCGGCTCACGTAAGCGTAAACACCGCAAGCGGTCACGCTCACGCTCCAGAGACCGCAAGAGAAAGTCATCACGGTCTTACTCGAGTGAAAGACGGGCCCGAGAGCGAGAGAAGGAGCGGCAGAAGAAAGGACTGCCTCCTATACGATCCAAGACTTTAAGTGGTAAGTGGAAGTCATTGTGAAAGTCATTGTTTCAGAATATTTCAAGTTTGCTGTCAGTGCTTTTCTGATGAGTAATAATTGTTTTCCCCTCTCCCTGTACCTAGTGTGCAGTACAACTCTGTGGGTGGGCCAGGTGGACAAAAAGGCCACTCAGCAAGACCTCACCAACTTATTTGAAGAGTTTGGTCAGATTGAGTCTATCAATGTAAGTAGACCTCTCCCCCTCCTAACTCTCTAATTTAGTGACAGTATGTCAGCCAGTTATTTGATCTCCAAACTCCCAAAATGATATTTGTCATAACAATGTAGTGACCTTAAGGTGCCGTTAACTGTCTGTCATATTTCTATTACAATTCCAATATCTTGTTTATTTCTTTGTCATTCCTCTATGCTACACATATGCGCCCTCTCATTTAGACATTTCTCATCAATCACACATCTAAGTCGATTGTACTTCTCCACTGTATGGTCATGTCTTGTTATTTAACCTTCCCATGTCCTATGTAATTTAATCTGGTTGTCTGCAGATGATCCCTCCCAGAGGCTGTGCCTACATCTGTATGGTCCACAGACAGGATGCATACCGTGCCCGCCAGAAGCTCAGCAGCGGCTCCTTTAAGATTGGCTCCAAAATCATCAAGGTGCACATTACCTTTCTAATTTAATTGATTGTATTCTCATTCACCTTGTGGTTTCTTCTAATGTAATTTACCATTGACCTCCAATGGGGAAACCTCAGAGACAGTTTAGCTTTCCAGGCACATGGATCCTTACATGCTCTCAGAAATTACTTTGAAAAAAATGCTGTTTCTTGACCTTGGCCGTGTGTGTGTGTGTCTGATCCAGATTGCATGGGCTCTGAACAAGGGGGTTAAGCAGGAGTACAAGCAGTTTTGGGATGTGGACCTGGGTGTCACCTACATACCTTGGGAGAAGGTGAAGCTGGATGACCTGGATGGCTTTGCTGAAGGAGGAATCATTGACCAGGAGACCGTTAATGATGGTGAAAAGAAACACATCAACTTATTAACTTCTTTCTTTGGCACGCGCTCTAGGTCTGTTGATTTGGAATAAGTGCCTGTTTAAATATAAGGATACGCAGGCATGTTTGTACACACATGATGAAAGCATAACATGGATTTGTTTTCTACCCCGTTCCCTCAGTTGTTTGTTTTGTTATGGTAATGCACAGAATCCTTAAAGAAATCCCATCAGGAACCCCCCACCGTGAAAGAAAAATGATTTAAGTTGGAACAGAAACCGCTTAACTCCCAAACCAAACAAAGAATTGGATGATAGTTTATAACTTTGTTTTGTCTGTTTCTGCAGAGTGGGAAGCCGCCAAGAACTCTGAGCCAGCCAAGGAAGTTACAAGTCAGCCAGTAAGCACTGAGACTACAGCGGCATCTAACACCCAGACTGAGACCTACGCTCAGCAAGTCACCATGATGCCTGTACAGGTACTGAAGAGCACATAGGGCTCACTGTTTTGATTATCATTGTTTGGATAACAATGGTGACCATGCATCTTTGTTTGCCATAAGTAGGACTATTTTGATCTGTTAAACACCCAGAGAGCAATGGGTTTTTTCAAAGACTTCAAGGAGGCTTGGGCAACCACTGGTACATGGTCCGGAACTTGTGTACCATGTAACTTACTCATGTGCTCTCTCTAATTCAGCTGCCAGTGGCCCAGGCTGTTCCCAATGCAGTTGGTTTGGTGCCTCCTTCCTTCCCCGTCACCATGGGCATACCCCCACCAGGCTACGGGCCGCCACCACCTTTCATAAGGGCTGGCTTCAATACTTCGCAGCCTCCGCCAGGTAGATGACACAAATGGTCATATAAAGATCAGACCTACAGAAATGTATAATATTATTTACAAGCTTACATGAAACCATTCTCTGTTGTGCAGGTTTTATGCAGGCAGCACAGACAGCAGGCATGGCCTCAGCAACTACTTGTGAGTATTTATGACATACATATAGTTTTGAAAATTGACAACATGTCCATTCAAGGCATTTAGTTGGAATTTATTAGCTTGGATTTAACTTGTTGTTTCTCCTGTACCCACCTATAGCTCTAGTGCAGTCATCAGTGGCAACCAGCCAAGAAGCTGTCAAGGAATCACCATTCGGTGCTATGATTCCTCCGACCAGCGCTATCCCTGGTAGCTTCATGGCACCCGCCATGCCTGGAGCCGGTGTGTTCAACCCAGTGGGAGTCCAAGCACAGCATGCCACCAATGAGAAAACGGCACAGTCTGCAGAGGGTATGGATGCTGCTGCAGAACTTACACTGCAAGGTGAAGCAATGCTCACATTTTCTTCCAAGGTTCTGGTGGACACTTTGATCCAAGATTTGGATCAATCTTTGGCCAAGAAGATTGGCCAAGATTAATTTTAACATTTATTTCTGTCGCTGTGTTTTGTCCCCAGGCATGCAGAATGCAGTCCGCAGTGGGATGGGTCTCCTTGGCATGCACCCCACAGCTTCCCTCACCCACCCGCTGCATCAGTCTGGTCTGGTTGGACAGAGAATGCCTGGCCTGCTGCCTCTGGATGTGCGACCTAACTTCCTCCAGCCTGGGGTTGCCGCCCGCTTCCCACTCCTCATGCAACAGGGCCCTGCCCAGCAGGCTGCTGGTCTACTTGACAGTGCCCTCCAGGCTCAAGCCCGTGCCAGGGCTCCCTTCTCTCAGCTGGACCCCTTCAACAGGGCCCCCAACCTTACCAGTGAAAATGTATCCAAGACAGAAGATGAGTCTTCCTCTGGGGCTGATGAGGGCAAGGACCAGGACTACCGCTTCCCTCCAATGGAAAAGCAAAGTACAGGCCTGCTGAGGACCCCTCCACCAGAGCATAGGGAGTCCCTTGGAGGTGGTGGTGGAGCAGGAGGGGGTGGAGGAGGCAGGCCTGCCTTGCTCCAGACCCCAGGGTCTCAGCCAGCCAGAACCAGCCTAGTGGGACGTCTGCAGGCTCTTGCAGGCTTCACTCCTGATAACCGTTGGAACCAGGCCAGAGGGGACTTTGATGAACGAGATGGCATGCGAGGAGGCCTACAGGCCCCAGGAGGTCCAAAAGGCTTCCAGGAGGAGCGCCCCACGCCTGTGCAGAACTTCCCCAATCGCTTTGACAGCCGTCCTGGGACAGCTGGAGGAGCAGCCGCAGCTCCGGGAAATGCTGGAGCTGTTGGAGGGCCGCAGGCCTGGAACCGTAGTGGTGGTGCCACAGCACCTTTTGACAGTGAAGTACATCAAGACCTAGATGACCGAAGACGCCCGTGGGACAGGCAAAGAGACAGAGATGAAAGAGATTTTGACTTCAGGAGGGAGATGAATGGTAACCGCCACAGCCGAGAGAGAGAGCGGGAGAGGGAGAGAGACCGGGACCGTGGCCGAGACCGCACCAGAGAACACGAACGCGAAAGAGACCGTGACAAAGAGAGGGACCGCGAAAGGGACCGTGAACGTGGGGGCTGGACACCTCTCCTCCCTCTACCTACACCTCTGCTTCCAACTCCACCTCTTAATCCCAACCTGACCCTGAACCAAGGCAAAATGCTTGCGCCACTCAAGTTGAACCCCCAGATTCAGCCACGATTCCAGTCCCCACTCCTGCCTCAAGCTCAGGCCAAGCCCTCTCTCTTGGGTCTGAATCAGCCACTGCCTCAGGGTCAGATTAAGTCTCCACCTCCATCACAGAGCCAAGCAGCAGCGCCCAAGCCCCAGTCAGAAACCCCAGCTCCGTCTGAGACACCTCAGGCACAGTCCCCACCCTCAGCCCAATCGCCTGAAAACAAGTGTCAGAGCCCGTTGACTGAGGCTCCCACCCAGGCCGAGTCATCTCCACAAACTGAGACCCCTTCACAAACAGAATCGCCATCCCAGCCCATGGCCGAGTCCCCCTCCAAAACCACTTCTTCCCCAGACAGTGAGAGCCCAAGCCAGGCCTCACCGCTGATTGAGGCCTCATTCCAGGACTCACCTGTGGCCTTCACACAAGCTGCCAGCCCCCCTGAAGAGACGACTCACTCTCTGGAGGAGCAGGAAAGTCCACAGAAGGATGAGGAAGAGTCACAAGAGGGAGCCTCCTCACCCCAACCCCAGTGGGGCAATGGACCTGGAATGGACAATAGCACTATGGCTGAACCCACACCTGAGGCCTCTCCTGAGCCCTCTCCTGAGGCCTCTTCCGAGCCCTCTCCTGAGGCCTCTCCCGAGCCCTCTCCCGAGCCCTCTCCCGAGCCCTCTCCCGAGCCCTCTCCTGAGCCCTCTCCCGAGCCCTCTCCTGAGCCCACTCAGGAATCTTCCTCCGATTCTGTTCCCCCTGAAAGTGAACCAGAGCAGCAGCAGGAGCAGCTTGACTCTCCTAAGGACGTAGACAATGAACAGAGTGAGCCCATGGAGGAAGCTGCGAGTCAGCCAGTGGTAGACACTGTCACAGACACTGAGGGGACATAATCATCACTCAGTAGGTAAAAGATCATTTTGTAAAGTTGTCTCTTCTTCTCTGTACTCATGTCAGCAAACCACCACCACCACACGGGACATTGCGAATACTGACTCACATCAGTTATTGTCTGATAACCAATAACAAATGATTTTATCTCTCACAAATACCAGTGTACTTAAATAGAAGGCTCGTTAGCTGATTTATTGATAGACAATTTTGTTTGTGTTTTATTTCCTTTTTCCTTTTTTAAGTTGTAATGCCACCCCACCCGTTTTAACTAATCTAAGCTTGGCGAATTTTATCGAATTGCCTACCAAAATGTTTCAATTGTATATGGGGAAAATGAGCTTTGACCTTCCTATGGAAGAGATTAAGACATCCTGGCTGTTCGACATTGGATTGAATACAATACACACAATACTTGAAAACGGCAGTTGGTGGCCCCATTTCTGTCTCCTCTTCTTTTAAAACGCTGCTGCAAAGTTTTCAATGAATGCTTTTGTGGTGTCCTGCAATGCTTTCAGTTTCTAAGCAGAACAAATAGCCCGCATACAGTGAGACCAGTACAGCTGCTTAGAGTTGGAAAAAAAAGGAACATTTTTAAAATGAAAACATGAAACGAAATGTTGTATCCCCAAAATAAATGTCTGTAATTTGTTTCCAATTATACACAAACAGAAATTCACATGCCAGGGGGAAGAAAAAGAAAACAAACAGGGATGTTCTGATGTTGGGTACATATTGTTTTAGTTTGAAATAAACATGCTTTGTCTGTTTAAAACACATGCTTTAGGACTGTTTTCTGACCCAGGACCAGTGGAAACTAAGACTGCTTTACAGACTTGTACACATTGTGTGCTGTCACACTTCAGTCAATTTGATGTTCTCGTAACTCAAGTTGCTGCTATACCATCCATCCACAGAGCACTTTGTTGGATGCAACCGTGGGACTTGTAGTTTTTTAGTTTCTGATGACTTCAGCCTGTATGTTTCCCCTAAGCTTTTGCTGGGTGACTGTTGAGGATGGGATTGTGCCTTTTTTGAATGGATTTGTCGTTCATGATGCTACCCAACACTACTGTGTGATGTACACCAGACTGTGCGTGCAACTCAGTTTCAGAGAGCTCTATGAACACAATGCTACCTGCACAGAAATTGACTGGCCTGCCGTTTGAAATGTAGCCGGGCAGTTTGTACAGCACTCACCTAGAGGAGAACAAGTCTATATACTCCCATCGTTCTGTGCATGCAGGCCTGTAGCCATGTTTTAACCTTCCTGTCTCTCTTGTTCATTTCATACTTGTAGTGCTTTTCTGTTGGGACATGCTACTAGAAATCCATAGTCTGCTGTTCTCTCAGACCAAATGTCTACTACAGGAGTTGTGATGTTGAATAAAAGTTGAAGGTGCATCGGATTTTTTACCCCTCTTATTGTCATGAATCCTGTCTCAGGCCAGTCAGATGAACTCTTGCACACACAACACTGCAGCTTCAAACCTCAAAAACGAGATAACTTTTAATACCAGACATGTTTGTAGTTGAAACCAATGAAAATGTAAAACAATTATGGGACACACATATCTAGTATACCAGTTTGTGTATTTAGATAAGTATCACATATCCTTATTTCTTAAGTTTCTGAGAATATAAACCATCTAGACTGTAGCCACTGACTTTTATTAGTTCACTTACTCTCAGGCAAGCGTAGAGGCCAGGCATCGAAAAACAAACTTATATCCTGAGGAAAAACTCCCATGAGACCTGAGATGCAGAACAATGGTCAATTCCACACTGTCAAAACACTACAATATACTGTATTTCACACCTAGCAATAAAGGTGTAGATATTTACCGAATGCCCTTTTACCAAAACAGTCGAATTATTTGCTGAATCCAAGCAAAGGGTACATTTCTCACAAGGGACAGTTCCTATATATATTCATATATATATATATATATATATATATATATATATATATATAAAAAACACCCATCTGGCACTTACCTCAACAGAACAAAAGGGTAAGGAGGGAATATACAAATGAGGGAGATGTGGAGGAACCCTGCACTGCCAGAGACCCGGCTGCTACAGCTGCAGGAAGTGCTTACTCAGCACACGCTAGCACCAAGCTCCTCTCTGTGCTCATTTAGGGCCCGGTTAGTGTCAGAAAACACAAGCTAGAGGATTTATTTAAACAGTCGCCGACATCACGGTGTCTACTGATGCCATTTCAGCGTTTTTAATTTTTCTAGTGAAAAAAAACAATGGGCGAAGCTCAATGTGCTGCATAATGCCTTTACCTCCAATTACACCTGAGCTTAGCCTGCTAATCCAAACATCAATACACAGAAAATTAAATATTTCACAGTTTGGCTCTGGATTTAGCATCTAGAGACATGTAAAGACGATAAAGCCGAGCTGAAAACATCCAGTTGCGTGTCTCCTTGTATGACTCGGTCTATAAATTTCTAGCTCCCACCTTCCCAAGGGCCCGGGCAGTCAGCCAGGTCCAGCCTCCTGCTGACCTCCCCACAGAAAGATTTGACAGGCTGAGACTTTGAATCAACCGCTATCTGCCCTGAAACAGACGTACGTGTACACAGCAGTCGGCTAGCTCACCCTTGGACAGCAATGAAAATATATCCAGCCAGCATCCTTCAGTTATTTATCAGTAGCAGATTAAATGTTTGCTGATGTAGGTTCTTCTAATTAGGAATCACGATAAAACCAAATATCTACATTTAGAGCTGGGATTGATTAGGGTCTGATTTTGTGCATTTCTTTCTCTGCAAGCCTTACATTAAAGCCAGTATAACCAACAGACACAGGCCTGACTCAGTCTGGGTCTGATGGTGGTCCTGTGCCAAGCCATTTGCACATCATTCCTATGTTATACTCCACATAAGCCCCTAGCCAAGCCCATTTGAACAAAGCAAAGTGGGCCTGACCTTTAGTTGAGGATTACCCCTGCACAGGCAACTAATGAGAGCATCTAAACCATAACGGCATGGAATAATAATGCACTACTAGTCCATTCCTGGGTGGTAGTGCTAATGTGTGGTTTTTATTGTAGGTCAGTTCCCTGCTGCGAGGAAGTCAATTAGACAGGATGCTTAGGGTTATGGTTTAGCTTGTAAATGGGTTTTAATATGACGTGGGAAAATCAGAAATCTATTCTGATATGGCCTGAAGATGTCCAACTTCAAGGCATAATTTACTCTATAATGAGCATTTTAAATTAGTTTTGGTTATATGGAAGATCAGTGGTTCATTTCCACAACAGATATTGTTCTCCTGTTGCCAGTAAAAGGACCACAGTGTGTGTGTGTCTGTGTGCCTGTGTGTATCTGTAGTGTCAGTACCATGTCTGACCATTTGAGGTCAGTGTGGTACTGCAGCTCTTGTCATTACGGCAGACGGAGGAGTGTGCTCTGTGCAGTCTGGGTTCTTGGAGTGCGACAGCTCAAAATCTGCAGTGCTCACCTCTCTTACCTTCCGTGCTTCGCTCTCTCTGAGACAAACAAAAGCCCACCAGTGCCATGGCAAAGCATATCTACACATGAAATCCCCTCCTTTGAAACTACAACAGGCTCCGCTGAAAGATGAGGGCGTAGAAAATTGCTGCCACGCAGAATCGTCATGGTGCCATCGTGCTGAAATGAATTTGTCAGATACCTCTTTCCATACCTTTTTCAGATCGATATAGGAGTACTGTGATAAATGGAATGAGGTCCTTTTAGTGTGAGACTTGGCCCGTTTCTGCAGCTTCTCAGTTGCTGCATTCTTAATTGATTAAAGCTATTGATTAGGCCTCCCAAAGCCTCCAGACTAAAATCAGCCTCTATCTGCCGTAGCCAGATATCATATTTGCAAATGGTGGAGTCTGTGCCAAGGGGAGAGAGACAGTGTCTGTGCTGGTGTGGCGGCGCACACTAATAAATGACCACGAGAGATTGAGTTAGAGCAAAAAAAACAGAGCCATCTATCTTCTGTCCACCTAGTTATGCGGGAGAGGAATCCCCCTATCTTGGCTCACAACACTCAGCAGCCACAGTAATTACTCTCTACTGTGGGAGTGTGTGTGTGAGTTTCCTCCTTCAAGAAGCCACTGCCTGCCTGGCCACCCCCATTATCAGAGCCAGCAGACAGGGCCGAGGTGTCCAAAGTTCCCTTCACCCTGGAACTCGTCAGGAGTTCACCCCTGCTGCAGGCCGCACCCTGCTGCAAATTGGCTAAGAGAGAGGCAGCAAGGTCGCAGAGTTGCCCCCCCCCCCCCATACCACAGTGAAGTGTGAGTGCTGGAAGTTAGAGCAGCCGCCCTGGGGCTGTTTGTTGGTGGGGATTCGGTGGCTTGCTCAAGGGAACTTTAGCAGGATGTGTACTTGCTGATATTCAGACTTAAAGTCTTCAGGTTCTCACTTGCTGCTCTTTTACGCTCCAGTAGGATTTTTAATTCATGCAGCCAGAGGGAGTTTATTTCTTACTTTTTAAACTAAGAGAAAGAAGGCACAACACTCACTCTGCAGGAAGCTGTTGTTGTGGCCATGATGGCCTCCATCAAATATAAGAAATATAAGAGGCAGAAAACAGGAAGTGAATAAGTAACTGGTGATGAACATTCAGTAATTTGCAGGTGTATTGAAAGAATATTCTGTGCTCTTGTTCTGTATTTTTTTAAACAATTTTCTGCTGTCCAATGGTTTCTGTAACTGTACCTTATCATGGTAATGTAAGACCTCTTTAGTTCCCTTGATTTTGGTCTGACTGAATATGAGTTCATTTTTATTGGACTGCCATTAAACTTGGTACAGGAGTTGATGCTGCTCAGAGGATGGATCCTAATGACCTCGGTGATCCCCTGACTTTACCTCTAGCGCCGCCATGAGGTTGACATTTTTGGATTTCAGTGAAATGTCTCAACAACAGTTGGGTGGATTACCATGGAATTTGGTGCAGACATTCAAAAGTGAATCACATTCTCATCAATCTTCACAATACTTAGTGTTTAGTACTACTTTGCATTGATGAAAACGCTGATGATTTTGTACAGAAATGACAAGTAGTACATACATATTATATATAGTTCATGCCTATATGTTCAGAAACAAGACCAAGTGTCTGCAGCCATGCTAGCGACTCTATGAGGCTGTACCACGGGGCTTCAAGCTAACATGCGGATGTTTAGCAACTATAATAACAGCTGGGGCTGCTGGAATGTCATTAGTTTTGGGAGGATTTAGTCATAGAGCAAAGTAGTAAAAATTTGACATGATGATTGCGCTCAATGAGTGAAGTGATTACAATTCATCTTGACGAGGACCATGACTTGTCTGTACTAAATGTTGTGCCAGTCCATCCAGTAGATGTTAAGATATCTCACCGGAGATGAAGTGAAAACTTTGACCTGCTGATGGCAGTAAATGAAAAGTGAGGAGATCAACAAAGTCATTAGAATTCATCCTCTCAGGACCATGAATGTCTCTACAACATTTCATGGCAATCCATATGATAGTTGTGATGTTTCAGTTTGTACTCCTGGTATTGCTGTCCCTAGAGACATACTGCTAGCTAAAAATAAAGGAGTGTATTTCTATGTAGCTCATTTTCACATCTTTAACTTGTTGACATTACCATCCTCACAAACAAGATATGTAATACTGCCAACCACATCCAATAACACTTTCATGCTCACAGCATGATAAACCATTCTGATAGAGGTTGCCAAAGACCTTTATTTTGACACTGCCCTATGGCCAGTTATGTTTACTTCAAAACAGTGCAGAGTTTGGCTTTGTCTGCAATGAGCATTACAGCCTCACAGAACCGCTAGCGCTTGTTAGCATATGTGTAGGTGTTTCTTTCTGAGGAACCCCAGTGACAGGCGGCAGAGGTTCATCAAATCTAGACTCATTTGTCGTTTCTCGTCGAATGTTGCTCCACTTTTGTTTTTTGAAGGTGGCAACTTGTCTCATTTTCTCCCCAACTGTCATGAGGATATTTCATATCATCCTCTCTTGGGGGCAAATAAAAATTCTGTGGCAAGTGTTTTCTTTTTTACGGCATGCCAGGAGCAGGAGGAGAGAAAGCCTGTGTTTGCCAAGTCAGTGTGTATTTGCATACTGAGGATGTGTGTGTGTGTTATCAGTGGTCTACATGCCTGTCACTGAATACCTTTTCCTACACACATAACTAACTGTGTGTGTGCGTGTGTGTGCCTATTGGCAGTGTGTCAGCGGTGCCACCATGCAACTAGAATTAAACCCATTAGTGCAAACATGGTTTACACAGGCAGAGACAGTACAGTCGCATTTTAGGATTGATGTCTACAACTCTTGTCTTTGTTAATATTGTTAGTCCCTAATCTTTCCTGTTAGTGGCCCCATTTCAAAACACAAATATCAGTAAACATACATTATCTGTTTACATGTGACTGTCTGCACAGAAACGTCTGCTTTCCCGAAGTGGCTGTGTCAGTGTCAGTGTCGGCGCTGATTGTGGGGTGAGTGCGGGGTCGTCGTGGCATAGGAGGTTAAAGGTCACCACTGTTTGAGACACAGGGAGGAGTCTGGGAAAATGCAGGAGAGGGTAGTCAGGGAGACGATGATGAGCAACACACGCCTTTCCTGATTTTCAGAGAGGATCCAGTCGTGATTCACAGCAGGGGGAGGGTTGTGTGTTTGTGTGTAATCTGGGTGACAGGGGAGCTTATTAAATCTGCCAACACAAACGAGGAATATGTGTGTGTGTGTGTGTGTTTGGAGGAGAGGGGAGATGTGCGGGGAGGGGGGGTGTGCTGAGATGCTGAGCAAGCGGTGCGAGCGTTTTGACAGCGTACCACATTGTGCCTGGAAAGGGGGGGGTTGAAACATGAAATGTATCAGCAAAGACAGACAGGTACGGGCTGCAGCCTCCCGCTGTCAGTCTTACATCAGCACGGCTCTCATTAGGGTGGGCGCATACTGCACACATTGCAGTCACACACACACACACGCACACTCTCGTTTGACCAACTCCCACGGCATTTACATCAATTTTCTGATTATGTAGTCTCTCATTCTTGCACTCCTCTGCATAAAGCCTCAACACACACACTTTCACACAGCCGCAATACGCAGCAGACATTTTATATCCACTTTGTTCTCATGCAGTCTGTGTCGCCTCTCCATTCACACGTCTGTCATCATTTGGAAAGAAGACCTTATAAAAGCTGGTTATTAAAGGCTGACTCAGCTTCTTCCGGCAGATGTGACACCTGGTTCATCAACTGCCAAAACAAGCCTCATTGTTTCCATTACTTTAGTGTGTGTGTGTGTGTGTGTGTGTGTGTGTGTGTGTGTGTGCGTGTGTGTTTCTACCTGCCCACACATGTGACTATTTGTTCACCCCCGGTCTCCTTTTGCTCCCCTTGTGCTGTTTGTTAGCAGCAGCTAGCTGGTAATTAGTCCTGAAGACCTCCTTGTTGTCTGCCTGTTTGTTTACAATGCTTAGAAGCAGATTCCCTCCTGAGAGTCGGAGGCTACACTCAGAAGTGTGCGCAAGAAACAGAGCAGACGATGTCAAATTAAAAAGATAGGGAATTCCTGACTCACCAGAATCACCAGACGCGGAGTGTGTAGGGGGGGTCAAGGATCAAGGTGCTGTGATCAAACCTGGTGGTGTCTTTTACTGATGATTTAACTTTTAAAAGATTCAACAGCATCTTCTGTTTGCAGAAACAGTGTCCCCTTTACTGTGAGTTGTCCACAGAACACACTGTCAACCTTTTTTATAGACTGTTAAAGTGGAAAGTAGTTCTAATGAAAACTGCTCACAGTGAGTGTGAACTGATCCTTTAAATTCTGACTTTTTTTTACTCAAATAAGTATTATGCAACACATATGCAGACAATGAAAAAGCCTCTGAACAGAATTGACGTCACCTGTGACAAATCTCAACCTAAATAAATAGTGTTAGTTACATTAGCAGGACTTGTTTTTTTTTTTGCCATGTTCACATATTCTCCTGTATCATAGTGTTCACCCTTACATGCATAATAATGAAACCAAAGGACAAAGAGTGGCATCATGCTGCAATGCTGGTTTTGTTCCTGATAACTGAAATAATCTTTTTCCATGCAGAAATATCATATCAGTGGCTAATATTAGCATTTTTACATACTAATTCTCAATACCGTAATTTTGAGGGTAAAATAATACCACTACAAAACCAATGTCATAATAAGTAATGAGTAACTTTATATATTATTGAGTCCCATAAATCAGATTTTCTTGGAACAATTACAATACATGTGTCTTCTTGTATGTGTCATTTTCTTAATTCGAGTGTAAAGATCTACTTTATTCTGTCTGCTTCCACGATGCTCAAACTTTGCTGTGACCGAGTGGAATTTTCCTACCCCAGGCCCATTTCACAATATATTCTTGTTTCCTCAAGGAAGATATGTCCCGGTGGCTAAATCTGACACTTCATCCTACATATTTGTTATGAATTGGTTCACTATCTTGAGACATCCAGGAAGTCCTTTATATTAAGATTCATTTGAAGGTTTGTGTGTAAAACATGTTGTAGAGAAACATCTTCCTACAAGAGACCCAATGTCCTGCTCACGAGTAGTTAACCCCGTGTTGAGCTCTTCAAACCTCCCACCTGCCGCTCCTCCAATCTGTTGAGTGTGTGTGTGTGTGTGTGTGTGTGTGTGTGTGTGTGTGTGTGTGTGTGACTGTCAATATCACCCACAAGGGTTCCCCTGCCACCCCACTGATGGGGATTAAACATTCATGATCATGTTTATTAATGACCAGCAGGCATCAGGGATCTCCAGACTGTCACACACACACACATACACACATTTAAGCAAATGCGCACATTTTTTAAACTCACACATTTGCACTTTCTCTTGTACACTTACACAATCTTCCTCTCCTTCACACTCTCTCACACACACACAACCTCTTCCCACCCACACATATCAGACACACAGGCACACTTTCTCTCTTGATCTCATACACCTACACACATGCACCTACACACACGCAAAAAAACACACACTCCTGCCTATGAAAATGCTACAGTACATTCATGAAACACACACTCCTGAATAAATCTCCCTCGTCTGTCTTTGCGTTGTTTAATTTGGTAGTAAGATCTGAAGTGTGTGTGCGTGATATGGATCTGCTGGCCCGTTAGCTAGAAAAAGAACAGATTTCCTGTCTCCGTGTCTCCGTTCTGAAGTCTCCCAGGGGTGGAGGGATGGACTGAGGACCTCGCTGAGAACATCTGTGACGGCCGGCCCCAGCAGAGACTGCAGTGTGACGGGGCCTATCCACAGCAGATGTCACACCAGTGTGTGTGAGGAAGAGAGAGAGAGTGTGTGTGTGTCTGTAATCAGGGTTGAGAAGTCCATGACCTAGAGGAGATGTAGAGGAAATGATCTCTATGCTCTCACACTCTCTTCCTTCCTGTCCCTCTTTTCTTTAGTTTTAGATGTAGAGCTAAATAACTAATAATTATTATGATAAAATAAAATCTGTAATCCTTTTGTCTTTCCTCCTTCATCCTTTTTCCCTCCACTCTACCGTTAAACTTGTGGACCATTTGTCCCCTTTTCATGTGACACAGAAACTATACATGCTTTGCCCACAGCCACTGCAAATGAAATGACAAATGAGTGATGAGCGGAGGAGCGCTGATGCTGCACATGCTATTCTCTCTACCCTCCGTCTCTCCATGGTTGGACTTTCCTCTCTTTTCCCCCTTCTTTCATTCCCCTATGCTTTACCCTCGTTATTCCTTCGCTCTGCTTCCTCCCCTTATCCTTTTTTATTCCTCTGACAGTTTGCCTCTCACCCCTCTACTCCTCCATCTCTTGTTCCCCACTCTCCATCCTCTCTAAGTTGCCTTTTTTTTTTAATACTCCCCAGTGAAGCGTGTCGTAGTCTGGGCAGATTCCCTGGTAACTGACCCTCTCAATGGGAGCTATACTGCCTGGCTCATAAAAGTAAAAATGCAGTTTAAAAAAGAACTCAAAGGTTATTTTTAAGTTTAATTTTCATCTTGTCCAGAGAGGCTATAGAGAGCCGTAAATTACCCTTCAAACTGGAGGGAATTCACCTCGGGCGAACCACTCGTAACACTTTTTTTAAGTTTTAGCAGCTGAAACAAAAAAATCAGTTTTGTGAAAGATCTGCAAAAACGTGCTGAAAGTAACACTGCTGCGGACTACTTTCGCTATTTTTGTGTTCTTCTAAATGTGTGGTTGCATCTGAAAAAGACTGGTTACCTGAATACATAACATTATTGTTTTTTAATGGTATTTTATTTAATCTGTTGTAAACAAAAAATAAAACAAAAACAGCTTTTTGCTGCTGAAAAGTCTTCTTACTCCTTACTACTTGTTGCTTCATCAGCACAGTGTATGAGAATGCCAGATATAATAAAATGTCAGAGAAACTTGGATGAGTTGGGAGTGCGCGCTGATGTCAAACACAACAAGAGCGCTGCCTGTACAATATAAGTCAGTACAACATCCCTGCAACGAATGCTGCCTTTGCGAAGCTGTGTATGTTCAGTTTGAGTCAGACAAGTGATGCAACATTGAAATTAGAATTAGGAGTCAAACTAAACTGAGTTAGAAAGTGCTATTCAAGCACATTTTGAAATGGAAGCTATATTCAGAACAGGAAGCAGTAATGACCTCGGTGGGGAAAGCAGAGGAGGTTAGGGGGTCAGTGCAGAGGGTTTGACAGGGTGAAGGAGGGAGTCGGAGCTAATGAATAAGCACAGTCTGCTCCTCTGCCAACCCGTTTGGCCTCCACCCTTTCTCTCTCTTTTTCTGGCCTTTCTTCCTCCACCATCTTACTCCTCCCCCCACGCCCGAGTGTCATGTGGGACTCCAGGGAGTAAAAGGAGAAACATGAATCTGGCACTCATCTCGAGTGTAAGAGTTACTGTGTTAGGAAGGTGGGCCTGCTCAGACCGGACCATCCTGGGCCAAGATGGGGGGTGAAGTGGTGGAGGCAGAGAGGGTAAAAGAGGCTGCACCTATTTGACAGGCTGCGAGGGAGTGGACGGCGGGGGGGGGGGGCTTTTACGTGCACTAGCTAAAGAATAATTCCACTTTATTACAACTTCTTATTTTCATTGTTTTGGTGCTATGCCAACAGTGAGCAGGTAGGAGCGAGTGTACACGTACATAAACACAGGAGGTGGACAAAATAACAGAAACATTTCATATGAAACAAATACGTTTCATCATCATATCATCATAATTACAAGCTCAGCTACACAGGCAGAGTAACCAATGTACCAATTAGTGGTGTGTGTCAGCTGTAAAAGAGGCCCAACAATCACTTTTTAATGAATGCTTTGTGGTTTATATTATATGGGATGTGGATTCATACATCTTTAAAATCTAATATTAGCCTAATATAGCTGATGTGGCCACTGTTTATATTTGGAAGCGTTTCAGTTGAGAACTACAAACTCATCTGCTGTTCACTTCAACCTCTAAAACAAACAGGGTAAAGATAGTTCCAAACAGTACGGTACATCTACACAAAACTGAAAGACTTGTCTGTTTAGGTTGAAATATATTTTCATTTAGTATCTGAGCTGTTAGGAAATTCTCATTTTTCCACTGTTGAGATGAACTGGAGCCCTAGCCCTAAACTGCTGAAAAAGCTCCACTGACACAAATCAAACTTCATCAACAGGAAGAAAATCAATTGATAAAAAATATATATCTGTGCTATAGAATAATCAAAGGGTTATTGGTTCAGACCAAAAGCAGGCCGAGCCTGGAGCTCTGACATTAGAGAATGAATGTAATGTAATGAACATAGCCGGATTAACCTGCTAGGGGGCCTCAGGGCAAAAATAATGAGCTGTTGGGTCCCTATAAGCCCCCCATTCCTTGCACTCTATGTGCTATTTGTATAGTTTTTATATGCCACTATGTGCCAAACACTGGCCTCAGGTTTACTATGTGGTAAGTTGATGAAATTACATTCATTTAGAAATATGCAAGTACAAAACTAAAATAACGAAACAAGAAACTTTCACAGACACACAGTGGGCCTGGAGCTTTCAGGGCCCCCTTGAGTTCCTGGGCCCTGCAGCAGTTCCCTGCCTTGCCCTGTAGCTCTTTTAAAGGGGCACGCGATACTTCACATCATTTACAGTTTGGTGTTTCAGTTATTTTGTCCACTACCTGTACATGCAAACACACACTCCCAGTTGTCTCCTGAACAGCTCTGCCCTGTCCATGGAGAAGTTACCTTTAGACACACACTTTGTTGTCAAATCGCACATTCATACACACATCACAGCACATGGGAGAACTAATCTGATTTCACTGCCCAGATGAAGTGTCTCACATGCACACATTAGCTATTATTAGCTAAATAGGCTAATAGGTAAACACACACACAAAGGGCTGCTGTGGAAAACACAAACACCAGGAGAGACCAGCTGCTACTAAATGGAAACGTGTTGAGTGCTTTTCTTTTGTTCACAGCTCTTCCACGTGAATACACAGTCCAAGCCTTATAAAATTAAGTTAAATAACTACATATTAATCTCACTTTAACTCACGCTCTAGTGATATTTAATGTTTCAAGTCTATCATTTTCCTTGTGTGTTGCTTTTACTGCCTGATCACATGGACCAATTTTCTCTCAGGTCTGCAGTTGTTCTCTTTGTGAAATTGACATCCACTAGTTACTGTTGCAACACTCGCACAGCACATATGCAGTTTACAGTGATCATCCAGATTTTGCCACTCGAAATTTATAGTAATTTTACTGACATTTACCTTACTGTGTAATATTTTACAAGCTGAAATGTCAACTGACACTGGTAGATTTCATCAGCTGTAGCTAGCTAGCTAATTAAGCTAACTTTAGTATTTTAGTATGTTTTCATCTTTAACATTAAAATGACAAGGTTTTAGGACAAGGACTAACCGATGTGTTTCGTAAACGTAATGCTATCTCGCATAACACTGACTGGGGATGCCAGTGTGTAAACTTCGCCAAATCCATTTAAGAGCAGGAACGTTAGCATTAACCTTGATAGCATCTGGTTCTATGGTTCTATAGGTAGGAAGCTAGTTAGCCAGACATGCTAACAATTGTGGCTTATGTTAGAGCAGTTAAACGCACTGTTTAATCCATTTGTTATACTTTTGTTCTTGTTTTTTGTAAAGGCTAAAAAAAAAAGGCACCTCTCTCCAAACTGTGTAGTCTCGTTCTTACTTCAGCCCCATGCACAACGCTTCAAACGTGTTGAGAAATTGAAAGTTTGACAGACCTGCCATAATAGCTGAAGTTTATCCCCAAGGAGACATTAAAAACTGCTTATGAGCCTAAAACACAGACACAAACTTGGAAGTGTAAGCTTACCAGCATGCAAACTAATCCATAGTTACCACATATGCCTCCACAGGGCCTGTAAACAAACCAGTCCAGACAGTTTGGGGGGAAGTATCAAATTTCCATTAACAGCTCCAGGTCATTCATTTCCTACTTTGTTTAAAACTTGAGCTGACAGACAGACAACCGCCTCGCTCGGGTTTGGTGCTTTCTGTTGCGCTGCGTTGTTACTGGTAGGTGATGATTTTGTGGGAGAGACCCAGAGCAGCGTGAGTGTTTCTAATTAAGACAGTGAAATGAGCAGATTTTAACAAGGTAATTTTAACAACCCCCGTGCTCTACTCCCTTCACATGGGTGTGAAAGTGTTTCTCAGCGGGGAGCGAGGACTTAATGGGTGTGGGAACGTTACCTTAGTGGGCCGGCGGAGGGACAATCACAGTCCTAGTGGAGCTATAAGAGCCCATTTGTTTCCAACACTTTCTATATTATGCTTGGGATTGACAAAGGCGAGCAATATCACCGACATAGCTGCATTAATTGGTGAAAAAGTAATTACGTGGTTGAATGTTGCTGCAGTTAAAGAATGTAATTAACACGTCTGTTATTCCCAGCCTTCAACTTTATGCTTCAAGTTGTTTGCGTCTGAATCGTGTGGCTTGTTTTCAGTTTCTCTGTTGCTCTTATTGAATAAGAATGAGCAGAATGTAGCTTCAGTACAGCCCAATACAAATCACATTACACTTCAGAGTGAATTATTGCATTTGGCTCATTGGAATCAGCCTTTGCCATTTTCTACTGAATAGAGCATTTGATTTTCAATGTACGTTTGTTGCCTTGTCATATGTTATTCTCATTAGACTCAATTTTAGCTTATGATAACTCAATTGAGTGTCCTTGTGTTTGCTCTGGATCCCCCTCCACTGGTCTCTGGCTGCAGGGCTGTGGTTGTAGTCATTCGACCAGGAGTGAAGAGATTTGAAGCAGCTTAAATTGTCACTCCAGCCCAGAGCTGCAGACTGCTTCCTTATTCTCTGTCTGTGAGTCTATAAAAGACCAGGCTTGTCCAGTCCTGATCTTTCTCTCATAAAGTAAGCTCCCCACAGTCTCTCAATCATTTATATCCCTTCCTCTCTCTCATGTGGGATATATTTGGCTACTTACATACTCTCAACTTTATCATTGTCAAATCTGCCCTACATTCAGTAAAAGAAGATGTAAAAATGGGCACTCATGTGTTTTCTTGGGTGCATTTTTAGATCGAGGCCTGATGTCATGCTGACCGCACGTTGAGCTGTCCAACATCAGTCCATCAGTCATATTTTCTCTCTCCATGTTTGGACATGGTGTAGTGCCACCGTGTGCCCGGCTTGACACGGCCTGATGGGAAGACAAACATTAGGGTTTTTTTTAGGATAAGCAATTTTCTTGCCAGTCAATGCAGAGTCCCTCGCTGTAATAGCCAGAGAGAAAAATCCAGGCTGCTGGATGTTTTAGAGCTAATGTAGGTGGGCACTGTTGCCTGAGAGGAATTGGTAAAAGGTAGAGATTGAGTGTAGATAAAACATAGGGGCTTAAAGGGATAAAGAAAAGACGGTTGACACTGAGTTTTCTTTGTGTAGCGCTGTAGCCTGTAGAGATTTGGTAAAACTGTAGAACAGATTTCGCTATTTCACACAACAGATGCTCATATGAATCCACAAAGCTTATGTGAGCGAGCAAGCATTGGGTTATACCATAAACTGGACATGTTGTATGTTAAGTGAATATATTCTGATGTTGGGTTCCTGCAGTGAAACTGACGTGATTGTTCGCACACTAAATGGTTGCCGTAATAAATGTACATTCTGGTTCATGTACTGCATGAAACATGTCAGTAAAGGCATCCAGAAGCGGCTAAGTGAATGGTAATAGAATCTTTGCCTAATTCTAATGTGTGATTTTATTCTTGTTTATTCTGACGGCACATGTGGGCATTCAGCATGAAAAATGTGGATTGTTATGTGCAAAAAGTGCCTGCAAGGTGTTGTGGAACAGTGTCACTATAGGGCAGCAATCATTTTCACTCCCACATAGTATTGTCATGCAATAAAATTAATGTTTAATGTTCAAGACCCCTCGACACAGGTTGCACATGTCTTTGGGTTGCAACCAGTTTTTTCTTGTCAGATTGAATTTCTTGGGGGGTAACACGAAAAACAGTGTACTGTTGCTTGGTACATTTTGTATTAATTGATTCTGGACAGTTTAGAAACCATTTTGGCGACTTCTCCCTCTCCTTCTGTTTCTTGCTCTCATCAGCTTCTTGTGTGAACTTCTTTAAGCGATCCTGCACAATCTGGGATCATCCACACTGAACTTTGGGGTTTCACTCCAGAAATCACCATGATGACTGACTGACACCATGGCATTGTCTTAATAATCCCTGCTTGATTTACCAGATGAACAGCTTCACTGAGTTTACTTTAAAATGATTCATTTTTAAGAGAGTGATGGCTACATGTAGATGGAAGCAGGTAATCAGCCAGAGAGAGAAAATGGAGGTGCAGTATAAACAGTAAGCTTTTGACTACGACACAATTTCAACACTTCTTGCAGACATAGTGGCCTCAGGTGCTAATGTGGTATTTATTTTCCACAGCTGCAGCCTCATTTGCCTATTTTTCTAGCTTTATCTTTGTTTTACAGTCCCATCCTCCCATTCATCAAATGGCTGTCTCAATCTTTTCTCCACACACAGGGACACAAAACCCTAATTCAACTCCTCACTCTGTCACACCCTTGTGATAGTTTCTTCACCTAGAACTCAAGTAATCAACAGCTCAGGCACAGCCAGCCCCCCTCCCTGCTCTCTGTGGCTCTCTCCTCTCAGTAATGACATATCCGAGTGGCAGACAGACAGATGATGCAACGTGTGGGGGACAGATCCATCACGTGTGTGGCTTCCCACTCCAATACACCCATACAGGTTTATACGTCCTCTGATAGCAGGCGCACGCTGCTCTATCAAGCACCTACCTGCTCCATCAGCCATCACCTTTAACTCCTACTGCTGGATTTATTCCTGCACAAAATGAAACTGTGGGTGATGCTTCTGCTGAGTAATTTCCACAGGTCTACAGTTCAAGGAATTCATTCAAAAGGCCATTGTGTACGACTGTTTTTTTACAGAATTACAGAAAGGTCTGAGGGTTTTATCCAATACTAATGAAATCACATGCACAGGAAGATAAATCAGGCGCTTTAAGTGCTCCGTGTGTCCTAAATAACACTGGCGTGAGAGGTTGGCTGCTGTGACACACAGTTCACTCGTTGTCGTCATTGATTTCTCATTAGTTAGGCCCTCAGGAGTCTGCAGGCTATCACTTGGATCAGATCTGTCGTGTTCAATTAAAAGCCTTTCCAAAAGTGGCCTGGCTTTTTCATACCTTCCCTTCTCCCGTACCCCTTCCATTGCCTTTCATGCGTAAAGATTTCCTTTGTCTATTGTGTGATCTGCTGCGGTCGCCCTTTTTTGTGGCTGTGGATGCTTTAATGTCGGCTGCTGTATTTAGGAACAAGTAAGGAGTTGTTTGAGGGTGTGGCGTGAGAGTGTCTGATTATATCCCTCCCTCTGTCTCAAACACACACACACACACACACACACACACACACACCTTATGACAACCCCTTCCTTGTGTTTCTGGGCGCCGTCTCGCACACAAAAAACATCTTCCCCTCCAGACAACCACAGAGCACCTTCCACACCAGCCTGCCAACCTTTGAAACAGCTGTATGAGACAATCTTCTCCCAGCCACAGCGAGTCATTGAATGCTACATGACAAATGAGCGTGGTAATAGCATGTGGGCACTGAACAGGCCAGCCCTCATGCAGTGGTAATAAGGGTTGAATCACAGCGTACAGTGGGCAGCAGTGAGAAGAGTGAGAAAATCACTAAGCAGGGGATCTGGCGCCCCCCTCCCCTTCTCTCACATACAGTAACACACACACACACACACACACAATTACTATGACGCCCCTGTTAAGAGTGGCCATAATGGCAGAACAAAAGTGGTGACAGTCAGGATGGCTGGATTGGGGGTGTTGAGAGGCCTCATTTAAGAGAAGGAGAAGGCGCTGAGGTGTTGATAAGTGTGTAACGGTGTGTGTATATGTGTGTGAGCCCATACCTGCCTGCCTATCTGTAGAATATTTGTTTTGCGGCAGCAGAAAAAGAAAAAAAAGGAAATTCCTGCTCCCTGATGTGTTTTTAAAGCAATAAACTGGCAATACCAATATTTCAGCCATCACTGGTCCCCTAGCAGTTGTTCTGTGAGTATATGGGAAAGGCCCAGGCATGGTTGTTGTCTTGTGTCAGACCGACAGACAGTTAGAAAGGAATGACGGGTGGCAGGATGTCCGTCAGAGCTAATTATGTTTAATGAGATGCACTAAACAACATTATATACTGGGTGGGGATCTGCTGCACATCATTGGTAACACTGATGACATTTGCTCAGTGGATTATTGCAGTAATCATGGGTCAACATAATGGAAGATCAGAATCCTCAGTGTTTGAATCGGTCAAGAACCAAAGTTTCGGCTTCATCACATCTCTGCTTGTAAAGAATCACGTCCTCTCACAACCTCATTTGTCGGTATCCTTTGACACTCCTGAAGATACATAATTAGATATGTTGATTTCCAAACAATATGCGTGGCTAACTGGAGCTGAATAACCTGTGGCTAAACACAAGCAAAGGCGGACGGGAGGCTGCTTGTTGTGTAGACAGGTCCGTACTGATCTGCCATGAAAGGAGAAGAGCATTACAGTAACTGCAGCTACAATGGGCCGCAGAGAGATAGGCATCTCCACTTGGACCCCACCGTAGCAGCTGTAAAGAGGCTGATATGCAGATTAGATGGGTCTGGCCAAGGCCGACACGCCTGGCCAAAGAGCCACATTACGAAACACAAGGCCGGATTGTGGTTTACGAGCATTGCGAGGGGAGATTGCAGGAAGGAAGGCCCGGTCATCACAATTGTGTTATCAGGTGGAGGAGGCATTTGGATGTGGATGACTGAGAATGATAGAGAGAAAATGGAGGGGAGGGATGAATACTTAAATGTTAGGCCGAAGCATAACAATGACAGTTCTCTTCACTGGCATGCTGTTTTATTGTCTGAGGAGACCAAACCTGTTTCCTATCACGCTGCTTATCAGTTCATTAGTCCATGTGACAGACAGGGTTGTTAGTGTTATGCAAAATATGCTAACCTTGTTCACCTTTCCAAGCGAAACAGCTGGCCGATAACATAAGGGCAGGAAACTTCTCAGGTCAAGGGCCGTCAAAATAGATCCTCAAAGGACTCCAAATTCAATAAGAGTTTGGCCCGAGGGAGCTGAATTAATCCTGAATTAAATGCATGTACTTGTAATGAGTGAAGTAGTGAAGTTAAACCTTTCCTCATGTCACAATAAAAATACCACACCTTATTTGGTGCAGTGAAACCTATGGTACCATACAGAACAATATGTAGTTTAATTTCTGTGTGTCTACGAGGTTCTGTGTGACATACAAATTGTCATACACATTGATCGTACGCACCTACAAATGTATGTGAACACTCAATCCAGAGTGGTATAAATGCAAGTGTGCATCTTAATTGTTTTAAAGGGGTACTACAGCTATTTAGTATTGCACATCCATAAATTTGGGGCACTAACAAGAGACAGATTTTTAAAAAGAATGGGTAAAATAGAAGCAGCAGAGGCTGAGATATCCTGACTATTAGTCCCTAGTATGGCTCAAACTTACATTTCCCATAGTGCTTGATACGTGCTTGATACATCCAGTTTGTAAAGGTGGCTTTCTATTAAAGATACCAAGTTTCAGGCCTTTAATTTAAGTCAAATGGTCATATAATGACATTTCATTTCATTTAGCTGAGGACCCTGACATCTCAGTAAGGGACCCCTTAATGTCCACGAACCACTGTTTGGGAACCGCTGATTTTCCGTGTTTTATCATACATTTGGATTTACTTTTCGTTACTGCCGCGGTATCCCGTGTTGTATCGAGGAACAGCCCCCCCCCCCGTGTGTCCGTGGGAAGGAGGAGTTTAACCCCACATTGTCTGGGAGGAGTCCGCGGTCTCCTGGCGCTCCGTCCCAGGAACATTTGGTCTGGAAACAGAGGAATCGTGGAAGTACGCTCCAAGAAAATCCAATTTTTATGATTCTGTTTAATGCAACAACGTTACATGTAGCGGTTGCGAAGCGGGAAACGCGTGAATACCGCGAGAAGCATGTTTTATCAGAGGAAAGACTAGCCGGTAAGTTGCGAGCGAACTTAGTTCACACTCACGTTGGTTTAAAAGGACTCCGTTCAGTTGTGTCCGCGCGCTTTGTCCGCTGCGACACCCAAATGCATCTTTAATGACGATGTTTGTCTGTCAAACAAAAGTTTGTGGATGTTTCTGTGATATTCGGCATTCGTTTCACCAGTGACCTCTCATTGGTGGTTGTGAGTAGTAAATCTCGCTGCAGCAGCTGGAACTGAAATCAGTTTCCTGCCAAAGCATGTGATTGTCGTCTGCGATTAAAATTGTTTCATGGTGAAAGGCGTTTTATTGTGAATGTAAATCAGTAGTTATTCATCTATGTGTATTGTCCTAAAGTATATATTTATAATCATCAGATATTAAAACTGTCACTTTATTCATTAAAATGCAGTCATCTGTCATTGAGTCTTTTATGCCATGTGAAACATATTTTGGTGTGACAAATAAAATGAATTGCACCCTGTCAGCGTGCTCAGCCTTGATAATGAATTAAAACTCCATACAGAAGGTATTTGGGTGTCATTCCATTGACACAATAGATCACTTGAGTGTGGTTCAACATGTAGCCCGCTGCAGTGTCAGTGTCAGAGAGGCTGCCCATTGCTCCTCTTTCTTCCTTCAGATTTATGAACCGAGACATTGAGAGCATTTGTTCATCCCACTAAATGCTGGGCCATGTTCCGCCGTTGTGTTTGGATGTGTTTTACTCTCCGCCTGTATTGTTGTTTGGCCGTGTGCTGGGGTGGAAGGGCTCTCTAGCAACATACAGAGGTAACAAAGGGGCCCCCGGGACCCCTGGAGTGAAGGGCCTGCCCAGAGCCAACAGACCCAAGAGGCAGGAGGTAAGGGCCGGGCATGATGGGCCCTCTGTCATGGAAACCCACACGGGAAAGTGTCAGTCTGACTGTCCTGCTACCTCTGCACGCCGCCGAGGAGGGTTGTAATAATAAAAACACAGGCTAATGTTTGACTTACAGAGGCTGGCTGGCCTGGTCATTGATCTGTCTGAAGGCTCTGGCTGTACAATATTCATGCAGCTCTATCTGGGGTGAAGCTCAATCTTGAGGAAATGTGAAATTCTAATGGGAATTCATTTGATTAATGATTATTGAAGGATGCGTTAGATAAGTGGACACACTGTCGATGGTTACTAATTGTTTACTTGGATTATTGTTGACCAGGAATTAGGCTCAGCCCAACATGAGCGCGAGAGAAAATAATGTCTTGTGTTTATTTTTCTGGAGGGGGAATCATGCTGTGTGATTGGTTTATATTTCATCTGGCCTTTCAGCACCCCCTGCGTATTTAATGGACTACACAGAAATGGTTATTTACTGACTTAATTGCTGTTATTCTCATGTGTGCACCCTGTTTTTTTTTCTGATGGAGATCAGTAACAATATTGCCGGGTCAGAAGCCATGTGCATGTTTGTGCCTTTGCGGTTCACATTTTTGCGGCAAAGAAAAATCCTCAACCACACGGAACATTATGTTTTTACTATTCTGTTTTTCCCCGGGTTGGGACGGGGTCTTGAACCAGAGTGATGCTGATTGAGTATGGCCAGCAATTTCCTTTTAGTGGGGAAAAATCGCTTTGCTCGTTCACTCTTTCCCTGTGTTACACAAGTTGCGAGTTATGCCTTTCAGCTGGCAGGACTGCCAGTTGTCTTAGTTGTTTACCAGTGACAAAAGGGGTGTGCAATGCTACCCCCCTCTCTGGGTGGCACAGAGTTGCTTCACAGCTCATCTCTTGTCTAATTTAAGTTGAAGGACTCAGTAACGACATGAAACGGTGACATCATTACCACAGGAACTCACGAAACAGTGTTTTGAAGTCAGTTGATCCACAGTGTGTAACTTTGTGGAGTTTTGTAAAGAGGAACAATTGAACTGTTGTGGAAAAGTGACTCTTCTTGTCATTGATACTTTGATGCTCTGTGTGAACAGCAACTTTCATGGACTGGCTCTCCTCTCCGCAGGCCTTTTGAAAGGCTGTGTGTGAGTGTGCGTCGTCGTTAATTCTGAAGTGCTAGCGCATGGCTAGAGAAACACTAATGTTTCATGTCTTCTCCCCTGCACATTTTTCTCCATATAAGGTGGCGTGCATGTGACTTATCAGGCATGGGTAACATCTGTGCTTATTGTCACACGGCGATGAAGGACGTTTACTGTCTCTAGGTAGAGAGACACCACATGACTGGTGCATCTTCTAGACAAAAGGATTTGAAATGGATCAAATTGAAATCAACAAACACTTTCTGTTTTTGTCCGTTTCTCAGCATATTCACCCCTTTGATTACAGTGACGTGTCCTCTCAGGGCTTCTGGTTCAGTGTAGACAGTCCAGTCAGGGAAGCATAATGGTGGCCTGTCTGTTTCTATTTCTTACTTCTGTGGTTGAGATTATATTTGGCTTTCAAAGTGTTTGCTGGTAGTGTACGGCCAGCGCAGTCTGGAGTGGTTGCTATAAAAAGCAGGTGAACTAAAAGCTGGTGTTGACAGCATCTTGGCCGAGACTTCTCATTTGCTACCGCCAACCAAAAGACACATGGTCGGCTTTGACCCCTTCCTGGTGCACACAGCTACAGGTCGAAGAGCTATCGCCAACGCAACATTGACATTACCAGTCCTGTGTTTTAGTGGCAGTATGGACAAAAATAATATCTGAACCCTGTGACTAGCCAAAAAACAGCCAAAAAGAGAAGCTTTGTACCTTGTGTGCTGCATAATTCAGTGATTCCGAATTTAACTTGTTTTGCTGTGGCTACTGGGCTGGCGGACACACACACACACACATACCCATCCACTTTGAGGGATTTGTTCAGTCAGCTGCACTTTGTGTATCTGCTCCAACACGAGATCCCCCTGCTCTGCTGCACAAACGGGAACCTTCTGTCCAGCTCAGCAGAGCAACGTGGTCTCATCCAGCTGAACCGATGCACCCATTCATGCCCCTCTTAACAACCACAACTCCTTGGCCTTTGAGGAGATTAATGCACAGGTCTAAATCGAATCGCAGTCCTTCATGGTCACCTGCTAAAGAAAATGAAGATTAAATAGTGACGGGCACTTTAACAATGTGCCTAACGAGGTATCAGATTAAGAGTTACCATGCAGGTGATCTTGGTGTAGGTGAAGAAGGGTGTGAGGCAGGCGACTCTTCATTTGCGATTAAGACTTTCATTAACCCCAAAGAAATAACTGCAAGACATGCCATTACCATTCTTTTATTGATCGTCCTATAAATCATATTGTGAGTGGTGTACATGAGGTAAAAAGCCCCCGTGGCAGAAGTTGAGTAGTAGTGCATGTAATTCCTGTAAGCTTACCAGACGACATACAATATTTCAGTCTGGAAAAGGTGCCGTCTCAGCAAGTTGGACCCGACCAAGTGATTTACAACGCTACGGATATACAAGAAGCAGTTTGATTATCAAAATGTATGAACAATGAGGTGGAGAGGACAAAGAGTATTGGGTACAGAAGCTATTTGCTGGTGTATTGATCTGCGTATTGGACTTGATATCCTGACAATCCAGCTGCTAGGGAGAACCCTGTTGAAGTGTGTGTGTGATCTTTTATGCTCAAAGCATATTCTTTCAGCACACTGCTGCTGTGTATAAAATACTATTTGAACCTTTGATTATGAATTCAAGCTGGAAACACTTAAAGTTGCATCATGTCTCTGCTGTGTGCAGTCTGTATATACATGATATGTGTTTCTGATACCTTCTTCAAAAGATGGCGCGTATTGGCACATTTTTCAGGCAATCAACAGCCCCCCCCCCGCATTGCCTCTAAGCCTGCTTACCGGTCAATCCTTATAACAATAGAAATTGTGATTGATCTGCCCTCCTCGGTCCAGTAGCCATAAGGTCTCACTTACTATCCTTGCCCTATTGGAAAGGCAAACACAGCTGGTGCTACAGGCCAAAGTGCTGTAGCACCAGCTAACATGTTCAGTTGTCGCCATGTGTCCTGTATTGCCCCCATGATGGATGGTGCGAGTTCTGGGTACACATTTACTCCAACACATCCCACCTGCTCACCAGTGGGTGGAGATTGACCATCTTATTGTTTTTGATGAAAGCCAGGAAGCCCACCCTCTTCTAATGTTATTGTCCAGCACCACAAGCTAGGCAACGGATTCTGCTAACATATTCAGAATCATCTGTTTAATTAATCAAAGCTGTGTTCATCTCTTTGAACTGTGTGGTATTCATTGTTTCAGATCTCTTTCCTGTTTTATAGTTAATTTAGATAACACATTTCTGCATCACCATTGCCTGATCAGTATCCCACCACGGTATGATTCTTCTGAAAGATGTAAAATTATTAATCAGTGTACTGCAAAATTATAAAGAGCAGATGGGAAAGATGTTGTGATGTGCCCAAATCCATCACTGACCACACATGGATCCAGCTCTGTCCAATAGTCCATTCATCATAGTCTAGCTTTAGCGCCCATATATCACTCATCACAACACAAAATTGCTGTAACTCTGCAGTCTTACACGATATTGATGTTGTTTCCCTTCTTTTGCTGGCTCAGTAGCTCGCTCCACTGAATTGCGCGGGGCGTGATGTGCCTTTATCTGCACAGTTTCCTGGGCATTGTGACAGACGTGAAGTGCTTTGGAGGGTGTTTGGCGGCCGTTGTATTCGTTGTATTTGAGGAACACTTTCAGGCTCATTAGCACTCTTCTCCCCGTCCAGCCCCCTCCCCGCTTTAGAATTTGTGGTTTGATCTCTGAGCAAGATAAACTCTTTTCTCCAACCAGTCTCCAGGCCTGGTCAGGTTGGTGCAGTCATTTGGCGTCCGGCCAGCGTAAACAGACACAGGGTCCTGATTGCTTTAGGTCACCAGCAATTCTGGCATCCACTCAGTGAACACGCTCAATTAAAGCTTTCTTGAAAAGTCTTTTCTCCAAAGAGGTAAATGTATCCAAATAACCTGTTTCCTGGGGCGATATCATCGTCAAGGCTTATTGGGCTGACAGGCCTCAGCTGTCAGAAGGAAAGGGATATAGCCTGCAAGCATGTCAAGATAAGAGCAAAGAAACAGTAGTTATAGGGACATTTTATCAGTTTCATCAGTCTACGCCTCTGTGAAATGGCAGAAAAATAGTATAGTATGCATCACATCCTCAATGTAAGGGGGAAGCCAAGTTGTGTATCGGCCAGGCTGCAGGAGGACAGCCTGTGTGTGGGCTTGTTTTTACGGCACTCTGGATGCCCAAAGACTGACTAGCCGTTCTCCATGTCTCACTTTGGTCGACTTGGGTTTCCTCATCGCCCAGAAACCTCCAACTTCACTTTTCTCTGCTCTGCTAGCGCCAAGACATGATCTCGGCCTGGCTGTTACATAAAAGCTGTTTAACCCAGGGTTTACTCTCTCTGGCCCAGGGGGGACAACGTGCTCACACTGCCTGGCTGGCTCTCCGTGCCCACTCCGGCTGCTCAGTCCACGGCTCGGGAGGTTTTCACAGTTGATGGGCGCAGGTGCAAAGGACTGTGTAGACTTTTCTACCCGGCAAGCCTATATTGAGAGGAGAAGCCTTTTCAGAAAAGCAGAAGGACTTTTTCCACTATATGTACCTTTTATAGGAGCTAATGTGTGTCTTTCTAATCATTGTTGCCTCCCAGTTCAGACACATTTTTGCAACCAAACATACCATCAACTTACCCCTGACAAAATACACAAGGGCACAAGTCAAGATGGTCAGGCTTTTCGCTGGTTGGTTCCTCCATGGGTTGATGCTAAGTGCAGGTTGCTGCTCAGCTTGTTGTAACCTGGGACAGTCCTGCAATATTAATATGCCTCCTTCCTTAAACGGTGTTATAGCAGATGCCACCAGGCTCTCATAAATGCCACTTTTTTAAATGTTTTAGCAGTCTCGCCAAAGTGGGTTCACAATCATGTCAGAGGTTTATTAAAACCTGCCACTCACAAAAGCTCAGTGCAATGTTACTGAATCTCTGAACCTTATGGTGTGATACTGGAGAGGAGATGGAGGACAACTAGTTCACCAGGCTGCTGTACACACAGCAGACACACACATGTGTCTGCTGTGTGTACAGGGGACACCAGAGGCTATTAATGGTATTTGACATTCAACTGTCATTGGAGAAGCTGACTCCTAATTTGTCTGCAGCTCGATCCTAATGTTATTAAAGGTGCTGGAGCCAAGAAAGTGAACTGCTTGGTTTATAGACTCTCACTGATCTGGCCCTGGTCTCTCTGTCCAAGCACTACTGCGTTTGATTTTTTTTTTACCCTTTCACAGAACCATGCTAGCTGTTTCCCCCTGCTTCCAGTCTTTATGCTAAGCTAACTTATCAGTCGCCTGGCTCCAGCTTCATATTTACTGTACAGATATGAGAGTAGTATCGATCTTCTCATCTAACTCTAGGCACAAAAGCAAATAAGCTTGTTAATGTTAAAAGGTTCCTCTAAAGGGATAAATATCACTATAACCACAGCGTCCTGGTGTAATTGTGAAAGCAAAGCACTATTTGCAAATATTTCAGGAAAACAGTGTAGATATTTTGAGAACTTCTAAATGAAAGCAGCCTTCACATGGTCGTGACGTTACCTTCACCCCTCTCTGTGTCCTTGCCATGACACTTTATGCCATGGCTAGGACAGTATGGGTCATCTCACTCAACCCCTCAAACCTCCCTCGTGGTTTGAACCACTCAACAGGACCATTGTTGGCTTTTCCAGATGGATCTCCCTGGGTGTGGATGATGTGTATACGTGCACAGTGTCTACAGTTTAGACTGGCTCTGTGTGGTAAAAGGGGAACGACTGACTCACAACTACAAGGGGATGTGCATATCCTGTGTGTGTGTGTGTGTGTGTGTGTGTGTGTGTGTGTGTGTGTGTGTGTGCGCGCACATGAGAAAATCACAGCTGAAGTATGTTGGGCCACTGTGGAGCACATGTTGTATAGCAGCTTTTCTTCTTGCATTCTTTCTAGCTGAATAACGAGAACTCGATTACACAGCATAACTCCCCAAAAGCCTTCATCATCCGTGTTGTTGATGGTAGTAGCCGTGTGTGAACCGCCTGTTGGGTTCAACAGGGTGAAAGTTTTGATCTCTGTCTCATCTGCTTTCATGGTAGGAATCCTTCCGCTAACACATCAAAGAAAAAAGAAACGTGTTGCATTTCTCTACATCCAGCAACCACCCTTTCATATACTCATTGATATTCGCCTTGCATGTGACAGCATCTGGTGTAAAGTGAATACGTACAGCAGTGAAGTCATTCATTATAAATCATTTCTCCCTTTGGAGGGTGAAATCATTTATTCACGGTCTCATGAGGTTAGTGATCCAAGGAGCACGCCCTGACTGGTGACTAATAGGTGGCTGATGTTGTGTCACTCAACCCACTGACATGTACTGGATACACTTTGGTGTCTTGGTTATTGCACTTCAGCTTCTCTGCCAATACAAACAAGAAAGCTTAATTTCACTGTCACTTTTTGCCTTAGGTGCCTATGCTCTGACTTGGATACAGCATGACAGTTTTCATCAGCGATTGCCAATTTCCTCAGTCCAAATGTCTGTTTCTGCCTGGCAAAGACTCCAACTGTAAAAGAATGACTTTAATAACTGTGATATTTTCGTGATGTTATTTTGAAAACCATTCTTGTCTCTTTAGGCACTCGTCCTGCTCCTCAGTAGTAATTTTGTGTGTGTGTGTGTGCGAGCGAGCGTCTCCAGCGGCGGGCCCTGTGGTCTGCTCGCGTGGAGAAATCGGCCTCACTGGAAACTTGTGGCTGGCTTTTTTTTATACTAATAACAATATTACACGGTGCATACGTTCGTACTGGCATGCCCAGGCTTAAACTAATAATAACAACGTCGAGAAATGCCAGGAACTGGGGTTTCCTGACAGTTAAGATGATTTTTACAGTTCAAGGAGCTGAATGAAAGCTGTACTTACAGTCATGTTGTATTATTAGCCTCATGTATCATGTCTGAATTTTTTTCTTTTCACTTGACAAATCATCATGTTCATTTGTCCTGTTGCTGATTAAATTTTGAATTAAGGGGTTTAAACATTAATTAACACATTTCAACCATGTGTTGCCTGCACAACACTTAATTGGCCTTAAAGTGTGGCCTAAGAGAAAATAGGCCATTAGTCAGTGGGCAGCCTTTCTGAAATGATGATTATGTGAGTGTGTCTAAGGGGTTTGTGTTCATGTTTGGTCCCAGACATGCCTGCTGCTTTTGCTAATCATGCTATCATACAGTGCCACAGGCTTTTTTTTCTAAGCCAACAAGTATTTTAACAAGCTGGAAGACTGCACTCATTCTTTCCGATCTTTTACCAGCATCCATATCATCACGCTTGATGTCTGGGCTTTTTGGCAAGCCATGCAGAACACTTTGGCTAGCCACAGGAGTCCAAGGCCGAGATACATTCATGCTTAGCATGAAAAATGTTGAGTTCCGTATCATCTTGTGTATGCTGTATGCAAGGGTACATCAGAGCCACTTTGATGTAGTCTGAGACAAAACAGCCTCACAGTCTCGACAGACAAGTCAGATCAGGTTAGATTGTCTAAACCTTATATGCCCCTGTGGTCATTATTGCTGTTTAAAGTGGGTTGCAGTGCACGAGTCTTGGCAGTGTGTATTTTCAGAACACCCTGCTCCCTATTCTTTTGTGATTATCTAGTCTGGGTGGCGGCGCTTTCACTTGATCATTCGCGAGTCGGATAATCTGTGAATGGCTTTCTCCAGCAACTTTCTTTCCGCCTTTTATCCTCTTTTTCTTTTTTCATACCTTCTTCTCAGTGGGTGGAACAGTTGCTGTATCTCCACCAGTAATGAGAGAAACAGTGGATGGTTTGTAGTCAGACGTTGGCCTCAAGGGTTAAGTATCCATCTCCATTCCCTCTAAGCCCACCCCTGCTTAGGAGGAGAAGGCTGTGAATAAATACCACCCTTGTCCTCTCATAATGGAACAGCTTGACCTTCCCTGACCTCTGCTGGTCGGAGCATCTGCCTGTCGATTCCTCCAGCCCATCCTATGGGACATCACCGGGATGTCACATTTGCCCGTGAGTGGTAATTCAATTGGTCGAGGAATTTATTTTGCAGTATAAAAATGAAAGACTGGCCTATAATTTTTCACAAAAAGTCGTCTGTCAGCTCAAATATGCTGTTGATTTACAGTCTGTAATCGTGTGAAAGTACTTGTTTTTCCCTGGGCGCTGTGCATGACGACTGCATAATGAGCGTGGTCCTCATTGACATTCTTGAGCCTCCCTATATGGATGGGATAATAATGAGTTTGGCAGGGGCCTTAATTTAATCATGTCGGTAAAAGCGGTGCACATGTGGCACAGCTGCTAGCGCTTAGCCCAGTCTTGCCATGCCACCTTAGATGAGGTGCCATTGGGTGCACCGCATTGGCTTGTTTCTGTGTTATCAGTCTTTATGGACCGCATTCCTTAGTGAAAAGGCTTTGCAGAGCCGGACAAAGGAGTTTGTTTTGCAAAGATTTGTCTGTGACTTTTTTTTTCTCTGGCCGTCAAATTAACTCACTGCCTCTGCATCCGCGTGACTAGAGAAACTGGTTTCAGTGTTTTTTCCCTGCAGCCAGCACAGGTCAGTCTTTGTTGTTGCGTTTATTCAACTTTCCCAGTTAAACCTAGTGCTGCTTGAGTGCTTTGTTGAGCAGCTGCTGTGGATTATAGGTCGATAACGGCTCCCAGCTAATTTCTTGTGATAATTCAACGGTGAAATCTAATCTCACCTTTGCCATTTGGGCTCAAAATCTGTTCCTACTTGACATGAAAAGGAGTCGGAGACAAAGGCACAAATCTCAAACGTACACACTAACACGCATTACCCAGAAAATCTTCTTCAAACAGGTTTCACACAACATTCTGTATCCTCCATTGAATTGCATGTTAACCTATGGCACAATTTGGTGACGGAAACTAAGTCATGGGTTGTGCCCTGACGAAACATCTGCTGGAAAAGAGGCAAGACGACATGCAAAGTTGTGTCCACACACAGGTGTTAAACCTGTTTGTGGATGTTGAGCTCTCCTCTACACGATGTGTCTGGTGTGGCCTTGTTTCTCATAGTCTCATACAAGAAAAGCTCTTGTCCCCACAGACAGACACACTTCACTTCACTTAATGGCCACTCGTGTTTTTTACACACCCAGGTGTGGTTGTTTATTGTCAAGTTGTCAAAGTGGATTAGCTTTAATTGAATGACACAATCAAATGGCTCTGACTGATAAACCTGTGTCTGCATGAAGCTCATGTGCACATGGGTGCTTGCCTGCACATCCTATATTTAAGAGCCTGCTCCATACACAGAGCAGCCTCAGATATCCAGACCTGGTGCCTCTGGTGATGAGTAAAACTTCTCTGTGTGTTTGCGCCTGGCTCCTCACCAGCTGTCTCACCCATCATCGGTGCTCCCAGGATGCTGAGCAGACAGTCTAGCTCAGATTTCTCTTATCTGTGCTGTGAGTCTGCTACGGACAGTAACATATACTGTATGTTATGGCCAGCTGGGCTTGGAGCCGCAATAAAACAAATTGTTTTGGTTAATGATAACGGGAGCAATAATGTTTCTGCTCTCCTGTAAAAGTGAGATTGCGTTAAGCTGGTCTTATTTCATAACCTGTTTATTGCTTCGGGAATTTACCCACCTTTGATGAACAGCCAGCTCAGCAGAGAATATTAGTTATTCTCCTCTCTTCTGTAGAGAGCCAGTAGCTGTAGAGCTTTACGTCAGAGGATGGTTACTCTATGTGGAGCTTTACATGAGCTTTCTCTGCCTGTGTTTACAAAAGCTGTACTATAAGTGGGAGACTTCCTTTTAAAAGGCTGCACGAGTGTTTAAGGACATTTATATGCTGCATGTATGTAAACATGCGTGCAGGTACAGCAGGACGTGTCTAAACAGCGTTGGTTTCACCTGATGGATGGTTTATTTAACCGTTCCGGACTGCGGTCCTGTGTTTACAGGGCTCTGGTGTAGGTCCACGACCTGATGCTGACAACCCCACCGCTTTATCCTACCATCTACAGCCGGTCGCCTGGCTCCACTCAGCTCAGCTAGAGACGAGGTTGTATGCTGTCTCACACAGGGCCAACAGTGTGATGAGAATACTAAAGCCTTTCTGGTGAATCATCACATTAATTTTCAGTTTAAACAGACCTGAAATTGCCTCCCTACATTGTCTAATGCATTTGCTATGTGGTTTGGGTTAGACGCAGCAAAAAAAAGGGCCTTCCTAATAAGCAATGCGGGTCTGAAATTGGTTTTAAACAAGTTAATCCTCCTTTCTGGTGGGGAGGGATAATCCTTCAGTTTCACTTGTTTCAGGCTTTGCTTTAAGTGTCAGTATTTTGGAAACGAGGCAGAATAAAATGGATCACTGGAGAAGTTTGCTACATGAAAAGCAAGTTGATTGTCACTGAATTATCTCATGCTGACATGGACATTTTTACGGCACCGTGACTGATCTGCCACGTTTAGGTGATGTTCTCACCAGGTAAAATCCATCCTGAGCACTTAACAGAGGCGATCTTTCAGACCTGCCAATGTGGTAAAAGAAAGGCTTTAATATGGACTGTAATTGTCTCTGGTAATGGCCCTTAATGGCTAGCTGAAGATCAGCTCCTTTGTTATCTATGTTAACCTTGACCAAGATGAGCAAACCAACCAGACAGGCCCAGACTAGTCTACCCTCCTCTAATCGACTTAAAGCATCATCTTGGCTTTCGCCTGTCATTTTGTCACAGTTTATGGCTTTTGCAGACATGACAGTCATGTGTAAATGGCTGAGAAAGTGCTGAGCTAGTTACAACAATTACTTTTCATTGGTGTGTTTTCTTTTGTTATCAGTCAGATGCTCTCCTGACCTGTACGGTCAAGAGAATAACGCTCATGAATATGATCAGAGCGAGCTGAGTGATTCATGTTCAGTTTGGCCTGTCTGTGATCTATGCTGTGGCCCTTAATAGGCCATAAAAGCAGTTGCCAGTTGGAGCGCTAGTTTACCATGAACATATGGCTCGCCTTGGCATAGGGAGATAACATTTGAATTACCATATCCATTAGCGTCAACCTGTCCTCTGGCTTTCCACACTTAAATCACATGCGAGTAATCCATCAGTTCACACAGTGCCAACAGATTTCTGAATAAAGTTTTAGACTCTCAGCGGGCAAAAGTGGCTCCTGGGCCGCGGGTGGTGCTCGACACCCAGGGTGGGGGGGGGGGGAGGGAGGCCACAAGGGCAAACTCCCTCTGGCGTCAGAGCTCCTCAAGAATGCAGAGAGGGATTAATGCACGTCTGTGGCAGTGATGGATGAGACTAGGAGCCACACACACACACACACACACACACATACAGATTTAAAACCAAAGAGCATCTGGATGCAGACTTGTTTGGCCCTCCCCTGCAGCAGTACGTGCCAGTTTAGCAGATGTGTGCGTGTTTTGTGTGTGTGTGTGTGTCTGCTGGGACAAAGCCAGACTTGGTTGTTTGCCCTACTACCCCAGATAGAGCTGTATTCACCAGCCGCATGTCACTTTGAGTCGAAGGCACAGCTTTCATCACGCTAGTTCATGTCTGGGGCACTTTGAGCTACTCACTTTGTCCTTTTCAAATCGCAGATGAATCGATTTCGGGTATCGGTCTTTTTCCTTTCCTGTTGAGTCCAGTGATTGATGCCATGTGTGTGTTTGTGGTTTTGAATGTGCACGTGTGACTTCTGCTTTCTGTATGAGACCATCGATTACTGTACATGCACACGTCTTACCTGCTCCCAAATCCCCAGCACCTCATTGTTTCCCTGAACCCTCTGGTGATTTCTGTGTGACCTCTAGCAGCTGACTCTGTGTGACTGATATTGTACTGCAATGGTCAATGATCACTGATGGATCACCTTAGGGAGCTGGGAGTGTGTCTCACATGACTGCTGCAGTACACTACAGTGGCGATTGCTATGGTAATGAGTGAGCGAGTCACAGGCTGATCGTATTAATCACTAGAGCTCACACCACGGCGCGTGTGACAGATTATCCTGCAGCGCACTAAGGACAGCCACAGTCAATTCCAGTGGCGATAATACATTTTGCGAATGGGTTTAATGCCGGTGTATTATGTACGTGTATCTGCAAAATATACAAAGTCACTGTGAACCTTGGTGAAAAGTTGCGGAGGAAAAAATATTTGTCTTTATTTGATGATGCCTGAGATTCAACCCTGAAGGTTAACAACTAATGTCGTTGTTCTTTTCCCTTTTCCATGCCTCAAAGGCACTTTTCTTTCCCTATCGCTAATCGGCGGGGAGATAATTAAGTATCTCTCCTTCCCTTTGTGTGAGGAAGCTGTCGCACTTTGCCCCGTCTTCCTGAGCAGGGCTGGGTGTGTTTTCCCAGGAGCCTCAGGGTGTCTTATCTGACCCCGTGGTTGCTAAAGACTCTGGTTCCAGATATTTTGTATTCACCGGCTGTCACTCATTCTATTACTTTTACCATCACCTCGAGCTGTTTTCTCTGTAACTCTACAGCTTGAAGACAGGGGCTCTTAAAGCGCGCACTGCTTAGCTCTGCTTTAGCTCTGCTTTAGCTCTGCTTTAGCTCTGCTTTGAGAAGACTATAAGATGATGGCATGAAGCTGAATGAACAACTTGGCTGAGATGTTCTGCTGCAGTACAGATGTTGAGGTGTGTGTGTGTGAGAGCATAATGACTGCACCAGAAAATCAATTTAAGCTAAATTGTGGGAATATCGGTCAATCTGAAAACCAGATACTGTAGCTCTGGATCAAGTTCAAGTGCATGCTGTGTGTGTGTGTGTGTGTGTGTGTGTGTGTGTGTGTGTGTCTGCGTGTCTGCGTGTCTGCGTGTCTGTGCCTTTTTCCTTCACAGCTTTAACCCTCAAAATGACCTTCTCCTGTCCATTAAGCTGCTTAATTAGCAGAGAAGCTGATGGAAAGCTGATTTGCACCTGCAGTCTTCCAGCTGTTTGCTGGATCTCACACACGTGAACGCACTCCATCTTTTTTGTGAGAGCTGTTAACCTATTCCTCCATAGGTCATTCAAAACATGGCCATGTGAAAGTGCGCCCGCATTCAAGCACGCACGCACACACACACACACACACACACACACACACACACACACACACACACACACACACACACTATCAGGCAGCAGATGGATATTGACACCCCCTTGAGGATGTTCTGAGTCAGTGTCTCCCCTAAACAAAGCATCAGGAGGTGTAGGAGGGGGGTATTTTGTCCACCGCCACTGTCAGAGAAGAAATGCTCTGATGTTGTCCTCTCATACACACACACACACACACACATCACCCCTCTTTTGTTAGCAGAGAGCATGCTTGCGCCGACATAGCCTGGTTAATTTAAAGTGGTGTCGGACTCTCTGTGTTTTGGGCTGCCTTGTCTGACAGGAGCTCCAATCTGTAGAAAATGAACTGAGCTGACAGCAGAGGCAGGCTGGCAGATAATAGAGATTTCACTGTGTGGGACAGAGGGGTGAGGAGGCGGAGAAGGAGGAATAGGGATAGATAGTGGGAGGCAATCCCTCCCACTATCTATCCCTATTCCTCCTTGAATGTCACAGAACGTGAGTGACACATTTTTAATTTGTATTGACTTGACATTTTTAGATAATTTTTATTTAATAATCTTTAGATTTTTTTTTTTTAAAGACACCTTCTGTCAAAAGTAAACCTCTTAATGTGGGTGAGTTGATATCAAAGCAGTCTTTATTTTTTTTATATGCAAAGATGTCCAGTTTCAGAAGATATTTGGATTCCTACACTAGATAAACCCTGTGATAGCTGAATTGTTAAAGAGGTGGTTTGAGGGTGGAAGCCAACCTCCAAACAAAAGACTTGACCTTTCACCCTGACCTAAAGCATCCCAGCTTAAGTAAATTCCATCAGTCTACTCCCCCAATTCCCCGACCATCTAGTTCTACTTTCTAATGCATTTCTAGACCCTTGATATTTAAATCCATGTTTCTGGCTGAGGCAGTGTGCTAATCTCTGCTAAAATGAGCAATTAAGATAAATTTATTTCCTCCCAACGGACGTTTCGTTCGCAAATTGCCGCAGACTGCACTCCCCAGTGAGGAGGATAATCAATGGCATCAAACCATAAACGGCCTCCAGCTATGAGAGTGGCTCCATCATGCTGTTTAGGAGGGAGACAAGAAATATTAGCATGCTGACTGAAAGCTCATATTTCTCCCTCTGACTCTCCCCCGACTCGCCCGCTCCACCCCATTCGTCAGCCGGCTCCCATGAGCCTCACTCAACCAGTGTGACTTTTTCTTCTTACTTATTGCAGGTAATCCTTCTGAGATTAAATATGACATAATTTATGTATTTTACATAAAAATGATAATTCAAATGGAAAGTTAAGGCGTCCACCTCTCTCAGTGCAGCCAGTGTACTGGATACATGCGGAATTTCTCTCTATTTAATGCTTTAATTTCTCTTTAAAAAAATATTTTGATTCATCATTTAGTTATAAAATGTGAAAGAAATTGAGAGGCTGGAACCAGCAAATGTGTTTTGTATGTTTACAGTATAAATTACTTTAATTATTAGTCTGTTATCGAATTTGTTGTTGATTCATTGGCTGTCAATCGACTAATCGATAAGTTGACTAATTATTCCAGCACTGGTGTACAAACAAGACTAGGAGTCTACATGCTAGCCATGCTAACAGCTCTCTGAGGCTTTACTGAGGCACAGCGGTGCTTTGAGCTAAATGCTAACGTCAGCATGCTAACGTACTTCTAACATGTTGATGCCAAGAAGGCTGAACAAAATCTCACGGCAATCCATCCAATAATTGCTGAGATATTTAAATCTGGACCAAAGTTGTGCACTGACCATCTGACAGACTCGGAGGTGGGAGGTTTGGAAATGCAGAAAGACAATGGAAGCGCACTGGGCCTCCTAAACCCCGAGGCTGGACTCACTTTTACTTTTACTATCAGCCATTATGGAAGTTGCTTTATGACATAATGTTGGTTTAATTGTAGTAACTGGTCGCAGATTGGGGGAGGGGGATTCCTGTGAGGGACGTGGGTTTTGTCACACTGCTGAGGCCATCAGGGGTCATCTAGATCAGTGGGGACTCTTGGTGTTTGAAAGCTTTATCCCAAAGCAAAGCTCTGCTGATAAACTCTTTTGAAACCTGTGTCACCATGCATACAACAGCCGTACTCCCGATTTCCTCCATGTGTAAGCCTGTTAGATACGCCTTTTCCCTGTATTTCCTGCGCTGCATTTGGTTCTGAGTAAGGTACACACAGGCAGAATATGACATATCTGTATTAGTAATTATGGTAATGTAGTGAAATGTGACCTCCAGCTTCCTCTACTAGTTCAGCATTAGTTCAGCAGTTGAAGACCTGTGAATGGAAATTGCTTTGAGATGTGAGCATGAGTCAGTTGCCCAGAGCTTGGATGTAGAGGGATTTAATTTGGCTCTGGAGAGCTTGTTGGGGCCTTAATTGATCTTAATTAGGGGTCAGACCATTTGGCCTTGTGGAATTAGACCCAGCACCTGCTCCGTATGAATATGCATCACAGCGGCCCTCCCTGCCTTCTCTTTCTTTCTCGCTCTTTTCATGCCTCTCAGTCTCTCCGAGCGTGTTGTTGACCAACCTTTTAGCTGTCTCCATCTATAGCCGGACAAAGGGCTTTGAGAGGAGCTCAGACTCGGCCACGAGGACTATTGTGTTGCTAACAATGTTGTTTAGCCCCGGTGAACGCTCCTAATGTTGTGTCCTGGAGCTGATGTCTCTATGTCAAGCAGCAGGCTGATGGAAGACTATACCACAGCTGCTCATACAGCGTAGCATGGTCATGACTTTGAATAGCTATTCAAGAAGAATTCTAGAGAAGAGTCCGATTGAGTTTAGTTTCTTAGACTCTCATGTTTTCCATTTGTAGGAGAGGTGTGACGTGTCCTGTAACACTACAATAATATTCACTCAGTTCCTCTGGAATAAACATCTGGCTCGCGAGAGAGTTGGGAGCAGCGTCAGGAACAGTCTGGCGCTCTTCGTCCAGTTCTGACGGTGTGCCGTGTTCTGGTGTGGCTTTCTGAATGGGTCCAGTTTGACTGCGTGACCACAGTTATGTGAACCGTAGACAAATGGAGGCATGTGTGTGTGTTTTTAGACTGACTGCAGCCTCAAGTTTGTCTCCATCGGGATGAGGCTTAGTCACAACACTTTGGGCGCATTTCAGAAGAAAGGACAAGGATTTCATTTTAATTTTCCTGTGTTTTAATTTGCTCCTCAAACCTCAAAACGAGATGCATATTTGGCCCCTCAGGCCCCTAGAAACGTTCAGACATGTATATTCTCTCTCTTTCTCTCCCTCTCTCTCTCTCTCCCTCCCCCCTCCCTCCCCAGTAGCTGGCTGCCTCCTCCTGGGGTCATTGTGGTATTTAGGGTCAGACAAGAGCTCCAGTCATTGCGCCCTCCCCTGTGCCTCCCAGGCAGCTCTGCAGCCAACTTACGCCAGCTTGTCTGGCCCAATCGCCTCAAACAGCTATGGAAAACCGCCTTGGCTGTAACAAGCCCTGCATCCTCCTCCCAGCCAACGGAAAAGCAGGATATAGGAAAAACAACACTGTGGAGTAGTGGAGCCTTTTTTTGCAGTGGAGACTCCAAATGAATGAGAGCTATAATACATCCATGCTCCTCTTTCTGAGAGAGCTCTTCTGTTGAGAACTTTTCACTTTTTCCTCCCAGCTCTCTTGCTTTTCCTCTTGGCTCTCCGTTGCCCAGGGTTACCCAGGGAGGATTGAGATTTGCTGTCGCCTCGAAGCCGGGAGGGAGTTTCCACGTGTCCTCCAGTGTGTCTTGGTGTGTGAGTCAGATGCAGTGTGTATGTTGCTTTAACACTCAACGAGCCTTCACAGGGAGAATCCACTTTGAGATCAGAGAACACCAGCTAGGTTTCTCCTTTGCAAGCTGTTCAAAGAGCTCTTAGATTAAAGCCTGGGCCGCAGAGGTAAGGGATGTTATGGGCTCTGTGTTTTATCTTTCTCTCCCTTTGTTTCTCCTATTTACTGGATTAAGGGGAGGCTGGGGTGAAGGGGTTACATTGTGTTTCCTATTGTCAAGATCCACAGGTGTGGGTTATACTGTGTGTTTGCATGTGTGAGTGTTGTTTAGTTTCCACCTGTATCTGTTAGGTCGCAGTTTGTGCTTTAGTTTTGGTCTGCCTTTCTGTATAAGCCTGCCGCATGTAGCCTTGTAAATGAAGATACAACAAAGTGACCCTTAACAATATCAGACTTTATCACTTCTGCTGCGGTGTGTTTCAGGGTTGTCAGGATTTTACGCATGACTCACATTCTCTCATGAGAATAACTGCGTTTGACAAACTAACCACCTTGTCTAAACTCTGTATCTCATGCTGAAGTTGAAGCTGGATGCTCAGTGGTAGAACGTTGTATGAAAGTGTTTGGAAATGTTTTCATTTTCTTGGCATCACTGTGGAATGGCAGTGGCATACGTGTATAAATCTTTCAGGAGGCTGCCATGTCATTTTTGATTGGGAGCCAGGCACAGAGCTTCTAAATGTATAATGAAAAAGTCCGAAAGACACTTAACAAGCACTGTGATGGATGTTTGGTGGCTTTGGCTGAATCCGCCGCGCAGTAATATGGGCTTTCAGCAAGTGATTCATAGATAGACATTTCTCCTCATAAGCAAACAACCGCAGGATACATTAAATCTGGTTCATATGACAAAATCTCAGCAGGAGACGGCCCAGTATTTGGCTCTCTTCTTCACTTCCTGTTGTTGTTTTTGCACCGAGATAACTTTTTGGTTTGTTTTGTACAAGTTTGAATTGAAGCTGTGTCTAAAAAGAGTGAAGCTGTTACGCACACTGCTCCTTTAAGAGCTCAGTTGTCATAGCGCCAGAGGAAAGTGATAAGAGACAAGTCCCATGGGCTGTGATTTGACAGGAGGAAGGCAGTGAGATTGTGTTAACAGTCACTACCAATAACAAATGACCTCATAGTTCCTAATTCACAGCATGTGATTCAAAAACATTAAACTTTGTTAGTGCTTTATTTTGTATGAGATCATTTTGGCCACTTTATTTGTTATTTGCGTCGTTGATTTATGATTTCCTCCATCAATACCTGTGTTGTTAACTAAGCATTGTGCCATATGGGTATCCTATATTTTCAGCACTATTGTGCTACTGAATGCACTCTTTTGGGAAACCATTGAAAATGTCCAGCAAGATTACTGTATCTCCAAGGTTTCATGGCAGAGTAGGTTAAAAAAACTGCACCAACAGCTTCATGATGTTATTATGTGTTAGTTCTCTGGGGAATCGCCCTGTGTTTCACACTGCTGTGTCAACACTCCAGCTTTGTTCCTCAAGTTTAGATTCAAGGACATGAAAGGTCAGAATTGCAAACATAGGTCTCCAGACTCTGCGTTTGTGAGGGAAAGGGAGGTTGAAGCGCCACAAAAGCACGGTGGTCTTCATTGTAGGAAAAAGACAGTGACTTCCTTAAAATACTGCCTCCATGTACCTACTATGTTTATACCATGTTGAGGTGTGGCCCGTTCTTCACCGTTTGCCCAAACTCCAGACCCAAGACAGACTAAACATGGAGCTTACGTGGGAGTCACCCAGGGGCAGCCTGAGAAGAATGCCAGGTCATGGGGTGTGTCGAGGAGTGTTAGTGTGGCAGTGGTCCCCTGGCCCCTGAGCAGATGGCCTGTAGGAAGCCTATTGACGAGAACAGAGGACCAGAGGGGAAGAGGGAGGGCGAGTTCAGACTGGGCGCAGTGGTTTGCAGCTAAAAGGAAGACTTGTCTTGTTGTTCTCCCAAAACAGTTGCAGCACAATACTCTGGTTCAAGTCGCAGCAGAAGGCAAACGTGTGTGTCTTTAGGTTGGCGTGTTGGCACGCCTTTTTAGGCCTTTCATACCCACAACCCTGCTCTGTGTGAATAAACTTTTCAAGAAAAGCGGCAGTGGTGGTGTTTAAAAGAAGGCAGTCATTGTGACAGGTTCGACAACCAGCTTTATGCTGACTCGTAGTGTTGTTGGCAGCTGCTTTCTTGGTCTTTTCTCCAGAGAGAGCATTGTTAGACACTCTCCATTCATGTAGAGGGACTTAAAGTCATTTTGCTTTCACTTTCTAGCTTCTGGATGCAAGACAAACTGCAAAAATATCCGTCTGCTTTTTTCTAGGCTCACTGCGAACTAGTGATGCTAACAGATTCGGGGTCAGGTGGTGTGTGCATAGTGAGAGATTTAGACATGGGATGTAAAGGGGAATTGAGTAATAAAATATGCCAGTTTTCCCATGTGTGTCTAGGTTAATGAAGGGGACTCACATGCTTATAGTCGGGCCAGTCAGGTGCACTTGACCATGCATCCGTAAGCACTATTGGCTGGGCTTCGCCCAGTTCAACTAGCATGGCAAAGCTGGGAATTATTTGTGTGTTACTGTCGGAAAGCAGCTTGGGTAGGTAGGTTTGGGGTCATATTGCCAAGACCACCTCTCAGTATCCGTACTGCTTTTATTCAATATCTGTCTCCCCCTGGTTCACCCTTTAACTCATGACTAATGAACCCAGTGTTTGGTTAATCCTCTCATCAGCTCAGAGTAATGGTTCAAGTTCATTACCAGGCATAAATTATGTTTCTGGCCAAGTTTCCACTGTGCACAGTGCTACTTTTTCACACAAATTCTGAACAGTTTAAAGAAGAGAGAATCATTTCCTTGTGTGGCTCCCTGTCATGTTTGATTTTTTGGTTGACTTTAGTCTGGATCTTTGCCCCTTTGTCCTAGAACTTGGGGATCTAATGCCTCATGTGCTTTACATTTAAAGTCCCCTGGAACTTCCCTTTCAACTTCATGTATAAAACACACTCTTCTACAGTAGTCCACCCTGTTTAATCTCACCTCACAGTCAAGGTGCATCTAAGCAGGAGCAGATAAACTCTTAATGCTGCAGATCACTTAATCCCAAAGGTTAGGGCTTTTGGCAGGGGGTGTTTACACTGTAACCTTACACATGCTGTACGTGTGCTGCGAGGCTTAGTGGAGTTAGCACTATTTGAAAGCCTTCCTGGAGTGTGGGCTACATGCATGTAAGTGGGTTATATTACACACACACACAAGACATAGTCGCACTGATTCTCCGAAGATGCCCGGTGCCTCCGCAAAGAGCGGTCCTCAGCCGTTTCTGGTTTTGGATCATACCCCTGAAACAAATTTGGCGGTGACAAGTGAAAAAAAAGGAGCAAGCTAGGATTCCAAGGTTTAAAAATAAACAGGCGGGTAAACTGTAGCCGGCTTTCAAAAACTTTCCCAACCCTGATCAAAGACGACGTCATTTACTTGTGGGGAGGTGGAAAAATGCTACTAATGTTTGGTTTGGATGTCTCATTGAGGAGAGATTTGGGGGATAGAGTGAATTTTTAAACTAGTCCTACTGTAGCGCCAGGGGGGCACTACAGTACTGTGCTGTCGTGTATAGTACAAAGCTCGGTTGATGTGTTACTACTGGGAACTTGGTTGGAGTGAACTTACTTTAGGGCTTCATAGTTTTTGAAAGGAAATGTTTTTGTCTCCGGGATGTTGGCTGAATCATTTGCAAACCTGCCAATAAGAACAATGCTGTTTTTTTTCCCGACACAGAAAATATCAAACTACCACAAGTAAGACGGTCTCAGGTGCTGCTTCAGTACTGCACTGGCTTTGTTTATCCCAGTGAGAAACAACACTGTCCTCACCCAAATGCTGGGGATTAGGTCTCCTCTTTAACTGGCACACCTGTTATCAGACATGGAGCTCATTACACATGGTAAATTACAGTCCTGTAGAGAGAGAGACTAAGCACTAAGTCAACTTCTTTCTCTGTGTTTCAGATGAGCCAGACGACAAGTGTATTTTGAGAAATGAGGCGGAGAGAACCTTCCACATAGGAGCTCCAATCTGAGAAGAGACTTTCAGACAGGTGAGTCCAAGAACTGCAGCCTTCCTATCCTTCCTAATTATTATGCTTGATTATATTTCACCCTGAATTTAAAATGTGTGCTTCGTATACACATTGGAGTCTGTCAATTCTTTCAATTCCATGGTCTGTAGCTAAACTATTTTTAAAAAAAGGTGTTATATCCCTTCCACATGTTGTAGAGAGGTTTGTTTTAGTTCCTAATCTACTTGGTGTGCTTATCCAAAGAATTGAAGACTGTTGAAGGTGTTTACTCTTACCTGTTATGTAATCACAGCACAGACAGCAGCAGATACAGTACTGTCTCTTACAGTCCCTGCAGTTTATGTGCTATATAGCATCAACCCACGTAATGAAATGTCTGTGTGGTCACGGCTCGCCGTCACTAATGTGAGAGTGTTGTGGACAGTCTGGGAGTGATTTTTCATTGTGCTGAACTCTGTCACACATAACAACCATGACAGTCTAAAGCCTGTTCATCTGACTTTCTATAGAAAGAATGTAGTGAAATGAGAGGGGGTAGACCATACAGGTTAATGACCAGATGTGATAGAATTACTTTTTGCTATTCCTTTTGAAAGGCATAAGGAAGATATTAGACCTGCTGCTGTTTTACTCTGGAAAATGCCATAGCAAATTAAATGATTACGTGTGTGTGTGTGTGTGTGTGTGTGTGTGTGTGTATGATATGGTTTTATGGGAGTGTAGTCATTATTGTTTGAGTAATAAGTTAATTTTATGTCTCTGATGAACTGGCATTATGTCATACCATGTCATATACAGTATATTATACAGCCTTATGTGTGAGTACCATGCTTTTTCCAGTAGCATAATGCCGGTGACATTATTGTTTTTTTTTTTTTCCAGCACTGATGGGAAATTCAGAGAGCCAATATAGCATCCAGGGCCCCAAAGGCACCAGCTTTGTCTTCCCTGGGAAACCGAAGCCACTGAAACTCCGCTCAGCCAAAGACGACGCTCTGTCGCCCCATACGTGGTGGAAAAGTGCCCCAGTGGGCTCAGGATACAAGGCTAGGTGTGTTGGCCGTGGCTGTCTGTCCCCCCCTAAAAGCCGTCAGCCGTACTCCGCTAGGCACTATGACTACGTCTCAAAAGGAACAAGGGGCAGCCCAAGTGAGAATCGCTGGCCTCGATCACCTGGATGTGGTATACGAAGACGGCATGTGTCGGATGAGTACGGAGATAATCCATATGTGGCTGAACTCAATGGGCACACCCTGAATGGACACAGTGATGAGCATGAGGCCTTAGAGGAACAGAGCAGCCCGCGGGTGGTGATCAAGAAGGATGGCAGTCTCAGGGTGGAGTTCACCAACACCTCAGGCAACCCCCTCCTCCTGGATGAGGCTTCTGGCCCTGTACAACTCCTCAAGTTCTCTCCCAATCTGGAGTCTGCCTCCACTCCCAGTCTGCCTGGTTCAAGTGGTAGTAGACCGGACAGCCACCGCGGCGATCCACCGTTGGCTTCGACCTCCTCCACGGCCAGGACCAGCAAGGGAAGCTCACTGAGCTCTGATGGTTCCTGGTATGACTCTCCGTGGGGGCACAGCACAGAGCTGTGTGAGCAGGACCAACCCTGCCCTGCCAGCAGGACTCTAGTCCACTCCCCCATCCACCAGCTTGACTCCTCCACTGAACAGTCTCCTCCTGTGTCCATCACAGACCTCTATAAGGACTCCACAATGGCTGCTACCTTTCCCACAGCCAGGTACCTGTCCTCCCAGTTACAAGAACCTTCACCAGGCCAGAGGCCACACCGAGCCTCTTTTGCATCTGTCCTGGATGTTCCGTTGGAGGAAGAATGCCCTGAGGCCCGCCAGTACTCCTCATACACACTGCCGTGTCGCAGGCCCAAAGCCCACACCATGAGCGAGGATCTGGACCACTATCCTGACCACGAACAGCACCAGGAGCAGGCTGGACCTGATTTCGGCTTCCATAAGAAAGACTCTATCAAAAACCGTATCAGACGCCTCAGTGACTGGACAGGCAGCCTCAGCCGCAAGAAGAGGAAGTCTCAGGTAAGTTTTGCCAGGATCACATTGATTTAGTCTTGTGCTCAGCATTTTTTCAATGTTTTACACTCCTTTATTACTTCATCAACAGGGTTCATACAGGGATCTTATTTACATGGTATGTAAAAGAAAATAGGTTCCATAGATGTGGTGTTTCTAGTTGCCCCATAACTTATAGCTCTCATAGTTTAAGCACACAGTACATAAAGGTATTACCCTCTTATTGTGGTCTTCTGTAGTTGCCTTAGAGTTACAGCTTATTAGACAGGAGAGGGCATCAGTAACAGCCACACACAAACAGTTTCCTGTCTGGCAAGGTTTATTTCATTGTGAGCCACAGCGGTGGTCCTGGCATGGCCAGGAACCAACCACCGTCCTCTGGTCCTTTGCACCACAACACCAGCTGTCTGAGGACAGGGCACAGTGGGGCGGCACAAAATGAAATTTGTTAGGCAGCCAGCACTTGGGTCTTGTTTTTGTGAGGATGGAACAAGGATGAGAGGTATTTCTAATTACAATGTAAGACATGGACGATCCTCCGAGGAAGAGAAGTTTGGGGTTGATGTGCAGATGTCATGATAACTGTATCTGGGTGGGTACATCTGACGTATTATTGCACACTGATTGTTTGTGATTAGTTGGTGAATGTATAGTACTTGTCGCATGTTGATGTTTTTAGCTCTTCTGTTCGCAGTCAGATGTACATGTAGACTATGAGGGTGTTGATTTAACCAAATGGTATTAAGTGTTTTTTTTAGCCTTTGTGATCATTATCCCAAGAATTGCATTTTATTTAAAACAGGTTTTAGGTTTTCAAGCTAACTGATGTAGCTGATGGAAGTGCATAGGAATGGAGCAGGATGCTACAGGGAAATACTAGATTATGAAATGCAGAGCAGACAGCTGATACATTTTCCCAGTAGTAAAATGATACTTGTACCATACAGGCACGGGTCAGAGGAGAGGTTAGAAATAACCACAGCTTGTCTGCATGTCGCCTGCACATAATTTTAAGAGCCATGTGATTTTGTCCTACAAAGACTACACTCTTAATAGTTTTAATTTGACATGAAACATTTGTTGAAACTGAGCCTGAACTCATGTCCCTCTCTGTCTTTGAGGCTTGAAACAATTGTTTCTGCATTAATTCGTTTAGCTTTGCCTTGTAAAAGTTTTAAGAACGCTGTTTGGGCATTGCCAAGAGAATAGCTGTAAGCCTTTGAGAGGCTCTGTTAGAGTGAAACTAAATCCTAGCTGAAGATTTAACCCCACCCCTCCTCTAATGTTAATGAATGACTTATGGTTGCTCTGGCTGTTGTGTGGTGCAGATTTTCTGGGCTCCACTCACGGTCTTTACAGAGAAAATCTGTTAATAGGGATTGGTGTTCAGTCAGTTGCGTATGACAACAAACCAAAGGACAAAATAGAACAATCACTGCATTCAGAAGGCATTTTCTTCTTTGCTGTGAAATGTGTGCGCTTCTCCTTGTGCTTAAACAGCCGATAATGCTAAGTGAAATATATGAGATACTTTGCCTTGACACTGTCACCCTGTAGTGACAAATAGGCAGTAGACTGACAGTATTCATTTTAAGTGCTACACAGCTTACACCCTACATTAGTAACGCCTGCCTCTAAATCTCCTGCTTGCCTTAACGCCATGCTAACCTATGGGCCGTGTGGTGGCGCTTGACTATTTTAGGAGGCAGACTTGCACCCACAGATTTACTTCAGTTTTTATTATCCAGAAATCAAGCTGATAGATGGCTGTTTTTGCATGCAGAAACTTTTAAATGAGGTGTGGTCACTCAAAGAAAACAAAATACATTGCCGGCACCAGGTATTGGTGACAAAATGTAACAAGCTGGGCTCTGTTTTTAGAGAGAAATGATAAGAAGGCTAAATTTCCATTGAAGCTTGACGTGGTTTAATTATTAATTCAGGCAAATAAAAAATAAAAAGAACCAGTGATTGATGCCTGGGGTTCTCTTTCTTAGTGACTGACAAGGCCTGCAACGAGTTCATGTTAAAGTCACTGAAGTGCTTCAAGCTGGTCTTCGGACTGAATTTCCTCTGTCGTTCGGGGGCCATTTTGTTGACTTCCAAACCTCTGTGGCATATATGTCCAAGAGCTGGCCACAGTGCCTCCTTTCTTAGCAGGTCAACCAAAATCAGGAGCACCTCCAGATCTGGTTCCCCTCCACCTGGACTCCAGGGCTCTGTTGTGGGTTTAAGGTCATACCGCAACCCCGATGCCAAAGGCCAAGAACCTGCTTGTAATGAAAAGCAGCTGGGAGAGAAGTGGGCTGTGCCGGCTAAGGGAAACTAGGGAAAGCTGAAAAAGACCCACCCTGTGCTCGGTACACATTTTCCTACGGCTATACTATACAAATACTGTGTCTTTCATGGTGGCGTGTGGACGTAATGGTTAAACAAAGGCTGTCCTCAGCTGAACACTGTGGGTTCAAAGGGTTCATTGCTGCCCTGTAGCTATACATGAACTCTGAGCTGTCTGGTTACAGGATGTAACCCCTGCAGGAACCACATTGCTCTTCTTTTCCATATAAGCAACGAGTTTGTATCATTTTCAGAACTATTCCAGTCTTTTGCTGATGATTTGGGCACATTTGAATTGTTTTGTTTAATATCAACAATAGGAATGGTGTGAATAAGGATGGAGAAGACATGGACGAAGCTGAGTGAAACACATGAACAAACAAAGACGGAGGATGAGCTCCGGCATGACGGTGCATACTGTGTGTCTGCATGTTGAGAGCACTCCACTCTGTTGCCAGGGGCAGAATCAATGCTGCAATCTAGTCAAGTGTAGGTAGGCTGTCATTAGACATGAAAGAGTGCAATTCCATCAAGTGTTCATTTGGGGAATCGGGAAGCCACAGCAGAACTCAAATGACGTGAAATTGTCTGAGCCTGGAGGGTTCCAACCTCCCAGGTGCCATCACAGGAAATTTGTCCCACTTTCTCAGCCTAGTGAAAGATTTAGAGACTGTAATGCAAACTTTGAAGTAGGTTCGAGTGGTTTGACTAGGTTTTTTCAAAAGTTTCTCCTTCAATTTTGCCGCGCCTTGGGGCTTATTGAAAGGAGCACAGTTAGATTTTTGTCCCAATGCAAGCTCTGCTGGATATATTACAGAGGTGTAGACATCTGGGGGAGAACATGGTGTGTTTTTGCATAAATGTAGGTGGGAGCAGTAATTCTGTTAGCTAATTTGGAAATGTCCCGACCCGTCCAACACATCCAATGGTGGCTAATCAATGAGACTGTTGGGGTATCATTTAGTTGTCATGAACGTCTCCTCTTTCCCCCACATGGTCTGTCCTCCATCCTCTCATGCACCTCACCTTTTCTCCTTATCAGGAGACCCGGTACAAGGACCTGAGCGATGCGTTCGACAGTGGGGTTGATGGTCTGACTGCAGACACCAGCTCCCCCTCCCAGGTCTCTAGCCTCCTCTGGTTCCCAGGAGCCTCCAGGGCCCAGTCATCAGGTGCCATTCACCAAACGACCAGCGACGCCATCCGCCAGAATATCTATGAGAACTTTATGAGGGAGCTGGAGACGGGCACTGGACAGGGAGGAGGGGGAGCTGGTGAGAGAAGAGACCCATCCACGGGCACCGAAGAGGGGGAGAGCAGCAGCGAGTCGGCTGAGGGCTCCATGGAGCAGCTGGATCTACTGTTTGAAAAGGAGCAGGGGGTGGTCAGACGGGCCGGCTGGCTTTCTTTCAAACCCCTCGTCACCTTGCACAAGGACAGGAAGCTGGAGCTGGTGACTCGCCGCAAGTGGAAGCAGTACTGGGTGACCCTGAAAGGTGAGCTAGAATCTGGGAGGAGGAGTGCAAGTGAGGGGAAACAATTATGCACCTTTTCAAATTGAGTCAAATAATGTGCTGACTTGGTGTTTTAAAATAATTCAAAGTTAAGTTGATTATCCAAATGTTAGTGCTATAATTCAGTTTTGAGGAGCAGGTGGATTCCTTTATGTTCTCAGGGTTTTCCTCTTAATAGCTGTCGTGTCCTTGACCATGGCACTTGACATTGAGTGTTTGTGCTTCCCTCCTACCCTAAAATCTCACAGGGAATTATGCTGTTGCTGTAGGCCAAATGGATACAATTCAGACCACCAAATGTATGTCCACATACTGCTTTTACAACACTGCTTTTAAGTATTTACTGAAGAGCACCTCTTGAAAGTAAAAAAAAAAGAAAGGTATAAGCAAGGACAGTTTTATCATTTTTATGATTCCATGTGCCCTTTTGGGAGTATGTAAAACGCCCGTGCTTCTATGTTCCCCTGCAGAACTTCATTTGTTAGATGTTTTTACAAGGACACTGTAAAACATAATGTGACCGCTGTAAAAACCCCAAACTCTTACAGTCTTACAGAAACGTGGCTTGATGATGTACAATTTCTTGTTTTCTGCATCACTTACTCATGGCTATTTGTGTCTGTGTCTGTGTTTCTACCCCCTTTTTTCCAGGATGCACATTGCTCTTCTACGAGACTTATGGTAAAGGCTCTCCGGAGCAGGAGCTATCGCCTCGCTACGCTCTCCTGGCCGAGGACAGCATCGTTCAGGCTGTTCCCGAGCACCCCAAAAAAGAGAATGTTTTCTGCCTCAGCAACTCGTATGGAGACGTCTACCTCTTCCAGGTGAAGCACATCAGTCGACACACTGCCCCCGATAGAACATTTCAGTGGCAGTACATGGTTGTAGTTAAATTATACCAGACATACACCTTTTAGCTTCCCTTCCCTCCAGTGTAGCATATGAAATGACCAATTTTGGCATGTGGGAAGTACCCAAACCTTCCAGCTAAGGGGTCTGAGAGCACATCCTATTTGCCCGTTGTGCTTACTGACCTACATATCACTACCAAATTCATGCCTAGCATCGGCTCTTTCCACATAGCCTCCTCCACTTAAGATTATAAGCTTCCCAGGCTGCAGTATGTCGTGGTGTCCAGACCTACATCTAATGAAATAGTTCTGTGTGGAGCTGACATGGCCCCAGAGGCAAGCAGAGAGAAAATCAACTCCGTAACATGAAGACACCCTGGGTTTCATCCTTTTGTTTCCACTCACATGGCCTGTTGAGCATGAGTCATTCTCAGTCTAAAGGGAACTGATTTCTCAACCAACATGCTGCTTCCGAGGGAATCACCTTATAAAGACAGAGTGATGATCATGAAACGACTTATTAACAGGGAGAATGTCCGTTTGATTTCAGCAACAGTTCATAACCTGTGCTTTCTTATAGAGGCACCATAAATCAAAGTTTATTTTATTGATACAGCAAAGCCCAGCTTGCCACCCAATGATTTTATTGTGATACATGGTAGAATAACACAATAGCAGTGCATTGGCAATCCTAGCAGATTTATCAACCTTCGCATCTCTGAATCCAGCTTCTAACGGGAATATTGGCCTTGCTACTTCATTAAATCGAACTCTCCGTCCCTCTTTGCCCTTCCAGGCCAGCAACCAGACCGACCTGGAGAACTGGGTGACAGCCATCCATTCTGCCAGTGCCTCGCTGCTGGCCAAGCGTCAGGGGAAAGAGGACACAGTGCGCCTGCTGCGGAGCCAGGTCCGCGGCCTGCTGCAGAAGATCGACATGGACGGGAAGATGAAGAAGATGGCCGAGCTGCAGCTGACGGTGGTCAGCGACCCCAAGAACCGCAAGGCTATTGAGAACCAGGTGAGGTGGTGATAATGATGCTAATAGTGAGACATGCGTTGAATTAGCTGGGATTAATACCAGCATGACTGAGAATAGCGGATGCCTTTATTGCATTTTACACTGCATTATACATTTCATGCCCTTGGGACAAATTTCACAGAGAATCTGCTGGATTACTTCACAGCATTGATAGATTGGGTGGCGTAACGTATGCTCTTTTCATGCTAAGTCCTGATTTTCAGACTCCTCTGTGTGTCGTTATTCCACGTGATACGTTTAGCAACCACATGATGTGCCCTACTTAATTTTTCTGGTTTTGTGACTGTGGTGACGAGCCTGTGCTTTATTTTTGTCTGTGGGTGGGTGAAGTGGCCTAAATGCATCAGTCCCCAAACGCATCGTGCAGGGCCCAGGGGAGTATTCACTCCCCAAGCATCAGATTGGGGATCCAGATGTTTCCTAGTAATGGGCTCTCAACATGCATTATCCTCTTCCTCCTCCTCACAGCCTGGGGGAGAATCCAAAGCACCCAGCACGGTGCTGTAGCCTACATACAGAAGATTACTGATGGTTATAAAAAGCCCATAACCTATAGCTTAGCAGGAACCCAAATATTTGGTATTTGTTGGGGAATGCGGGGAAATCCAGCTGCTTTTCTTTTTTTACCTGTGACTCAGGTGGTCAGTGACTTGAAGTGCCTCTCGAACCAAATGTTGACTTTCTGCATATTCGTAGCCATAAGGGTTTGCGTTTTATCAGCTGCTCATGTCCATGTGAGCCGACTGCTTATGTGCTAGGAAAGCTAAATGGACACTAATGCATTTGGTGCTGTAAGCTGTCGGTTTTGGAAGTTGCTTCTTCATGATTTTTGTGACTGTGGTGGTGAGTGGAAATATGAGCATGTTGTTATGAAGAACAAGCAAGATAGAAGCTGGGTAGACTCACTGCAATGGAGATGTCTCTGCCTGACTGTGAGACTGACTGACTGTGTGCTTGTATCTGTTTCCAATTAGCCTGTATGCCACCTCAGAGTAGACAAAGAGACAGACGGGGTTGGAGTCAATGATAGGGTCAGAGGGGTATGGGACAGGACTCTGATACAGGAGCCCCATGGCTGATGATAGATTTAAAGTTTCGGTGGGGTTGTCTAGCACCAACAGGGCACTGCTTTGATGTACCCCACCCCCACCCATGTCTACTGAAATCAGTGCCAGTAGACCTCTTTTGAAGACTGCCTTTGCCCCATTTCACACGCACAAGCTCACGCACACAGGCACACACTGCGATCAAGTTGCATTGAAAGACTTATTATGCATTAGGGCTTTTACAGAGAGCCAGGGGCAGATGTTAAAGAGGGGAAACAAGAAAAGATGAGAATCTGTTCAAAGAAAGGCTCATTTCTGCCGAGCTTAATGGCTCTGAAATGGATGTAAATAAGTTGCGCACGCAGGCCAGATTGGCCCAAACATGTCTTGCTTTTCAATGATGTTGGTTGATTGTCTCACTGCACCGATTCAAGCCTGCTAGATGAATGAAGCAATAGGCTGCATATAGGCCTTTATCAAAAAATTCTGTTTATCGGTGATGCACCCCGGCATGACTCATCAAATCGAATTTTATGCACAGGACTATTTTAGAACATCCCTCAATGAGGACACAGAAATTTGACTGTTGACAAACGGATCCAGATGGCGTGTAAATCAGAAGCATACTAGGCTCTTGTGTGACAGTTATACATAGACATGAGTTTTTCCAAAGCAGCAACTCTCCTAAATTTGTCTTTGCTTTTGAGGAAGGAGCTTATCTGATTTACTCCGTAATACCTCCCTCCCCATCTAAAGTCATCTTCAAACTACTCAGTGGAATTAATTCACAGTTCCTCCAGAACACTGTGTTATATATAATGGCCCAAGAATAGCAGGATAGAAAATGTGCTTTGCTCACTTACTATCAGAGGATTTATACGCAAGGTCTTCGAGTTCAGGTTCAGCTGAGTAACATCAAGAATTAGAAGTGAAGGACTTTAGACAAGTGAAAAATGAAAAAGGAATACATGTTGGTCAACTTGCCTAATTAAGTGATTAGAACACAAAAATAATCCATGTGTCCCTGTAAATTAGCTACGGTGCTCCAAGCTAACCATGCTAATGCTATATGTGACTATTAAGAAAACAAACTGTTGTACATCAGTACAACATTGTACATCACTTCTAGATGAGGGTCGTTGCCTAAAATCTCTTTATAGTCCATAGCAATGGCTGGTTATTAGCTGGAAATTAAAATACATAAAATGAGACTGTGCAACTTTTGCAACTGTGACCACAAGTGACAATTATGGGATAATGCTAAAACTTAGTGTAACGGTAGCACAAGTAGAGACATTAACATTAGCCACTATATTTTTCAAATTATTTCGATAACTGACATGCCGAACGCGAGGTCATTTTTTAACCAAAGCATGTGGATTCCTAGCAGTTGTCCTCATGGTCCAAGTCTGGAATGGGAATAATGGCTGAATGTCATTGACTCGAGGCCTGTTAACCACCCCACCTGCGCATACATAGGCGTTTTCATGGGTTTAGCACATGACGTAGCCCAGCATGGTCCCATAGTGATTTCTGTGCGAGTTCTTTGTTTAAGATATTTGGAAAGTCAGAGGTTCATAAAACACCACCCTCCTGCCCCTCCCCAGTTTGTTCCTAATTCTAAAGAATGCCGTCAATGTGAATGAGACCTAATTGGACAACGCCATAGGGTGTGTTATTGTAAATGAACTCACAGTGCAGACAAGAGCTATTAAAGTCAGTTGTTATAGAGGGTTGTTTAACTTGAGTGTTGTCATTAAAACCAGTCTCCTGCCAACAAAATAAGCACTTTCTCATAACTTACATAGTGCAAACAGGGATAGGGGGAAGGCAACTGTAAACTGTGTGTGGAGGTTCAACGGGTGGTCTGTGCAACATCACCACTCTCTCTAGACTTGCATAAAAAATGGGCATTAGGATTTACTGCACTCACTCCTCTGCTAGATATGCAGTCCCCCCTCACTATCAAACCTTCACCGATTTGTGCCCTCACCCTCCACCAACATCTGCAAGCAATTGCAGCTTGATGGAAAGCACTCCACTGACCCTGGATCTCCCTCTTTGACTCTCCCTTTTCTGCCTTTCCTTAGCCCCCTTCCTTTACCTCTCCTCGACTCTCTTTTCTCAGCCACCACCCAAAATCTGGCACAAAATTCACATTCAGAACCTCTACCAAAACCTACCAAAGTAACAGTCTTCCTTTTCCTTCAGATCCAGCAGTGGGAGCAGAACCTGGAGAAGTTTAACATGGATCTGTTCAGGATGCGCTGCTACCTGGCCAGTCTACAGGGTGGAGAGCTGCCCAACCCAAAGAGCCTGCTGGCAATCGCCAGCCGCCCCACTAAAACCACCTTGGGCCGCCTGGGTATCTTCTCTGTCTCCTCTTTCCATGCACTGGTGAGGATGCCTGGCCTTGGGAAGGGACAGATGAATGACTAATGAATAAATGCACAAAAGAGAATCAAAGGACAAGCAGTGTGCCATGTTTAGATGCTTTTAAACTTTCCTTTGTGCGTGTGATACTTCAGTTTTAATTAACGTGATGTCTAACAGTAACCTTGAAAATCTTTTAATCATTTGAAAATAAAAAGTGTCCTGTGAACACTCTCCTTATGCATTGCTGGAGGAAAATAACCTAATCAAGGTTCTCTGATTAGATGGAATTTTTTTGTTGAGCTAAATGATTGTAGTTCTGATAGTGTGTGTCCGTTCAGATCTGTTCCAGAGATGAAGCCACGCTCAGAAGGCGCTCATTGTCCCTGACTCACAGACAGCGCAAGAGAGGCCTTTTCTCCTCGCTCAAAGGCCTTGACAACCTTACGAAGAGAGGCCGGGACAAGAGGCCCTCTGCGTCACAGGTAATACTGAACACACACACACACACACACACACAGATCTGGGTTATTTAAAGAATACAATACTGGTGCTTTTAATACAGTATATGCACCAAAATGTTACCAGTAGTGATTTCTCTAATGAAAGTATTTATATTTCAGGCCCTACGTGTAAAATCTTATTGATTGATTGATTGGTTGGTTGGTTGGTTGGTTTTGATCACCTTTCTTTATGTTAAGAGTTTGAAGGGTGTAGCAAGTGCTCATTACTTCTAAATGCAGTTTTACTGTTTAAAAATAATCAAAAGTATTTGAATTGATATCTTATAACTGTTAAAATATGTTCAGGTTTTTCAGGAGCTTCAAGTATTCAAAATGTTCTATGCATATATGTTAAATGCAAATGACACAGCATTAAACAGGCAATGTTATTGGTGTTTTTCCTTGCAGTCAAACACAGTACAGCTCTCTCACTGGTAGATGAAATTGGGCTTTACATTGTGCTTAATTTAGCTTCAAGATTTTGATGTACTTTGCAGCAATATTCTTGTCACAAAGATTACTGTGTTCTGCCTCTGACATTATGTACTTAGATCAAACCAAAAGATATAGGTGAAGTGATGGCGAGACAAGATTCTTTTAATATGCGAGCCCACGAGCAATCACTTCAATCAAAAAACAGATATGGTAATACGATAAAAGATTACATAATGAACTTTATGTCCGTATTCTTGTGTTCTTGTCAGTGTTGAAAGCCGAACAGCAGCACTTAGACCTTGAAGTGACACTAAATAATCTCCCTTGAATCCCAGAGTAATGAAACTCGTCAGGTGGTCTGGATTAGCAGATTCTTAATGCAGGATCGCCCACTTCATGCATACACATAACATGAGCAGGCAGCGTTGAGGTACACTGCACATGCATGTTTGCAGTCTCTTGGGACATACTGCTGAGAAAATCCGTGTCTTGATACACCCTCAGTGCACATTGTGCTTATTTGTTAATGAAACAACCTGCAAACATGTTTCCTTATTGCTTACTCTGCACTGACATGGAAGAAAGCAAGAGACTGCTACAGTCAGGCAGGGCTTTCAGCATGTTTTTCCCCAAGGAGATTTTATTAATTAGAAGCACATCAGCTCACGCCCCCCCCCCCGCGTCCCGGTAAGTTTGAGTGCAAACCTCCCATCAACATAAACACAGAGGAGCATTCCTCACCCAGGTGCAGAGGGAGGAGAGGGGGGTGGGGGGTCTAAATCCTCTCGGGTTAGTAATTAGAGTCATGCAAGCTGGTTATTTATTGATACAGAAATCCACCACTCTGTCCCCTGAAGGTGCGGCCCTGGAGAATACTCTTGGTGGTCTATTTTAAGCATCGCCACAGGAAACACTCATTTGCTCAAGTCTTTTATGGACCTCTGTTCATTAGGTGAGAGCATAGGAAGGGAGAGGAGTGTGCTTTTGATTAGCGGCAATCTACCTTCATTTTTCTGTATGCTGTGAGGTCAATATGGAGTCTTATTGTTTTGGAGCTCGCACAGCTAAAAGCCAATCATGTTAGCCCTGACTCCTGACTGCTTACAAAATGTTCCCTGTCCTATTTCTTATCTAGCTCACCCAATCCCACCACCTGCTCTGTGATATTTATGTTTGTGCATTTGCGCAGGTCTGTCAGCGGCTAGGTATGTGTGCGCGTGTGTTATTATTATTTTTCTGGGGAACTCCAGCCGGCCGGCCTAATGAGGCCCAGTTACGTTTCGCAGTGCAGAAGGCCAAGGTGGCGCTGCAGCACACGCATGAATTATTAAAAGCCATATGTGGTAGATGGCATTCTCCACTCTTTCCTCAGCCCCGCAGACACCAGCAGATGGTTGGTGTAAAGACACTAAATATTAAACAGGCTCCCTTTATTTTTTTTCCCCAGGTCCCCCCTCTCTTACAAGCTCATTTTAGTGCTTTTCTGATATTTATTTCTTTACATAGAGGCTAATAAAGAACAGAATATGACTGGTAAGTGCTTCTTGGTTTTCAAGTGCTGGGTTTTCCTGGACATCTGCTGTTTTTGTGTTGTTTTGTTTTTTTTATTTGCTAGAGCGAAAGATCACTGCAGTGTTTTCTGTTGTTCTCTGTGACTTGTGGGAGATTCAGTCGCGGCCATTTTAAACGACAAGACATGTGTTTGCTAGAGATGGATTTGGACAGCGAGGTTATCTGAGGGGCAAAACTCTCCTCCATGCACTTAATCTGTTGTTACCTTCTCAGGTTTACAGACTGCGCTTTCTCCAAGGTTTTCGGGATGTGTTCTTTTTTGGTGCTTTCCTCCCTTTTGCTCTCCATTTATCTCTCTTCCTCCAGCTCAAACACATCTTTTTTTGCTTCTACCTCTATCCTGCTTATTTCATCTCTTAAACCTAGAGTTTCATCTCACTCTCTCCCCCTATTTCTCTCCCCATTTGTCTTTCCTTTTTTCCCCTTTGGGCTCGTCTTCTCTCTCAAACCCCCTGTTTCTCAGAGCATAAACATCAGAGCGTTAGCCGGCGGTCCTTCTCCCACAGTTTCCATACTGACTCATCTGTGTTGACTAAGCCTAAATCCCATTTACCACTGCGACGCCACGCTCGACAACCTTACCCCAAAGTCATGCCCCCCCTCATCTCCTTGCCTCTCGCTTTTTCTTCTCTCATCCGTCTTAGGAGAGCTATGTATACAGTAAGGAGCTGGCCGGCAGTCGGCTGTGGGAAGTAGGCCAGAAAGGTCCGAGGATTTGTGGGAGAGTTGGTAAAGCTTTCTAAAATTAGTCTGTTTACGGCGAAGCAGCACTGTTTACAGCCACTTTATAAATGTACTCATGTTGGGGGAGGGAGAGTTACCGTACTCTGCTGCTCAGAGGTCAGATATGGGTTCTTACTACCATAACAGGAGCCAGAGAGTTTTCTGGTTGTAAAGGAAACTTCTTGGGATTGTTTTTGGAGAGAAGTAATCCTTATCCTTAGAAAAAAGGATAGCCAATGCAAATCTCTCATGTAGTGGGCCGTCAACTCAGTTAATCTCACAGCAAAATACAAGCACCTTTGAGCTTTTGTCAGGCGCATTTTTAGAACAAAATGCCCCATTTCTGTCACCAGCTATGCCACCTATCATGTCCCTCCTGCCCAGTGACAAAGTATCTCAGCAAAACCTGATAACTGCAGCCTTTTTGAGCGAGGGCTTGAGTCACACCCTCACGTAACGGATGGCTCTGTGTCACTGCTGTATTATAGAGTTGTTAAAGCCCTCTGAGGCTGCAGAGTCACCTCCAGCACCGGGCTTAGCCTGACACAGCACGCCTTACAATCGCAAGCCAGGGAGAGGAGCTAGAGAGGGAGAGGTTGAGGAAGATAGAATGGATCAAGAACGGGGGAGATTTCGACACTAAGTGGTGAATGTGGAGATGGGGGGGGGGGGGGGGGGGGGCTTGTCCTCCTCTCATCTGTAACCGGACTGTTTCTCCCTTTCATCTCTCTACTACACAGAAACCACTCAGTGTCCACACACACACCCCTCCACTCACACGCGCACAGCATATTCCCACCATTGCACCTTCAAAGGCTGCAGACCCCGTTACGAAGCAGTATCAAAGCGCTGCACTCGCCCCACGTAGTTTTTAATTAACTACATAATAGCACCGTGTGTGTCTAATATTGTGTTGCCGAAGTGGCTGGGCACTTAATTGCTTATGAGTCAATCAGCTTGGTGCCCCTGTGTCTGTACTTCTAACTGTCTGTCCCTTGATTTCAGATCTTTGAGAGCGACGCTGGAGGTCAAACGTACGCCCTACCTCCCAGGAGCAGCGAGGTGAGTCATAGCGTTCAGTAACTTTTTACGGTTTCTGGGTCTTTTGATATATCTTTTTAAAAATTCCGCTGCCATCTGTCACATCCATCCTGTGGTACCGTTTTATGTGCTGAATGATCAGTTTCAGCGTGAAGTAGCCGTGGCAGAAAAGTGGCCGCTGTTACTTTGACCTCTGCTGTCTTTCATGGCTTTTATAGTGGGCTGTGTAAAGAGATTTTTACACATAGGGTGTGTGTGTGTGTGTGTGTGTGTGTGTGTGTGTGTGTGTGTGTGTGTGTGTGTGTGTGAGAGAGAGTGAATCCGAAAGTGTGTATGTCTGCCTGTGTACATGACTTGTCCAGGATCAAAGCTGAGATTCCTTTCATGTTGATCTGCAGGCGTCTGAAAGATGAATGGACTAAAAATAATTTCTGCAGCGTTGGAACTGTTTTAAAGTCCGGTGTGGACAGGGCTCCAAATCACAGCATAACTGAGTTAATGGGGAGTGTTGAGTTGAAGCGTTTACCACAAGTGCTGATTGAAAGTGTGAGTGTATGGGTTTATGGTAAATGTGTTGAATGATTGATGAGTGTGAATTCTGGCCATCTGAGCAGCCAGACGTTGGAGCTGCAGCATTCACAGGTTATTGGGTGGTTGCATGCCACAAAGCCATGAAGTGTGAAATATTGCTGTAAGCTTCAGCTCCAAACCTCGCTGTCCTGAAGCTTCCACATCTTGGTCCTCTTGGCCAGGCTCTTTCATTTCCTACCTCAGCAGTTGGACGGTAGGGAGTGCTTGTGGTTAATGAGACTGCCCCTTAAAGCATAATTCTGCTTTATTACAAACTGAGTCTTCTTCTTGTAGTTTCAGCCATCATTTCTGTTGGTTATGATAATGTTATACTCACTAAAGTAATTTCTGAGATTTCTGGAGAGGTCGTAAACAAGCCAATGGTTTAGTTTTCTTATTAGCAATTTTGCTGCGTTCCCAGATCTCAGCAGTTAACTTGCTAAAGACAATGTTATTACTGGTAAGAATGATGGATTTTGAAAAAAAATAAAATAAAATTATATTCTTATCCGCTGAGGAGATTGCTACCACTCCGTCTTTTAAATATGAAGCTACAGCCAGCAGCTTAGCATAAGACTGTAATCAGGGGAAACAGTTAGCCTGGTTCCGTCTAAAGGTAACAAAATCAGCCTACCAGCACCTCCAAGGCTCGCTAATTAACACACTACATCTTGTTTGTTTTAATCCGTAAAAAAACGGACGTGTAAAAACAACAATTTCCTTTTTACATGGGTTATATGTCAATTTCTTGGCTGGTCTCAGTGAGGGCAAGACTTTAAGGAAGTCACTACGCCCATAGGCCAATAGTCCAGCGCATAACCCCCCGCAGAACCACAAATTCTCGGGTTTAAACTAATTATTTTATGGATACCTTACCTTTGGACAGAGCCAGGCTAGCTGTTTCCCCCTGATTCCAGTCTTTATGCTAAGCTAAGCCAACCATCTGGTGGACGCAGCTTCATATGTAACCAACAGACAGTGGATTTCCATCTTCTTATCTAACTCCCTGCAAGAAAACGGATAAGAATATTTCCCAACATATCGAACTGTTCCTTTTAATGGAGAATGATTTTGGCTGAAGCCTGCCTGTTGAAAAGGCTCTGAAGTGTCTTTTGAGCAAGTAACTAAATACCTAATAGCTTCAAATGGAACTTTTCTGCTTCTAAGCCTTGTGTTCAATCCTCTATGACAAAAGGAAGTAAGAAAATATGAAATTCTTCAAGTATCCATTTATAAATATCTTTTGCTGGTATCTTATCAAAGTCTTCCTGGGTGAACAGATGCAGTTGGGCACCGACAGATAGCATAATGGACACTTTAAGACAGAGCAGGACGGGTGTTATGAAGATCACTTTTCCACAGGATGCAATGATTCACAGTATGTGAGGAGAGTGTGGTGAATGTGGCGAGTGTTAAAACTGCCCCCATTAAGGGTCTTGAAATGGACTGAGAACAGGAAGTGGTTTGGGGAAACAATAATGGCCTTCATTGGGTTGACGCTTTAATGTTTCTTAAAATTTGTTTCGGCCATGGATGTGGAAAACAGCTCGTCACTAGAATCCGTTTGATTGAGTGGGGATTAAGACTCTTCGGGGTGGGAAGTAGGGAAAGGGAGAAAGAGGATAGCACGTCTGTATTGATTTTTGTCGCCACATACAGTTCTCATACAGATCTCATACAGATCTCCGTCTTGATGACTTTGTGCCTGTTGTCCTACTTGGGTCTCAAATCCCTTGAATTACTCTAATAAGCAATCATTTTCCACTAATCCTTTGAAGTGAAGTCAAGTGAAGGGTATGTTTGTATGTGCTTGCCCAGAGCTTCGTTGTAGTGTAGCATGTGTGTTTGTGCATGTGGTTACTGTACTTTCTACATGATTTTAACCCATCAGCTTTTTCAACAGACTGAGGATGTGCTGACACTCTCTAGCTGCAGGTTGTGACTGTTACATAAAGCAGAGAGGGGTAAAACATCTATATGGAATGAACCTTGTCAGTAATACGGAGGGTGGCTTTGCCTCAATAGAGGTTAAAACAAAGTTCACAATGACTGCCGTGGCTTTGCCCCTCAAATGCTCCATCCACCCACGCCTTCTGTTAGCAGCAGAGTGAGTGAATGTGTGTTGACTGCTAGAAAAAGTACTCAAACAGTAACATATTTGAAATATATACAAATGTCTGCTTCTGTTGAGTACATTCCAGATCAGGGTTATAGAAGTTAAGGTTAAAGAATCAGGTTTAGCTCCCGTTCCTTTCATGTTCCTCTTCTCTGGAAATGAAATACCACCTGAGACAAGTGTTTTCTCTCTTTTTTTAAATCTTTCTGGCTGGTGACCACGATCCCATCACTCTTGTCCCTGATTTACTGATCCCTCTTTCTGTGTCACCACCTCTCACCACACTCCACCACCCACGGATACACACCTCCGCTTTAACTTTGAAGTCATTGCTGAGGAACAGGCACCAGTGCGAGCCAGTGTGTCTGGTCATTATTGTCACCTTGTGGGTGTGAGTGTGGGAAAAGCGTGTCACAGCGGTGAAAAGAGGAACCTTGGGTAGAGCTTTGAGGAAATGAAGAGTAATACCCTTTTTAATAGATGCAATAGGGGGAAACTGGCGGAAATTTTCTTCTGTTCTGTTCTTCACGGTCACCATATCTATTCGAGGCAGCACTGTAATATTTGTGTCGCCCAGTTGCTAAGTGGAACAGAAAGGGTGTATTTGTGCAGCGGCCACTAAACCATCCGTTATACATTCCATCTTTAGAAGCTCCTGGGCGGAGGACGGCTTGCTTGGACATAATTTCCACACATGAGGGGAAAGACTGAAGTATTGGTTTGAATTATGTGGCTGAATGTAAATAGAGTACACTCTCTCGCCACACAGAGCACTTGTTGAAGTCCAGCACGTGCCTGGACTAGACTCTTGGCAGTCCTTCATGGAACGTTGACCAGGCAACCGTCGGCCTGTTTCAACCCTCTCTGACCATGAATGAGTGTACAGTGTTAGTCAGCCGCTGGTCAGGTCAGCGGAGGCAACCAAATCTTAGTTTTCCGGTCACGCCATGTTGCTGGGACAGAAACGGGCCGGTTATGCAACCAGTTGCCATGACGGCTTGTTTTTCATCCTCTGTTAGTAAGCATGACCTCACATCCCTAAAGAGGTGGGCAGAGGTGGGTGTTGAAGTGGCACCTTGTATTCCTCCATCCCAACAGGTTACATTGGTGGTCTTTATATTGGCACTGATTCCTGAAGTAGACCAGTGATGGGGACGTTTAGATGGAAAATGAGGCAAATGTTTGTCTGTGTGCTTGTGTTTATCTGAGCTATACTGAGAACGCTACTTGTGTGCATTTGTGTGTGTTCGTGTGTGTGTGTGTGTGTGGAGCTAAGTGATGCTCTGAATCAGCCTTAGCGTGTCCCTTTTTTAGGCTTTTCGTCTGGCAGGGAAAAAGGTCTTTTTCCTCTTGAGGTGATGCATCAAAAACAAGCAGGCAGCTTCTGAAACAGAGAGAAAAGCTCATACACATGCACATCAGACAGAAAGCCTCAGAGACACACATACACACCACTCTCCATTTTTATGATCCCATAATGCATTTAAAACACCACTATATACTCAGACCTATTCACTTATGCAATTATCCCTCTTGGTCCCATGTCTCAGTTTAACCGAGAAAGTCATATCGTCTTTGTCAGAAGTGCTGAATCACTGGCTTCTTCAGCCCATGAGTTTCAGTATATTTGGTGTGATTGAGCCTTTCCTCGAGATGGTGGGCCTTGATAATTGCGGTCTAAGGCTGCACTGTGGCGTCTCCCACAGCCCCTCGACGCAGCAGTGGCGCTTTTCCCTCCAGAGACACACAGTCGCAACCAAAACCCCCAAATGGCAGCCTGTGAGGCCGAGCGGTGGGCTAACCCCCCCTGCCTTCATACCCAGCTCAAACCTCACTGTTATTGCCACCAACAAATAATTACCATCAAATGGCTGATCTGAAAGTTTGACTGGTTTGGAAATAAATTGTCCCAGTGTATCACTTGGGTCGAAATGAGTCTTGTGGCTTTTCAAACCAAATAAATGCTGCGCAGATATCATCTGGAACGTCTAGACCTGCCGGTCGACCCTTGCCAATCGTCTTGTGTACATGGTCATTACGATGACTATTATGTGGAGCAACTGCCGTCTATGTTGTCAAATGAATTTCTGAAAGGCTAATTGTATGACATCTTTGATCCGCCGCTTGATCCACAGCCAAGCATTTAAACTAATGGAACTGTATTGATTTGTGTGCTGTTACTCAAAGTCTACCGCTCTCTCTCTCACCCACTCCCTCCCACCCACCCTCCCTCCCTCCCTCCCTCCCTCCCTCTGTTCACCTCCTTCTTCCCCTTTTCTGTTCACTCTCTCCTCCATCTAATGCTGCTCGGCCCCTTCCTTTATCTTTCTTTACCCTCCCTTCCTCTCCCACAGAGGCTCGACGTGCTGACCAGTATCTACTCCATGTCGCCCCCTGAGGGCGGTGTGTGGGACGGCATCAGCGGTGCCACAGAGGCGCTGACGTGTGTCCACATGCCAGACGGCCTGACAGTCCAAGTTCCCGTCAGAAGAGACCAGACAGCCGCCGACCTTCTCTCAGCAGCCTGCAAGGTTGGCCAGTTGCAGAGAAATTATGACATGTCACCACAACAAAAAAACAAACAAAACAAAAGCAGTGATGTCTTTTTGCATTTAGTTGTCTTTTACATGATCCTAACACTCGTACTTAATGGTGACAATGTGTATTTTCCTGAAATGTTGGTTTTTCTGGTGTAGTCTTGTTAATGGTCACATCGTCTTTGTTGAAGCATCTGTGGTAGCAGAGCCTGTTGTCTTATGCTCCCTAGGGCTTGAAATAACACACCTATTCATCCAGTGTCTGAGTTCACACAGTTCTCTAAGAATGACTGCAGATAGATGGACACACACACACTGTAGTCCCTTGAGTGAAGCTTTTTCTGTTTACCGCAAATTTCTCATCACTAAGTGTAAAGTCGGTGAATAATTCACGCCTCCGCCGCGTTGCAGCTGTCGGACTAAGCGTTGGTGCATGAAATATGTCAAATGGTTTTGTGCATACAGGCCGCTGAACATTAAGGGACTCTTGTGTAAACAGGTGAAGCAGCTGGACCCGGGCTTGCACTGCCTCCGATTGCACAGGCGCGCGGGGCAGGACGTGGAGGTCCAATACATGGCTCCTGGGGAGGTCCTGTGCGACGTGGTGAGGAGTGCGAAATCACACATGGACACACTTGGCTCTTCATTATCTGCTCTTTATTTAATATGTATCGATTTGTTTGATGTCACCCTGTAGGTCAACGATCAGCTGGAGGTGGTCCCAGTTAATGTGTTTACACTGCACATGAGCAGGCCGAGCGGGAGTGGTGACTTTGGTGAGTCAGCCACATATTAAGGCCGATTTAGATTCAGTTGTGTCTGTAATTTTATCTACACCTCATGATCCTTTATGTAACCTTCTGTTGATCTAACTCTTTGTTTGTCTCCATCTTTGCTTCTCTTCCTCTTACCAGGTTTTGCAGTAACGGGACACATTGACAGCCAGAGAAACAGCAGGATATTTGTCAGTGAAGTGCTTCCTGATGGACTGGCATTCAATGAAGGTGCATACTCGCTTGATAAATAATCCTGAAACCACCAATAACAGTATCACATGTGTGATCTGTGTTACCTGTTCACCACCTCGTCTTCTGAAACATGCCCGTCTGTGTTCCCAGGTCTGCGTCCAGGCGATGAGATCCTGGTGCTGAACGGCCGGTGTGTGTCTGGCCTGGACCTGGCGCTGATCCAGACGCTGTTTGCTGAACAAACCCTGCACCTGAGCCTGAGGCGGGACGGGCCCCTGCCGCCGACCGTGGCCTCCAACCACCCGGCCCCTCCTCTCAAACACAACCAGGAGGTTCGCAGCAAGCACCACCGAGCCAAGTCCTCCTCAGGTGCTTAGATCCACATGACAACCACACACAAATCCCCAAACAAGCTATAAACGTTTAGATCGTACTAAGAGATATAGATATTTACTTAATGGGAAAACGTGAAAGTGAAGTTGATATTAATACCCTTTAGTTTCAGTTTGTTAGTGTCCCTTGTGTGTGACAGATGGTGAGAGAGAGAAAGAGACACACAAAGAGAGAGAGAAATTTTAGCTGCTGCGAAGCGCTTGGCACACCCATCAGGGTAGCGCTTTGTCAGTTCTGTGTACATATGAAGGCGCCAGTTTAACAGTTGTCTCTGTGAGCAAGCTGTGTCTTTCTACCTGTGAACAGCCTGGATCATTTTTCTAATGAGTTATATCGACATAGGTTTGTCTTTGTGATGTCCTTTTGATCTGTGTCAGTCTAAAAGTTACTCGTAGTTTTGTTGCCTAAACCACAAAACAGCCACTCACTTCCTTTCAAGTTATGATCTTGTTCAGATCTCTACTTCCTCAAAAGTCTTTACTGTCAAAAGAAGAAAAAGCTCCAGATGAAGTTTCACAGCTCTGTGCAACCTGAGGGAGAGGAAAGGCCACAAGGGGCTTTTGACCGCAGAGGGCTCATTATCGCTGTGAATGTATAGTATCCTGTCAGCTTGGTTTAATCTCACTGCAGACGCGAGGTGTCAGAACTGAACAGTAAGGTCACCCATGTCGTCGGACAAACACAGCTGATACCCGGCTGGTAGAGATACATTTGTCTGTTTGTTGAGGCCTCACGCTTAAGGTAAGGGCCATTCAACTCCACCAGAGGAAATGATATGTGGTATCAACATGTTTAAGATGTGTTTGTTTTGTTTGTAAGAAGTTGATATGGTCTCAGATTAGATCAGATTATAACCTAAATTTTAAACCACAGTTGTGGAAATTTGTGTTGGTGCTCTCAGGGAAGATCCAGTAGAGGACATCTATTACTAATAGATAACTAACCATCACAACTAATAAGCATTAATGAATTGGTCAGGAATGGTCAGCTAATGAAAGTGTACAAAAGAGCAGAGCGGGACAAGTTTCAACAATTCAGCTTTGTATAAGGTTTTATTTTTGGTGTTTACAGTGTAAATCGGGTAAAAGTGAAGATTATTTAAGACTTGCAGACTTAAACACAGGACGTGTTCATAATATGCACCGGATGATCTCTTAACAGCTCGGTTTTTTAATGAAATATATGAGCATTTACCAAAACTTAACTACGGACATTCTCCTTCAACATGTACAGAACATTTGATGCCATTTTATTGACTTTCCTCAGTGTTTGATATTTAAAAAAAACGGTCCAAACAAATATTGAGTTTCAGAGAAAATGTTGAGTATCATTTTAATGATAGTCATTCATTAGTGTTTCCTCCACTACAGCCATAATTGAACACAAAGGGATTAATGACTTGAAGGCCTCATTACAGTAAGTGGTGTGATCAAAGTGCCTGCAGTTTTCTTCTCTGTCTCAAGAGGGCGTGTGATCCCAGGCAGGCTGATAAGGAGGCAGGGAGGTAAATGCCGACAGGAATTAACACTTGTCTGGCTTTCATGATGGCGTTCCTGGAGGCAAGCTGTCTGTCATCTCGATTCATTCAGCTTGATGCAAACGTATAAGACAAGAGATGATGATTCAGATGACTAGATATCTGTTGTAACTCCGCTTTAGCAGTCTGACATTTGGTCGACGATGATTGTCAGCTTAGAAAGGAGAAGTTGAGCTCCACAGGAGGTCCGGAAGTTTTCTTTCTTTCTTTTGTTTCCTGCTGTCACATTGGCCTGCCTCCCAGGCTACAATCGGCGATAAAGTCTTTTCATGTGCCAGCTGCTCGAGAGTTTGTCCTCGGGACCTTGAATTTAAGGAGAAGTAGCCAAAATCCGGAAAATGTTTTCAAAAGACTCAGTTAATCTGATAATATCATCCTGCCAGGACGGTTCATATGAGAATATACATTTTATTAGGTGGGATTTTCAGGAAAACCAGCAGTGAACTTTATCTTCAAGGAGCTTTTTTCGTCAAAACAAGGAAAGAGATAATAGAGTCTTTCATTGGGATTGCGATGTGGGTTTTTCTTTTTTGGGATGACTGATTGCCATTGCCATTTTTAGACTGGAGACATATTTAAGTTCTGTGCGACTGGCAGGCACCCGTGATGGTTTTAGACTGTAACTAGCCAGCATTGTTTTGTGTTTTGTGGTTGTGCTTCAGCTAAAACCACTATAGTGCAGATGCAGTGATGGGTGGTATGAGTGTAAAACACTATCTCACACACACACACACACACACACATTAAATCTCATGCTAAAACTGTCTCCCCCCCTCTCCTCTCTCCAGATGTATGCAGTGCAGCTGATGGTGATGAGTCCCCGTGTGTAGGACTGAAGAACGGTCACTCCCACTGCGCACACAGGCCTGTTCAGCACAGCAAGGTAGGAGGGGCTAGAGTGTGTGTGCGTCTGTGTGCTAAAAAGGTATTTCTATTGTCTCGTAGACATCCACGTAGGGTACCTTTCACACATTGTCGAGTGTGTGTGTGTTTGTGCCCACTCACAGTGGCAGCTGTGGGGCTGTCAGAAACCAGACTGGCACCAATCCGTAGCATTACCATAATTAGGATACTCCATCATAGCCACTGGTATAAACACAGCTTATTACTGTCATGCAGACTGAGAGAAGAGGCTGTGTCACACTCCCACTGCCTCCTACACACACACACACACACAGACAGACAGTTATACATGCACATTAAGACATGTATGGCCGACAGTTGTCTAATATGCTCACCTTTGCTCAAACATATGTATCTATCATTATATTAAGAGCTGCAGTTGTTTATTTAGTGAATATATTGGACAGGCAGACATCTGCTTGTCTCTGGCTTTGGTCTTAAACACAATATAGATACCCTGCAATTAATACATAAATTCCCTGTCAAATCAGTTTAGAGAAATATCTCCACTATAAATATGCCAAATGGTTGTCCCTCGTGATTTATGGCAGATTGCATGCCTATTTCTGTCCTGTCTGTTGTTGAATATCCGCTCAGGTTTTTGATATGTAAACCAACTTTATTGAAGTCATTAAACTGAGCATGAGCCTGTCCCGTTGGGAATTACGCCTCAGCGCCGTGGTAATGTAATACGGGAGAGAGAGTGTGTGTGTGTGTGTGTGCTTGTGTTTATTGAGTGCATTAATGAGTTTGTGTGGTCATCACGAAAAAGCCATGTGTTAATGATGTAGACATGGCTGGAAGCCTGAGAGCGGATGTGTGTGCCTTCATGCATATTCACCGTCTCTTGCATCATTCAGCTAATATTTTGTGTTCTTTTCAAGCCGCGTAGTTGTTGTCAACAGTGTGAGTGCGTGTTTGGCACACTTTTACTAACCTGCTCATTATGTAATGTGGGCTAAATGAGAAAGGGAAAAGGCAGTTATGTGCTCATTTCATCAATGATTCATTGATACTAAGTCCAGGCCAAATATACAGAAAGCATCACTAATTGCCATGGCTGCCGTAGCTTTATTGTAATTGCCTGTGTCAGAAGATGCCGTGCAGTATTTGACCCCAGGTCAGCCAGGAGGTGGATTAGAGAGGACAACTTGCCCTCATCTCCTCTCTCCGTTCTGGCTCTGTTCGTCTTCTCTTTTTGGCGACGTGAGTCAGTCCCACTGCACTGGGATCTGCACTGCACCACTGCTGCTGATGCTCAGCTCCCTGCCGCTTGTCTTTTACTGAGGAGTGAATGGAAGAAAGGTGTGTGTGTATGAGGGAGGGAGGTTTATGAATGTGTGTGTGTGTGTGTGTGTGTGTGTGTGTGTGTGTGTGTGTGTGTGTGTGTGTGTGCGCGTGTGTGTGTGCGTGTGTGTGTGTGTGCGTGCTTATGTCACTGCATACGTGCACATTTGAGGCACAAAAGGGGGGGAAAAGCTCTCAGAGTCAGCCACTGTGAAGGCGACAAAAAAGAAAAAAAAAAACAGGATGAGATATTGGTGCTGGTAAATCAGATTTTTGCTGTCACGAAAAGCGGAATTTAATCACCGCACGGCCATCAGTTTGTTCTCTGGGGCGGGGAGAAAGAAATCGAGTCACCGGGTAGAAAATCAGCTGTGTATCAGCATATAGGCGCACACATGCGTGCCTGCGGTGTTCTGAAAGTCAATAGAGATGGATGGAAAGGAAGGACTAATTCCAAGACTCTTGTCACACCTTGTAATCGGCCGCCTCACTAGACTGAATACTTTTGATTAATTGGTCCGTTGCATTCCAATTTACACTTATTACACAACAGAGAAATGTGTGTGTGTGTGTGTTTCTGTGTGTTTCTGTGGAGAAGTGCTTACTATGCACAGTTAAAAATGTTGTTTACCATTGGGATGCTGATTGTGAGTTACTTAATGATACATTTGGCTGTAGAGCGCCGCACCAATTGGTTTAACACAGGGTTGTGGTACCATTATGAGCTCAACCAATCGATTGCAGAAGACAACTGAATTGGTCCGGGATAACTCCCGCGGGGCATCTCAGATTGAATTGATTTGACATGCATTGCAGTGTTGTAGTGAAGTAATGCGGTTGTGAGGATGCGTGTAGGCAAAATCAGAATAGCTGCATCCATTTTGTTCACGTCTCCCCTAATCTCTGTAGCAAGTGGAAGGCTCGAGTTAAAGGCTTGATGGGGATTTGTTGGCGGGTAGGTCATCAACACGTTCTCACGCACACGTGAACACACACACAGATCTATAGCATACCAGGAGATCCCAATAGACAGATGGAAGGATGTGGGAAGTAATCTGGCATGGTCTGGCTTCACCACATGGTACCAGGCCTTTGTAGATGAACATACCAGGATGTATTAAAAGCCCATATCACTACTATCAGTACTAAATCTTTTCATCCACTGTTTTAATGTGGAACTGAAACGATTATTCATAGTCATTAGTTAAGTCATATTTTTAAAGCAAAGTTTCACTGGTTCCAGCTTCCCAGAGGGAATATTTACTGGTTTTCGTAAGACTGCTATGATAGTAAACTATACTATAACTCGATGAATAGCAGTCATATATTTTGCACATTGTAAAGTAGCAGTAGTAGTAGTCATTTCTTGTATTAAACCAAAAGTTAAACAGCAGACAGACATAATAAGCCTCTTTGCTGTTGTCCAGACGAGACGTTTGAGTAAGAGCATTTAGATGGACTTATGATGAGAGCTATGATGTCAGTGCAGAGAGATTTGGCTTGATTCACCTGATTCACATAGTGATGTTATTAAGATTCTCCTCTGAATTACAAGAAGGCATTAACATTAGTAGCAACATTTGTGTTGTTTCTCTTACCTCTTCCTCTTTTATTCTGGTCTCAAGCTCCCTTTTTTTTTTTTACTAGTCTCCGTGGACGAGAGGAGTCTGAGAGGTGTTTTTTAAAAATGTGTGACTAACAGAAAGTTGAATAATTCAGTTTCGATTCTCCTCTCTTTTAATGGGCCTTAGACTTCAAAAAGATACGGTAGATGCCTGTGGATATTAGGTTGAATCATCTTCTTCAAACAAGATCCTGTCTTCCTTGGAGCTACAGCCATCCCCTTCCCAAACTTTAGAGAATCTACTTTACCCGACTAGTGTGCGTGTCTGTCTTTGGGATGGGAGATGGGTGGGTGGGTGGGGTGGGGGGGTAATTTAGGGAGGTGTGTGCGTTATGACTAAGCCCATCAGCCGCCATCTGGCCATGAGCAGGCTAATAATCTGGGCTTACTGCTGTCAGCGCAGTTAACGCTAGCCTGCTCTTGTCAGTCCACTCTACTGTAAACAAGCTGGAAAAGCTGGAGATAAAAACTTAAAAGGAAGGAGCAACGGAGGGACCAACAGGGACCCGGATCCAACATGACCCAGATCTGGCTGGAATGACCACACCAGGGGTGCCTGGCACAGCCATGGCAGTAACCATACCAATTGCAGCCCCAACGGTGAACGATGAAGATCCTCAGCCGTGCCTCTACCTCACCACCTTAATCGAGCTCTTCATGCCAGACCAGTCGCCTGCCCAGGCCCTGTGCTCCCTCCTGGCCATGTGCTGGTTCTGGCCGTCCGGCTGTGAGGCCGATCAGAAGGACCTGTTCCTGGGCTCTGTGCTGCTCAGTTTGGGACGGTTCCTCAAAGACAAACTGGCCTGCCTGGCTCAGGACATGGCTGCCTGCCTGTCCTGCCAGAGAGATAAAGGGGACAAACTAACGGTAACTATGGGCTGATATGCTCCTTGCCTTGCTTGTGGGAGGTTTTAACTGAGGTAGCTGATACTATGAATCTTCACACTTAAGCTGCAAACTTTCACACAACTCCCACAACCTTCTGTGTGTATTTGCTAAAAATATCTGTGTGAATGCAAGTCTGGACTAGTTTTACAGTCAGAGAATTCATAAGTCTGTGCATTAGCATTTTATTAGCATTTTAATTTTTAAGGTCTCATGAATTACAATGCATGTACACTATCATGTGCTGTGTATATTAATTACATTAACCACATTTTTAGTCATGTGGCATGGCTCTAAGGATGGAAAAGATGTTCGGTTGGTCCACTACTTTGGTCCAGACTGAAATATCTCAAAAACTATGGGATGAATTGCTATGGAATTTGTTACAGATACCAATGGTGCCCAGGGGATGAACCCTAATCACTCTGATGATCCCCTGAATTTTTCTGGTGCCATCATCAGGTCTTGATTGTAATTTGTCCAATACTTTGGTTTTTGACCAAATACCTGCAAAGCTAATGACATCCCCATCAGCTGTACTTTGTGTTTAGTGCTAATTAGCAAATGTTAGCATGCAAACACGCTAAATCAAGATTGTGAACATGGTAAACTTCATCATCAGCATGTTAGCATTGTCATTGTGAGCATGCTGACTTAAGCATTTAGAGAGAGTGTCATTTAGAGAGCTGCTAAAGCGGCTCTTCGACTGTTTGCTACCAGTTTGTCCCAGCAAGCCCTCTCTACTCAGCCCTGTCCTGGTGATCTTTAATTGAACTGTTCACTTGTAAGATTTATAGTGCAGGTGGATGGGAGCAGGTCAAAAGGTGACAGTGTTACTTTTTGCTTCGACTCTCCTGCCTTTATTGTTATCCATGATGTTATCTCAGCAGTACGGGCTCTATTAGAATTAATTGTATTGGTTTGACTTACAGTTAGAGTCTTTATGGCTGTGTATTCACTCTCAAACGGTCACCTTGTGTGCCTGCTGGGTCTATTATCTGTTAGTAACATGTCATGTTTGGCAGGTGTATGGTGTGGGTGGTTCAGAGTGCTGTGGTTGTTCCTGAATCACCCAGATTGAGCATTTTCCAGGTCAGGAAGGGGAATGGGGGCAGCATAGGGATTGCCATTAGTTATTACACAGACTTGTTTGTCATCACCGTTGGCAACAAGCATTTCCACTTAACCTTTAATTTAGTTTTAGGCTTCTTGGTAGAGTAAGAATAACGTATAGTGCTGGCATTACTTTGCCTTTGTACTGGCAGTCATGCAGTGGAGTGGATCTGAATAGCCTAGGGGACTCAGTAGAATGGGTGCTTAAATCTGAAGCTGGCTTCATTATTAAAACACACTCCTCTCCCAAAGTCCTCCGAGACTTGGTGGAATAATATTTGTTTAGGATGAATAATAAAAGGCGTAAATGGGCTTGAGTGGAGCGCGACGGGACCAGCCCTCCCTCTCGTCTTCCTCTCTCCTCCCCTCTACTCTGTTTGATTTATGAGCATGCGTCTTCTTTTATTGAGCTTTGAAAAGAAGATGGCATCGTGGCACTATAGCCCACTAACATGGCAAATGAATCATTGGCCTGCCTACCGGCCACCAGGCCTCCTCTCTCTCTCTCTCTCTCTGTCTCTGTCTCTCTCTCTCTCACTCTCAGTGTCATGGCAAGGCTGTTTCCTGTGAGGGATGGGTAAAGCCAGCCCCACGGACACGCCTGTATTTCATCCCCTCTTCTTTATCCTCTCCCTCCCAACTTTTGTTTGCTTATTTCTGCTAAGATGTGGCCGCTCCGCTGGTAAAGCACAAGGCTTCTCCTTTGATTTGAGCAGTGTTTCATCTGCAAAGCACACTCAGCTCTGTACATAATGACTCCATTGGAGCGTTAAAGGGAGATGGAGACAGTGTTTATCTCTGCAACCTCCCAGTCTGACAGAGCGGAGCTGTGTTTTTATGTTTATGAGTTTATGAGTGTTTACACCCAAGAAAAAAACAAGTATTGGAATATGACACAAATGAGATTGAATAATAGTTAGTGTTTTCATGTGCCATAAAGAAGAGCCAATATCTAGCACGATAAGTGCATGTGATTACAGCCAACAGCTTCCACTAAAGTGCTTGTTGGGTTGTCTAACAGCATCTGGAACTTTGATCATACCCACTTTACACAGCGATTGGCCTGTTGTGTGAACATGTGAAAGTAGACGGGATTGGAACTTCTCCTTTGTTGGTTCTTCACACACTTTCATCACTTTTTTAGGTCTACAATCAAATGTAACACCACAAATGCCCTTGAGAAAAGACTGTCTAAAAGTGTGCTCCGTTGCCCATTTGTACGATTCATCGTGTTGCGACAACAAAGATTTTGAAGGCGCAGAATTCTCTGAGAGAGGTCGGAGAGGTACTGTAGTGGGATGCAGCTCGGAGGAGGAAGTGACAACAGGCTTTTCGTTGCGCCTTCAAGTGTGGCTTTTTTTAAAAACAGGTATAAACACAATTGCCTTTAGATGTACGACCTGTTTTGTTTGTTTGAACTCAAAGAAGGTGCCGACCATGAATCGCAATGGCCCTGGTTCATGTCCAGCTGGGGACCGTTGTTACATATCACTCCCATTCTCTCTCTCTCCCTTGTTTCCTGTCTGTACTGTTTGTCTCTAATACAGGCATAAAATCCCCCCAAAATACAAAAAAGTCCTGACTGTCATCTTGATGAAATTAGGAGGGGAAGTAGGAGCAGTACAAGAAACCTTGACACACACCTTGACCACTACATTGTCTTCTTATAGGATACCAGACAATTAAATAGCCAAACTCTCGCCTGCTGAATTTTTCAATTAATTGGCACCCCTCACAAGAAAAGAGCTCTTAAAATTTGGTTATAATAAAGACAGTTTGGAAAACATGTTTTCATGGGCAGAGCATTCATCTGTTTATTTATTCCACATGAAAGTACCCTGTGCAATGAGCGATGCATGTAACGCTTTATTCTTGTGCGAGGCCATAGTTAACATTCCTGCCCTGTTACCCCCACCAGCTCAGAGCCTCCTATTTTTGAGTCAGCCATTCCTCTGTGTGTGGAGGTAACAAGCCAGAACAGTCTGCATTGTACTGCTGCTATTGAGAGACTGGACACTGATACAGCCCCCGGCCTCTCCATTCAGCTCTCTGGAAATTACACCGAGGTCACATGGACCCGAAAAGGAGGGGGAAGAACCAGAGGAAGGGGAAGGAGGAATGGGGATGTCTGGAGGCAAATGGACAGAGGGAAGTAGGATTGATGGCAGGATGTGGAAGTAGAGATGCAGGAAGACCAGCGCTGATGGAAAGAGACAGACTGTGAAAGAGGAGATAGTTTCCAGGGGAAGAACTCCCCTCTCTTTGCACAAGCCAAGTGGCCAGACCGTCCACTACTGATTGATATGCAAAACAAGCCGGCAGCAAGCACTTTTTCTCTGCCTACGCTCACAGAACGGCAGGACGCAGGATCAATGACTCGATCCCCATCAAAGCCTCCGCCTCAGAGGCATAGGTGTACTCGAGAGTGAGGCTTCTGACCCGGGCCTAGCAGAGAGACGGGCTGCAGTGGACACTAATGAGAGAGCAGGGAAGGAGGAGGAGGGTGAGAAAAGTTGAAGAAGGGGTTGACCGACCATCAGATGAAAACCAGAAGAGGACAGAGCAAGAAGATAGAGATCTCAAAGGCGGTCAAGCCAACTTTTCAGTTCTGTCACAAATATTTCCTCCATTTTGTAACCACACACCATTTCTGGAGCCGTCATGCCAGCATCCAGGGGAGGACGGCTGCGTAGGAAGGGCTGCTCGCTGGCCCGAAGGACCCAGCGGCAGGCCACAGCAGCATGGAGGCTGCTCTACAGACTGCTCTTCATGGTGAGCAGAGGATTGGGAGAGCAAGTGAATACTTAGAGATTAAGTGTTTATGTTGTAATATTTGATGCACGTTTTTGAAGGGGCCTCATTAAAAGAGACGATAGAAAGTCATCAGGACTCTACTGTGTTTTTAAGTATCACAGTGAATGGGTAGAATAGGCTTTTTTGGATTAATACTGATATAGATATGGTTTAATTTCATGATGAGGAGAAGGCTGCCATACTTACAACTTGTGGTATCATGGTAGTTTCTTTGGCCAGTTTGGATTGAAAATGTGAGCAGATTCATAAAAATGATTTCTACTTGACATGAAGGGTGCAGCTTTTTTGAATGAAACCCGTTTCTTTGACATCTAGGGGATCCAGCTAATGGACATCATGTACACGTGTGTATGACAGTTGACTGAAAATGAAAAGAAATGCTGCTGGACGCCTTCAGAAGGAAGTTGAGTAGACAGACACAAAATGACTCAACAGCCTCTCACTTCCTTAATTCTTTTTTGTACCTGCAGGTCGACAAAGGCCTCCTTTTCTAAATTAACTGAAGGGCACACACAGCGAGAAGAGGTAGAACCATGATCCAAAGCTGTCAGCTGTCACCAAGAAAACCTGAATAGAAATTCACAGCAGCGCTGTCGGATCCACTCGTCTTTCCTGGCGCTCCCGGGCTTTTCTCCCGCCTCTGCTGGCTCCCGTCCTCGGCTCTTAATTGGTTATTTGGGCTAGCTGTCAGGCTGTGTTGGAGGGATTGTTGTGAGGCAATCGCAATTCCTGAGTCATGACAGTGTGTAGCCCCCCCCCCTTCTCTTCTCTTCTCTCCTTCTTTCAGCCCACCTCCTCTTGTCATGCTCCAATGCAGGTGTCTGCCATTTAGTGTTGATAAAAATCTTACTTCGTTAGGAAGCTGTGTGATAGGTAAAAGTGTGTTTCCATGTGCACACGCTCCCGAGCCTCCAATCAAGCACATATGCTCTTTTTCCCCCAGCTCTGTGGCTCCTCAGTCTCATTCATGTGTGTGAGTGTGTGCGAGACGAACATGAGCCCATATCCTTCCAGTGTGTGGGTGTGATGAGAATTAACTCAGCACTTGAGTGGCGGTGTGTGTGCTACGGGCCGCGCACACACGTGTTTCTAGAGACCCGGGCAGGCCCTCTCTTTCCTCTGGAGTGCCTGTAGCTGAAATAAACGGCAGATATGAGTGTTATCTGTCTCCACAAGGCTGCTCTCCCCTGTCTGGAGATACCAGTGGGCTATTTGATGAATATGTCGCTCTGATATCCTTCAACCTCTTGTGTTTCCTTCAGGCAATCTCCCCCCTGTCTGCGCAATATGGAGTTTTCCCAGAGTGTGTATCAGTGAATGAAGGCTGACTGGCGCTGTGTGTGGCATCATCATCAGTGTCTAACATGTATTTTGTGATCTTCAATGGGATAGTGTGTGTCCGCAGCTGTGGTTACGTGGGCGATATTGTACGGTTCCTATGAATTCTTTCCGATTGAGGAGGAGTGTTTGCTTGCCACATGAGTGGTGATATGAACATATTCAGAATGCAAAAATATAGTTTCCCATCAGCTCAGACGTATAAGTAGATGATTGTAGCCTAAAATATGTTCTCCAACCAGAGAAAGACTGACTTTTATACTAAATAAACCTTCAACTCAATCATAAGCAAAATAAGGCCCTTTTAGCCATTCTAGCAACATGGCTAAAATATTGGTCGTTCCGCAACCTGAGCTATATCATATATTGCATTCATTCCCCCCTCAGGATGCATTTTCATCATCAGGTCAACATACAATGTGCCAAATACTTTGGTTTATGACCAAATACCTGCAAAACTAATGACATTAGTGCTAATTGGCAAACTAAAATAAAACATCAGCATGCTAGCATGGTTATTGTGAGCTTGTTAGCATGCTGACGTTAGCATTTAGCTCAGCCTCACCGAGCTGCTAGCGTGGCTGTAGACTTGTTTTGACCATTACTTGGGCGTCACGTTTATTGTCAACGCAGTTAGTGTGTGTGTACATGCACAGGTATGTCCATTTGCAGTAGCTGTGTGTGTGTCTTGCGCAATCCAATCAAAACATTGGTCCCTCCACCAGCGCAGAGGGATACATTAAGTCCCCTCATAATTACCATCCCACATTCAAAGCTCCAGAGTGGAGCGGCGGGGGATCACTTGAAAGAAGCTTAGTCCAGACATAGAGGACACGGAGAGGCGTTTTCCCCTTATGTCTCTCTCTCTTTCAGTCTGTCACTCTCACACAGTCTATATTGTAGCATTGGAGGGCCGCCTCTGGAGTGACCATGCTATAATGAGCTAGCTGATGAGTCGCAGGCTTATTAATGGAAGCCTTGATTGTCTGTGTGCTCCCTGGGAGTGGATGGGGCGGTGGTGGGGTGGTGGGGGGGGGTTATTGGTGGTAGCTCACACCAGTTTCAGAGCTGGATGACTCAGACAAGCTTTCACACACTGCTTGGGAAGTGTGTACGCGTGCATATTTATGCCTGCAGCGTCAGAATGAAGGGTTCATCGATCCATGTGTGTTTCTGCACAATCTTTCGTAGTGAGCTGCATTTGAATGCTTGCTCATGCGATATCTTAAATACCAACACACACACACACACACACACACACACACACACACACACACAGGAAGGCGGAGAGTGCTGAGCAGCTGTTTTGCCTGGCATTGTGGCCGTCCCACTGTGTGGTGTGCAGCGGATTGGAACCTGCTATTACTGGCACTTACCATCCTCTGCTGATTCTAGTGATTGACCACAGATTATTATGCTACATCATGTCATTCACGTGGAATAAGGAGGGCTGGTCATCATGAGGCTATTTTTAGCCTAAAAACATGATCATAATTGATGACTGGCGCAGTCTAGCAAAGCTTGGTGCAGTTGATGAAGTCTTGAGTAGCTTGTTAGGTAAGAAATTAGGATGAATTCAGGTTAAGTGTACATACATTTACTGTAGTGCTTGCATAGACCATTCAGTGTAATACAGAGAGAAGGGAAAGGGTTTTCCCTCCCTGCTTCTGTTTTATGTCCCAGGGAATAGAACAGAGAGGCTGGTAATGGTTCATTTTCTGCCACAGTTGCTAACAGACTACAAAAACGTACCCGCCACAGGCAAGACTTCGCAGCATGGCACCTACGGCTGATGTTAATTTCCCAACCTGAGGCAAACACAGTACAATATAAAGTAATGCGGATTATCTGTTTCCGTGGAACTCCTGTAAATGGTATGACGCCAAGTTCTTCACGGGGTTCCACCTATCAAAGAAGTATAAAGCAGGCAGGGGGAAATTATACTTTTTGTGAATGAGCAGGGGTATTATCAGCTAGATCCACTCCCTCTAATGCATACTAATACGTGACCACTTGGGATCTCCTGGCATGTCACATTTTCTGGAACTGATGCGACACAAAGCTGCATGACTGTCCATTATGGATTTGGAGGAATAATGTAATGTGATATAATGCTATCTGCTGGGATATCCAGTTAGTCTTTCAGATGCACTGTAAAGTCTTTGATGCAAAGCCAATTAGCATAGAGTGCATAACTAAATCTCCATAACACTCTTAGTACACCCAGGGGAATCGCTGGGCATGTACAGTGTAGAATTATATACATTTTTTTATGCAGCTATGGAGCTGAAATCATTAGTGGTGAATAGTTAAATGAGGGAGGTAAAAGTCTTGAATATGTTTTTGTGCAGATACATGTGCATGTGTGCGTGCATGCTGTGTTGTTTATTATAACAAGTGTGATCCTCATTCTATCCTGCTGGCTGTTATAATCCCTGAGCTGCCTAACCTAAATACAACCCCCTCTCTCTGTCGCCCCCTACAGAGCGTGGACACAGTGTGCACTCTCTACCAGTCCTTCCAGGAGGGGACGGGCTCAGGCCCTGGGGGTTTGATGGATGACACCAAGGAACCTCCAGTGAGACAGGGAGGGTGTCCCACCGAAGAGGCCACCCTGCTCAGACCTTGCCCCAAGCATATGAGTGCCACTGAGAGGTTACGCAAGGTGATCCAGGAGCTGGTGGACACAGAGAAGTCCTATGTGAAGGTGAGGCCACAAAGCTTTGACTGTTGTCATATTAAAGATATTAAGATAGGATATTATGCTCAGGAGTGACGTGGGACATAAAGAAACAAGAGAAGAAGTGAAAGAGAAGCTTTTTTCCTGTGTCACAGTTAGAGCTACTCCTCCCCTCCTCCTCCTCCTGTCTAGGCTTATTAATCTTCCTCCCGCCCAATCATTTTGCTGCCCTCATGTTTTCCAATACGACCTTTTCCTCCCTGACGCACATTAAAGAGCCGCAATCATGATCTTCTCGACTCCACAACACTTGTCATGGCTGGCATTTTTTCCCTTTCTTCTTCATCTCCTCATTTTTCATGAAGTCCCTTTCCCTCGTGCACTCGGCTTCTTCAACCTGCCGTTAATTTGTAATTGAGGGAGGAGATAGTCTTCCCAGAGTGCCTTGATGCAGGCCTGCTCGCCCGTATCCATGTACCACTGGCAACTGAGGCAGCTTGGGGAGGGGACGAAGAGGAGGAGGAGGAGGAGGGGGAGGAAGCTCATAAATCAACCTAATGAGAATATCCCCACTGATACCAAGACAAGCTACAGCCAGATTAAAGTAGTGGGGGTGAAGAAGGGGAGATGGAGGGAGAAGATGGAGGAATGAGGAGAGGGACTGTGGGAGGGAGACAGTTGGAGGTTATAAAGGGAAAAATAAGGAGTGATCTAGATGATGAAAGGGATTTTAAAGGACAGTCGGGTTAAGGGATAATGTTTACTATTGCTGTTTGATTCCTTGTCACTGACCTTCTGGATTTTCTTGTGTGCAGGACTTGGCATGTTTGTTCGAGATCTACCTGAAACCCCTGCAGAATGAAACCTTCCTCACACTGGATGAGGTAGGTGGCGAGTGTGTGTGTGTGTGTGTGTGTGTACACATGATGAGAGGTATAGCGTTGAATTCATTGAGTGTTTATTATCCAGAGGTGACGCTGTTGAACTCTGCTAGGCCATATCTCCCTCATTACCACAGTGACTGGCTGGGGGACAAATTAGCATTCCCCTACACTGACCTTCAAGCGTCCCACAGGGACACACCAATAAAGGCTAGCTTAAGAGTAAACCCACCCTTTAAGCATTCACCTCAGATTCACACACCACAGCTGTTTTCATTAAGAAAGTGGGGTTTTTCTCTTCATTTAAAACCACCTTCAATTAAACTGTCATTGTGTGTTCCCGTGACAACATATAGTAGTAGCTGCAGCATGCTAATGACCTTAGCACTGTAGTTTCCAGCCCTGTGTGCAGCGCCGTGCCAGGCGTGACCTCAAACACAGGACGTCTCTCCCAAGACACACTAGTCGATAGGCCGCTGAGCACTGGGGCAAATTAAAAGGCCATTATGGGACAGTGGGACGTGTCCAGACACAAAATGGACAAGAGCGAGTTAGCCCCAGAACAGCTTTTAATGAAGGGATGTGTTGACTCTATGTGTGTCGGAGAGGGTGTGTTAGGCAGTCAGACGTTTGTATGTGTAGCAGGGCCATAGCTTGTCCCTAAGTGCCTTTGTCAGACATGGAGCCATCAGAGTGGAGGTTTTATAACACTCCAGGGTGCCTGTCTGACTGACTGTTATGAATTACAAGCTATCTTGGCTCTTTTATTTTCTTGCTGCCTCATATTCCTTCACTCTCTCTTTTCACCCCCTCCCACTCCTTTCTCTGCCATTTTCCTTCATTCATCACCTTCCCACAACTCCACACTACCTCTTCCTTTCTTCACCCCTTTCAATCCATTGTCCTACTACCCCTCTGCCCTCTGTTCTCCTCCTCAGATGGAGAGTCTGTTTGGCAGCCTGCCAGAGATGCTGGACTTCCAGAGGGTCTTCCTGCAGACCCTGGAGGAGAGGATCGCCTCCTCGCCTGACTTCAGCACCCTGGAGACGCCCTCACAGTTCAAGGTGAGATGCACACACAGCAACATATCACATTATTGATTAAATGTCCAAATATTCAGTGTAGATTCCATGAGTGAGAGTATATAGAACAACATTATTCTCAAACCAGGCGATGTTAGCAACTCTTCCAAAGAAAGGCACGATCTTTGAGATCTCGAGGTTTATAAATAATTGAGGTGGTGTGACAGGAGCATCGCCGGCTGATTTATAGGCTTGACATGACAAGGTGTGGGGGCTATCGATCGAGGCGGCGGTTCACTGGTTGGATTGTGAGCCGCTGAAAGCTAGTGTACTCAAGAGGTTAGGCGAGAGGGAGAGGACGGGGGGGGGGGGGGGGGGGGGGGTAGAGTGGTCCGGTCACGACTTCACATGTTCGCGCTCTTTCATCCTCTCTCTGAACTCATTTGGCTTTGTGTAGCATCACTCTCTCCCATCTGTGTGTGACACTCCTGCCCCTGTCTTTGTTTTTCCCTCACACCCTCTCTGTTTACAGAAGCTGCTGTTTTCTCTTGGGGGTTCCTTCCTCTACTACGCTGACCACTTCAAGCTCTACAGCGGCTTCTGCGCCAACCACATCAAGGTCCAGAAGGTCCTGGAGAGAGGTACGACACACACCTCAACACATGAAGAAAACATGGTGGCCTAAATACACTCCCACTGTGCAGTGTGAGTTGAAAAGTGGGATATAATGAATACATCTGCAGACACATACTAATCCACAGTGTCCCACACCCCTGCTAAATTCAGCTTCCTTGCACCTATGTTGCATCAGAGACACCTCACGGCACTCGCTGTTGAAGGTTTGGTTTCTCTCTTGGGAAACAAATCAATTATGAATGAAAGTAAATGTCCCAGAGTGAGACAGTGGATGGAAGTGAGGTGAGTGATGCCTCTCCAGTTTACTGCAAGCCCTGTTCCACCTCCAACATCATGCGCGCGCGCACACGCACACACACACACACACACACACACACACACACATAGTTGGGAGAAGCAACATTCTCCATTCATCCTCCATCCTTTCATTTTGTGATCTACGGTTTCTAAACATTCAAAGCTATTACCTGTTTCACAAGCAGATGAAGTTTAAACAAATACATTCATTAATACACAGACTTTGGATAACCTTGTCCACTAACAGCAGATCGTGACAACCTGAGAGCCCTAATAATTCCTCCCGTCTCCCTCAGCATGTGACAGAGTAGAAATTTTAAAGTTGATTTATGCCGACTAAGACGCCGGCCTTTCTGCCATGATTTGGGAATGCTGCCCAGCACAGAGAGAAATGTAAGAAGATTGGCTTCTTTGCCGACATGGGGGGATGGGGTGGGCAAATTGCCCCCCTGTGCTGCTTAAATCTGCCCCATTACTAGAATTGCGTGGGATATTCCTCGAAGTAAGCAGCACGATGGATATTTAATAGGATTAGAAGGAGAAAAACACTCCGAAAAGTCTCTGATGGGTCAGAATTACCTAGAGGAGTATAAAGTGTGGTAAATATGGCTATCAAAGCAACACTGGTGCAAGAAATCGTTTTCTGCAGTGTTATGTATTTTGAAAGATCATGGAAATTATGTTTAATGATGTATTATGCAACCATCAGGCTATAAAAAGATCCTTTGCTACAATCCTTCGAGGAAAACCCTCCTATTACTTTTAAAGATGCGCTGTTAAAAAGCGAAATCTGTGATGTAAACAGAAGGGTTACCTCACTACCGAATCAAAGATCACCCTTCTATCACTCTCAAATTGTTTTGTTTTTTTCTATATAGCAGTCTGTGGGCAGTGCCAACTCAGCACTAAGGGAAGAGATGCCAGATTAAAAGTACTCTGCTTCATACACCCTGTTCTTTAACCAAAGCTTTAAATGATGGGGTGCACACAGTGTTATAGTTGGTGCGCACAGACTAATATTAGAACATGTAGCACAATAATTGCACAGTACAGATAACAATAGCCAAGTATAACATGGTGATGGTTGCACAGTGGACACGCTGAGTGTGTAGTTGTCTCAGCTTGATACAGAACACCCAGCGCAGCCTGGTCACAACCAGCTGATCCAAGGACACAGAGAAGAAATCTGAGTTTGTCAACCCTTTAAGTAATTATATGCCCTTCTCCCTCTTCATTATCCCCCCCTCCCTTTCCCATCATGCCACGGGCCCTGGGTTGCCTTAGTTTCTCTGTTTATTTGTCGACTTGTTAATTGCCTGCCAATTACTCTGGGAGGTGTCGATGCGGCTGCCTGTCTGTGGCTGGGAGTGCTATAATTAATACTTTAATGGCCCCCCTCCGTACGTGTCGTGGAAGCATACTGCTCAGGGAAAATGTCATCACCTTTACAGAAGGCTTGTTCTGTATTATACCTGCCATTTCACACAACGATTTTGGCTTCAGTGTAACTGAGTCCCAACTTGATCATCTTCAGTGTGTTGACAATATGACAGCTTTAGTATTTAAGTAACTCATCAAAGTTCTTTTGCTTTGTCTTCAATTTTCTATGATACTCAGAGGTGATGTGCTGAGTAGAATGGGTGCATTAGCAGATGTTTACACTTTAATACTGCAGTGGTCATGGTAGGTTTAGGAGAAGCCTACACTACCCCCTGCTGGAGACAGCTTATTGCACCATGATTCTGCACTGGCCAACCCGTTTTCTATGTCAGATCTGAGTTTGGCTTACAATATAGCCAAACATGTCTCTCATTGTGTATGCATGAGACCATCAGAGTACATCAGGAAACACAAACACACAAAACAAAGACATTAAACTGCTGAAAGATTCATATTAATTCAGTATGTGTGTGTTCTTCAGCTAAGACGGATCAGGCCTTCAAGGAATTCCTGGATGCGAGGAACCCCACCAAGCAGCACTCATCCACCCTCGAGTCCTACCTGATTAAACCGGTGCAGAGGGTGCTCAAGTACCCCCTGCTGCTCCGGGAGCTGGTCTCCCTCACTGACGCTGACAGCGAGGAGCACTACCACCTCACCGGTAGGGAGAGAAATACATGTACATTTACAGACACACATGCTCACCCACACACATGGGCAGGATGTGCTAAAAATATAGACTATGTTCACACTTCTGTGTCATGCTATCATGCATGGGAACATTAAGTAACAGCTCTTGGCACATAACGGGCACTTTTCCCCACACACAATGAGCAAATAAAATCTGCTACTGTAGTGCAAAGCACCCACACTCTGACACTACAGTCAGGAATTGATCCCTGTTAACACGTCATTCTGTTCGTGTCCCTGCAGAGGCTCTGAAAGCCATGGAGAAGGTGGCCAGCCACATCAATGAGATGCAGAAGATCTACGAGGATTACGGCTCCGTGTTTGATCAGCTAGTTGTTGAGCAAACTGGCCACGATAAAGAGGTAGAGACACATATCAGAATCACATTCGGTAAATATATTTCAAGTTGCCGTGGTGACAGGCACTGAAATTGCACCGAGTTTTGCAGGACACCACGAAATACTTCTCACAATCAGTTTAAACTACTTCAATCTAGTTGACTATCAGTACACCAGAGTGGAGCTGTTTAGTTTATGTTGTTTATGCTGTCTTATGCTGTTTATTGCCTCTCGGGATTGAATACATTTACAAATTGATGGAATATTTAGTTGGTAACCACTGCAGTGTAAATATTCAAAGTGAATGCTAAATAATGTTGTCTAGGGTGCTGTATGTTTTCAACGTATTTTAAACAGCTATAAAAAAACTATAAAAACCAGATAAAGGTTTGCTTGAAAATCAGCTTTCATCCCATGTGCAAACACTAGTTTGTAGTGTCTATGGAACTCCAATTATAGACACGGACAGTCAGTATGTATCTCACACAGCAGTGAAAAGTCTGGCTTGTTGTTCTTCTCCCTCTAGCCCCGCTCTCTTTAAACTGTCTCCTGCGTGTCTCTCTCTCAGGTCACAGAGATCTCTATGGGAGAGTTTCTCATGCATTCCTCAGTGGTCTGGCTCAACCCACATCCATCGTTGGGCCGCATGAGAAAAGACCCCGAAATGACCGTGTTTGGTGAGTTTGTATACTGCCCTTGCCACCAGTGCTGTTGCATTCTGGGAATATGAGTCCCTGACATTTCCCTAGCAACACCCCCGTACCTTACTGGACTCCAGTGGTTTCTGGCAACCAATGTGTTGGCAGCTATTCCTGTCAAACTCCACATACTGTTTCATCTCAAAGGCTTTGGGCACAAGGCAACAAAACAGAAAACCATTTTTAATATTGGATCCATTTTTGTGGTTCCATTTTTTTTATGTCATCCGTGGATGTTTGCAGTTAAACATTTAATCAGTATAAACCAAGTGTATTGGGTTTGCTGTTCAGCCCCACAGGATCGTGTCTGCAGTAGAACTCAAACAGATCTCAGTGAATTTCAATATCCGTAGCTGTAGCGCTGATATGCTTTAAGGCTTCAAGCTGGCATCTAAAATGCTTCTGTGGGTTGCACTCCTTCAGTCAACTTTCCCCAAGAGGCATTCGCAGTCAAAACTAAGACGCTGATGTGTTCTCTCTCTCTCCAGTGTTCAAGAAAGCGGTGATATTGGTCTACAGGGAAAACAACAAGCTTAAGAAGAAAATGGTAAGTATTGTGTCTGCTGCACTCATTTACTCTTGCATGCCACAAATGGTGTCTTTGGTTTGAAACGTAGCATTTTTCTCTTTTTCCCCATTGTGGCATTCTCTATGTGATGACCAGACCAACCCTCGATCAGCACTTTCTCACGGAGATTCGGACCCCTTTAAGTTCCGCTGGCTCATCCCGCTCTCTGCGCTGCAGGTCAGATTGGGAAATACTGCAGGTAAGAGGCCGGCACACTGCCACATTATCCCCACTAAATCACTCTTAAAGTACATCCACTAAATCTTTTTGTTCTTTCTCCCCCTTCATATTTCCCTACACACACCCCTAAGCTCATTCTCCTTGCCCACACACACACACACACACACACCTCTTCTGGCATTTCTATTCAGCCCCCTCCCTCCTTATCTCCTTCTGAAACCATAAACCATATTTGGACTGTGTGATTAAAAGCCTCTCCTTTATTTCCTCGCTCTCACAGGAACAGGCACGGAAAGCAGCTGCATCTGGGAGCTGATTCACTCCAGGTCTGAAGTGGAAGGCAGACCGGAGACAGTCTTCCAGCTGTGTAGCAGGTCAGAGACTAAACTGCAGGTGGAATCAGTGATGATTTCTTCTGATATGCATTCATGGATTGCATAGTCATTTTTTTGCCCATTACACATACCAGAATTTGAGTATTATTATAAGAAAATAAAGGTTTATTACAACTTTGGTCTTATTGTTGTAGTTTTGGCCACCATTTCTATTGGTTATGATAACATTGTACTCGCCAAAGTAATTGCTGAGATGTGGGAACACGGTAACATCGCTAAAATGATCCAACAGGTCAAGAAATACAAGTGGTAATGTCAGTAATAATCTGTCATTGCACAGGGAAACTATGTACACACAACTATGGCAAGTACGGTAGGTCAAAGTTGACCCAGAAATTTGGTCCCGAAACTGTGATAGATGTTTGTAACAGACAGTTTGGTTAGTTCATTGTACAGTTTCACTTCATTTTCTCTTCCAAATAAGGTTGGCTAACATCTGACTTTCTAACACTGTCAGACTTCTTTTTTGCAATGTTGCAATGTTCCCAGATCTTAAAGTTGCTATTACTGATGGAAAGGATGGTCAAGGCTACAAAATAAAAGACACAAGTTGTGATAAACTAGAATTATTTTAACGTTTTCAAACCTACTTAAGATGTAGTCATTCCCTTTTTTTTCTCCAACCTCGTCAAGGTAAACCATTATTAAAATGTGTGAGTGCTGCTGATCCAGCTTAAGTAAAAAAGAATCAAGCCAATTTGTTCAAATATCACCTATTTTTACAGTTCAACTGACGCATATTAAATGCCTTAAATAGTGCAACATTTTGGAAAATATGCTTCTTTTTTGCTGATGATACCACTCTCATCTGTTAAATATGCAGCTGCGTATCTTGTTGTCTAACTCTCATCACTAGAAAATGCTTGTTTCCTATTCATTAAATATTTTTTCATACGTAGTTCAATAATCAATTTTTTTAAAGCCATTTTTGTTTTCATATCATTGTCCCCAAAGAAGAAACATTTGAGTGTAGCTTTCAACTTAGCATTTCCTCCCATGGATCCCATGTTTGCTGTTGTTGTTTTAGTATTTAACAGTATAAACTGTTACCATGGGGACAGTGGTGAGAGTGAAGCCTGTGACCAAATTGGTAATTCTCATTACACACTGTGAAATTGGGATCACTCCTAATGAATTAAATCACCCATTTCATTGGGGACACAATGGAACTCTCTCGCCAATCCCCTCAATATATATTTAGCTTCCGAAATCAAGTTTAACACACTCATGTGCTCATGTTACTATGGTACCTCTGCTGTGTCCTCCTCAGTGTGCCAGAGAGCAAGGTCAACATCATCAAGGTGATCCGCTCCATCCTCAGGGAGAACGTGAGGAGGAACATGAGGAGCGATGGCACGTTGGAGAGGGGCTGTAAGGAGCGCCTGGTCCCCCTGCGCAGCACCCTGCCCTCCACTGCCAGACTAGGTGAGTGTTCAGATGCATTTTGAGGAAAAATATGTTTTTATGGAGGAGATATTTCTTTCAATTAAAGATCTATGAATAACTCTTGACATTTGTTTTGAGTACCAGGCTCTGCTTCCTGGGAAAGTTTCCTATAAAAACATGTCAACATAGGAGTGATTCTTGCTGAGTGGTATTTAGCCTTTAAGGTCATTTGGCTTTAAAAATCATCAGCTGTGTAACGCTAAGTGTGCATGTACTTTAGAGATGATCGTATCTTACTTTTTAGGTCATAAAATGCTAGAGGGGCTTAAAGTGCAAGTGTTGTACTCAGATAAGAGTGGCATTTCTGACTTCAATCTCCACATTCGTTACCAGGTTCCTCCAGGGCTTCCTGGTTGTGTAAGCAGCCACTTGGAGATCTCTCCACCCAGGCTGGGCATCCCAAGCTGGGGCCAGACTCAGATGAAGGAAGCTTGAGCAGTGGAACCTACAGTTTGTCTGGGGCTCCTCCACCTTGCACCTCCGCTGACTCTCATATCCTGCCTGTGCAGCAGAACTGGTCTCAGACAGCTGGATCCAGCTCGCAGCCCCGCTCCACCTCTGCTGTGAAAGAGTCTGATATTTTGAGTGACGAGGATGATGACGGCTTTAGCGAGGGGGGAACAAGGAGGGACAGTGGAGATAGCAGCTCTCCAACTAGCGCCATTGAGGCTCAGTTCCTCCAGCTTAAACTCTCAGAGGATGCAGTGTCAAAATGTGCACTGGCTCCCTGTGTTCAACCTGAGGGAGTGGGGGACACTCCAGAGACCCAACCCAAACTGATGCGAGGACACAGTGCTGTTAAGAGAAAACCCAGCAGTTTCAGGAGGAGCCAAGGCGCACTGTTGAACATGAAGGCGCACAGCAGGTCACTGGACAGCCAGGCAGATGCAGCTTCACCGTCAGGGGTTGTGGACCTCAACACGCTGCTGGAGAGAGAGTTCAGCGTCCAAAGTCTGACTTCTGTAGTGAATGAAGACTGTTTCTTTGACCCAGATGAAAGCTGTGCCACTGACTCTGGAAACACCACCTCCTCGTAGGGGGCTGGGTGGACAGAGCACATCTGTACTGTACCAGGGACACAAGTTAATGATCATAAAAAAGGTCCGAGGTGCTGACCAAAGCCCCAGCGTCCCAAGTGGGGAAACCCTGTGGGCTCTACCAGGGGGGGCTGCGAAGCTGTGCCTCAAGTTGGTTTAGTGAGCCACATACATGCCTGCTAAAAGTTAGGTGTAAATAATCTGTTCTGATAAAGCCTTTTGGCTGACAGACCCAGTTTTCTGCCCTGGAGAGGCGAAGCGAGTTGATTTCTGTCCCAATGATAATGACTGCAATGAATCTGCCAAGCACTGATGCGTTCCTGCGATCTCCTCGGCTCTGGGCTTTGCCTCCTCCCCACAAACCGTCTGAGTGACATATTCCATCCTAGTTTCCCCTGCAGCTCATGCTGATTGGCAGTTTTTATTTGGTTTTTGACCTTTTCTATAAGGAAATGGGGAGTATGTCCTTGGTCTGTCAGTCCCAAAAGTTAAAAGAGGAGGAAGTCCACAGTGCATATAGAGCCTTGGGACACTGAGATGAAATAAGTTTCAGAGTTTGAGTCTATTTTGTGCTACATGTTGTTTCACAGTTTGCCGGACAGCAGGTTTTCACACAGAGGTCCTGAGTTCAGGCTTGGTAAAGAATTCATTTGTATTTGGTTTCACGGAAGAAAGGCACTGAGTGAAAGCTATCGCATACTAATAAAGATCCACCCAAAGAGCTACGTCAGTCAAGGCAGACTTCCAGAGAAGACATAGACCTAAATAAACGGGAAGGACACTGACTTTCGCAACTAAGCCTTTTTGCTGTATTTTATGCACTAAAGTACACTGTTTGCCTATATATTTGAAATATTTTTTATCTGTACAGGTTTTAATGTAATTAATACTGTTTTTATTTATTAATAGGTTTGATTATGTATATCTTAGCAAAGTAACTTTTTGGGTGAAGGCTTGAACTGTTGGTTAAACATTTGGTCCATTAGTGAATAAAAAAAGATGCAAAACAGCTTGACATTTTTTCCACTTCATTTTATTTGTAGCCTACTGGATTTTGGTTGTCTTTTGCTGAAGATTGTAATTTCCAGGGTATGCATTGGAATGTACATGTGTTTTTGAGATATGGCTACTTAATTGAATGATTTAAACTGCAATAATGTTTAAACCCCAATGGTTCTCTTTATGTTTATGTGTCCTGTATAGATAATCTTTTCTACCTTTGAAACATTTATGTATTCTACTTATACATACTTGACACTGTACAGGTAAGAAACAAGGCAGGAATTTGCAATAAATGCAGCTGATATTTTTGTAAAATGTTTTGTTTGCCATAGCATAAAGTACATGTTGAGGTACTATAAAAAGGCAAACCACTATTACATTCTTCACCTTCTCTTCTCAACTTTACCATGCCTTTAATGCTAGCATACCAATGAATGTGAATGCCCCATTCTTATTGAATTGTTTTTATAAATAAAAGTTTTATCTGTGAATGACGCCTGGAGAATAATGCTTTCAACTTGCCCTTCAAAGTCTGTCAGTTCAGGTTTACATATCCTTTATGTTCTATTGACAGATGAAGCAGCGCTGGGAAGTAAGTGTCTTATCTCAGGCTTGGTCCCTGGTCTAGACTTGCCACCAGTCCCTGATTAGCTGTCATAAGAAACGCAGAATTCAATATCCTGATATTGGAAGAAAAGGTATATCCTCAATAGAATATGTAATTATTTGACAGAAGTGGGGCACAGTTACATGAAGAAAGGCTTGGATTTTATATAAGGACGTGTGAAATTAGCCAAGCTACATGTTGGGAAATTTTAAATTAGCTGAGCACATTCAGCATCTCCACTTGGGTAATTCATTTGTCTTTCTATTCCTTATTCTCTTTTATATTAAAGCCAGCAGGCTGAAAACACCCAAATTATGAAAAGGTTGTTTTGTAAGTCTTATTCATTTTCTCACACAGCCATAGTTCTGTCTAGATAGTTTTGGTTTTGAGACATCTGCTGACATTTTGGCACTCCCAAATGGAAGTAAATTATGGTGCTTAAAGCAGGCCAACATAACATTTGCTGTACAACAGCCAATGTGGCCATAGTCACAATTATGTGATAATGTTAAATGCTAGCACAAGAACATGAGAGTCTTAAAATCAGTGAACTGACTCAATAATGTCAGCTAAACCGCAACATGTGAGCTAAAGCTTGTTAACATTAGCCACCATAAGCTATTGGTCGTACCAGACCAAGCAAAAAAAAAAAGTTTTATTACTTGTAAATTCAACAAATTATTTGTAAAATGAGGAATGTGATATTTCACTTTTCGAGTCTTGCTTGAAAGCATAAAAAAATGAGAAAAACTCAAACGCAATGCATCTTTGCGAAAACAGTGAATTGGTTCCCTGGGACACTTTTACCCTTTAAGTCACTTTTTACAACCTGCCGTCACTTTACTGGACTACACAAGGGAAGCTCTATGTAAAGCCGTAATTAGTATTTAAGATTTACATTGAGCCACACAGGATTATTTATGGTGAACATGTGTGGAGGACTATCAGACAGCCAAGCATGATGATGAAGCATCTAAATATGTGTGGACAGGTAATATTGGTAACAGGAGAAGCATCTTGTGCTCTTACTACTTCAGAGTCATTGCATTTCACAATCTGTGACAAATCACTAGGAGTGAATCTGTCATGGTGGTGGCTGGGTAGCAGCTACACTGTGAGCTGTCAATCTGGCTAGAAGCACAGTGTTGGGTCTGGTTCAGGTCTGGTGTGATTTATCAGGTTACCATGCAATGGCAGACAGCTGTGGCAGTTTAATGGTTTGAAAACCATACTAAAAAGGTGTTCAGGTTCATTCTGAAGGGTGGTGGGCTGAGGGTCATTATTCTTGATTTGTGCTACTTTTTTTTGGTGCCAGAATGATTATCACACATTTTGTCTGGAAATGATTGAAATGTAAAATGTCCTCCACTCACCTCTAACCTACCACACTCTCCCCTGAGAGTCTGGACACGTCTAGACACAGTTGTCAGACCGCTACAGCAAATGTGTTAACACGTGTAAAAACGCAACAGTACATTGTGCACTAGCAGCGGTGGAAAGTGTATTTGATTTATTCTTCACTATATTTCAGAGGGGCAAATTAAACTTTTTACTTCACTACACCTACTTTAAGCTATAGTTTGTATAGTTTTGTTTAAAATATTAATATACAGCCATTTTATACAAAACATAACATCTTATAAACATGACTCATACATACTAAACTATATAAATATTTAAAATATACATAAATACAGTGCATCCGGAAAGTATTCACAGCGCTTCACTTTTTCCACATTTTGTTATGTTGCAGCCTTATACCAAAATGGATTAAATTCATTTTTTTCCTCAAAATTCTACACACAACACCCCATAATGACAACGTGAAAAAAGTTTATTTGAGATTTTTGCAAATTTATTAAAAATAAAAAACCTGAGAAATCACATGTACATAAGTATTCACAGCCTTTGCTCAATACTTTGTTGATGCACCTTTGGCAGCAATTACAGCCTCAAGTCTTTTTGAATATGATGCCACAAGCTTGGCACACCTATCTTTGGGCAGTTTCACCCATTCCTCTTTGCAGCACCTCTCAAGCTCCATCAGGTTGGATGGGAAGCGTCGGTGCACAGCCATTTTCAGATCTCTCCAGAGAAGTTCAATCGGATTCAAGTCTGGGCTCTGGCTGGGCCACTCAAGGACATTCACAGAGTTGTCCTGAAGCCACTCCTTTGATATCTTGGCTGTGTGCTTAGGGTCGTTGTCCTGCTGAAAGATAAACCGTCGCCCCAGTCTGAGGTCAAGAGCGCTCTGGAGCAGGTTTTCATCCAGGATGTCTCTGTACTTTGCTGCATTCATCTTTCCCTCTATCCTGACTAGTCTCCCAGTTCCTGCCGCTGAAAAACATCCCCACAGCATGATGCTGCCACCACCATGCTTCACTGTAGGGATGGTATTGGCCTGGTGATGAGCGGTGCCTGGTTTCCTCCAAACGTGACGCCTGGCATTCACACCAAAGAGTTCAATCTTTGTCTCATCAGACCAGAGAATTTTGTTTCTCATGGTCTGAGAGTCCTTCAGGTGCCTTTTGGCAAACTCCAGGCGGGCTGCTATGTGCCTTTTACTAAGGAGTGGCTTCCGTCTGGCCACTCTACCATACAGGCCTGATTGGTGGATTGCTGCAGAGATGGTTGTCCTTCTGGAAGGTTCTCCTCTCTCCACAGAGGAACTCTGGAGCTCTGACAGAGTGACCATCTGGTTCTTGGTCACCTCCCTGACTAAGGCCCTTCTCCCCCGATTACTCAGTTTAGATGGCCGGCCAGCTCTAGGAAGAGTCCTGGTGGTTCCGAACTTCTTCCACTTATGGATGATGGAGGCCACTGTGCTCACTGGGACCTTCAAAGCAGCAGAAATTTTTCTGTAACCTTCCCCAGATTTGTGCCTCGAGACAATCCTGTCTCGGAGGTCTACAGACAATTCCTTTGACTTCATGCTTGGTTTGTGCTCTGACATGCACTGTCAACTGTGGGACCTTATATAGACAGGTGTGTGCCTTTCCAAATCATGTCCAATCAACTGAATTTACCACAGGTGGACTCCAATTAAGCTGCAGAAACATCTCAAGGATGATCAGTGGAAACAGGATGCACCTGAGCTCAATTTTGAGCTTCATGGCAAAGGCTGTGAATACTTATGTACATGTGATTTCTTAGTTTTTTATTTTTAATAAATTTGCAAAAATTTCAAAAAAACTTTTTTCACATTGTCATTATGGGGTGTTGTGTGTAGAATTTTGAGGAAAAAAATTAATTTAATCCATTTTGGAATAAGGGTGTAACATAACAAAATGTGGAAAAAGTGAAGCGCTGTGAATACTTTCCGGATGCACTGTATATCATAAAATGTGAAACATTTAAATAATGAGAATGTTTACTTAATTACTGATACATTCAGCTGATAATACAAATGTCCTCTTACTTATGTACATTTTGAATGCAGGTCTTGTACTTTTAACAGTATTGTTTACATTGTAGTATTGATACTCTAGTTTTAAAGTAAGGAAAATAACTAATTCTCATATTTAGAAAACGCAGTATGTCATGTAGCCTACTCACGTTACAGAAACAGGTGCATTTTAGGTAGGCTATACATGGGGTGCTAATGTTAAAACACTTTCGTTATAAATTTGTGGGGAAAAAATGTTGACCTTAAAAACACAAGACTTGGCTCTTGTGACTAAAACAATGTTTTCTGACATTGACGTTTGACGTGAGGATGTGCAGTTTTGACTCACCGGTAGCTGCAGGACTCTGTATCACGCACACTTGGCTGGAAACTGTGGCTAGTTGGCCTCTTCTGGATTTAAACCTATGTACAGTACGCATTTGAAGTGTTATTTAGAGGTAAAATGTGGATGCACCAGATTAATAATTACCTTCCCCTCGAGGGTGACGTTGGTTCTCACCCTCCAATCTCTTCCTACACGTGCAATAATCTTCCAAAATAAAAGCTTATCATAACACAAACTCACATCATGTTTCTTTGGGGTCACTGAGCTATTTAACACACAGCCAACATGGCATACCTATCTGCCATGTAGATCTGATGAAATCCTGATTGTGGTTGGCGATTAACACCCACCAATGATCAAAACTGAGTGAATTCTCCCACTGGCAAGTCAACCTTAACATACCATCTGCTACACTGGCAGGCAGCAACCCTGCCATGTTCTGTTGGTGATAATCTGCTCTAGCATTCAAAGAGGAATATTCAAAATGTGTAACACCACTTTTATTGACATAAACCCTTAATTAACAAGACCAGGGTCGGGTTTATTTAACATACATGCTGTATTCTGTACAAGAAATGTAACAAATGTGTATGACGTTTGTTCTGTCTTTTTTAAAATGTCACTGGTAAGTTTGGATTAATTTGGCTCATTTGCCAAAATGTAAAAATGTATTTTATAAATACAGGCATTAACAGTGGATTTGTCTTCCTTTAATACAACAAGACTCTTTCCGGAGCTGACAAATTCCCACCACTTTCCTCCTCCCTTTAAGCTCCGTCTCCCAAGTGACTAAGCAATACAGTACATAGTGGAAGGAAAAAATGGCCTGGATATGGTGCTGCCATGTTGTTCCCATTTTCTAAATCACCCTGAAAACACTGACATTTCTTTCAGGTCCCACAGGACAAGGTGTTATGCAAGTTGGATCTGAATGAAGAATTGGGACATAAAGAGATACTCACTCTTAAAGAGCTACTGTGGGTAACTAGCATGCTTTCTTTATTCTACCAAAACACATGACTCTGCTTGGAGTTGTCCCATCCTGGAACAAGGTCTTGGAACTGATCCAACCCACCCAGGATCTTTATATGCCTTGTGGTTTTTGTCTCTGTCCCTGGATTTCATGTACACCAAGTTACATATTGCTCCCTGGGTGCAGGGAAAAAAACATTTTAAAAATTCATGCATATGCCAGGTGGAACTGTCAAGGCTAAGAGCAGTCTGTTATTTCCCTGTGCTAACAAAGGCCATGAAGTGGGCTTCTCTTGGCTTTTTTTCAGCAGGGTTGTTGAGGACTTGGTGGTGTGCTGGTTTGCATGTCCATAAATGTGTCCGTTGGTATGTTTCCTCTCCTGGCGCGGTGCTTCAATCTGAGCTCCTCTCTGAACTCATAGCTGAGGAGACCGGGTTCATGGGTGCAGAGATGAGCGTAGACATCTGCTAAAGCCCTGAACTGGGGTATGGTGAGTTCTGTCGGCCGCAGAGTGGGGTCCACATCTGCCTTCCGCATCATCTCCTGTGTCAGCTCAACGCGACATGCCTCAGGGAACAACTTTCTAGAAGATAAAAAAAAAAAAGAGAAAACATGAAGAAATGATACAGTACATGATAAGTACGGATTCCTCAGGTCTTTGATATCTTAATGATCATGCAAGTTTAATGGCATATAAAGTTCAAACAGAAAGAATTTATCCCTCAGCAATTATTTCAAATCTGTGAAGTTAATTGAAATCACACAAAGGGCTAGAACTGCTCATGAATTGTTAATTTGTTCCACTGCCATGCTCCGTAGTCAAGGGATGTAGACACCAACACAATCCTCACACAGACACAAACTTCTCTAACACAAAGAGGGCAGCTATAATTTTAATGTCCAATTTTCATTTATTTTGCTGGCTCCCATCCTGAAAAGCTCTCTCTCAGAATATTCAATAGAGAGGGTAGCCATTTATTTTTAAAGACGTTTCCCTGCTTAAGATGTTCTTCTGTGTTCTTTCTCTGCAGGTTGGTGAGCAATAGCCAATTCCACACACACTCCACAGTACAGATGCTTTTTAGGCGCTTCAGTGCTGGTGCCTTCTCTCCAATTTGGTGCCACTGCCGCCAACCCACTGCAGTTACATAAAATATGCTGTCTCGTCTTCCTATGCCACCTCAATGACTCATAATTGCTGCTCTCTTTCGAACAGCCAGCGTTCTTTTGTTATCCGGGCCTACATACAATTCCCTAACCGGCATGGGGGTGATGGGCATCGTGCACATGCATGTGGGCGTGTGGGTTTGTTGCTAGTGGGTTTGAACAGAGCTCTGAGAGCGCTCTGATGTTCAGACTTAAGTTACAGAAAGCCTTGGAAGTTGTGTCTTTGTCAGAGTGGCGTGTGCGACAAAGAAGAGCAAATCAAAAACCATTCTAATTAATGATGAGATGAAGACGGCGCTGTCAGAAAACAGAGAATGAAAAATGTAGAGAGAGAATGACAGATGAGGATGAGACAAGATTAAAAAGTAAAAGAGAGAGAGAGAGAGAAGAGAGGAAAGAGAGGGCAGATGCTTAACAAGCTACATCAAGTTGTGTAATTGTGCTTACTCTACTCCTTTATAGCAGTGCTTCCTGCGGAACTGGAAAACGTTCCTGATGACTTTCTCCACCAGCTTGAAGGGTTGCTGGATCTGGGGCTGAACCAGAGGGGTGAAGTGAACTACTCCCACATCCACCTACACACACACACAGACAGCGAGAACAGCAGGGGGTTAGCACAGACCCTCAAACCAGATTGCAGAGAGTGCTCATGGGAATGGAGAAAAAAGCGGTGAGAAAGAGCAGTTAGGTGTGAGGAGACAGGCGAATGCAAAATGTGGAGTAAAATGGTGGAGAGAAAGGTTGCCTGACAAATGGCAAGAGAGATATAAAGCTGGACAAAGAGAGAGGGAGAGGGATCAACACACTGGGATAAAAGAAAAAGAGGAAAGGCAGAAAATAGGATGACGCAGCATGGCTGGCTGGCGAGCTGGTTCCAGTTGCCACAGTAACACCTGTGTGATGGACCACAGAAACTGAGCCGCTCTCTTTCTTTTCCGTCTCTCTCTCCCTGTTGCTGCATCGCCACTGAGTTTCTTCATACCTACGAGCCGGGCTCCCTGTAGCACTCTTCTCTTCATCCCACTGTCTTTGTCTATCCGGCTCCAGCCTTTCCACTGAGCGAGAAACCAATGGAGCATGAACATATATGGATGTTGTGATGGTACGTTAGGCAGCCACGGAGCTCACGTCCTACTTTATGGCAGACTCAGTGGACGCAGGTGCTTCGGCTAATACTCTTATACCTGCTTTAAACTCCTTCTGAGAAAAAAAATAAATAAATCACAGTATATATTTTTAAAAGCATACTCGCTGAGCTTTACATTGTACTAGCAATTTCACCATTTTCATTGCTTTTAGCCAACTTTTTAAACTGTCTATACATTACTTTTAGGTATCTATTTCAACCATTTATGCATTATGGGGATCAGCTGTGGCTCAGGAGGTGGAACGAGTCGTCCACTGTTCGATTCTCACCACTTCCTGTTCACATCAGAGTAACCTTGGACAAAAGTCTGAACCCCGAATTGCTCCCGATGGTAAGGCCAGCACCCTGCATGGCAGCTTGCTGTCGAGTGTGTGCATGAATGAGCAGCAAAAACCTTGTAAAGTACTTTGGATAAATGAAGCCTTTACTTTTAGCTAACTATTTCAACTGTCTATTCATTACTTTTAGCTATCTATTAGACCCATTCATGCATTACTTTTTACACGTTTTAGCTTAGTTATCACACATTCAATCTCAACACGTCGTGTTCAGTGTTACAGCTGACTCAATATGTGGATATTTTTTTCCATTCTAAACATAATTCCATTTTTTCACAACTTCAACCACTCTACAATCTATCCACCTGCCCCCTGCAACTACTGACACCCCTGGTTGGGAATCACTGAACTACAGTAGAGGACCGGTGGTGGGGGTGATGGTTCACTAGCTGCTGTGTCCCGATCCTTCCTGTGTCAGCTCTAAGCTGACATGACACACTGTTGAAGTAATCGTGCCAGACTCAGCAGAGCCTAACTCTTGCTCTCCGACCACCCTCTTTAACTTTCAAGCACATATACATCCACACGTTCTCTCTTCACTTCATTGGTTGCTCCCCTTTCAAGGATAATCTACTCTCTTCATCTTCTGAATGTCATGATGGGATCAAAAGAACCAAAATACATTAAAAGACTATTTCTGAATCTCTGGATCCGTGCATTTGCAGCACAAAGAAGGCCGTCATCTTTCAAGGATGTTTCACATGATGCTCAGCTGCTCAGTCCTGCAAGTTATAGCTTAAGGGGCTACTGCACAATCAGACAGATCCTCTACTGTGTGTACAGCCAGACAATGGGCAGCAGAGCGGAGCAGTCGCCTGCCTGTCTTTCCATAGTTGGTAATAGTCTTACTTCCCTAGTGAAGGAGCACTGAGAGGGACTGTACTGAGCAGACTGACAATGGGGCTCTGAGGAAAAACATCAGAAGTGTTAGCCTTAATAATAATACATTTCATTGCCCTTAAGTGCTTTTTGGGTTTGAGTGCTTTTCAAGATAAGACTCTTTATAGCAATAAAAAAATTATGAACATATATATAAGCAGCTCACGTGAATGGAAAATTTGAGATCTGAAAGTGGAATAGGGTGGTTTATAGGGCGGATATACAAGCTGAAAAGAAATAAATAGAGCAGACAGATGTTGCATACTGTACATGTGCAGGTTGTAGAGGAGACAAAAGTTGTAAAAGGAAGGAAACATGCAGGTGCATGAATGGGAATGTTACACAGCATGTTAACTTAACATTGAAAGGCAAGTCAAGCATACAACCCCCCACCCCCCCCACCCCCCCCCCCCCCGCAGACTCATACAAACACATACACACTAATTCAGCTCAGACTATATGCCCTGTGGAGCTCCTCGTGCATCCTCGGAGCTTGTATTTCTGGATGGTGTGACTCACTCTCATTCACAGCTGCCTTTTGTTTTCTCGGGCTATGGGCTGGCGTCGATAATTAGGGGAGGAAAACTAAAGTGGTCCAAGGACGTGCAAAAGGATTTCTAATGAGCTGTTTAGATTCAACAACTGAGGTAGCACTCAGGAGCACTTGTAAACCGCAGCACTATCTCTTATCACATCTATAGATGCCTGTGTAGTCCAGAGATGCCTGGCTGCTGCTGCTGAGCTTCCTGCCGCAGTGGCGTTTAATGGGATGGCGCCGTTGGAGACTTTTCGTCTCAACAGCCCTGAAGGCTAGGTGCAATAATAGTGCAGAGAAAGCTTCAAACTCCTGGGTTCAGCACTAGATGGTTCGACGTAAAGGAAGAAACGGAGGATGTTATGAGTTGAAGCTGTAAGTGTACTGTACAGCTGTTAAGTAAATCTCGTGTTTAACACAGTCTAACATTGAATGATGACTTTGTGGTTTATTTGTAGTGTCAGTAATGGCCTTGGCTTCTTCTTGATAAGTCTATTATTAATACACTAACCCTTTTAGTTCAGATGATGCATTTTAAATACAAAGGCCCTGTGGCAGGTGTTGTCAAGGGCACTGAGAGCCCTGGGTGAATCATTTGGTTGAGAACAGAGGCTCATATATTACAATTCCTCCACCTGTCACATCAACATGTAAGGATTTTGGTTGGGATTTTATATCTGGACTGCTCTGAAATTGCTTCTATCAGTGCGTTGGTGATGCAAGATCAGACCGCCATCTGTTAGGAAGAAGCAATAAAATGGAATGTCTTTAATTTCACTCTCTACTGGAATAATTAGGCCATTTATATTCCACATTTCATGATTTAAGAGAGGAGCAAGGGGAAAAGTCGATATTGGGACTATACAGGCAGCAGCATTTCAGCCATCAGCTTGTCCAAGTCACTTTGCTGCTATGATTTATGTATGGCCTTGCTACACGGCTTCACTAGGTAGCACCAGTGGAATATATCCTGCTCCCTGCCATTAATCCTACCCCTGATAACCTCAACATGCAAGGAAACTCCACCTTAAATCACTCGCTGTCACCTGGGCCCACCACTGAGGTGCTATGAACATGCCTTCACCCCCCAACCCCTCAGCCCTCCCCAATAACCCTAAAATACTTTGCATCTGCTGGGAGATTCTGAACTAGGGTAGCAGACTGACTTATTGACCCTATCTGACAACCTTAATATCTCTCCCTCACTCAGGTTCTCCCATCTCTCACCCCTCTCCCCCTTTCTTTACATAGGTGGCAGTAAGGATCATCAAAGCAGACAGACACGGAAATACTCCGACGGTAATCATTTCTTGTAGGCTTGAGCAAACCATCGCCTTTAGCAGGGAATAACAAGTGAATCATTACCACTAATTTGGCCTCTAAATTACATTGTTATGTAAGGATCTATAGCTCATGAAAATTCCTCTTGCTCTGATTCTCTCATTCAGGCTAATTCAAATCAATCAGAGCTTTGTGTAATGAGGACATTTACATAGACTTTACACCTCATCTCCCTTTACGAACGGTATACTAAATAATCTGATAATCCAACACCTTGCATTTCTACTGTAAAAAGAAGGTATTACACTGCTGATTCCCCCGGTAAAGCGTTTGAAAAGGGCAAAACATAAGAGATCTCTATCTAAAAGTCACACGTCTGCCAACTCAAGACCTTTTCTGACCCACTTGAGTACAATAGTCCCACATCCATATTAACATACTTGCGTGTTGCCATATTTCATGCGTTTGACCTTCCCGAAGCTCAGCGGGGAACTCTATTACTCCAGCTTTGCCCTGTGGTTCTCCTGCTCCCCTTTCCCCATTTCCACCTCCGATGTCTCTTTCTTGGTCAGTTCTTGCCCAATGGCGTGTGAGCAGTAATTTGTCATGTCCCTCTAAGCGTAACCAAGATGAGATGGCAGGGGCCCTGGGGCACCCGCCAATGTGCTACCTGAACCACCAACACTTGCGCTTACATAATGGCAGGTTCTGAGAAAAGAGCAGGGGGATGGAGGAAAGCTATATGCAGCCAGGGAATAGAAGAGAGGAAAGCTCACAGAGATCCTGCAACCAAAGGAGGAAGAGCTGCATTAATCATGACAATACCTTGAGAAGACAGCCTCCATTACATCAGTGGAGGGAGACAGCCTCTCAGAGAGGAGAAGGCAGCAGTCAATGCCGTGGAATACACTAGGCTGATGTTGCTTGAGGGGTTTGGGAAGGAAGGGCTTTGGCTTCCTGTGCAGGCAGCCCAGCGTACTTCCCATGAAATCGCCTGTGGCACGCACACAGGACATTCAAGACCGTAGTCCCACTCTTTGACAAGATCAGCTCCTTGGAGAGACGCTTTCGTCATAGAAAAGCTTGAACTTTGCCCAAATATGTGAAATTTACTGGAGCAGCGGAACAGTAAACGAGGACAACATGGGAAAAATAATTTTGATGGGATATTTAAAAAGACATAAATGCCATTCCACATTGTTCACTTGGGAGTCTTAATGGAGTAAGCTGAAGAGACTCATTAATCAAGCCAATGCCGGTAATTTTCGCAACATGTCACCAGTGTTTTGCCTCGGACAGGTTTACACATATTATGTATGGTGAAACTGGACCCAGGCCCTGCTCGACAACAAGATTGCATTGACAGCGACATCACAGCTATCACACGACACCTTGCATCTCTGCTGTGAACAAACCGCCTTTGCAAGACGATGAGCACGAAAACCAATTACGCAAGGGAGGACATAAAAGAGGAAAATGCAAATTGAACGATAAAAGCCCCTCATGTGGGCAAAAGGGAGCGTGGCTGGTCCGGCTGTGCCTCAGAGCTATGCTACAGAAAGGCTAGAGAGTTCTGCTGTGAGGTGATAAAATAAAGGGGACCACGCTTATAATAGCCCGCAATATCTTCACACATCACAGCGTCACACATCTGCACTCACCGTATGTTAACTGCGTTTTGCTCTTCTCTCCTTCCATCCTTCTCCTTCCTCCGCTTTTATCCACTCCCCCCATAATCTATTTATTTATTTATCTTACTCCCCACAGAACAACACCAGCATCAGCACTTAGGATCTCATCGGTTACAAGAAGACAGGTCACACACACACACACACACACACACACACACACGCCATACTGTAGTGTCTCTGTAGAAAAACGGAAAATTTCTCTTTCTGCTGCAGCGGTATCCCACAAGGAGTTCTGAGAATGTAGTGCTGAAGGTCGACACCAACATCACACTGGAGGTAATGTGGTGTGCACCATCCCTGCACGCTGGCCAGATCTCATTTTAGGAAAGGGTAGTTTACGGGGAAAACAACGGTGCCTTGAGAGAGTACTGGGCCATATTAAACAAACAGATCAATAGCTAAACAAATCAATTGCTACCAACCTATGTACATGTAATGGCCACACATCACTGTGGTCAATGCCGGGTCGTTATACTATAAGTAGGGGGATAGGTAAAATTATTTCCCACAGCTGTTTTGTTTTTGCTGATTTGCCCATGCAGCAAAATAATAGCAACACACATCTGCGTTTCCAAGGGTATCAGGCCTATTAGCCCTGTCTGATTTTTTTTTTCCCCTCTCTCATTTTGTCCTCTTTGTCATTCATGAATCAGGGCCGTCCTAGCCACTCCCACCCTTGTTGTGTGCCCTCTATACAGAGAGGAGCGGTAAGACAGGCAAAGACGGGGTAGCAGCTGTGAGTTTTAGGCTCCTGCTGACGGATGCCTGATGAAGATGATGCCCCAGGGAGGGTCAGCTTTGGCATGGTGGGGTACACATGCTCCTCTGGCCTCTGGACCAACACATAAACAAACAAAGCTTCGAAGAACATCATCATGACCAGCTCATCTGGTCATAATGATAGCAGATTTTACCTCTGTCTTAATTAGATTACCCTTCCCAGTTGTAAAATGGGGCTATGTCTTGAAATCTTATCTAGACTTTGCATCTTGGCCATTTCTTATCTTTTAACAACAGCAGTATTGCATTGCAATTACTGAGCAGCTGTGTTTGTCAGTTTACATTAAACAGCAATAGTTTTCTCCATCCAGAGTAGTAGTAGGTAATAGCATTCTGCAAAACTTCATGTATTCATATTATGTTAGGTGAAAAATGTTGCCATTTTTGTAATTTATTTTAGTTTTTTGGGAAAATGCAAAGGAAGGCATAAAATATTGTAACTGTATATTTTAGACATTTAGATATGTATTAACTATTACCACTGTTGTTTTCACAAAATCAATTCTCCAGATATATAAATAATATTCACAGCTAGCTTGAATATACAAAACTGTCTTTATTATGCTCTGTAGAAACTGGATAATTTTAACACAACTATTCAACTTTGCTTATGCTTAATCACTAGCTGACTGTGGAGACAAAGAGTGGTTTAGTAACGTAGATAATTAACAGTAAATAAATAAATAAAATAAATAAACAAAACTTTAGCTATCCCACCCTGGAATAATGAATAAACATTTGTCATAGGGACTATTTCTTCGATGGAAAGTAGTTCTGATAAAACTGTTTATAGAGAAGTCTGAGTAACAGTTTAGACATTGTTTCTGGACAGACATATTTTGTAATTAGCATTACATTAAATAACAGACGTTGCAAAGCCTGGGCAAATAAAACCAAAGTATTCTGCATGTACAGGTGCAAAGGAGACAGGAGGTAGGTGCGAAAATGTTTTTGTAGTTTGGGTGAAATTACTCTTCTTTTTTTTGAAGTGCTTTCAGACATTACAGCTAACCTGGCTAGCTAACTAATTAACCTAATGCTAGCTAATTCTTTAGCTAATTCTTTAGCTAGCATAACTCTCACAAAACAGCTTTCCCGGGTGCCATTTTGATTATTCATGGAGAAATAACTCGGATTTTATGAAGTAATTGACAACGATAAGAAACAAGTAACTTAGCTAATTTAATGTATTTCTGAAAAGCGTATTAACAAATAGTAATCCGTTACTGTTTGAGTAACGCTTCGACCTTTGGTTGGTCATGGGAGGAGGAGGTGACTGTGGTAGTCTACAGCACCCGTCGGGAGCAGTACAGTGAGGTTTAGCCGGTTATAAAGTTGTTGTTGTGAGGCAGAGACTGCTATTCTCCAGCACACACACACACACACACACACACACACACAAACGGGAGAGGAGAGAGAGGGAGAGGGAGAGAGCTAGGGAGAGAAAGAGAGATAGAGAGAGATAGATAGGGAGAGAGAGAGACAGCCAGAGCGCTACGGTTATTTCTCCCAGGCTCCGGCCAAGCCTGTGTGGTCTTTAGAGCTGGGATGCCCTCTGATACACTGTTGCTAAGGAAATGGGTGGCTTGAATGGATCCGTGGTCCGGGCTGAATTCTCCTCCTCGCCCCCTCATCAGCCTACTGGCTTTCAATGTGTGACTGTGTGTGTTTACAGGAATCACTGCGAACAACGTGACGCGTCAGCGCCAGCTCTGCACCAGCCGGGGTAAGGGATTATTTCAACATCGCTTTTCCCCCCTCCTTGGATCATAAAACAAAAGCAAACAATTTGACTGACCTTCGAGATTATTTATTCAAAACTGGAACGACCGATTTGTTTAGATGAGAAAGACCACGATGCGCCGGCTAGGAAGTCCGACAAAATAATAATAAACTGGTACATTCACAAAGTTCAATTCTAGCGGCTGACTAAATTGAATGAAACTGGTATTTTACCTGAAGATAACGTTGTGTAACTGTTAAAAAGGTAGGCTCAGTTTATTAGGTAAACAGCACTGGAATCAAAGTGAAAGAAAATACAGTATATGAGTGGGATGAGGGCACTGCAGCTTTAAGTCCACATAGCTATTGAGCATTGCAAATACCACAAACTCATTTCTCCCTCTCCAATAACAGCTCTAAGGGGCTCCGGTAAGGAAAAGGAGAAGGCAGCACATAGAAAATGCATACATGCACAACAACCCCCAGTGTTTTGCTTACCTACTGTATAGTCAGCCAGAGCCAGCTCTTATCGCTCACGCTTCATGCTGCCCTTTGTTTCCAGCCAGAAAAGTCTGTGCTTGTGTGAGGTGAATGAGGGGAGAAAGAAGGAGGGAGTACGAGGGGACCCACTCAGTTCAATTTCTAATTTCCGTCTCTCTCCTCCAGTCCAGTGGAGCCGCAGAGCTGAGGAACTGGGGATTTGACTGGCAGCCGGTACACCACCAAGGGAGGGGAGAGAGGCGGCTGGGCAGTGGGGTCGACGAGCCTGGCTGGCGCTGGGTGAATGCTGCCTGGTGAGGACAAGGGCTGAGGCGGCGGCAGCAGCATCAACTTGAAAAAGGAGCATGGCATCCACAGGCATGCAGATATTTGGATTTGTCCTAGCGCTGTTGGGCATCATGGGTGCCATGGTGGCCACTCTGCTGCCCAACTGGAAGGTCAGCGCAGATGTGGGCTCCAACATCATCACAGCGATTTCCCAGATGCAGGGTCTGTGGATGGACTGCACATGGTACAGCACAGGCATGTTCAGTTGCACACTCAAGTATTCGGTGCTTTCACTACCTGCTTACTTGCAGACTGCCCGCACCACTATGGTGCTCTGCTGCGTACTGGCTGCCATGGGCCTCTGCCTTGCATCCCTGGGACTAAAATGCACACGTTGGGGAGGAGGACGGCGCTCCAAGCGGCACGCTGCGATTGCCAGTGGTGGCTGCTTTCTCACAGCAGGCTTCCTGTGTCTGGTGCCTGCTTCCTGGTTTACCAACGAGGTCATCACCAACTTCCTGGACTCCAGTGTGCCCGAGAGCAATAAGTTTGAGCCTGGGGGTGCTGTGTACGTGGCCTTTGTTTCGGCAGGATTCCTCTTCATGGGGGGGTCAATCTTCTGTATATCCTGCTCGGGCAAGAGGCATGGCCCCCAGGACCTGGTCCTGTTCCCTCCACCTGACAAATTGCTGCTCCAGCAGCAGCAGCAACAGCAACAGCTGCTCCAGCAGCAGGAGCTCCAGCACCAGTACTGCTCTCTCTCCCCATTAGACAATAAGACTGGCTACAGCCTGCAGGACTATGTGTAATAAAGCAGCGCTGTGTACGCTACGGCTAAAGGGAGAGGAGCCTGAGGGGAAACCATCACGGCTTGTGCTACACACTAGGCTCCACTCCAGATGGAGGTGGAGAAAAAATGAGAAAGGAGGGCTGCAACTTTGAATTCATTTTCCTCGTCTCCTCTATCTTGCTCTTCTCCCCTTTTCTGTTTTGCAAGCACAAGCAGTGGAGGTATTCCCTAAGCAGCGCCTTGGAACAAACAGTGTGAATGTGTAAGGCGCAAGGATAAGGTGCTGCAGCATCGAAGGAAGCCGCTAACCAAATGCAGACACCCTTCATCAGTAAATCACAGGAAGAGTTCCCCGGGGAATGGATTAAGCAAATAAGGAAGGCTTCTGTGTAGATTTTTTTTTCCTCGCCAAAGGTTTGAATTGAAAGAAAAAAAAGCAATCATTTAGCTGCTGTTTACAATCGTTTGGTAACCTCCCAATTAACAAAATAGGCAATATAAGGCCTGAGAGCAGTAGGTGGAAATCCTTTCATAGCAAGCCATTGTAGTTTTTCGTATACTTATCCACTAGAATGCTACGTGGAATTGATTGAAATAAATGGTAATATTTTTGTTAGCTACTAGAATGATGTTGATATTTTGCCTCTAAAGCATGCTGTGTGGAGCCTGTCTGTGTATTAATACAGCGGAATGCCTGGTAGAAGACAGAGACGTAGCCACACAATGCCTGTGCCTGAAAAGCTGTAGAAACATTACCCTGCTGTAACTGTTCAAAGAGGACTGTCAGGAGGAGTAGATGTGGGCCGCTGGGCTGGATTTGAGACAGAATATGAAGACAGTTGCCTGCTTCTCTCTCTGCAGGTGGAAATATGAGAGAGACGGAGAGAAAGTAATAGAAAGAGATTCAATCCTTCAGCAGAGTGGACTATCTGATGTGCTGCTTATCTATTTCCATCCAGACAAAAACATACTGCCTGTAAGTAGCAGCTACCCATCCCAATCCATCTACCCATTCTTGCACGCCCTCAGACATGCACACCCACACACTCATGCTCTTGTGTGTCTTTGTGTACACAGTAAACACTCAGACACGCTGGCTTTTTGCATGTGCTTTTCACTCCTGTCATCCTCCTCCACACTGCCATGGAAACAGATTTCGGCATTAAAATATTTTTATTGTCTGGGGGTATGTGCATGTCAGTCAGTGATTTGAAGTTGTTTAGGCGGGCATCCTTTTTCTCAAGCCATGGCTCCGTAAACTTTAATCAGAGCCTCTGCTCACACTACTTTCACTAATCCCCTTTATTAGCCAGTGACATGAGGCAGCATCCCTGGTACGTGGTCTTTGCTATGGTGTCTATACCATGCAAGCAGTCTCACAGGGATGAGCAGATGTTTAATGGTGCAGTGGCAGAGAGGCAAAAACGAAGCAGAAAAGGAGAAGCTTCTCGAGTCATGGTCGACTGGGTAGCTGTGTGGCAGGCAGCTGAAAAAGGTTTGAGTCATTCTCCATATGTGACTTGTTTTCCAAATGCGTCAGCAGTGCGCATATGCTACCAGTCTTCACCTGCCGATGGTCTCTGTGTCTTAAATTGCAGCCACTTGACTATGCCGCCATTCCTTTTTCATACCTGTCACTCTCTTCTTTTCCCCCCAAACTCCCTCTGTCCTTCTTGTGGCACGTCACATGGATGTGATCGCTGACAAGAGCAAGCTGATGCATGTTGAAAGCATGGCCGCCCAACACACACGCACACATAAACAAAACTCCCACCCACTTACATGTCAGTAGCACTGTTACACTTTCGCAGTCATGTTCGAGAAGTGAAGGATATGGAAGGAATATTGTTTTCGTGCTAGAGGCAGGCCTTGGCAGTGATGTATAGAACTGCACATTCTCTCCTTCCTGGGGGAGAGCAGATGGCTAAGCCCAGCTCGCCACCTGCAGGCTGCTACCGGCATGCCACGGGGATCTCTGTGGGCACCACTGCCGGCCCTGGCAGCCGTCTCGGGCCAGGTTTCTACCCCACCCTGACTTGCCCAGCACAGACTATAGCCGAAAGAACTGGCCTCCTGACAATAACTCACTGCCCAGGCACCATAACCAATGCAATAAACAAAGTAAAGAATGTGCCATGTCATCAACTAATACTGACACGTTATGTGTTTCGAGAATGTGCCAAATCGTCTCATGATGACACGTTTTAATACTATCTGGAGTTATTTCTGTTTATTTTTCTATTGCGTTGTTTGTACATGAATTATACATTAGCAAATGTTTTATGGATTTGTGATTTGTTCTGCCAGACTAAGTCTCAAGTCGACTAGATGCTTGTGTACAGTCCAGTGCAGCTTTTAAGGGTTATTTTAAATCCTCTTTATTCCTCATTTCCCAAAGCACAGCAAGACTTCCCTGGGCATGAGTGTTTCATTGGACAGACATGACGTGTGATATTTTCTACATGAAAAATAAGGCATTTGTGTCAGGAATTCTGGTTCACTGTAAGTCTGTGACAACTGTACACAAGTATCTAGGCTTTTAAAGGTGTTTCTTTTTACTTAGGGATCAGGATTCCCTCAGATTGTTTCAATATTAAATACAATATCATGTTCATACCATATCTTCTTTATAAGAAGACTTACTCAATGCACCTTTGCTTGTGTTACTTGGCAGCAGTTTGTTTCAAATGGCTGAGCATTCCAAGCTCCCTGGACCAGTACAAATACATAACACAACTGGCACTCTGGGAAAAGAAAAAAGGGAACGATTTCTGTCTGATAGGATTCAGCAGGGAAACAGGAGTTACAGATTTCTTGTTTTTGTGGCTGTGCAGCTTGATCATCAGCACGCAATTTCATTCGCTTATAAATGGCCAGAGTACAAAGTGACTAGGTCCTAAAAGTCTAAAAGAGTTACAACTCTTCTGCATATACTGTACCAAGACATTGAGTTATCATTTTGATAATTGCAGCTTATTTTTGTGGATGCTTTAGCACTTCTTACTTTGCCAGAGCATATTTGTGATGATGAACAGTTCACAAGTTCTGATACAGTTGTCTCAATGTGCTTGTGCAAGTAGTTCTATTTTTTACCAATAAAACTATTTTGTGAAAGCAACATGCCCACTGGATGTAGTCTGTTGTGTGCTTTTATGTGTGTGGCTGATAAGGATGGAGATAGCCTTCATCTCCGTGCCAAATCTCCAGATTGATGGATAGTACAGGCTGTGCCCAGTGTCGGCAGGCAGACTGCTCATACGCAGCACCCAGGAATACAGCAGTATCAGTCCAACTAAAATACCCATCCATAAAACATTACCATGAGCAAATGGGTTTTGAAAAAGGAATTCTTCCTTTAACACCACATCCAGCCTCTTCCAACCGTTCCTCACTGAGATGATAGCATAGGCTAATAGATGAATGAAAGAATAACACCTCTGGGAGGTTAAGGGAATGGGAGCTATCTGAGCTATCCGGTGTATCTGACACAGGGTCATGAGTTAACTGACAACATGTAGAGCAGCTGCTGATAATCATTAAAGATGACCACAAAACAAAGATAACACATACAGTAAGAGGCTGAGTATGACAGACATTCACATAATTTTTGAGAATTGTGATGGGCATTTTCTGATGTTTTCCAAATGATTAATCAAGAAAAGAATCGGCAGATTGATCGATAATGAAAATGATCATTAGTTGCAGCCCTACGAACAGCTTTATTTTTCAACTGTAAAATGTCCCACTCAGCGCAATTTTCAACTAAATTCAAGTGATTCTTATCAAAATTGTTTTTTAATGTTATGTGTTAATTTAAAAAATGCATATCGGCTGATATATTGTTATTCAGATTTCAAATTCTCAAACACTGATTGATCAGAATTGGCCTCAAAAATCATCTATCTGTTTGGCTTTAATCCATGAAATTAAGAAACCAGACACATTCAAAAGCATCAACAAGATCTATAAGAAAGAAAATCTTAACGTTTGAAACAAACACACCATCCTGCAAATGTGTTTCTTGAAATTGGCTTCCCCTGTGCCAAAACAAGTTTTTCTGGTTCCATAAGAACTTAACAATAAACAAGATGTAAAAAGAAAAATACACAGAAATGCTAAAACCCACAACTTTCACTTGGAATCATCAGTTTGCACAACTTGCTGCATGAAGATGACGTCCTTGAGCAGAGTGAATCAGAGTACTGTACAGTATGTTCTTCCACTCTTATAGCCCATACATTTCAGATGGAGCGCTTATTAAATTGCGTCTTTCCAAGAGAATCTGAGCTCTCATTACAGCTGATTGGATCCTCGTCGACACCGACCGACTGAGTGAGAGTGTGAAACAAACATGGATTATTCCAGTCTCTCTCTCTCTCTCTCTCGTTCTCCCACTCCTCTTGGTTATGCAACAAGAGTGCAGATCAAATAACTACTCCTCTCGTGGGGAAACGCTAATAAGATCTGCTCCTCTGTGTATTTAACCTACATTTTCCATCAAAGGCTCTTACCCCGAGTTGCCGCTGTGACAGATCTGGATTGTGAGCTTAGATGAGGGGAGGTGAGCGATTGTCAATTTGAGGCAGGGGTTAATCATGCGTCAGGCTCTTCTTTGAACTTCCCTGCCACGTGAAAAATTCACAGATTACTATATTGACCTTCTTGACCTGCAAATAACCTTTCCAAAGATGAACCACAGAAAAAGAAGACAATGCCTGCACACAAAGAGCAATAATACACTCCACCATTCAATGCTGGCAGACACAAAGAGTGAGACAGATATCAGAGCATGTTAAGGAGCCGTCACACCATCGCTCACGAGAACTCCCATTAGTGATCACCACATTGTTCAAAATACAGTGAGCACCCACATCGCTCTAGCATGTCACCATACTTAATGTGCGCCGCTTTGTTTTGGACAGCCGTTATGCTCATGGAGGTTCATATTGGAGATATAATGCAGCCATCAACACTGAGGGAGAATGACCTTACTTTGTTGGAGCTGCTCTCCTCTGGTCCCGGCGTTCGCGTGCGGCTGGGGGAATAATAGCAATGACCTTGGCCGTGCAGTTAACTGCTGAGAAAGGCAGTAAAAGCTGTGGAGATGACAAAAGGAGCGCTTGTAGGGAAAACAATACACTCTGACAGTTCAAAGGAGGCCCTTTAATATTTCAGCTTCGGGGGGGGGGGGGGGGGGGGGGCGGGGCTGGGAGGACTCGGTAAGCTGAAGGTGAGGGAGGCTAAATGGTGGAAAGGTGTTTCTGCACATCTATATCTCTCTTGATGAAATCACTATGGAGATTATTGTATTGTATTGCAGAAACACAATCAAGGAGAAAGATTTCAACAATCATAACTATGATTTTCTTTTTTTTTTACCCCTGATGATTATTCTTTTTTACAAAACCTCATCAACACACCACTTCAACACTTCAGTTCCTCTAAAAAAAAGCCTGAAATTAAGTCATGAAATCACAGTGCATGAAGTTTAAATTGGAGCGTTCAAAAAAACCCTTCAAGTTAATAGCTTATAGATTGATGCCTTTTTTTCCATCGACTTCATTAATTATCAGTGTATCATGGCAGCGCTAGCGATTTACTTATTTGGAGCTGACCTTCTCTCCTTGGGACATTTTAGAATCATTCCTCAAAATACCTGCATATTCTCCCCCGACGCGCTCACTAACTAAACCTAGCTGAATTTGCTAAACTCTGAGCGCTGACTCTGAGTGAACCTGGCACAGTTTCTTGTTAGGAGGAGCAATAGATCTCTGGAGAGGTTCATAAGCCAACTCTGCCAACCTCGGCATTTTGTTTAAGGAGAGAAGGAGGAGGAGGAAGAGGAGAAGGAGAAGGAGGAGGAGGAGGAGGAGGAGGGTATTTTTAGCTTTTCTTTACCTTGGGTCTGTGATGTATTGAGACCAAGCCTTCAGGCGTTTACTGCACTGGCACCGAGTCATTGAAATAACTTTCCTCCCGATACTCTTGATACTGCGCTTGACCCCGTTTGCGAGATAGGAATAGGCTTGGATGAATTGTGTGGCGGAAGGTGAGGAAGCAGTGCAGCCGCTCTCAGGTGGTTCTCACTCTTACTGTTGAGGGGAGAGCCGGGCCACTTCAGGTCACAGAGAAGATATCCATCACTGAGCCTGCCGCTGCATTACCAGGGACTGAGGTGGGTCACACTGGACACTGAAACACCCTCTGAAGGACGTTAATGTTTTGATACTTGAAACAGCTGCTGACACCTTAGCCATGGAAATCAACGGAAAATATCGCCTTTGGAATGAAGGTGTACTGTATTTATATCTGCTGGATTCTTACTGCACAAGTTCAAACTCTCCCTGACAAACGCCAGCTGTAATGGATGTTCAATGCAGCATCAACAGATTTAATTTAGGCTCTGCTCATCTGGCCTGTGCTCCTGGTCGGCGACTGCGTACAAGGCGAACATCTGTAGGGCTCTCCTCCGGTGAGGCTCAGTTAGTTGGCGGCTGATGGCGGATGCGGCCATTAGTCAGAGCAGGCTGACGAGCGGCCCAGACAACCATCTGCTGGAAGTACGCCTCGCTCTCCTTTCAGATCGATCTCTGTCATGAATCTGTCTTGTAGCGCTCTGTACTCGCGTGGAAGGAAGTGCTTGCTGTTTTTACAGCCTTTCCCAGCTTTTGTGTAATTCCAGACCCTCTACAGTTTCATCAACCCCCCCCCCCCCCCCCCCCATCTCTTCTTGCCTTTATTATTTCATCTCACTGCTGTTTTAATCAGTTTCCAATGTTTCCTCTCCATCCATCTTTTATTTCTATCATCTCCCCCCACCTAGTTATTGCTCTCTTTTTCTTTCACTGTTCTTTTTATTTAGTATTTCCGTCTCCCACTACCCCCTTCTCATTGCCTCCCTTTTCTTCCTCCCTTTTCTTAATGAGTAACGCAGTTGTTAGCGAGACACGGCGCTCTGGAGGAGCTCTACAGAAGAGACAGCAGGTTGTTCGTGATGGAGCATCTATTGCGCAACTTATAGACCTGCCTGCGATGGACAGAAGTTGATTTTAATCACATTCTGCCAAGGAGGCAGAGGCAGGGGAAGAGAGATGAGCAAGTCAACACACACTCTTTACTCTTTGCAAATCAGCTATTTTCTATGTGAAGAGGCAGTGAAGATGAAACTGGATGACTGGAGGTCCATGTCGAAGATGCAGATGCTTGATGGCAGCTTGCACTCTAAATCTCCTTGACCCCTGACCAGAATACAAATTAGAAATGTGTATAATGACTAAAGCAACAGCAGAAAAAAATTCTCTGTTTACTTCCTTAGAGAGATCTTTCGGATATATGTATAGCTGTGAATAACAAAGGCAATTTAAAGATCACTCAATCTGTCTGTCCACATGAACATGAACAGGAGGAGAGTGACTAATAAGGGAAGGGAAGCAGGTGTGATCTGCAGCAGGACAGACCCAGGGCACTCTAAGCCTGGGGGAACACCAACACAGCAGCCAATCGCCACTCTCAGAAACCTTCAAGGACAATCTCAGTCACTCAATGTGACACGAGAGCGGTGCAGTCCGGGGGCGAGAAGAACAAGACAGACAGATTAAACAGAAAGGATAAGAGCCTATCTGCCCACCCCACGTCAATGTGGGCCCCAGCAGCTGCTAATGTAAAATGGATTCAGCATTTCCCTTCTCATTATCCCTTTAGCCTGCACAGGCCAGCTCCTATATGTTCACATCAACCGGCAAATCAACCCGCACTTCCCCTACCCCCCCCGCCTTTAACTGAAGCTATTTTCTCATCGCGGTCATTTGGAAAGGTTCAGTAATTTCATTGCATTTTCTGCAGCTCTTTGTGACTCGCTGTTTGTCTGATTACACAGCATTAAACCACTTCAGATGTTTTTCACACCTCACTAATTGCCATATGTGCAGTATAACACCTGCTGCTGCGCATTTTATTTACTTTAGTGTAGCAGAGTTTCCATTGGTGATGTGGATGGAGGACGTCTATAACTGCTGACCAACCAGTAACGTTTTCTTTTCACAGAAATGTTCAGAAATATCAGCGGACTGAGCCGTTCTATATAGCCATGACACGCTCACTCACAGCAGAACAGAGAGGGTCACACAAGACAAAGACATGCCAAAAGCAGACAAAAAGAAAGCCCAGTGTGGCTTCAATTTCAACAAATCCCTCTTCATTAACACAATCAGTGGTCCCATAGCTTCAGAGGGAACCAGATAATGCCAGCAATCAGACCACTGAGGCACAGTCCCTGTAAAAGCACACACATGTTGCAGTATCTGAGAGAGGGACAGAAAGAGACATATGGAGGGAGAGACCTTTGATATTTGGTAGCATTACTCCCCCATTATAATTAACTTCTGCCCACAAAAGGGGGTATTTGGCCGTCATCATTTCTATAAGTTGCTTCTCCTTTTTCCAAGAGCACTATAAGCAGTGTACAGCATCAGCACCAAAGACAGTATCCATTTGAACTCAATGACAATATTTTACTGTATTTTCTATATCTCTTTATGCATTCTGACAACATATATAGACAAATCACTGCTTTAGCTATTCTATATTTCTGTGTGTCACAACCTCAATCCCTCCTCCTGCCAGCCTTTGATGTTGTAAATCAGGCAGGACATTTTTATTGTTCATGCACTTCTGCGTAATTACTCTGGTGTGCACCAGTAAACAATGCAGCGCCACAGAGCTTTTTATGAAATATACTACATGACACAACTAGTAAAAAGGGGCCTGCACAATGCAGAGAGTATAATAACATTAATATACTCTGTGTGCTCTCTGATCTTTTATAGGACACCAGCTGCAGGAGGCCTGCTCATCAAACAGCCATCATCTCTCCTAATGATATCAATGCGACCAAGTGCCCATTAAAACATTTAGTGGGGATAGATGGCCTGTGTGGGCATGTGGGAGGTGCCGATTCATCTGCAGTGCACTCTGTTCACATTTATACATACCACGTGCATTCTAAAATACACGCACATGTGTGCACGTTTACAGCACAGACAAGAATGCTGAAATCCATTAAGCTACAGTTTGACATACACACAAAGATGAGACACTCAAGAGTAAAACAAAAATGCACAGAAAGGCAGCTGAGTGTGATGAAATAATCATTGGGAGCCATCTCTTCTAAGAGAATGAACAATCAGCACTGGTCCCATTCACTCAGCTGCATTTTACTCCTCACAGGAGATTAAATATTTACCGATAGTGGTTGTCCTAAAGAGCCACGACATCTTCAAGGGACCAACAGTCCATCTCTGACATCAACCTAACACCTATCCTTTAATTCAGGGAAAGAAAAACATGGTTTCATTTGTACAAAGATGTAACAGAGCTCCTGAGTCTTTCAAAAGAGTTGTGTGTCTGTAATCTCAAAATATATCTCAGTGGAGCCATCTATTAGCCAACAGTGATATTTCAAATTTTAAAGCTGTAGTTTTATTTTTTAATGTGCCCCCTAGTCTTACCATAAATCCTAAGCCTGAAAAAAAAAAAAAACCTTGCATTCTCATGTTACATAAGAGTGAACGTCTTTCTTTCGCCAGTGATACACGCACATGAGCTGAAAGACGCAGAGAGAGAAATTGGTCCTAAAAAAGAACTAGGCCCTCATTACAAAGCCTAGTGTGATTGTGCCACATCTCAAATACCCACCAGGCATCATTACAACCTAGAAAGGGTCCAAAGACAGAACAGGGACAACACTGATTCAACACAGTCTTAATGAAGCCTTAAAGCAACAAGAGTGAGGGAGGGATGAGCGGTTGTGACATGATGAGGGACTCTGACGGGAGCATGGGAGCAGACGAGGAGCAGAGATTAGGAGATGTGGATAGGAGATCCCACTGTTATCCTACAGTAAGAGCTGTAATGTGTGTAAAATAGTAACGTGTCCATCTGCCGAGGTTGTCCTCACAGCCACTATTTCAATACTGGTGCTAAAGGTTAACTTTCTTAAAGCCTTTGTAACTGGTTATGAAACAGTCTCAGTCTAACACTGATGCCTCTATATGACCTATATCAGCAAACGACACCATCAGCGAGAAGATCGGCTATTTCTATATAGTATATAGTAATTCTTAATGTCCGTCACAGGGGTCCAAATTCAGAGTTTCGGCATTGAGTACAACGTTAGCCAGGTAAAAAGGAGGCAGGGGGAGATTTTAATGTAGAGAATTTTTCACGTTATATTTTGTGGCTATGGCTGATACTGGGGCAGGAACAGCAAAGAGAAAAAGTAAAGAACTGACTGAAGAATAAAAAAAAAGGGGACAGTGATAAAGCACAAGCGAAAACACGAGTCAACTCGGTCAGTCATTCCACAGATGGCGAGAATTGCAGGATTTGGAAGGATTCAAAACCAATCCTGAATTGGTCCTCTTCCTCCTGGACAGGTAGATAATATGTCTATTCTATTTCTTAAATACACTGTGAGCCGTGATTTTACATCAATATATTATGTAGGTGTCTAAAACAACAAATCCTACTGCAGCATCACCAGAGGGTATACATGTGTCAATATGTGGGCAAGCAAGAGATGAGGAAGATGTGGAATAGACAGAAATAGAAAAGTCAGCACTGAATTCAATTTAAATGGTTCCCCGCATGTCGAACAGAAGCCCAGTCTGGCTAATAAAACTGGTCTCTGGAAAACAAATGATGAACTATTGCCTGAATGCTTTTCTTCTTCTTTCTTCTTTTTTTTAAATTTGACATTGTATTATTACATTTAGAGATATTGAGTATTATCATCAAAGTTAAATCCTACCTCTGGTTTAGGGACGAAGGCCCGTCCAGGGATGGTGAAGCAGTTGCGGACTGTGCAGAGATACTGAGCCATAACGGACAGACGGCTCCTCTGTTTGCTGCCTGTGCTGGCCGTCATCCTCTGGATGGAGAGGACAACTACCACAAATTAGTGATGCACATTCAGTAAATCCGGGTTCACTGGTGAGGTCATATAATGTTGCTTTTAGTAGTAACCAAACATGTCTGGTAAACTATTCCATAAAGATCAAAAACTGGAACAAAGTAAGTATCCTAATTATGTTTTTATGGGTTATTATGGAAAAGAAGAAAGCAAAAGTCTTCAAATCCTTCTCTGAATAACTTGACTGGCCTAAATGATAAAACCACCCCAGATTTCTATATTTTAGTTGCACATTGTGATTAATTATGGATCAAGAAATCAATATTTAATCAAAACAATAAAATAAGACATTCATTACACAATATTTTCAGACAGTGGTGATTGCATAGCAAAAAAGCATAGCATAAATGTGTAGATGTCCTACTAAAAAGTGTATTCAAGCTAGTTTTCGTTTTAACACACGATTTAAATGCAGCAGTGTTCCCCCACCTCTGCGACCTCTTTCTGGAAAGTGAGCGTGAGTCGGGTGCGTCCGTAGACGAAGGGCCCTGTCCTGTTGGCCATGTTCTCCAGCCACTTAATGATGAGGTAGGTTGACACGTTGAATGGGAGATTCCCTATGATGTGAAGGTTTGGTGGATCTGTGGAGCCATGCAGGCACATTTTGAGTTCCACAGATTTACTACACGTGACCGCTGTTACCAGCTTTCATAATTTCATATTCTCACCTTCCTCCCATGGCTTGGAGATATTTCCTGGGAATCCTCGGTCCATTCTGTAGGTGAGTATGTCACCATGGACAATCCTCAACCTCCCTGGCGCTGCCTCTGACAGCAGCTGTGGAAATGGAAGTGATATGATGTTAAATGAGAAAAATGTAATGGCGTTCAGAAAAACGAAATAATCATCAGTCACTCTGCAGGTAGCTAACGGTGCTGCAGTTGAAAATAGATGAACTGGTTTCATGCAGGTGACAGGTGAGGGTGTTGGAGCTTTTTCTGCTCAATGACCTAATGACATCGATAACACTGTGCATAAGCTAGTGTCATTGTGGCTGCTCAGTTTACCTTCAGCCCCGGGATGAAGCGTGTATCCTTCTCCACCACAAGCAGGTCCGCCGCCCCGGCATTGAGAATGGAGCGGGTCAGACCCCCGGGACCAGGACCCACCTCGCACACATGGGCATCCCTCAAACTGCCTGCCTGACGCACTATTTTGTCTGAAAAGATGGAGATGGATGACCAACTCAATAGTGTGTGTGTGTTTCATTAATATCTTTGCACACAATGAATTCAGTCCTAACTTATTTCAGCTCATGCATCAAATAAATGACACCATACTCTCCAATCCAATGTCTTCATCAGACTCTCTAAATTGAGATTAATAGCGTGTGATGTTGCAATACCTGTTTGCCTGTGTGTGATGTCGATAAGATGCATTAATCTAACAGTCACCTTGTCCAAGGACATGAGAGCAGATCAGTCCTGCACTGCATCACTGATAATTATATTAAGGCTCAAGCTCTGCAAGGGATGCAAACAACTGACTCAGTCCGTTCACATTAGCAGGAGATCTACTCAATCTCACCCATACAGCAAAGCCTGTCGGTTTCAATGCCTTTAAACAAGGCCATGTGGTGCTGTGCAATCAAGTGACAAAGAAAACACACCATTGTGCCCTCAGTGTAGACATAGTAACAAAGAACAGGAGCTAGCAGGTATTGGTGCACTGCAGATAAAGCAAAGGAAAGAGAAAGAGAGAGTGAGGCAGACTGACCTGTGAGCCTCAAGTCCAACAGAAAGTTCTGGGAGAGCTGTTTCTCAGCTCGCAGGTTGTACAGCTTTATAAGTTCACCTACAGTAGGCAAGGGAGGCAGACGGAAAGACGCAAGTTTCCCTGAGGCAGCCATCGTTCAGCTGAACACTGTGAAAAACAAACACACACACACACACACACACACACAAAAGGTGAGAGAAAGTATGATTGATCAGCTTCCTCAGCAGCAAAGTGATTCAGAAGGTGAGAGGCATAAATGTCTAGAAATACAGAAAAGGGCAACATGTGAGGCATTAATGTTAATAACAACCTGTCAGTAGTAGTATTCTAAAGTTGTTATGAAAAGTAAAGTCAGGAGTGACCTTTTGAATCACAGATGCTGAAAGGTAATGTGTATACAGTTGAGTATTTTGTTAATTAAGTATGTCCTTTTACAATTGGGCTGTATTTGAACCTTTAATTAAAAAAAAGGGTCAAATTAATGTTTTCCCACAAACATTGCAGAAACACAGTCCGCAGAACAGACAGTATTAATATATGACTTCCTGTCAATTCTGGCAAATTGTCATCAATTCCAGTTAATTCTTTATCAGGTCATGGGATTGATTTCCAATGTGTAGCCTTAAGCTGAGGTGTTAGTGCTGAAGAGCTGACCGTGTTGATGTTGGTGTCTTATAATAGAATCTCGAGCACCACCTAGTGGTGTTATAACAGAAAACTAAATGACCAACATAAATACATAACATATAGGATAACTATTCTTTCACAGCACGTTTAGAAAACACGTCCGTATATGAGAGTTTCACTCAGTCTATCACTCAGTAAATAAATGAGCATAATTCCAACTTATGTACTATTACACAGAAGTAAAACGAGCTGCAAAACACTGTAACAATACATCGGCATCAAGTCGGGATGATAGTTACATGCAATACAGCCATTTAAAACTGAACAATTCACTTTAAACTCTTGTTGACATTACCTCGAGATTTGACACTCTGACACAGTTGTTAGCATTTGCAGCTAACGTTAGCTTTTAGTTCAAATGTCTTTTAGCAGAGCCCGTGGAAAAGTGTCTGGATTTAGACGGAGCACAATAGATTCTAAAAACCCGAGATAAGACTGACTACAAACAACAAACAACACAATAACCCCACAGAGCTGAAAACACACAAGTGTTTACCCACGTTTCCCACCGTTGTCTTATTCCTCCCTTACATGTCCGCATTCGTCATTCCGTTGACGTCCAAGTGTCCAATTAGCTTGCGAGAATAGTGACATCGACTAATCAAATGGAAGTAGGCGGGATTTTAGGTTGCCCTTGAAAACTTGTTCATTGTTGGTGTAATGATGTGTCATGACCAGAAGAGGGAGACAAATTCATGATGATGAAATACAGCATTTATTTCCAGTAAAACTACAAAAAAGCAGCATAGGTTTACATGTAGCGTTTGAATACCGAATCATAGTGTCATTATTTACTCTCATGATTTTTCTGCAACTTTAATGCATTGTGTGAAAAACAAGGATTGTAAATTCTGCTTGCTGCTTACATCCACACCACATGAACAAAATGAACATGAATGCAGCGCGTATTCAGCATTATCTACTGCACACATTTATGAGAGGAAAGACACAAGGTCATTGTTAAGCATGACGCCCACTCAGGCTTGTAAACGCACAATACCCCCTGGTTCCACTGTCATTATTAGGCTGTAAATTCAGCTTTTGACATCTCCATAATACTGAGCTAATTGAAACCTCTCAGCTTAAACTGATGAGCAGTCTGCATGCCTATAGTCCACTGCAGGGCAGAAATGCATTGCCTAAGTGTTTTGTCATGCTGGATGATGCACAGCTGTTGTTTGGAATGAACCCTGTGGCCCTGTGGTCTCCTGGCTCTGCTCTCGACCCACGCTGGGTCACGGATGTCAGAGCTTGAGATGGAAATACCCTTACCCTCCAGGGTTTGGTGGATGAGTGGCAGCTCTGTCTCCTGCTGTGGCTGACCTTGGGAGAGCACTTCAGACCCTAAAGACGAGAGAAACACTGATGGTGGTGGCGGTGGGGTAGGGGTTATGCTGGGTCTGCTGATTTGAGGAAGTTTCAGCAAAGTCACCTTCTTGACAGCAATGAGACCAAGCTATTGATGTAGTCTAGATAATCATGATTAGATAATCAGAATCACAAGATTAATCACCTGGGGCTCTGAGTGGTCATACCTCCAAATGATAGCCTATTCCATGTACCTCATTAATAATGTCAGCATCTTTAATTGAATAAAAAAAAAATATATATAATATGTAAAATATATAAAAATATTGTAAATTGTTTTCACAAGGCCACAACAGCCAAAAGATTACGGGATACATGATGCCTATTTGTTTATCATTCCAGCAATGATCATCTAACCATTAATACATAACAGATAAAACAGAAGAAAATATATATGTATATTTATATATAAAATATATATTTACCTGATGACTGCGAAACAGCCACCAGACCTCCTGCTGCCACTCCTCCTCCTCTATTAGCAATTGCAGTAAATGAAATTATGCCTGCAACAAAGGAGCGTGCTGTTTATTCCAGCTGAGGTAAAAGCTATGACCCCCAGAACAACAGGAGCAAGAACAATATCCTTTGAAACAGACAAGAAAGCACACAAAGGAACTACTTTAAAATGGATCATGCATGATATTAAAATCTTAGCATGTTTAATGACTTTTCCACATTCAAGTGTAATAGACTCAGTTGAAAAAGTAAACACAGGTTTCTTGGGAAACAAAACTATGCGACCATCTGAACACAGGATGGCATTAGAGAGTCACTTCCTCCCAGTCACTCTATAGTGTGTGATCAGCAAAGACAGGAAATGAAACATCAGTAATTAACATTTCTGAGACGGTAAGTCATCTCTTAAACCGAAACATCAGAAGAGAAACAAAGACAGAAATACTTAAGAGTATATAATTTCCAAGCCAATTTAGAGGAACAGGCTAACATCAACAAACACAGAAACCGCAAGAGATGAGATGTCTACAGTAAATTCAACAATAACTTCTGCTATGATGATAATTCAGAGCTGAGTCACCATTATTATTTAGCTGGATGTGTTATGGATGCTGTAACAAGTTCAACAGGGTTAACAGCCCAGAAAGTGAAACCAGATGTGTGTACTATTATGAATATCCATTTGGATTACTTGGTTCAAGTGATGGATGGCAATATCGTATTCCACTGAACACAAAATAAATGCAAAACTAGTAAAACAGATGATTGTTTTTGTCCTAATCAAATACAAGAGTAGTTTGGAGCAAGACGGCAGTGTGAACACTAAGTTAGGGTAATCTCTTGAATCTGGCTCATGCAGCTTGTTTAGAAAAGTTTGTGTTAAACTATTATGACGTCATTTTGACTCTTTTTATAAATGCAAAATTATGTATATTTATCATTTTGGACAGGACACGATTACTATGTTCCGGAGTGGAAAATCCAAACCCTAATGAGACATACTTGTCTGTCAACCTTTTTAGAAAAAAATCCTACGGTGCAGTACCACATAAAAGAAGTTGTGGTACTTCAACATTGGAATTCCTGTGGTAATCATGGCGTTCTTGTGATACATGTGTTGTGGTATTTTTGTGGTACTCTGAGATTTGTCTGCCATTTTTGGACAATTTACTATAAGACGTTTGGTGTTCTGTGGCACTTCCAAGGAAGTCTGACTTTGTAGTTTCTTGTTGTGTAGTGAGGAGCAAAAAAAAACAAAACTGCAAATATGACTAGTGTTTCCTCTACGCTGTGTGTTTTGTGACAAGTAAAACCAAACAATAAGATCCTGTCAGTCACGGCTCAGGGAAAATGATTCGTACAAAAACTGAAGTGTAAGTGCCGGACTATTCCTCGGCCAGGAGCAGTAACTTCCTGGTTGCCTCGCAATTGCCAGGCCAGCTGTTTCCCCCTGCTTCCAGTCTTCATGCTAAGCTAAGCTAGCTTCATATTTACCGTACAGACATGAGAGGGGCATCAATCTTCTCATCTAACTCTCTGCAAGAAAGTAAAATGTCAACGTGTTCCTTTAAAACAATGCATCATACACAGGTGGCCACAAGCACAAACATTACTATAAAGACATACCTATGTCCTATCCCTCCAGTTCACACATCCATAACTTTTTCTTTCTCCTCATTTTTCTTTGGCCTATATCGGTTTTGCTAAAAACCTCTTTAGTCCCTTCACGGCTCCAGGCCAGGAACACCATGTTCCCCGTTGTCTCGGCCTAGTCTAATCTCTCTCTGCTTGGACAGCTCATTAGCATCTGTCAGCGCGCCCAAAACTGGAAATGACCCGGGAGAGCTGAGGTGATGTCTGAGCCGAAGAAGTGGAAGTGAACAGAGAGTTGCTAATGTTGCAGGAGTGTTTTGACGACAGACATGACTGTTGGATGGGACCTCAGTCAAGACTTTGCAGGGGGGGTCATATGACGACAATGAAGCCCTGAGAGACCTGTGTGAAAAACTAAGGTGTAAAATTGTGTGTGTGTGTGTTCTTGCAGACGAACAGAGGGCAAAGGTGATGTGCATTACTTCACCACTTGACAAGACTGGTTTATGACATTATAAATGAATCACATTCTTTTTCCATGTTTCCTTTGATAAAACCTGCAACTAAGATTCATGCTGAAGCTTCCTTGCAGCTGGATGACGGAGCACAGCAGCATTTTATCACCCATCTTGCATTAATTAAATCAGAGTGCCATTCGTTCTCATCACATCATATGAGTGTGGGAATGGCAGCTACTTCAGCCATCCCTCATTTCTACTATGATGCATAACAACCGCAGCCCCAGTGGGCCCAGACAGGACCACTGTCCTGTGGGCATTTTATATACAGAGTGAAATCATAACAAACCTCTTCCTCACTGGATCCCACCACATTACTTCATTTTGGGTGTGGGAATTATGGCACTCAATCAAAATACACTGCTCATGACCTCAGTTTGGATAGATCTTCCTCTTCGATACCACATGTAGGGGGATGACTTCATATGTGGGGAGGAAGGCGTCTGTCAAACAAATGCACTTTGTCTTTTGAGTTTTTCTTTGCTCTGATTCACTTTGAGCGTCACATACAGGACGACAAAAAGGTAAAAAATAACTGAGGCTGCTGCAGAGCTGGTGAACTCTCAGGTATCTCCAGGTGTCCAGTGGCTACCAACCAGATAAAGAGTGTGTATGTGTCTGGCCACTGTGTCTTTCTGTCTATGCATTTGTGTCTGCTGAAGAGTGTTTCCATTTTATTGAACAAAACATTACGTCAGCCCCACACCCACATAATCCAGCAATGGCTGCGTGTGAACTAAACTGCTCTTTGGTCAGATCTGCGTTGCAACACAGAAGAACTGGCAAAGAGGGAGTGAATGTGTCCATCTGACATAATTCCTCAGTGAGTTTATCTGCCGGTTTAGCTGCGGTGCCTTTGCTTTTGTTTGCTTTGGTTTCCACCTAGAGATAAGAGTGTCATTGTGTTGCTTCTCTCTGGTGACCGGACCAGACTTTCACTTTAAGCAAAAGAAAGATGCAGGCTGGATGCACTCCGTTTACTCCTCACGCATAACTATTAAATACGATACCGCAAAAATCACCCCAACTACCTGATAATATAGAGGTAAATAATAAGCCGTCAGTGATTATCATGAGCTACAAACAAGTTAAACATTAACCACTAACAGATAACAGGGTTTGGCAGGAAACAAAGAGATTTGACTGGTACATTTTTGCTTTAGTAGTTGTTCAGCTCTGCCAGTGTGGCCAGATATTATTAAATAGTCAGAAAACACCAACAACCAATCACATTGCAGCAAAGAATTGCGCAGCAAAGCTCACTTTTGGCAGACAATCAAAAACTGTTGTACTGTGTATCTTGTCTATGTTGACGAAGAAGCAGAGAAGCCATCTGTAAAATCAAGTTATTTGACCTCAATGGTTACATTAAGATCATCTCCACATATGTAGACTTCAGGAAACTGCAACTTTACATGACTTTTTTGGCATTAAATCTGATGTCAACATCAGCACCATATTGGAAGCATCAAGCTGTTGAATACCAGTGCTGCAGGAAGAAAATATAAACTGATCATATGCATACATGATTAAAGGTCGTGTTCAGCTGTCTTCTACTTCCTTAAACCTGCAATAACAAGTTGTAAACACAACATAGATATATCATCACCTTTTAAGCTGATATGGAGAACTTGTTAGCAAACAGCAGCAGTTACAGAAAAATATTCATTCATAGTTATGTTTTACCTGGTGAATGTAGGTTCAATATTCACTCACTTGTAGCTCTGTTTTTGGTCTCTATATTGAAATATCTGGCTCTTTAGCTGCTAAATGCTCCACTGTGTTCACTAGGTAGTGTGTCTGTCTGCCATTTGGTGCTGAGCAGGTCGTGAACAGTGGGTTTTTACTGCTTATTCACTGAAAACGGTGCATGAGAGCAGTGAGAGTGAACCAAAACAGTAAAGTTGAGGGCCAGACAGCTGAAACTTGAAATAAAGCTCTGTAAAGTTGGGGGGAGCTGCAGATTCAGGTCATAATTCTCAATACGAGCGACCCCTTTCACATTGTCATTTGGTACATTGTTATGATAAAAGTATCGATTATTTCTACTTGAAAGTTATGTATTTGAAAGGACAGACGGAAGGGCAGGATTGTCCAAAAAGAATGTGATGTTATGGCTTTATTGGTTAGACCACTTGCTATAGCTAAAGCCTGGTCACACCAGAAAGTGGCAAAGCAAAACTCATCACATCTTTGTACCACAGACTCCTGTCTCATAACTGTCAAATTCAAACCATTTTTCTTTTCAGGAGAAGTTTATACTCCGACAGAGGAGGGTTAAATGAAAGTGGATGATGCAACACAGCTAAAAAGCTACAATAGCTCTGACTCTCCATTCTCTCAAAGGTCAGCATTGTCAAGACGCTTGCTATTCATCATGTCAAAGTTAACCACACATTAAAATCTGCGTGGATTTATTTGGCCCTGCGAGCAAATCCACTGATTACGGCGATTCCATTTAAATGAAATGCTATTTAACTGGTGCTATACAAGATTACAACATATTGACCTTGAAAGGTGAGTAAACGCTAGCCTACAAATAAAAAAGTTGGTGAACCAAGTTTAGGTGTGTTTACTTTCTATGCTTCCATGCACATGTCTAACCCAACAGTACCCTGGCAGCAACTGCTCCCATTGATGCAGAGCACAATTACTGTACCTCAGATTTAGCTTGCTGGCCTTGTTTTCTGCAAGCAGGGCCAAAAAAGCAGTTTAGCTGCCAAAGTCCTGGAGAGTTTGGCCACACTCAGCCCTCCTAAGTCAGCAATTGGTGGTTCCTTGCACCACTGTTAGGGCTTGGGTGGCTGCTGCCACCGGACTTTCCCAGCATGAGAGAATGGCATGGTTCAGCTGTCACCAAGGGTCAGCGGGGAGAGTTAGCTCTCTGGCTGGCCAGCCAAAACATCTAGCATTCAGCTAGCCTCAGCTGCTAACAGTGCCCGCATTGGCAAGAGTGGACGGGTTAAATATAGAACTACACTTTTAGCCTTGGTGACTCAAGTCAAAAAGAGTAGAGAGGAACAATGGAGGATGTCGCTGAGCGAAAAGACCTGGCCATGTGACAAAGGACATCACACCGCACCTCTGCCCTTCTTCTCCTCACTGGGCAACGGCCCCTTTCAACCCCGCTGAGAGTGAGCAGAACAGTGCCTGCCTCCCTCACCCCCCTCCCTTTCATTCTCACACACTCTTCAACTGACTTCTCGAATGGAGGGAAAGAAAATGAGAGGTGTGTTTTAGGCTGAGCAGAACTGGATAGGCTGTGGGAGTGAAGGAAGGAGGGAGAGAGAGAGAGAGAGAGAGGGAAGTTACAGTGCTCTGTTATTGCTCTCTACCGTTCCCACTCTGACCTGAAGAACAGAGAGGAGAGAGAGAGAGAGAGAGAGAGAGAGGGAGCAGAGCTTGAGATGGCTCTTGGCACAACTCAGTAGCCAGCACAAGCAGACACCACAAGTGGACCACACAAGCCAGAGGACATTAGTGGATACTTTACTGCTTTAGTGCCTTTTTTTCTCGAGGATTACCTTGGTGTGACTACTAATTGCTTAAACCTGGGGACAACACAACAGCAGGTAAGTCATCTTCTCCTAATGAAATCATTCTTGTTCTCCCTGCCCTTGTGTGGGAAACAGCCAAAGACAACCACGTGCCTCTGGCAGAGTGGAGCTTATCAGCTGTTCTGCTTTCAGACTGGGATACAGAAAACGGCTCAGGTACAGGTGCTGCTGCTTAGCGGCCACCAGTTTATGAAGCCAATAAAGAGCATTGTTTGATAGGAACCCACCCACTCTGCTTTGTTTGAGTCTGAGCTGTTCTGCACCGTATGAATGAAACAACTCTCCCCGTGAAGCATGTACTTAATTCAGCTCACTTTTTAAACATTCAAATGACATGGATCTCGACATGTTGCATTAATTACCCGTCCATGAGAAGACAAGGGACTACTCTTGGAGCTGTTAATGGCAATACAGATTTGGCACTGTGACAACGCATACAGAAAAGAAAGAGAGTCATGAATCAAACATTTCTCAATGAATTACATCTCATATGGCCGTATGAATGAGGTCATTTAGTGTGAAGGCTTTTGTGCTCTGCATGTGGGAAGAGAAGCCCACAACTTCACCAGACAACAGATAATGATGGTGCACCAAGAGATTAAGAATGTAGGAGAAGGAGAAGTAACCTAGTTTATTTGTCAGTTCATGTTTGGGAACGACATACACTCTTACAGAAATAAACACATGCAACTTTTGCCCTCAACTTCAACTCCCACTGCCGCCAACTCCACACCTCTGCAGCTCCATGTAGCTCTCACTCTTGTACTGTACACACACCAAATACAATACACAATGTACAAACACACACACACACCACTGCTTAACATTAAGAAGCGTCTGAGGCCTTCACGAGCTGCAGCCGGATGACATCTTTCATCCTGAATATTTATGGATTGCAATGACGCCAAAAACGAATTCCATTTCATCTGCATGAAGTCATCGGCTTTTCGGAGGAGACACATGCCTCCATGCTAGGCGCCGTCCATTTGTCAAGGCGCACATCACCTTGCCTCAGTAAACCGAAAAAGAGAGTATGAAATGTATCTCGCTCTCAGCAAGGGAATCTAACGCAGGTGTGGCTTACGCTGCTGTCAGAGATCCTTTCTGTCAGTGTCCAGGGGCTCTGTGCAACCTCACTCTTCCTCCTTCCCCTGCCTCCCACCCTCTCCAGATGATGCAGCCCCTGTGCACTCAGTGATATCACCACTAACCCGAGACAAGGAGAACTAGCGGCAAGATATCACTCATTAACATTTTTGTTCCGGCTTTATCTAAGCTTGTCCTCGCAAGCTCGGCACATGCCCTGCGAAGTCTGTGGAGCTCAGTCAGTCGAATGGCCTCTCGAGAAAGACAGATCTGTGAATGTTGACTGGGCAGTTATCAGTCCCAGCTTGTAAATGAATCAGCCGTACTGTAAATCAATAATGTGGTCCACGTTTAAACTGAAACCAAGCTGGCTTAGCTTGGCTGTTTGCCAAAGCAGCATTGATTTGAGAGGCACTAAATGCTTACCTCATGACATTACTATAGCTCTATGTCACTTGAGTTATCGCTCATGCAGGAGGTGACATACTGTACTTTAACTGTGAGGGGGCGGTGTTAGCTTGAGCATGAGATTGTGAGAAGGAAGACCTTTTTCTTTTGTTGTCACGTTCAGCAGTGTCAATGTTTAACCGACAGTAGCACTGGGAGATGTCACAAGATGAGAGGTAATGCTGTGTTTCTCAACTTAACACACAGAAAGTGCCTTTTACACAAAGAATAAGAAGATAAATAGCCAGTAAAATCATTTGAATTCGAAGAATTGATTTAAACTACGTAAGAGTTGCAAGAACAAGACACCATGCATTGAGGACTTGTGATGCTTCAAATGCATTGCTTTCATTATTCATTGACACCTTTACAGTCTCCTGCACATTATCAACTCAGTGGCCCCATTCCTTCCTTCCTGTGCACGTGCGTCTGTGCTTGTGTGTGCATATATAAGCTAATGCGTTCGAGGATACGTCTATGTGCATGAACATAATCACAATATGGTGGGAGGCGCAGCTCATTGCTGCCAGTAGTCGGTGTCTTCCCCTTACGTCTGGAGGGCCTCAACAACAGCTGTCACTGACACATGCACAGCTCCAGTCGTATAAGGGCCTCTGGTCTTGAATTCCAAAAATGCAGTTTAGACACATTTGGATATTTCGCAGAACAGTGGCACTTATAACTTGTGCTCCCTTGGTTTAAAAATAAGCCGCCAACCGCCATAGCAACCCAAGATCTTCTCAAGATCACTTGATATGTAGTGTGCAAGATGGCAAAGTATACTTGCTATAAACAGTAGATTGGTTGTTAATTGGTTCTTGACATGTACTAAGGTCATTCATGAAGTTCACTTACAGTAAGAAAATCCTGAGTGTCCGAACTTAACAGGCTGTAGCTGTTATTTTCCCTGTCTGTGTCTGGTTATCTCCTAGCACATACATCATGCGTTGCACCATTACATCTTTCTAAGCAGGAAAAACTCATGATGGTTTGATGTAAGAGGCATTTGAAATACCACAGAAGGGAAACCATATTGCCACCCTCTCTACACACCCCATGCTTTTCTTCTCTTGTCCATGTTTTTTGAGGGGGAGTGACATAATCATGACTCTTCCCGCGTGTGATGATTACAGCCACCCAAAGATCTCATCTGCCCAGTGATGTCACTGACGTGGAGGGGGAAAAAAAGCGTATAATTACTGAAAGGTCACTGTGGTTGATTGTCCCTGAGCGCTGAAGACCAAATATCACACATCCGTGAGACAGAGTTCTTCAACCCACTGCCATTTTATTGTCTACTTTATTTTTGTCCCACCTGCAACAATGCATTTCATTGTTTTTGAGATAACTAGTTGTTGTTTTTTCCTCTATGAAAAAGGTAAACAACAGACAAAAGAACACAGTCACTAAACAATAGAAATGCTTACCTACAAAACTTAAATGGGTAGTGGTGGTGAAGATTTGGAATAGTGCGGTTAGCCAAGTATTATCATTCCAAGCAGAGTGTAACATGTTTACAAGCTGAGGTCCAAAACGCATGTTTCAACCTAACCAAGTTGCTAAGGTGAATGTGTTAGCAAACATTTGACATACAGCAGACAGTACCGTTGCACTGGAGTTGTGTTTGTCACCACCTGACAAGTTTACGTCCAACAATGGCTCTCCTTTTACCTTTGTTTTGGTCTCCACCACCTCCTGAGAAAAAAAAACATCTGGGTCTTTAACTTGCAAGATGTTTGTCTTTTTTCACCAGCTGCTAACTTTGTCTACCATTTTGGTGCTGGTTTTGGTGTGCAGTTGGCTTATCAGAGTTTGTCCGATAATAAGACAAAGAGTCTACCGCCATGCTTGCGACTCTATGAAGCTGTACTGAGCTAAATGCTAATACAAGCATGACACCATGCTCTCAGTGACACAATGCTAAGGCTTCATCCTCAGGGGACCATGAATGTTTGTATAGAATTTCATGGCAATCCATCCAATAATTAAGAGAATTAAGATATTTCAGTCTGGACCAAAGTGGAGGACTGATTAACTGACAGACCGACATTGCCATTCATGGAGCCATTTCACAAGCATGGCTAAAAACAGCTTCCGGCTGTTAGCAATTGGTTAATAAGAGCAGTGAGACTGAACCATGCAGTTAAGTTTTGAGCCGTCAAGTGTCAGGTGACAATAGGAACCTGTGTTTTTTTCCTGCTTTTGCAAGAAAGGTATAATTATTTACATGAATTAATAACAACTGCATCCCAGATAGGGAAACCTGTTCCAAGGTCCTTGAATTTTTCATTCAGGCTTGCTGGATTGGCTTACTGGGATGCATTATGGATCATTAATGTTATTAGTTACACAGCTTTTCCTGCTATGACAAATTCAAACGCATGCAGTGAAAAATGACTATTGTCTGTTGGCTCATCGCTAAAAGCAACTCTTTTACAAAACATGTAATCATTCGATTCAGTATTGATATAAAAATATTAATGAATGCAACTTTAAACTGGGGTTTCAGCAGGGAAGAGTGTCCCGTATCCACTACCTTAGATATCACACATGTGTTTTATTTGATCCACAATTCATTTCGAGGTCTTGCATGGTCACCAGCAGAAAATACTCTTAATACACAGGAAGTAATGAATTGAAACCGGGAATGAACAGTACAATAAAAAAATTGCTTTAATCGATGATGGCCATAATTACTGCCAAAAGATTTTATTATGATCTCCATCTCTACGAGCTGCTGAGAAGACAGGATTGAGGAGTGGTCTATATCTAAAGAACTTAATATACATGTAGGCATGTCCTGTCAGTAACATTAAGTAACATGAGCATGTAATCAAACAAATGCAATTAGATGCCTCCAATCAGCATGACTTTTTAAACCTGCTCAGTAACCACTACAATGCTATAACGTGTCAAAATGACAGGGAGCAAAACAGAGTGCTATGAAAACAAAGGGGCTGTCCAGTCAAAGCGATGCATTTAATTGATGAGAACCTCATCCTTGGCATGCCAAAATGCCCAACATTTCTATGCTGCGCAAACCTGATTAGTTCTTCTTCTGAGAGAATGTGGGAGAGTCCAGACAAATGGCTGACCCCATGACATTGCACCATATCTGAGACTGCTTCATCCATATGTTGTCTTGCTGTTTCTATTCATAGAACAGTCAGAACTTGATCTCTTCCTTGATCTCCATGCCGTCAAGATGATATCCACTCATGCCATTGGTCCAGAGGAATTTGGTGCTTGATAAGTTGGTTTTGGTTTACAGACTCACGATAGACTGAATAAATGCTGTTGCTATGGGAATTTCTCTGCATTTTGAGGCCACAAATGGATGTGTTCATTTTCCCCATCATGTATATTAAACTAATTATGACGGTTGGAGGTGAGTCATGTATTCCAGCAGCTGCATCCATCCATATGCTTGGTGACAGTATGTGGCTTAAGAACAGTGGGGCTGGCATGTTGTGTGACTGAATGCAATATGCATCAAAGTCCCCCTCACACGTCAATATTCATATTGCATGAGCCAAATTAGAGCATGTTTCAACTTGTAAAGATTTCCACAGGGATCATATGAGTTCATAAAATGCTGAAAGTGAATATTTAACAAACTGCCACCAGCATAACTATCATAAATATGTCATATGTGACTGATTCAGGAACTACCTGTGTACCTACATTCCTCTTGAAACCTAAACTGCTGAAGCTACAGTAGTCTCCAGTGAGAGGATCAGGTTAATGTGACATCAGGAGAATACTACAAGATGAAACCCACCACCTATGCTGACATTTTGCTCCAGCATGGCATGCCAACATTAGAGTTATTGTCGCAATGAGGTATTAATAGAAGCCATCATTACAGGAAGACAAGCTGTAAATGCTTCAGTTTTGTCCATGAAGGCTCTTTGACAGTTCAATTTAGTATTACTGGAAAAAAGAAGCAGAATCTTAAGGGAATGAGTCCATGTCTGAGTCGGCGTTGCTATGTGAACATAAAAATGCTTGTCATCCTTCTCTGTCTAAAGCGTCTTTATTTTCCTAGAACATGACTGTTATGTAAAATCTGACCCCAGAGGTCACTGGCCGTCTAGGCTGGAACGCGCTGTCCATCAAAATCCTGGAACGGAGTGCAGCTCTGTGCCCTGGCATAGGAAATAGGTGCTCAGAGAACTTTCAATATCAGATGGATTGACCTGTAGCTTCGAATCTCATCCGCGGCTACAGTTTTGATTGAAATTCCCCCTATCTTGGCGGGCCAGTGTGTTTTTCTTGTCAGGACCAAAGAGCCTCTCAAGCGTACTGCATTTTATCAGTGTCCTCTGAGTCAACAAGTTGCCAGACGCTCGCATGCAAAGAACATTTCCCACTCCTTATTTAGTCAGGTTGGGTTTGTGGTGTGAATATATCAAACTCACTGAATCAAACAAATCATGTTTCCTATAGCATGTTGTTACATTATTTGCAGTTGCAGTCCTCATCCCTCATCTCTGGCAAATGAATTAAGCTACAAGTCAGACGTTTATCACCAGGCCTTTCCCTTCCTCACTTCTTCTCTCTATGTGAATAGTGTAAAGAGAGAAATAACATATAATAGGTGTCACTACTGTAGGGCTGGGACTACAACTACCAGAAGCCATCATGCCAACAGTTCTGCTAATCTTGCTAATGCTAATGTTCTTGCTAGTATTTTACAGCTCAGCAACTGGAATATCTGCACATAAACACTAGCTAGTTTAAATCCAGACTATATGCGCACATTAACATTCACCCATCTTCTGTAGCATTGACGTCTCACAAAGTAACACAAAAGTCACTTGAGTACAACTAATTATTTATCAGTTAATCATTTTTGATTCATCAATTAATCACTTGAAACTTGAAAAAAACCAAACCCAAAGATATTTAATTTAGAATAATGTAATCTTAACATTTGAGAAGCTGAAACCAGTTAATATTTTTTGCTTAATTAAACAACTGAAACATTCAAAACAGCTGCTGATCTTCTATTGACTGACAAATCAACTAATTGTTTGAATTATTAAGCAGAGCGTCTATCACTGATAATATGAAGTTAATCTGACGTGTGTTACAGCTTCCCAATGTGGCGGCTATCGAAGAGCACTGTGTTCTTGTCTATAATGCTTGGAGTAAATGGAATTTCAGACCAAAGATAAAAGTCACGTGGCGAACATTGGAGATATTCACGAACTTGCTGACTACTGACAAATTTTATAGCCTGTTTTTTCTCTTTGGAGTGGAGGCACGTGTTCTGTTTGAGCCTATAAATACTCACATATTTATATATATGTGACAGCTGGACTTTCCCAAACCATGGGATAGATTTGGGGTCCCGCTTTAAATTTAGGCTCAGGCCTTGACTGGGGCCTCGCAGGGTATTAGGCCACCCTTTCATATTAGAAGGCACTGTGGAATCGGATGTCGGGCAATCAGTAACATTGTGCTGATGGTTTAGATGCCGTGAATGCATGTGGGCATTGTGGCGGGTTGGCGCAGACCTCAGAGTAAAGGCTTATTGTCTGCCAGCTCTCCTTTATTTTCCATAAAGACAACTGGGAATGTTGCATGTCAGACAGGAATTCAGGCCATGTGGCTTTGGAATCCCCATTTGTTGCTCTGGAGAGTTCACTACAATCAAGACTGCAGTGACTAGTCAAGGTGGATCAAAGCCTTGTCATCAATAGGACCTGTGAAATTGTAGTGATCATTTCTACAATTAGCTGTCAACGTGTTTTGCATCAACTGGACTCCATTTAATGAAACTTACAGCTGCTATAATCAATATTTTTATATGAACAATAGATCAAATGACTATGTGAGATGTGAACGGTGTTGCTCATAGTGACAAACCCGCAGAGAAGTACCACCCAGCTCCTCAGTTTCACTCAGTTCTACAGAGTGTTTTAGCATCTTTCAGCTCATTGTTTTGGTTTTAGAGCCCACAACTCTATTGGCTTGATTCAGTCTCATTGCTCTCATCAGTGTCGTTTCCAGACGCAGCAAGCAGCTGCACGAAAAACTCACTGTGAGCTGAGCGACCTACCCAACACAAGCAACATCAGACACACAAAGTTAGAAGCTGATGCATTTAATGGCGCTTTGGCAGCTCAAGTGGCAGATATTTTCCTCTGAAGTTGGTTGAGACCAAACCAGAGCTAAAAGAAGACGGAATGATCGACTTAGATTCATCAGCTTGACTTAAACAGGGCTCCAAATGAATGCTAATGTTACTCCATGTCTGCTGCTGATAATGTAGGTAAAAAGGCAACTGTGTGCTTACACGTTCACCATATAAACTTTATAAGCTGAAAATAAATCAGTGTTGTGTTTACTGCTTGATGTGCTGCCCCCAAGTGGCCAAAACATCAATAAAGGAAGGTTTACGTAAACTTCCACATGCCTTGGAGTTTCTGATATAATCCAATCATCGCAGGAAACGCAACATTAAGAGAAATGTGTTTATTCAGAGCCAAATGGAGTGTAAGGGCGTTAATGTAAACATTTGAATTGCTTTTGACACAGAGATATATATCAACGTATTAACTGTTAAGGGAAAATTCATTTGGCAGTGCACATGCAACAGAAAAAATGTCTTTTGCTTGAATTTCAGACCCTCTGCAATAAATCAAATGAGGGAGACAAGATACTTGACTGTTTATTGAATTGCTATTTTATGATAACTTTTTACAGTCATTTAGCTCTCAACTACACACACACCCACACTCTCCTGCTTGCGCTGTTGACCCTGAGTGACACCACAAAGCGAGGTGAGCTGTTACAGTAGCTTCTCTGGATTTTCATGGCATCAGCCCAAAAATTAAAAATAAACCTGCGTGTGGAGTGCCTAATTCAGTATCAACCATTTTGTCGCCCATACTCTGCCCAAGTCATTTACAGTACTGCACATGTTTCATCACTGTCATGCTCCAGTGGTGCCAGTTTTAATGCCCTCCACTTCTGGGCATTTCTCTGGTCATTCAAACTCTCTGGCGCTGCTTGAATGGTGGAATGAACACTGTCGGCGCCTGTGCACGCTGCTGTGCACGCTGCTGTGCACGCTGCTGTGCACGCTGCTGTGCTCCGACATTTGACTAAATGATAGTGAGCCCACAGCTGAAACTAATAGTTATGGACAGGAAAGAAGGCACTGCAATTAATCTCCAGTTAAGAACCAGTTCTCATTGGAGCCAATGTGCACTCACTGAACTCCCAGAACTAAGATAAGGAATGGACTTAATGTGTTGGTTTGAACTGAGAGATGCATTCACTGTTATCTTACACTCTTCCCTCTCATGTGCTTGGATCTTTTTCCTGGAAGCAGGTGGGATTCAAAGAGATTGGTTTCAAGCATCATTAGTATTCACTGCAGTCTTAACTTCGCCGACCACTATTACAGAAGAAGATAAACATTTTTCTTGATGTGAACCGAAACCTTTGATAGACTCGCTTTCAAACCTTTCAACGTTGCATATAGAAAGTCTAAGTCCTCTTCTATAACAGCCCATTTGCTTTTATCACCTTGTTTTCATCTAGTCAGACCGATTCAAATGGTTATTAATGTTCTACCTCGGGCAGATTGTCTCAAAGAGATTATCTGGACATAGATGTGTGTGTTGACATATATTGTACCATATATACACACAGTGCGCATGCATGTGTTTTGTGTATGCTATTGCATGCATCCAATCCTGTGCTTAAGAGAGAATTCATGACATTTTGGCGAGCTTGTTCAGGATGTCTCAATGCATGATTCAGAGGTCAGGGTGCTATGACATCACCAGGGTGCTATGGTGGGGATTTTGGAGGCCTGGGGGCGTTTTCTGTTTGTAATTAAAAAGTGATGTTGATGTCATATCTGAAATCGATCACAAAGAGTGCACATGCTCAATGTCTCAAGGCTGTTGTTAGAGACCTTAAACAAACACATGCCTGCACACACATACACTTAAACACATTCACACATTCTATCCTCATGATCTTTGATCATTTACTGCATTTACTGCTTCCCAAAGAGGGGTACTAATGCAGCTAATTTGTGAAAAATGTTTCCACACATTTGTGTTAAGGAGGAAAATAAATAACCAAACAGGAAACTGGTGTGATGCTCATCTTCAGTAAATTTATTGTCACAATAACCACAATAAGTAAGCTGCCAGCTATGATAAGCTGACTGCACAGTACACCCCTCCCACCAACCTGAGACAGTTGTAACACAACAAGCGAGCAGAGAAGTTAAAAAGTTAGCTAATAGTAATAGATAAATAATTGAAATAGGAAGCTAAAAGTAATTTATAAACACTTGAAATAGTTAGCTAAAAGTGACAGATAAACATGTATATATATATACACATATAGCACATCCACTTTTATATTTTTAAAAATCATTTCAAATGAGCACGAACACTCGAGCTCCTCTGAAAGCGTCGTGGTGGTACATCAGACTGAAATAGTGCACTGTACAAGTGAACAATACATCACTCAAAGTAATCAACGTTACAATACAAGGATGCTACAGGCCACCTCAACATGACTTGTGTCGTTATGAATGATAAATGTAGTAAAATTAAATTTGGAGTCTTGTCATCAACAGATTTATTTTCGGGATCTGGATAAAATGTTTGACTCAGACTTTTCATGTCAGCAGAGAAGGTTAAAGCACCCAGGAGCGCCACAAATGTGCTTCCAGACCATCAACACTTTGAGATACACAACCCTTGTGAGACAACGGGATGTGTCAGGAATGCACACACTGCCATAAAACACACACACACATACACACACAGTGCTGGGTAATTATGGATATTTATTCCAGATTAGGAATGTAACATAGGACAATGTCATCCAGTTGTAATCTTGTGTATGTGTACAGTACAGTACAGTTTGTGTTGCGATATGAGGAAAGGTACTCATGACCAAGTTCTTAAAACTCACTGTAAATTGTGACACAGTGCACAGTCTGAAGTATTACAGTGGAAAGATACTCAGAGGACAATTTACTAGATTGAAATTAAAATGGTGGTATAGGATAATAAAACATGAATTAACCCCCACCAGAATGGTACTATTTGCTCTAAAAAACTGTTTCTTCTATTTCGTCTTTCGTCTTCTTGGTGCAGGTAGAGGATGAGGTCCAAAAGCAGCGGGGTGGAGAACCCGGCCAATGGGGTGCTTGGGGTTCCCCAGGGTGACCATGACATCAGCCAAGAACAGGAAGTGGGTCTACCTGTGAAGAGCCTGATGGCTAAAGTTCAGCAGAAGGAGGGTGAGGATAAGGTGGAGGTCGAGGTGATCTCTGACAAAGAGAAGCTGCTGTTTGATTCCCCTGAGGCTGGAGACAAAAGAGGGGACATCATGGACCTGTCCAAGGAGGGTCTGCTGAAACTGCTGGGGATCATGGAAGGAGAGGTTCAGGTGGGTTGAGTATTGTCCCCCATTGTATTTGGCATGACCTATCTCTTTAACCTTTGACCTGCTGCTTGACCTGTGGAAGTCATTGTGGATGAACATAAAGTCAGTTTGAATGGTAAGTGCCTACTGTATGCTTTCATTGGATTGAGTTGGACTGCATTTTTTTTGCACAATAGCTCCATCTTGTGGTTGAAAATGGCATTTAACATGCCAGAATGTGTTTACCAAATGACTATTTTAGAGAAATCTGGAACCCATGAATCAAATGCTACAGGGGTTTAAACAACCTAAAATGGGAGTACTGTATCCAGAGACATTTGAGCAAAATGCCACATTCAAGACGTGTTTGAGGCCATTTTGAGTGCATCATTTCTCACATTTGCATGTCTGGGACAAAGTCTCTTCAAACAGGTATCCTGATGGAGCGAACACACACTCTCCTTCTCCTCAAGTCATAATATGCTGTGTAATTTGTATATCTTTGTATGTCTATGTGATTTCAGGCTAGAGAGGATGTTATCTGCATGCTTAAGTCCAAAGCGACTGTCCCAGAGGCCCTTGAATCGCGGTATGGCTCTGCGGTCCCTGGTTCGGCCCTGCAGGCCCTGCAGAGGGATGACTCCATCACTGGCACTGAGCCACACAACCACAGTGTCTACCAAAAGCCCATGGTTGAGGTCAGTAGGCAACTGTCAGTCACAGCAATGTTTCCATTTGAAATATACATCTTCCAAAAGTCAAAGATTGTAGTAAAATGATAAGAAAAACATTAAGGTTATTGATCCAACAGTACTGACATGTCTTTGCCCTTTTCTCAGCTGGAGCGTCTGCAGGAGAAGCACAGGGAGACGTACAGAAGGATGCTGGGTCAGTTGCTGCTCGCTGAAAAGTGCCACCGCCGTACCGTCCACGAGCTGGACACAGAGAAACGCAAACACGCAGACTACATGAACAAGAGCGACGATTTCACCAACCTTCTGGAGCAGGAGCGAGAAAGGTGAGGAGGTGGAGGAGGAAAAGAAGACAACACAGCAAAGTCCTTGCATCAAGTTTAATTCTTAAAACCTGATCTTCACAGTTCTTCAAATCTATTATTTTCAATACAAAAAAGTGAGAGAAGTGAAAAATCTGAAGCAAGAAAAGAATATGCATAAATTGCATATTTTTGTTCAGAGCATTTGTGTAACACAGTTCAACATACATTAAAATACAAAAATGTTCATGATGGATTGTAATTATATGGTCTGGAAAGAGTTGAACATTGATTTTATTTACAGTACAAGTGGTACCATAAGACAGTATTTGATGTCAATATAACTATATTTGCAATACTCAAACAAACAGTATGTGCTTTGCATATAATTTGCTGGCGACGGAGACAGGTGAAAGAAGTGATTGAGTAATGGCCAAAGGGAAATGGGTGAAAGCAGTAGGAGTGGAGATAAAGAGGGAGAAACTGACAACATGAATTAGACAGCCAACATGGTTTATAAAATCAGTGTGGAACACATTAAGTGAGAGAATCCAGGGAGAAAGTGTCGCGAAGGAATGCATCGACATTGTAGATTGTATGAGAGTTGGCCTCATCATGAAGGGGGGGCTGGTTACTAGAGTGATAACCTCACATACCTTCATTTGACAGGGAGAGGTAGGGAGCTTATGGAAGAGGGGAGGGAGGTGGAGTGGAACTTGTTGGTGGGGAAGGGGTCGGGCTCTTTGCTGTGGGAAAGAAGGGAGGTCAGGGGTAGAGAGGTGGAGGAAACATGGGTGACGGAACAGGAGGGGAGACAAGTGAAGGAATAAAGGGCTTTGAGAGGAGCGACTCTCCCATGACATCATCTGTGAAATGAAGTCATCGCTGAGGTTGCGACCTGGCTTGTTGGTCAAGGGGAGCCAAGGGGTGAGAGGTCGATGGTTGCATCACGTGTGTGTGGAGGGCCTCACAGAGATCAAACAAGCTTGGCTGTGAGTGTGTAGATGTGCACTGAATGTGTATGAGGAAGGAGGCCTACTAATTAAAGTTCTTACATTTGAAAGAGTTTAATTGGCTGTTCCCCAGGTTGGGGAATGTATTTTGTTGCAATTCCCATAACTCATCACTGTCCATTCTCACACAATAGCCCTGAGAGATGGGGATGTTGTATGCATTCATTGTATACTGAATATTTAAGTTAATATGTGGTTTGCTATGCATATTAGCATTAGTAGTTTGCCAACATGAAAGCATGTGTGAGGGAGAGAGTAAGAGAGAGAGCATCTGTAATGCACTGTATAATATATATATATACACATGTAGTCAGTCATCTGTAGAGCAGACTAGAGACCACTTATGGGCTGCATTTCATGAACTGTCGAAACTTCAAACAGTTCATTTGCAACACTGACCCAGTGGAGGCACTGACTACCTCTTTTTCTTGAGTTTTTACTGCCGGACACAGGAAACAGACCATGGAAGCTAAATCACAATCATGACAGCTGAGCTGCCATCACACGCCGCAGAGAGGGCTGGGAAATGAGCAGCAGACTTTAGCTTTGTATTATAGTGCTACTCCTTTGGCTGGTTTCATGAGACGGAAAGAGGCCAGTCATGATTCATAACATTTCAATGAAGAGTTTGTTCTTGATTGTAAATCAATGTGCACACGTACCGTGTTTTATGATTTCAACCAAACTGGTGAAGGAATTTAGATTTTGTGTGCAACAATTTAGGTTATGTAAGGCTGAACACATACTATGTTCTGTTGAGGATTTTGTTTGACTGACATTCTTCTGAACTTGACTCCACAACATATCTAACCTGAAGCTAAATATATGCATGAATGAGCACAGAAGTAGGGCAGAGATAAAATCCTGAGATGAAAGTCAAGTGTTTGGTTTTCACTTTGATGTGCTGTGTCTTAACAAAATTAGTTGTGACAGTGCAGGTGGGCCTTTAGGAGGTGGTGAATAGAACAGTCTACAGCTCGTGCCTCTGTGGGGCTGCACAGCAGTGCTTTGAGGTAAATGCTAACGTCAGCATACTAACATGCTCACAGTGACAATGGTAACATGCAAAGGCTAAGCAGATATAATGTTTACTACATTCACCGTCAGTTTAACGTGTTAGCATGCAAACATTAGCTAATTACCACTAAACACAAAGTGCAGCTGAGGGTGATGAATGTCATTAGGTATTTGGTCATAAAACCAAAGTATTTTGACCTGATGATGGCACTAGATGTGTGCGGAGATCACCGACCGACTGACATTGCCATCCTTAGAGCCAAGCTGCGAGCATGGCAAATAAATAAAGCATGTATGAATGTATCATGGTCATAACCTTTAAACATTGGGAACAGTAAGCCTAGGCTTCAGTTTGAAGCATATGGCACAAATCCCAAGTTAACCACCACTTAACTTTCACTTGATCCCTGGTTTGCATGCAAGAAAGAGGTGACCTCCTTCTTATGCCAGGTGGTTTCCAGCAGGATTGGCTCATGCACAGGTCGGCCTCTGTCACCTCACAGAGAGAGTGGAGGGAATGAGCTCTGCTAGGTCTTGATCTGTCAGCACCTGCAGAGCCCAGATTCTTCTATCTGTCGCTGTAGAAGGACGCAAAACTGACTTTTGTGAAAAGACAGAGAAACAGAAAACACCAAGGATTGATGGATGAGCTGATATCAATAAAACAAACTACAAGGCAAGCACATTTAGTGTGTCAAAAACAGATTCAAAAATGCATGAAGACATTACTTTCTTTGCACGAACATATTAGCACCTACACACAAGCGCGCACACATCTGCCATGTCTGGCACTGCTCTGTTTTGACATTCACTCTTTCAGGTGAAATGGAAGCATGTCATCATCTCTATCAATGTGATCTCCTCCAGCCATCTGGGTGAGAGTGAAGAGAGAAAAGTCAAAAGGTCCTGTGCCAAACATCTGCAGGAATGCAGAGGATGGGCACAGGAGAAGCAGTTTCTGACTGGTAGCCATCAGCCATTAACACCCTCTCAGACAACAGAGCAATTTATATGTCAAGAAGTTCAAATATTTAAGTGGCATGGTGGTATGTGTAATGATTAAAGGAAGGAAGGGCTCCCATTCCTGAAGGATGGTTCGAAAGAGTGTAAAGTCACGCACACACAAAATAAAAATGCAGACCTGTAACTGAAAACTGAAATGATTGTTTTCTTGTTTTTTAAAGCATTATGACAAAAAAAATCACATTATTAAACCATCTGTCAGCAGATCATGTGCATACAGTATGTGTAGACCTATTGCGGTTGACTTTAAATAGTACACTTTGCTTCTGATTTCTCTCTTTTAACACCACATCAGTTTTATGTACTGTACACTATCACTGACTCTCTTGCTTAACATGTAATGGTTTTTCTCTGTCAAGAGAGGTCATTACTGTACAACACAGTGTTTTGACAGCTTTTTGGCAGTTCATGTCTACTTCAATCCTCCTGACACAGAGGGGCTGCAGTGCCTCTGAGCAAATCAAATTCCCCAGGAAACATGGGATGAGATGTTGTTCCATGGTGAAAAAAATGTTCTCTCGTGGATGTCGGCTTATGGATAGCACCTGTGTTAAGATATGTGTTTTTATTTCTATATACACACATTAGTTGCCTGAAAAGTTGAAACCCTCATTCAAACAACTTTCTTAAATCCACAATGCACCTCAAAATGCTAAAACCATAATTATTTCTTCCTTATTAACAGAGCACAGCCTTGCAAGACTAAACTATGTTTCTTCCATGACTTGACCACTGGAGCCAAATACCACTGACATCATGACTTTGACCTTTGCGTGAAAGTAATTTTAGAGTGCCAGTTTCTAGGGTGTCAATGACATCTGACTGTTAAAGTATGAATTTTAAGAGCTGCACTCTGATATCTGGATGGCTCCTTTGTACAGTAGCCAGAGCCACTAATCCCACTTGGCAATGAAGGCTGCTGGTAATATGAATCAATGTAGTTGTTTCGTGTTGTTCACAAACTGAGAATCATTCGCAGAGATGTGGGGTCGTGTCAACTGTGGTCTGTTATAAGATTAAGTGTATCTATGCAGTTCCATGAAAAAGTCAGGGCACAGCACTTCATAAACCTATTACCATGGTTACGTATCCTCCCAGATCTTCTTCACCTCAAGGGAAACATCCAACTCATCCATATCTGGTTTCCTCATCACATGTAGACTTTGCAAGGAGCCCAGTTCAAGTCCAGTTTCCCCTCGAGTGGAACTACAGCAGACATTCTCTCCTGTTTCCTGTACCAGTGAGATTGTGGCTTCCGGTCTGCAGAGGCAGACACTTTGGAAAACAGAGATGTAATTTAATTTGCACCAAATTTACACTGGTCCTGATTTTGTCTAACAAAAAGTTTAATATTTCTTCATTATTTGTAGTACCTTTGTAAACTTTCTGGGGGAAAAAGGTTGTTTGCTGTAGTTGTTTTCCCCTCAAACATGCAATGTTTTATAAAAGCATGAACATTGGGAGGAGTTTTACAAAACTCCTCCTGTGGCAAGGATCCCACCCCCTTCACAGTGTCCAAAGCAGAGCAGCACACATACTCTCATACGCACAGTACTGCCTTATATGGATGAGGTGACATCACTCACTAGAGGTCCGGTGGTGCTCCACTGTATTTATTCACCTTTCATTGTCCTGATAACAGGCCTGGAATGTGACGGTAGAAGATCTGTGGAAAAGGAGGCCCTTGCTACTTCTTATTTATTCTCAGTGGATTTTGTATATAGCCACACATGTGTATGTGCTGATTGTAAAGCATCCATGTGGGTAAGTTTTAAATGGGGTTTGTTGTAAAGAGTTGGATATGTTTTGAATGAGGCTCACTTTTGAGATTGTTTAAGCTGTAGATGCACAATCTCCCTTATTGTGCTGGTGCCTGTATTCATTTGGTTTCATTTGCAATGCAAAAATGTTCAGGTTGGATATTGTATTAGCATGTCCCTGGGGGTGTACAAGGAGAAGATGCAGCTTTGCATTCAATCTGCTTTGCATGCATTTTGTTGGAGCCGGAGATGAGAATGGGCATGAGCAGCATAGAAAGAAGCTAAGAGAAAAGAAGACCACTTGGTGAGGGGGTGTTTGTTAAACTTTCACTAGCAGTTTGTGTTCTTAGTCTCTATCCCTACAGCAGAGATGAAAGTAGTAGTATTTGGGAGTTGTCGTGTAAATCTTTGCCCGTTTTCCCTCTTGATCTTATTTCTTGTTTTGCATAGTTGCATAGCATGTATGATCTTTCTTTTATTGCACAATGTGCTGTATATAATGATCAGATGTTATATCAAATTCTGTTTTTGTCTCAGATAGAAACAGCTTCAAGTGTTGGACTCAGCAGCCAAATATATTATTTTGTGTAGTAAATTAGTGGATTTATTTGAATAATTCTTTAAATGGTTAATAAAATTTCTATCTTGGGGGTGTGTATTGAGATTATAACTTCCATAAAGAGAAAACCCTCAAACTACAATTTTGAATACAATCAGGATTAACTGGGATAAAACATTGCATCCTGGAATAAATTATTAATTTTTCCCTGACATGATGGCAAACATGATACACATAGATACACAGTTACTGACTTTGAAACCAATAAGACTCCAAACTAATGCCATACCTTTGTTTTTTCCCTTCACGTTTTAGACTGAAGAGGTTGCTTGAGAACGAGAAGGCCTACCAGGTAAGAAAGGAGAAGGAGCACTCTAAACGTCTGGCCAAGGTGCAAGAGGAGCTGGTCAAGCTTAAGTCCTTTGCCCTGATGTTAGTCAATGAACGCCAACAGCATCTAGAGCAAATGGACCAACAGAGCCAGCGGGTCCAGGAACTCAGCCAGCAACTCCAGCAGCGGGAGCAGGCGCTGAGTGAAGCCAGGGAGCGTGCTCAGGAGGATGACCATAGGGTGCTGAGCCTGGAGGCTGAGCTTAAAGAGAAATCTGCCAAGCTCAGCCAACAACACGAGGAAATGAGTGCCAAGCTGGCCAATCAGGAGATCCAAAACCGTCAACTTAATGCCAAACTTTTAGGGCTTACACATAAAGTGGAAGAGCTGGAGGAGAGCAACAGGGCCTTGAGGAAATCTGAGGAGGAACTGCAGGAGCTAAGGGATAAGATCGGCAAAGGAGAGTGTGGCAACTCCAATGTGATTGCTGAGTTGGAGAACTTGAGGAAACGGGTGCTGGAGATGGAAGGAAAGGATGAGGAGATTACCAAGACGGAAAATCAGTGTAAGGAGCTGAGAAAGAGGCTACAAGAGGAGGATAGTAAGAGTAAAGACCTCAGGCTGGAAGTGGAGAAGCTCCAGAAAAGAATGATGGAGTTAGAGAAACTTGAGGGTGCCTTCAACATAAGCAAGGCTGAGTGTGCACAATTACACACTGCTCTAGAGAGAGAGAAGGGCCTGACCAAAGAGGTCTCAGATGAATTTGTAGCTCTCAAGATCAGAATGAAAGAGCTTGAGTCCTCTGAACTCAAGTTAGAAAAGTCCGAGCTGAGCCTTAAGGATGACTTGACTAAGCTAAAGTCATTGACTGTTGCTTTGATGGAAGAACGAAAGACCCTGGTGGAAAGAATGAAGTCAGATGAGAAGAAAAAGGAGGATTTGAGTAAGATAGTCAAACTTGAGCAGGGTAAAGTTATGGAGGTGACAGAGAAATTGATAGAGGAAAGCAAAAAGCTCCTGAAGTTGAAATCAGAGATGGAAACCAAAGTAGAGACATTAACCATAGAGAAGGGGGAGCTATGCACTAAGCTAGCCTACGAAATTGATAAAACTAAGGATCTTAATTCCAAGGTCAGTCAAATGAAAAAGAGATTAGATGGGCTCGAGCAAGCAGAAAAGCTATCAGTGAAGAATTCAGTAAAATGTGAACTGGGAAGAATGTCTGATCCCATTAAAAGAGAAGACAACAAGGTTAAGGAACTAACATTTGAAATTGAGCGCCTGAAAAATCGTCTCAAACAACTTGAAGTAGTTGAGGGAGATTTGATCAAGACAGAGGATCAGTACGGCATGTTGGAGAAGAAGTTCATGACTGAACAAGACAAAGCCAACATTCTCTCCCAACAGGTGGAGGAAATGAGGAGTCAGATAGCACGAAACAAAGCAATTGAGAAAGGAGAGGAAGAAAGCCAGGAAGAAGACCTCCAACAACGATGCAAGAGAGAAGAGGTCAAAACCAGGGAACTGCAGGCTGATGTCGTAGCCCTCAAGGAGAAGATCCATGAACTGATGCACAAGGAAGACCAACTTTCTCAGCTCCAAGTGGATTACTCTATCCTGCAGCAGAGGTTCTTGGAAGAGGAGGAGAAAGCCAAGAACATGGGGACTGAAGTTTTCCATCTCACCAAAGAACTGGAGATAGCAAAGCGTCATAGTCGAGCACTAAGGCCCAGTTTGAATGGGAGAAGGATGGTGGACGTTGCCGTGACATCCACTGGAGTACAGACAGAGGCATCATCCACTGGGCCAGCAGAGGAGGATACCCCAGCTGTGTTTATCAGGAAGTCTGTTCAAGAAGAGAATCACATCATGAACAACCTCAGACAGAAGTGCCTGAAGAAGCCAACAGAAAAGAGTGGCGCTATTGAGCGTTGCCCTTCATCTAGCAGCGACCTGGGTATGAAGAAATCCTGGATTCCCTGGATGAGGAAAAAAGACAACACCCCTCAAGAGACCAACTTGGAAAAGCGTTTGCACATTAATGGAAATCATTTGCCTTCTGAACTGACCATGTCCCAAAAGCAAGGGCAGCCTTTACACATCCGAGTAACACCAGACCACCAAAACAACATGGCCACTTTTGAGATCAGCAGCCCCACTACTGAGGACGTTTTCTCTAGCTCAGTTCCCCTGAGCCCCAACCCATCTCAACCTAAATCCAGAATCACAATCATTCCCACCTACTCTGCTCCTACTCCCAAAAGAAAGCCCACCACTGGACCTCAGGGCCATGACAGAGCCAAGTCACCAGTGACCATCACAACAATATCCAGAGCCAAGTCTCCAGAAAGCAGCCGAGCTCCCTCCTCCGCCTCAGGAAGGCCCTTGTCCCCTGTTTCTATTATGACAGTGAGCACTGCTATAGTGCCTGAAGTATCTACATCCCCAGAACCCCAGGAGATGACCATGGGTCGAGCTGTGTTCAAGGTTACCCCAGAGAAGCAGATGGTCCCAATGCCTATACGGAAGGGTCACAACAACACTAGCATTATCACCACCACTGATGACAACAGGATCCATATTCATCTAGGAAACAGCATCACCCCAAAGATGGTAGTTAGGCCGGTCGCTGCTGTAACAGAGGGCAAGGAAATGACCTTATCAACGGGGACAGTTTTGCGCTCCCCCCGCCAAATCACCACCACTGCTACAAGGAGCACACAAAGCAAAGTGATGAGCAGTATCACAATTTCCCCTGTTACATCCACCTCTTCCAGACCCACACAAAGCATGGTAAGTTTCTCTTAAAGGTTAGATTCATCCTGGTTAGATTGCTTTGGTTTAGTTTGTCCACTCTTTGAGATACCTGCCCAAACCAAAACACCTGAAAACAGGTTGAAACATGATGGTAGGAGGATTTTGTTGCCTTGGACAGAGTCTCGCTCACTTGTGCTTGTGCTAAGCTACACGAACTGGCAGGCTGTAGGCTTATATTTAGCGTACAAACATGAGAAAGGTATTGATCTTCTTGTGTAACTCTCAGACAAACAGTGAATACGCTTATTTTCCAAAATATTGAACTATTTCTTTAAGATGCTTCGAGTATTTTCTTCATTGTATTGAGATTGACAGTGATTTCATATTCTACACTACACATGTGACGTTTCATAAGGTAAATATGTTCACTAACGCTGTGTTGCTTCATCTCCCTGTCCTAGCAGTGTGAGATGAAGCAACACAGCGTTGGTGTTTCAGTGGACCTTATAATATGCTCTTTGTGGATCAGATGGATAGCGTGACAGAAATGGCCCTATGGGCAGGCCTCAGAACAGCAGAGCTAATGATGTGGCATTTTGCCACTCTGCTACAGTAATTTATAGTTGTTACTCAGTGTTTACATTCACAAACAGCCATGCAGGGCACAGTGCCCTCTGGCTGACACAAAACAGCCTTGCACCAGTAACAACACACTGAAACCTATCCTAGACAAGTGCTCACCCACTAGGATTGAGGTGAAAGAATGAATAAATATTTACATTTTTCATTCACACAGTTCCTATAGCACATATGATCCGTTACATTGTTTAGAAATTCAGAATTCCTTTTTTCCCCATAATGGGTTTTGCCCCTTTTCCATTATTTACTCTTTATGTTCCCCTCAAGTGCTCCCCTGTCTTCATTCTCCTGCCTGAGAAACTGTACTCTCTCTCCCTATTGTCAACAGACTGGGCATGATGCCCAGACGCCTCGCACAGGGCTGACCCGCATCCCAATGTCCAAGAGCCTGAAGACGGGGAAGGCTGTGCTGGGATCCTTGGGGATCTCGGGTGGAGTGAAGCTGGAGTCACGAGCTGAGAGTCAGTCTATGAGGATAGAAGTTAAAAAATCCACTGTGAATAGTAATACTTTACAAAATGGAGGAAAAGCCTGATTGACACAATAGTACCAATAAAATACTTAAACAGACTGAATCTAAATATGGTGCTTCAGAGAGATTATGACAACACCCACAGAAAAAGCTCTGATGTCACTATACAATTTAGCTAGACACTATAAGGTACAGAGGCATTTTTTTGTAATTAAATAAACCATTAATGTCTTTTGTACTTGACTGTCTCATATCCATTTCTGCCATTTAGATGGAAACATATTCTCTGTATTTACAGCGTGTATTGTGATGGGCATTTGGGTTAAGCATTATATCAGAATATGCTGCTACTAACTGCATCTTGCTTTGAGTGGTTGCCTCACAAGAGTTTGTTGATAATATTTTATAAGTACTCATTATAAATCGAAATACTTGTTTTCATGTAAATTATGTTTATTTTTTCTGTAAAGGATTTGTACTGAAAAATATTTTAAATAAATGTGGTTTCAAAGGGTAGTGTGACATGCTCATTTATGAAGGAAACACAAAAATGCAGCAAAGCCAGAGACAGAATTGAGGTTAACTTTTCAAACAGGCCAGATCTATTTCATATTACTGTTTCATTAGTGAGTCAGCTTTTACAACATTACAGAGTTGGTACACTCAGGCAGAGCTGACTCCCAGATGCTGCTACACTGGACAATGCAGTCATGGAATAAGGGAATTGTTAAATGTGAGCCTCAGTTTTTTCACTTTGTTATTTCACATGTATTGAAGCAAAAGCTTAATGTACTAATTTAAATTCTTGATCTTTAGAGAATGTACATATAATTTGCGATACAATGAAAAACAATTAAATGATTAAGCTTGTATACATAAGCAAAGAAAAGCCACAATAATCTTAGATTTAAACAAATAGATAAATAATCGACAAAATGAAAACAATTTATGTATTTAAATACCACTGAATTTATAACATTTAGATATTCATGCATTGAAAACCATCTATCTGCATTTATGTTATTTAAATTTCCCTCCAGAAGGTCATTTGAAGTTGTACAAAATTAACAAACAACTAATTAATTTTTCTTTTACTTGACCTGACTATTTTTGAATAATGGACACATTAATTTTCTGTACGAATTTGTGGACCGTAAACAAAATACTTAAACATGTTAAATCAAGTTTTAAACTTGCACGTTTTGAAATTACCTGCTGGAAATTTCAAAGAGGGGGAATCAAACCACGTACATTCAGATGGGCAGGTGGTTCTCAAAATAAAATTTGAATGCTAGAAATTCAGTGGTATAAAAATGTCCTCATTAAGTATTGATTAATTGATGATTAAATTTCCCAATTAGGTGTTAAGTTGCTTACAAAATTCAAAATTTTGCAGCCTTTTTGCTTCCATACTTGCAATTCCATTTTGAAATCATGTCATTAACACACATTTTTGCATCAGATGTTTGTGCACAACAGACGATGTGAGAAAAGGGCGTCTTTACTTGCTGTGATGATGTAACTGTTACGTTTCATCATCCTATTGGCCCACAAGCTTCCGGTTTCTTCCTCTTGTATGAGATTAACAAGACAGATAGAGTCAATACTACAATGAGTAGATATTTGGATTAGATAGAGGGCAAATTTCACTCCTTAGACAGTTCCCCCCTCTGCCTTAACGTTTTGTCTGTCGTTTACCGTTTGGGATTAACTAGGAACTGTCGGCTGTCAACTACAGTAGATTATTTTAGCTCGAAGCGGATTGCAGCCATGATGGCGTCAAGCTACAACGCTAAGGAAGAGGACGGACACCACTCGGGTGCTTCGAGCCACGGAGGCGCAGGGGCTGCGAAAAGTAAAAAGCCGGACAACACAGCGTTTAAGCAGCAGAGACTACCAGCCTGGCAACCCATCCTGACAGCAGGCACCGTGCTGCCTGCTTTCTTCGTCATCGGTCTCATCTTCATCCCCATCGGCATCGGACTGTTTGTCTCATCAAACAACATCAAAGAGTTCGAGGTAACGTACTGTAACGTCTGCCTAGCTAACTTTGTAGCCACTACTGACTAGCTTCGTCTAGGTTTTTCTACTCACCCACGGCTACTAGTACGTTAAGTTAACCAAGAGGCGACAGCAAGCCATGTAACATAACTGTAAAACCGGTTGACCTGTAAACCTGTTGTGTTACGACAAACAAGAACACAAATAGAAAGTGACACCTCACTAGCTCGCCATATTGCTGAATACTGTTTGCATGTTGAAATTACCATATACACTCATCTGTCAGTTTACTAAGTAGCTAGCAACTAACGAGCTAAAACTAATGCAGTCTACTGTCCACTGTGATGAAAGGTTACAATAATCTTTTAAAAAGGTGTTAATTGAACTTTGTGGAGGCTACAGTTAGGTCCTGTTGAATTGTATTGCAGTGTAATGAGAAGTGTTTCTATTGTTGTGTCCACACATTTATATCAAAATGTTAGAAATACATACATCACAATTGGGGTATTATGAAACATTAGAAACCCCTTTTAGTTTAACATCCCACTTGTATCAAAATATTAGAAAAACTATGAAAAAAGACAACTACAGCTTCCAAAATGACCTTTTAAGTTGAATCAATTTATTGCAGATTAGTTTTATTATACTGAATGAACTGGCTAGTGTATATGGATATGGATCAGTATGAAACAGTGTGCATTTATTTTAACTGGGTGTACTTAATATATTCAATTTTGCTGTTTTTTCTTTTTTCATTTCCCATTTTCAGATCGATTACACTGGTGTCGACATTTCGAATCCATGCTACAGCTGTGCCAAGAACTTCAGCTGGAACAGCACAACTACATGTTTCTGCTCTGTGCCCTTCACGTTGGAGCAGCCATTTGAGGTGAGCAGCAGATTACAGTATGTGGACCCGATGAATAATATATGCTTCGCAATTGATAGTGTTGCTTGAAGTGCAATAAAAGAAAAAAAAAAAACGCCCCTCCTGACACTAAATGTCCATTAAGATCTATTCTAAGTCCAAAGAAAGGCACACTCAAGGTTTGTTTGGAGCCGTCATTATCATTGATTATTCCAGACTTAAAATATGCAGACCAGCAACTTTCAGAAAGCTTTTATTGATTCCTTTATAAAAAGCTCTCAGCCAGTTGCATTTTCATCTCAACAGTTTCTGGATTCCGAAGACAACCCAGTGTCACTAAGTACAGCTTAGATTTGGGTTATAATTTAGCATACATTTTAGGAGCAACTAAAATCAAACGGGGGGGGGGGGGGGGGGAATGACATCTATCTCATTTAAGAACATAAAGAAAACTATATTTAATACACGTGAAGTGAGCTATGTACAGATAGAGCTGTGTCACCTTACGGAAGTACTTCCTAGCCTTTACTGATACACTCTGTCTATAATGCGAGATCTCTTCCCCTGCAGAGCAATGTCTTCATGTACTACGGCCTATCCAACTTCTATCAGAACCATAGACGCTATGTAAAGTCCAGGGATGACAGCCAACTGAATGGTGACCGGTCTGCTTTGACGGTATGATCTTGGAAATGTACTATTACTACATGCAGAGATTTCAATGAATGCTTCTTGTATCAGTTTAACGCTGGCCGCTTTTTACAGAGCCCCAGCAAGGAATGCGAACCATACCGTACAAGTGAAGGACTGCCCATTGCTCCATGTGGGGCCATAGCTAACAGCCTTTTCAATGGTAAGTGAGACATGGTAAACAACTTAAATATTTTTCTCCTCAGCAGTGTAAGGATTATTGCTACTTATGGGTTCAACAAGAGTTATATCTGACCATTGAAACTCCTACTGAAAGCTCTGTATGTAACAAAACTCTGACATCAGTTTGTGGAAGTTCAGCTCATTTGCTGCACTTCCTTAATGCAACTATATTGAATGTAATGTTTCTTTCAGACACTCTGGAGCTGTATCATATTGACTCCAATGGCACCAGAAATGCAATTCCTCTGGTAAAGAAGGGCATTGCGTGGTGGACCGACAAGCATGTGAAGTTCAGGAACCCTGGTGGAAACAACAACCTTACTGTAGCTTTCCAAGGTGATTTTAGCAAACGTTGCACAGGATCTTTTAGGTTCATAAACACTAAAGTTGCGGTGACTAGCTTGGTTTTGTCTTGTTCTTTCTCAGGCACCAATAAGCCGGTGAACTGGAGAAAGCCAGTGTACGAGTTGGACCCATCAGATCCTGAGAACAACGGGTTTATCAACGAGGACTTCATTGTGTGGATGCGCACGGCCGCGTTGCCCACCTTTCGCAAGCTCTATCGCATCATCCAGAAGAAGTCTAGCACGACCCCCACTTTACCTAGTGGCAAATACATCTTGGACGTCACTTACAGTATCCTTTGAATTACTGCCGGAAACTCTACTGCACAATCAGAACTAGAGCAAGCCTTAGGCTGGAGGGTTGGCTTGGTATGATTTCTTTCCTTATATAAAGCTTCACAGAGTAAGATTATTATGTAGAAACACACTAATCTTAGCTCATCTTAAATCATAGATTTACTGTAAATTCACAAATCTTGTCTACAGAGTGTGACAAATCGAAACTTTGTGAACAACAAAACACCTAACAACGTAAAGTAAATATCTGAACAACCACCATGCATATTGGAAGATTTATAGTAAATGTGTAGACTATTTATGAATCCTGTTGTCAAATGTAGTTTTCTCTCAATCCAGAAGCTCCAATCCTTTTTCTTTAACCGCATGAAACCAGACTACCCTGTGCTCAGCTTTGATGGTCGCAAGCGGATGATCCTGAGCACCATCTCCTGGATGGGAGGGAAGAACCCCTTCCTTGGCATTGCCTACATCACCGTGGGCTCCATCTGCTTCTTCCTGGGTGTGGTTCTGCTCATCATCCACCATAAATATGACACCCGCAACAACAGTGCAGATATTCCAAATTAATCCTTTCGCGTATCGCACTTTCCCGTCTCTGCATGCATGAGTGACCCTAAAGGGCCCGTTCTGGACTGCTTGTTGATTTTAGCGTGAATACACTGGTCTCTGTAATTGTCTGTTGTGTCTTTGTGTAAGGACCGCAGTGTCTGAAGTGTTTCATCAAAAGCTGTGTTTATGTGTATGTCAACTAATGCAAAAGAAGGATGTTAGAGTGTGTGTCTCTGTGCATACAGCGTCATGTCAGCTGCTGAGAATGTCATGTCCTGTCTTCAAAAGAAAGTTTTTATCTTCTATTTATCTATACATTATCAAAGTATATGTGTTTTATTTTAGCAGTGCTTTGCGAATGGCTTAATTATTGAAGGATGTATGTATTTTTAATGCAAGTATTTGTCCATACTATGTACTGTAATATGTCCTGCTGATGAATGTACCATTATATTTCATTGACATACCTCTTGTGGTTTTTGAGATTACCTTGAATATAGGATGGGATAATCATTGCTTGAGTGCCGTTTATTATGGTAAGCATTGATGTTTAATAAGAAGTATTTTATCCTCGGAGAGTCAGAATACTCATGACAAGTAGTACCAAAAGTGTGGTCATCTACCCTCCGCTGTGACTGGTTGTATAAATAGACCGAGCTAGTCAAAGGAATCTTTTTAAAATTATAATCTAAGGCTTATTAATGATGGAAACATTAACCTGTACCACTATATCCAGGTTTCATAATTCTAAGACTCTGGGAAGCATCTCGGACTGATTAGAGCACAAACATCTTGTTTTTACAGTTTGGCCTGAGTGTTAAGTTATCTTGCGTTCTTCAATGTTGACCAAATGATATGCACTTTAAAAGTGTCACGTTTGTTAGTTTTCCCCCTTGTTTCACTTCATTTTCTGTTAGAAAAATCCGATCCTGATTTATTAACAATTAGTTAATTTGTTTAAATAGGAAATTTATGGATTTTTATAAGGTTTGTAGGGTCCAATTAAAAAAAACTTGCTGAATGTATTGGTGTCATTTGTGGTGTTATTACAGATCACTAACAGCTGTAACTGCCACTTTTTCTCTCCTTTTTTAAAATGTATTATAATAATAATAATAATAATTAATATTCTTATGTGATTATGAAAATTACTTAAAGACACTAATAATAACAATCTCACGCGACCGGATGTGACAAGACCACCAAAGGATTGTGGGAAGTCAGACTGTCAGTGTCCGTCCTTGTGCTCTGCCTTTACCTCCTAGCTTAACATAACACAGAAGTTGGCCAAAATGTACAGACAATTTATGGTAAGAGAGACGTTTAATCTTTTGTGTTTACCATAAAACGTTCCAGTTTTGTCATGAAGGTGTTATTAGTGGGACATTATGATGCAACTAATTCATGTAAACGTTTGCTAGCTTAGTTTCTGATTAGCGTTACGAGTAACGGTCCCTAGCTAACGTTAAACTTCTCAAACTTACTTAACGTACCTAGCTACCCAGCTAGAAGTTGATGACAAATGATACCATGAAATGAAGTTATTTAATTTAAGAAATACATTTATTATTCACGTTATATTATGTTGTTATGCCGTTTAACGTTATAACTTTAACACAGTTGCCCTGTTGGGCAGGACCCAGCTAGCTGGCAGGTTAAGCAACAAGTCGAGCATTAAAGTCAGGTTGAAGTTTGTGACCGTGATGTTACGCACGAAGCCGAATACTCGACAATATATTGACATTTATAATGTGTATCGATTGCCTCGCTTCAACTCAACAAAAAGCCCCTTGACCGTTGTGACACACACGTATCAGGGACCTGCTTGTCAATCAGCCACACCGCGTAAAACTCTCAGGAACCCTCCTTTGAACGTGTATATGTTGAGGAGACAGGGTGGGTGGCAAGGTGAGGTTGAGGTTTCAGGTGAAAATAAATATATGTAGGATTTAATATAACTATGTAAGGAAATTTTCATCGGGATTACCATAGATCCACCCACGTTTATTGCTATTACAGACAACTTAGAACTTATTGCCAAGCCATTAACTATCATCTAATAACTCTGGATATATATGCATTGACCATATCTGTGTGTGCCACGTATATTGAACAACATAATCAAAGATGACAACTGTGAGGTGACCTCTGTTTTGACTTTGAGTCTTGCATTTAATCCTTTTATACACATGCAATACAGAGGGTTGGCCAGCAGATGTCACCATTTTACTACCACTATTGTTACTACACACAAACACTTTGAAACAACTATTTTTAGCGCATTTGCTTCAAAGTGGTTCAGTGCTACATGAATTGCAATTTCCCCCGTCACTAGTTGAGGCCAGCTTGCTGAACTGTCATAGAAGCTTTGCTAACTTTCTGTGTTGGAGTATTTTGTGTCATTTAAACATTCTCACACTGTTGGAGTGCTTATTAGTTGTTTACATCATTATCTGCTGTTTGTCATGCTTGAATTATAACCAAGTAAACTATAAAATCTTCACTTAAGTGTTTGTACCACCAGGGACTTCGGCAGCTTTCAAGGCGGACCATCAGCAGCAGTGCCCGCAGACAGGTTGACAACACTGTGAAGGACAAGCAAAGGCTGTTTCAGGTAGGGTTAATCTCTTTGAGGACAAGGATTAACATCTGGAAACGTACAATCCCATCAATATCCTTATTGGTCTTTGTAACAGTGTTTCAGATGCTGTCTAGTCTTTTGAAGAACTTTCTTTCTGACACTTGGAGTGACATATCTGAGCAAAGGTTATATCATAGATGTGAAGTTAAACATTTGTAAATATGTATTCACTTACACAGTATGGCTGATTTGTGAAAGATTGTTGGTATGAGACAGTTCTCAGCAGTGTGAGGTGAAATCACAATGTTAATGTAACCTACACCTGACCAATTTGGTGAAGTGTGTAGGTACCTAGTAATGATGTGCCTGTTTGACTTTGTTTTCACTTGGCAATGTTTAAAGTGAGACAGAGAATGAGCTCTTTTGTACTGATAATGATAATGTTAAAGTTTCCACTTTATTCCCAGGTTCTGGAGACAGAATCTAATTTTATCCTCTCTGTAGCCTGACAGATAAGTATCAGTGGACCCCCCCCCCCCCTACAATTTTAAATGACCTTCGACTGTAGCTGGGGCTGGAGTTATACTAATTATGCTTGCAAGCTGCTAATTAAAAAGCCATTGCAAAATCAACGTTCCAATGTGGCAGGCTTGGCTGATCCTTGCATAGTGCCAGAAATGACTGTAGCCATAGCTGACAAATGGCCTACCCTTGCTTTTAAATCCCAGAGCAAGCACTGCTTCATAGCATAGTATACTGCACGCCACCACATTACTGCTATGGTTAACCAGAGATGAGCTCTACAAAAATTTGAATACCATGGAAACAGAAACTGAACAGAAAGTAGTGCTATCTTGTTATATAACTATAAGCCTTGATTCTTCACTCCCTGAACAGGAGGACAACGGTATGCCAATCCATCTGAAGGGCGGGTCAAAGGACGCTCTGCTCTACAGAGCCACAATGGCTCTCACTGTGTTTGGTATGTCAGCATTTGTCTAAGATTTGATGAGTCAGCCTCACCCCAGATGTCTCAGTCTGTCTTTTGGATAAAACACATTTCATACCAATGACTTGACCCCAATGTTATTACTGAAACTGACTTTGAAAGTAAAATAACTGTAATTTGATGCATCATCAAGAGCTGTTTGAAGTAAGGATAATTAGCTTGTGTTGTTTCTCTGTCACATCTGTAATTCTTGTCTGGTCTCTTTACAGGGAGTGGGTATGTTGTGTATGAGCTGTTTAGTGCTGCAATGCCCAAGAAGCCACAGTGAAACAGGATCGACCAATTGGACCTCCTCATCTGATGAATCAATCATAGATTTGTAATTTGTAATCTGGGAAATTATTTGTCCTATCAATGCTATCAGTGTGTTTGAAACCAATATTTATTGATTGTACAAGTCATGAGCTGCAAATAATAATAAAAAGAAAATGCATCTCATTCAATTGTGTCACTTTTAAAAACTTGATCACCGCTGTAGATGTTAAACGTTGCTTCATAGATTCAAAGTGAGTTTATATGTTTTAGGAAATAGATCAAGACCCCTTTCTTATTCTTCACCCATAATTTGATCTTCTGACTGCAGTCTGTTTGTTACTGGAGTATTTTATTCAGACTAGATTTGATTTCTCTCACCAATCCAACCGTGTGTCTGATGTAGGTCTTTAGTTTGAGCACTAGAGGGCACCAACAACCAACAGTCAGAGGCGCTCTCACTGTGGTGGTGAGTGACAGGGTTGACTCTGAAATACTTTGCCTTTCCCGACAGTCATTTTCCATCGATTCCCACATTATACAAAGACTATATAAGACTTTTAAAATGAACGGGCTGATATCATTACACTTATTTTTCTTTCTTTAAGCATCTTGAAGGCATTGTGAGAAATGGTCACGTCATGATAACTGTTTACAAAGTGAAAAATCCTACTTTTATTTCAGTTGACATTGAGTAAATAAATCGGATAAGGCTGCCTGTTGCGCATATAAAACACTTCCCCTCTCTCTGTTGTCTGGCCAACTGTGCCCCTGCTGTAATGTCGCATTGGCACTGGAAACTCATTAAACCACCAGACCAAAGGAATGCAGGGAGAAATGTAATTTCCAAACAGTGGATCGCTCTTAGTGGGGGACATACATCAACTGACAGGCGGAGGTTTCGTAAGAAGCCCATCTGATGGTAAACTGAGAGCTGGGGACTGCCCCCCCTATTAAGTAGCCGATGGTAGAAAGATTCTTCCCACTTGGAAAGAGGCTTTTCCTTCTTGGACATCTGCTGGCGGAGCTTCCAGTAGCCAGAGAGAGGAGAGAGAGGTCCAGCCGCAGCTACTTTCCAGAGGGGGAGGCTTCAAGCAGGCTGCTCTCACATTTGGTCACTTTTTGGGGGGTTGAATAGGTGAGTGGACCGACTTTTATCTATTGTAAATGAGTTATTTTGGTATTTTTAAGACTAGAAATAAGTTATATTGATCTAAATGTCGTCATTTAAACGCACCTTTGTAGACCTACCGCTATATACTTTAAAAAGATGAGCACCATTAAGACAAGTTAAATAACTTGAAAACTGTCTAACAAAGTATTTTTTTTTTTTTTTTAATAAGTTACTTTTTCAAGATTAGACCCTCAATCACGTTATTGAACTTAATCGAATGAAAATGCAAAGACAAAGCATTGGTTTGGAGTCTGAGAGTAAAGCTAAGATCTGTGCACACAGTGTTTCAGTAGCAAGGCAGGCAGAGCTCGTGTGCTTTATGTGTGAGTTTCTCATTTTAATTAAATGGGTCCCTGTTGTGTCCGAAGGGCCAAGCGAGTCATTTCGGCCCCCGCGGCTGCAGTTTTCGTGCCTGTGCACCAGGAGGGGCGCACAGCCCGCGCTAAAGATTACAGAAGCTGAGTTCAGACTACTCTGTGCTCTACTTATCCTTTAAAAAAGAGTAACCACATTGCATGAGATAATTCGATTTCAGATGAACTAATATTGGATAATGACAATCTAGTTAAAAGCCGTAGTCCCTCGTTGATTTCTGTTATTGAATCTAAAGAAATAGATCCAGTCAAAGCAAGGAGAGGAGTTAGGGAGGCAGTTTTTAGATTTGAGATACAAAAATATGTGATTTGTACAAAAGGGACTGCAATCAAGATGGCCCTTAATATTAATATTAAAAAATACCATTAAGTAACCAATAATATCACAGACTGAGTATTTGGGGACCACCCGTACCCCATCCCTGTATGGCTAAAGTGAGTGAGCACCATAGGTAAGACATGAGCTGCATAGCGGGCCACCAAAATCATCAAGACAGCTAGAGGGCAATGGATTTTCAAGACTATGCGTATGATGATCACACAGATGAGCATGTGTTAAAATGTTTTTTTCAGTCCCTCATTACTAAATACCTTCAGTATGTCAGTCAGTACTAAGTACCCACCTCAGGGTATGGGCGTCAGCTGGAGGCAGCGAGGTGTGCCGCTTGTTGTGTAAGGGAGTCCAGAAGGATCCTGCAGTTTTTGGTCATAATGGAAAGCAATAATTAAATAATAAGAGCTATCAATATTGATTCCATATTTAATACAAAAATTATTCAGGAGAGCATTTGGGTCCACCGGGCATGTTGCTCACATGCATTATTTGCCATTCTTCAGCTCATACTCCGTCTGATATCCCCTGCATGTGGTGCCTATTACACCGCACTGACAAAGAGAGCTGTGTCATAGATCTGCAGCTTCAACACATTTTCTCTCTTTGTCCTCAGACTGGTTGATGTGCTGCTGACCCTTAAGGGCCAAACATGAAGATAGGGCTGTCTCTGGCCACTGCTGCCTTCGTTGCAGCCCTGTTATCCTCCATAGATGCTCAAGGTAAATGAAACCACCTGGCCTCAGTCCACTTACATACACTATCCCTCTCTGTCTCTTTATCTCCTGCTTCTCTTCTTTCACCTGTATATCTCCGCAGGTTGTCTATGTTACAGGGATTAGTCTTTTACTTAAATGCCAGAGAGTCATCACATTGACACTGAACTCTTTGTATTGATAAACTGAATAAAGTTATTCTTATTTCATGTGTATACTATTTGACTATGTGACTTTTGGACTACTGACTGATTCCTTGATGATTGTCTTCCTTTTATCCCTCATTTGTAGCTTATTTTCCCCCCCCTATTTATCTGTCAGGACTCATTACAGCCTCTGATGTAAAATCCAAATCCAGATCCCATTTACTTGTATTTACGCTCTAATTTAGATGGTATAAACCAATACTTCAGGAGCAATTTTCTCATTCAGATTTGGCTAGTATAAGAAACAAAGCACACTAAAGTTTATTTCATTTCCAATTTCTAATTAAATGCATTAAACAGCAGGACACAGAGTAGAACAAAAGTCGTTTCATGGCTAAATGTTTCCCCATAAATGTTTTAGCAGGGCTGTTGCTGTTTCAGATTTATGATGGCAAACCTCTGCACTTTTTCCAAAGCAAAATTTGGAAGACTTCCAAGTCATTAGGCACTGAAATGCTAGATCACATATTTTCGAGTTATTATGATTATGCAGAGGTTGTAGCAGGATCTTGTAAACCTGTCTTGTAAATCTCTCTGCAATGGTTTTAGAGTGGTTGCAGCAGTAAATACAGTGTTTTAAGTCATTAAATTACTTGTGCCACAGCAGTAATAGTACAACAGTGGAAGTAGAGTACAATCATTTAAAATACATTAAAGTTTATCCTGCATTCAACATTAAAAATGTGTAAAAAGTGGTGTGATACATTTACTGTATGTCACAAAAGTGAACGTGTCCATTCAGAAGAATAGTACTTTTCACAGTGTTGCATTATTGGGGCAGTATTGTAATTTTGTTGGTAAAAACTGTACTTAACTGCCATACTTGAATAACTTTGTTACTTTCCAACTCTGGTTTTGTGCTTATACATTACTGTTTAGTAGCTATTAAATACTTTTTCCCGCAAATGTCACAAGAGCTAAAATGTCATTGATTGTTAACAATCTGTCAGTAGTTTTGACAGAAAATGACCCAAAGTAGTTTCGTATGAAACATTTCAGTCCAAAATAATGGCAAATATGGAAATATGGTATGGAAACCCTCTGATTTTTTCCCTTTGAAAGCTCTCTGGCGGGGTGAGAGGAGTCTAACGTCTACTCTCACATATCTCCACTAACGGAATGGAAAGATGAAATACGAGAATAGCAAATTAATCCTCAGACAGCACAAAGACAAAGAGCCTTTCTCGGCTTCTTTGCGGGCATTCGCAAAAATGCTGAGTTGCAATACATATGGAAAGTTAATATGCAGTAATGTTTAATGTCAGCACATGTTGTGGAATTACTTTGGCATCTGTCCTGCCTCTTTGGGAGAGTCGGTGTTCTTTCCTCCTCTTTTTGGTCTCTCCTCCTGGCAGTAGCTCAGGCCAGGATAGCTGGCTGGCTGGCTGGCTGGAGACTGAGGTTACTAACAGAACAGTAGCCAGACTCTGGCCAGAGGTGTCCTTTATTAGGAGCTGATGGGACAGACATCCGCATAACAAGAGCAGCCACAAGGTCCAAATAGCATACCAGAGATAGTTATTTTGACAAAACCACCTTTTGTTCCTCAAGTATATATTAAAACCAGCAGGACATATGGTGAAAGGGATTGTAACAAATTGAAATGACACGCTCACAGCATTTTGCCACGAAGAAACGCGGGAGTGTCAGGTGCGTTGCACATGGAAGTGAAGACCCACCTAAAACTTTTTTATCTGAATTTTTCAATCCACCATCCATCGCTTTTCTACCCCTCTCACACACACAACCACACACACTTCCATACCCCTTACCATTTGGTGTTGAAGATGAGTACTCGTGGAGAAATCAGGGGGAATGCAGTCCATCGGGGCTCCTTGAGTTGATATGCCAGGTTGGTGATCCTCCAATCCCAGTTTTTAATCATTTGATGGGCTCCTGTTTGTCATCTGCCTGTGCATTCAGTGTGTCCCAAGCTATGGCTTCGTCCTCAACGTGTATTTTACAATGATATTCTTGCCTCCCATGGCACTCTTGTTCTTACTTAACAGCTAGCATGCACACATGGCAAAGCTCTTAGCTGATGCCTTAAAGTCTAACGCATGCTCACTTACCTTACATCATGCCCATCATGCCCATCATGGTATACTACCACTGTGCATACTTTAAGGCTTATCCTAGCACTACAAGTCAGTGCAATTGACATCATGCTAACTTCATTAACATCTTGAATTTTCTCACAAAATGTCATTCATCGTGTCTTCTCTACGGTCTTTCAGCTGTTCATTGTGTCACTATGAAGAATGTTTGTCATCAAACACTAATTTACTATATAATAACATAACTTTTTGAGCCGAGTCGCATGAACAACATAACAGGAATTTAGTTTCGTTAAGTAATTAATTTATGAAGAAATGAGGACACAAATTTAAAACTAACTGTATGACACTTTTTAAATGACAGTGGGTAACTTGATTAACAAAAAGGGAATTCAGCACTTTTAGATTCAACTTTACTGTGATATAACATGTATGCATGTAAATGACACTAATGTTATGTTAACACAGTTCTGCTAATTAACATTCACCCTTTTCCATTGACTGGTAGCCTAGAAGCCGTAAGAAAGAATATCATTTTAAAATATGTTTGTCATCTCTGTCTGTGTGGTCCCAACTGTACATGGAAACTACCGTCCAGTCAATCAAAGTTGTTGAACCAAACAACTTTTTCATGTACATGATGCATGACGCTGTGATCAAGTCAAGTGTAAAGGCGCGTGGTCTTGTCACACTGTATATGTTTTCCTGTATTTATTTTAATGTACACACCTTCTCTATTATAGTCCATCTGAACTTTTTAAGGGTCTAGAGTAATTTTGTTCTGTCACCTTCTTATGCATTATGCTGCAAATGAAAAAGTACACAAGGGTCTCCGGTGACGAATTGTGTATTCTTTTTAAAAGGTTTGCAATGGATGTGTGCCACTCACTTGTGTAAAGAGTTTTAACCAAATAAACCACAAACTACTTTTCGTGTTTGAAATATGTTTATATACAATGTATATATAACATATGGTGTTCAATTTTGTCAAGAGTTACTTCAACAACTACATGGCAACCTTGATTCCATTGTATAATCAGTAACTTGAGAATGAAGTCACTGTTGTATTTTTGTAATGCTGAGATCAACTTCATAAAAGCAGTTTAGTATGTGGTCGGGCATGCGTTGTAATGACTGCACTCAGCATGTGTTGGATGGTTCACTCAATGTTTGCACTTTGGTAGAGTTTGCACGAAGTCGTGCACATGTTGTGTATGCCAGTGCTTGAGTTGCTGGCCATCTTGGTTGAGCAACTCAAGCAAATGCCATTTTACTCCAAAATGGCTTCTCACACTTTTTCAATGTTGTCACGTGTTCCTCACCTGTCACCCTCACAAATGGACGTCAGTGCTATGTGTCTGTCCCCAACAACGAACAAGTCCACTTCAGTCATGAAGTGTTTGTCGTTGGGATCAATGTGAATGCTTGATTGAAAATGCCTTACTTTGATCATAAATATAACCATATCCATACATATGTTTCTGTTTGTTGTGATTTAACAGTGTTTCCCCTCTTATTTGCAGTGGAACCGCCCTCAGACTTGAAATTTAAAATTCTAAATGAAAACACGGTGGACATGTCATGGACAAGACCCTCGTCAAGAATAGAGGGCTTCAGAATACAAGTTGTGTCAGATGCAGGTCAGTATGGAGTCAGCACTTACAGTATGTTGCTGATCTGACCCCACCAGTGTATATACATACACTTTATACACACAATGCACCCCAGCAGTTGATTTACTGTTAACTTCCCTCTCCTAGATGAACCAGCCAGATACTTTACCCTCGATGCATATGCCACTACGACCTCAATCACTGACCTGACCCCTGACTTGGACTACTCAGTGTCCATAAACTCCTATTATGGGTCAGAGGAGAGCATTCCCATCTTCGGACAACTGACAAGTAAGTACATATTTTGCAGTGGGTTCATTTAGATTGTTTGGAAAACTTCTGCCTTAAAATCGTCCATTGAAAAATGGAAGTGCACAATTATTTTTGCAAAAGACACAAGTACAAGGTCAGATTTTTTAGACACAAGTGTAGTTGCATTTACGTTTAGATACATTTCATTAGCACTAGCATTACAATAATGTTACACTAATGCTAATGTGTTACCACAAAAGGTACTATCCTGAAATGTATCCTGAAATACTGCCAGTAAACGTTTTTATGACTGCCAGTAAACTTTTTCATTGTCTTCTCGTTGATTATACCTGCTGATGTTCATTGGTGTGACATCAAGAATAAATTGTGGCAGACCATCTCCTCCTACAACACAGGGATAATATTTGACTGCTACTAATATGCTCGAAAGTGATATTCCCCTTTAATAAGAATATCACTTTTTCCATGTTGCGTTTTCATCTGGCAACATGAGACGCAGGAAAGTAGGGAGAAATCACATCTGTTTACTGACTCTTGAATTGCTCACTGTTTATAGCTAATGCAGCATAAAGATATGTGTTTGTGTGCATGTGGTTTTGATTCTGTCAACCAGCTTTTATGATGTGTTGAATGTCTTGCCTTTTTCCGCTGTGAAAAAGCACACAGTGAAGCAGGGGTGGCAATATGTGGTGCTAACTCACCAAGTGCTTCCTGTGTTTCAGTTCAGTCCAGTAACACCAGCGGACGAGTCAGGAGGCCACAGTCAGATGCAATCAGTGAGTATGTTTACTGTAGTGTCAACCAACATCTGAACAGGGCCTGCCCTCTGCGCGGCTTTCCAGTTTTTTTAAATATAATTTTTCCCCTTCGTGACTGTCATAATATTTTTTCTCCCATGGAATAATTTGATCAGGCTTACATTTTACCTTCTGTTGGGGTTGTCACCGGGTAAGCAGACAGGGATCCGACAGTGACTGGGAGAGCACACATTGGTTCCATTAATTGAAACCAGTCAGCACATTAAGAAAAAAGGAAAGGAAGGCTTTAAGCTAGGAGACATGGGTTCTATTATGCGTCATGGAGTGGAGGTGAGCAGGAGGGGGTTGTCAAGCAATGACGTATTCATTGTGCCACCTAGAGGCAAATGCTGTCCCTTAGACCAATCTGTGTGGATTTACAGGAGGACACACTCACTTTTTCCCCCCACTTGTTGATTCTTCTGGAAACTATACACACACTTCTAGATTCTCCTAAACGCTTATTCATGGTTAAGCACCAAGAAATTATTTCACAACCACCCAAATAGTTTGACTAAACCCCTACTTCGATGCCATCATTTTCAACGTTAGGTCAGGGAATTTTGAGGAAAAAGATGTCCTTTTAAGGACGAGGCTTATGAGATGTGAGGAACAGAATTTAGAGTCAATGAGACCTAGGGGAATGAGGATTAAAGTCCATCCACATAAGCCCTGCCAATTATTTCAATAGAGTCATTTTAAATGTTCCAGAGAATTTCGTCTATGATTTCAAGCCTCGTAGGATTTGAAAGTATAAAAGTGAGCATTGCTGGTGGAACCTGCTAAATGTTTAGTCTATGAGCCACATTTTTGCCTCTGTCTGCTGGAATGACTATACCAGCCCACTGTTTGGCACTGGCTGATATTTCCTTTGATGTCAGAATGCATGTCTAGGAGCCATCCAGCTAACTGTCAAGGATTTTATATTATTTAGACAGACAGGAGAAGAAATGGGCCAGTGTAAAAATATTGCTGCCATACCTATATTGGCACATTTCTGATGTGGTTCATGTGGTTTGTACACCAATCATTAACCGGTAGTAAAACGTTTTGTAATCTGGATCAATCAAAACCTGCTACATACTTTTTAATGGCTCTTTTCCTGACTGACTCTTATTTCTCCACTCTCTTTCCCTAGAGTGTTCGGTCAGTGCAATTGCAGATTTGGTTTTTCTGGTGGACGGTTCATGGAGTGTTGGCAGAGAAAACTTTAAGCACATCCGTAGTTTCATCGGCTCCCTGGCAGGGGCCTTCGACATTGGCGAGGACAAGACCCGGGTGGCTGTGGTTCAATACAGTACAGACACCCGCACAGAGTTCCCCCTCACCCGTTACACCAGAAGAGGAGACCTGCTCCAAGCCATCAACTCCCTGCCATACAAAGGGGGAAATACCATGACAGGTAAGTTTATCACTGAAGGAGGTACAGAGATTGAAAGGAGTTCATTTGTCGATTTGTACTCTGCTGTAATTGAGCCAATATGGGTTTGCATGGTTGTTAGTGTTAGAACATTATAATGTGGAAAGCCCAGCAAATCTATTACCTTGAAGTTGTTTAATGTTACGATATGTGAGAATGTAAGAATGCATCACATATTTAAGAATACACGTACATTTATGTTTCAAGGTGATGCCATCGATTACCTGCTGCAAAACATCTTTACGGAGGCAGCTGGATCCAGGAAAGCTTTTCCTAAGGTAGCCATGATCATCACTGACGGAAAATCTCAGGACCCAGTGGAGGAGTATGCTAAAAGGCTTAGGAACATTGGAGTGGAAATATTTGTCCTAGGTATGGTTTATTATTCAGTGTTTTGTTGAATAGTGCTCTCTCCCATGTGAAAGTCTGCCTTTCCTTGGAAACCATTTGATTTTCCATTGATTGGAATATCCATATTTGACTCGGTAAAAGTCAAGTACTATTGTTTTTTGAAACATACGCAGTATTCTAAAAACCGTCAACACTTAACCACATCTGTAATGCAGCCACTGAGTAAAGAACATTTGAGTTATTGTTGTTGTGCTTCCTATTTTCCCACTCAGGTATCAAAGGAGCAGATGAGGATGAGCTACGGGAAATTGCCTCCACACCTCACAGCAAACATGTATACAATGTTCCCAACTTTGACATGATCCAAGAGGTACAAAAAAAGATCATCACAGAGGTGTGCTCCGGAGTTGATGAGCAGCTCAGCTCTCTGGTCAGCGGAGAAGAAAGTAAGTCAAAAGATCTTCAAATTATACATTATATTGGGTTCAATGGTTTTGACACAAAATGGTCCTAATAGGATGTTGGATGGATCATTGTTAACCATTTTGATGCTGAATACAATTTGAAAGTTTGTGTAATAATATATTTCCTGCATTTTTTCCCACAGTGGTAGAGCCAGCCTCTAACCTGCAGGTCACAGAAATTGCATCTAAGTCAATGAGGGTGACATGGGATTCCTCCCTGGGTGACATCACAGGCTACAAGGTCACCCTCATCCCCATGCTAACTGGAATGAAACGCCAAGAGCTTTACATGGGGCCCACCCAGACATCCATCAATGTCCGTGACCTTTCCCCTGAGACTGAGTATGAGATCAGCCTGTATGCCCTCAAAGGTCTGATTCCCAGTGAACCCATCATGGCAATGGAGAAGACCCAGCCCATCAAGGTCTCAACAGGTAAGATTATTTGTTGTGCATAGCACGTCATCTTTCCATGACTATTCGTACTTTAGATAAAGTTGTTCCCTCATTACCTTGTTTCATCATGGAAGCCATACAAGGCCTTTAATTAACCCATTATGTCTTGTCCCTTTCAAGAGTGCTCTCTGGGAGTGGATGTGCAGGCTGATGTGGTCCTACTGGTTGATGGCTCGTACAGTATTGGATTACAAAACTTCGCCAAAGTCCGTGCCTTCTTGGAGGTTCTGGTCAATTCCTTTGACATTGGACCCCACAAGGTCCAGTTAAGCTTGGTCCAGTACAGTCGCGATCCACACACTGAGTTCGCCCTCAACACCCACCATGACATTAATGCCGCTGTCAAAGCTGTGCGCAATTTCCCCTACCGTGGAGGCTCTACTAACACTGGCAAGGCCATGACTTATGTCAGGGAGAAGATCTTTGTCCCTGCCCGTGGAGCGAGACAGAATGTGCCCCGTGTCATGGTCCTGATCACAGACGGAAAGTCATCAGACTCGTTTAAGGATGCAGCAACCAACCTGAGGAATATTGATGTGGAGATCTTTGCCGTCGGTGTGAAGGATGCAGTAAGGTCAGAGCTGGAGGCCATTGCTAATCCCCCATCAGACAGTCATGTCTTTGAGGTGGAGGACTTTGATGCCTTCCAGAGAATCTCAAAGGAGCTGACTCAGTCCATCTGTCTGAGGATTGAGCAGGAGCTGCTCAACATCAAAAAGAGAAGTAAGTGGGAGGATAGAATATCTAAACCCAATAACTATGACTTGGAGTGTAGCCATATAATAACTTCTTGGCATCAGATAGTACCTTCATGGCCCGGCCTTTAGGAGTAGGTGTAATGGCAAAGAGTCCATGCAATTAAGAAAAAGAAATTCAGATGTATAACACTGTATAAATTGCTGTAAGGCAAGGCACAGGCAAATTTTAATCAACTCACTCGACCATAGTCTGCCCATAAGTACCACAAAACCACAAATGCGCTTGTTGAATGAGCTCTATCACACCATTTGTTATCACTTACTGTTTGAAAACACTACAATGACTGGAATAATAGTGCTTTTTTAACTTAACCATAATTCTGATTCAAAAGGCCACCCCAGCTCAGAGCTGTGGCTGTTCCACCCAGTGGTAGAATGACATGACACCACACAATATGCTTATTGATGCTGAAGCCTGTAGTTTAAAAAAAAAGCATGGCATGCTACACACACCACTTAGTGAGTGTAGCATTCCATGCTTGGCAACTTAATTTCTTTTAACTTTGTTAGCTGAACAAGGTTACAGCAACGCTTTGCTTTTCATTGCTTCCAGTAATTGAAGGTGGTCAAAGCATGGGCAGAGAGGAGAAATTAATAAAACATTCATAACAAGTAATCTTTTATTTTCAGGTCTGCTTCCACCCAATGACTTGAAGTTCTCCGAGATTACCTCCAGAAGCTTCCGTACCACCTGGACAGCTCCTGCTGCCAGTGTCATGTCTTACCTGGTGCGTTTCCGCAAGGCTGAAGATGTCACTGGAGACTATGTTTCCCTGGCAGTGCCTGGTGATACCACCACAGCCGTTCTGCCCCACCTGTTCCCTGTCACCGCCTACGAGGTCAACGTCTTTGCTCAGTATGACAAAGGAGATAGTTTCCCTTTGACTGGTGAAGAGACCACTCTAGAAGGTAAGAGAGACTTACTTGGACCTGACTTAATGGTGTAATAGTCATCAAAATGAGAATATTCAAAATCTAAAATATTCTCTACTTTTCAGAGCAAGGGACTGTACGAAACCTACGCGTTACAGAGGAGACAGTAAACGCTTTCAGGGTGTCATGGCAAGCTGCTCCAGGTTCGGTGATCAGGTATCGCCTGTCCTATGTCCCACTGAGTGGTACTGGGGAAATACTGGAGGCCCAAACCATTGGATCGGAGACTACCATAGTACTCCAGGAGCTTTTCCCCATTACCACCTACCGTGTGTCTGTGTCCGCTGAGTATTCTACAGGCATAGGAGATGAGATGCAAGTAGATGGCACCACCAAGGAAGGTGAGTCAGGAAAACTAACAGCAAGTGGCGAACACCTATGTGAAACTTGGGGTCTGCGTAATGGATATGAGTTAGTGTCTGATCTTTTGTTGTTTGCTTTCAGTTCGTGGCTCTCCTCGTGATCTTCGCGTCTTTGATGAGACCATATCCACAATGAAACTGGCATGGCAGGCTGCTCCAGGAAATGTCCTTCAGTACCGCATTGCCTTCAAACCTGCTGAGGGTGGTGAGAGGAAGGAGATATCTGTCAAGGGAGATACTACCCAGGCTATACTGAAGAACCTCCAACCAGCCACTGAATATGAGCTGTTTGTTACTGCTCGCTACTCTTCTGGTTTGGGTGATCCCCTTCTGGGCACAGGAATCACCTTAGAAGGTAAGAGAGAATGTCACGTTGCTAAATAATTTGAAACCTTCGAAGCATGGTAGGATTGTTTCTATAGCCAATGTGTGACAGAAATGTGAAGCATGCTTTGTGGCTGTGGGCTCAGCGGGGGGTACTACAAATTAATTATTGTGTTCAGCTTCTTCTTCTTCAGCAAGGAAATGGCATCAAAAATGGCATGTAGTTTTTTATTATTGTTTATATTTCATTATGTTTATAAGATCCTGTATCATGTAAAACTACTGAAATTAGGTCAGTTGTCTACCTCCAAGAATGTAGCATCTGGTATTTCTCACAGGCAATGACAACAGAATTAAGTTGAGCTTTTACTTTTCAAGGTTGGGTGAGTATATGGGCTGTGGTTAGAGGGGAAAAGACAGGAATGTGGCACTTGATGTAATTCTTTTGGCATAGACTGTAAGTTAGGGTGGCTTTGCCGCCCATGAAGGCAGCAAGATGGAAATGGGTGGGGGATGCTTGTAAACCTAGAGAACTTATGAAATGGCTTGGAACAGGCTTTGACAGCCATATGCCTGCCTGGGTAATACCTTTACATCTTGGCCTGTCTGAGACATAGAATTTATTGCTTTACAGTGGTTTTTAAGGCATGCGGAGATTATTTGATCATTGATGTCAGATATTATTCTGTTTTTTTAATGTGGAATAAGTGATTGGTGACCATCTCAAGTTTAGTTCATCTGACAATGATCTGACAATGGTCATCACACTTTACCTATGGGTTAAGTGAAGGCATCTGTGTTTGAGCATCTTTTTCCTGTTTATAGATGACAGTTTAGACAGTGCACGACACTCCAGGGGGCAGGTTTTGTGTTGATGTCACACAGAGTGGGAAGAGGGATTGTTGTTGTGTCACACCACAGGAAAGGAAGTCAAAGAGATCTGGTTTGAAACAGAAGGGGGGAAGTTCTGGCGTACTGTATCCCACAGAATATCTTTGGCTTTCAGTCGGTTCCACTTATGTGGTATGTGTGAAATCAGAAGAGCTTACCTGGCTGGGCAATAGATTATAGTGAGGATTGTATTGGATAAAATGCTCTTTAGTAGCCTGAGCTGTGCATGAATGAGGATGATTTACCGTGTTTAGAGATAAAAGATTATTGTTTAATGTTGTTTTGGTAAAACTGCCTGCAAAAGGGCAGAGAGAAGAAATAGGAAGGCTTGGCTAGCTTCAGTTATTTTTGCTGCTAAAAGATCAGAGAGCAGCAATACTAAAAAACTGTTACTGTCTTGTCTTGTTTAACTTTTTGTGTGCCAAGATGAAAACAGCACGGTAGCTGTCTTAAATCGTGTCCATGGTTAGCACAACCTGAAATGGACTCCTCTCTGAAGGAGCAGTTTGAGCCCACAGACACATCAAAGCTATTCTATTCATCATAATAACAAGAGTTGAGTTCTTGTTCCTTCATGTCGCCTCCTTACACTCCTGGCAGTAGTGAGGTCCTCAGTGCCGGGCGTGTCCCTATTTAACAGGGACGTTTATTGCAGACCACATGGACCTGTACACTGGCACATACTGTGTCCTCTGGAAATTAACACATTTTCTTTGAATTCACAACTGGAATAATGCATGTTTGTTTGGATTTTGATGAGTGCAGTGTTTGGTTTTTCTCCTCTTTTTTCCCTGTTCCCACATTGACCAAAGGGCTTGATTTTGATTATGGAGTTAGTTTCCACAGATCAAACGTGCTGTCATCAACCATACACCCCCACAGGAAAAAGCTCCATGACAAAGCACTTTGTTTAGCCAGCTCTATTAAGCTGTCATGACGTCAGCATGCCTCAACACTGATCTCATTGTTTTGAGTGCCACTCATTTTGAGTGACCCTCCCTGTGAAGTCCATGTAGGCGAGAACTGGAAGAGAGTAGCTTGCACAAAGCTATCCCTTGTGGCTAACAGTGGATGGTAGCCAATACAGAAGCCTTGAGTAGGACAGAATTATAACATCCTGAAATGACTCAGAAGGTGGACAGAGAAGGTGTCATAGCGAATGCTTAGATGAACATCCCAAATGTGGATATTATACACAAACATGGCAATGTTATTTACTTATGAAGAGGGAGTTTTATCCAGCATGTGGAAGATGTTACCTAAGAGGACCTTGAAAGCTGCGTGAGCTGTCTGTCTGGTCTCAGGGAGAACTGTCTGTTTGTCTTCCTCCGGGGTGGGGCAAAGGACAGGCAAAGGACAGGACAGAGAGAGAGGGTGGGGATGAGTAGAAAAAGGCAGTTTTAGTTTGGCCTGGTGGATAAAAAGCTCAGCCCATAACTTAGCGGCCATATATTTAGCCCCTGAAGCTGCCATTGTACCAATTTCTCAAATACTTGCATGACACAGCAAATGTTTTCACATGTGCCAGAGAGACTTACATTCTTTTTTGCTATCTTTTAACTTGGAGAGCAGCAGGTGAAATTGCAATTGTAGCATCTTGGCTTGATTTCCTCTTAAACTGATGCCTTTGGGAACTTTTAGGCAGTGCCAGGCTCTTTCAGTGGTACTTCCAGACTGTTTCTCCCCACCACTCTAAAGGTCCTTTGAGGTAAAAAGGCCAGAGACAGGCAATCTTGGCACATAGACACTGAAGGCTTCATCTCAGTGGCTCAGATGTATGTCTCAGTGAACCAAGAGCAATAAAGTAAAGGAAGTTTGAAGTGGGATGCCAGTGCTGAGATGGCACTTTGAAGGAACGATGAATTTCCGTCCATGATTTTGGAGGAGTTTACAGAGAAAGCAAGATTGAGCAAGTCAGAGCGTAGTTGGGTCTTTTAACTCAGTGTCTCTCAACTTTTTTTTATACTGAGATCCAAATAATCACTGTATAATACCAAGGTGGTAAATCAAGACAGACAGTGACCCAATGGAGTGAGAGATCCAACAGCAATATTACGAGCATGAGCTTGTAGTGTTTTGGTGTGCGATTTGCTTGCCTGCTGGAATTTGTTTTTGAACAGTTGTTTATATTTTCAAGCTTTAGACATCGTTGGGTGCAGATGTGAAGGTTATGTCAGCACAGCCCTGCGGGAAATCCCTAAGATGATCTTCATTTGTGTCATATGTGGTTTTCTAGAGAAGTGGGTGAGGCTTTAATGGCAATTTGTGATCTGGTCTTGTCTAAGGTCTTAATTTGAGAGTAGAGTTGAAGGGTAGGATGCAGTTTGGGGGTGGGGGGGTTGAGAAAGAAGCTAAGACAAGGAAATCCAGATTTTTTTATTAGAATGAAATTACATGTTTATGCTTGTATACTCATCTGTATTTATATATGTAGATGCCACTGTAATTCTTCTATTTTGATAATTGTAACAACCATGTTGCTAGATCTGAACATACTTTTTGAGACTGAAAAATTGGTAATTAATACACTGATATGATATATATGATTGGTGCGTGCATAAATTACATGCAAACTGAAGTTTTTGCTAGGCCTGTAGACCATGTGTTTCATGTATGTGTGCTTTGCTTCTTGGAGTGGCCCCTTCTCTTTAGCTTGTCTGTGAGTACTGATGAAAAGTGAGCCACTGTCTGCAGAAGTCATTATCTCGTGATCCTTTCGCCCTTGGTTCACATACAGCCGGAAAAATCCGTCAAGTTCATCCTTTGCTTTTTGGCAAGGATAATCATTTTGATGGAGGGATCTGGGTATTTATAAGTGGCCCACACTGTTTTCATGGTCTTTGAAAATCTGGAACTCTTCATTAGTTTGTGGTCGTGGCCATTACTCTTCATATCTGGCCTATGCTCTCAAGGTGCAGATCGCTCTGCTTGGCAGGCGGGGCTACTGCTGTTATTTCTGCTCAGATCAGTTTCCAATTCATCTTTGATAGATGGATACTGAGAAGGACTCATAGGCTGACAGATGGACACAGTGGCTGCCTTTTCTGCTGTACGGTCACTTAACATTTCCAAATTATCATGCATTGCACGTGTGGTAGATTTGTGATGCTCATTCTTTGCAATTGGCTTTTTTATTGAACCTCATTTGGTGAGGTTTGATGAATGGGGTTTGAGAGAGACCACCCAGCTGCACTGCTCTGCCTATGATTATATTGCCATTAGGTGCTGGCATGTAGGGGCTTAGGGGCTTGAATCGGGATCAGGATCCCAGAAGTTGTGTGGGAGGCTATGTGTGGCAGCCTATCCTCTTGCGGTAGATACTGCTCCTCTATATGGCAGCCGGACCTGAGTGTTGAGAGTCCATCTCAACATGGGCATCCCTCTCAGCCATGCGTGTGCTGGCTGCTCGTCACGAAATGCTGCCACAAAATCCCCTCCACCGTATTTATGTGCCTTTCTCCTTTCATGATAGTCTCTCAGGAAAAGTGAGTGAATGAGAGAAAGGGAGAGCGCAACATCTGCAATTGTAGCAAACACACTTTTGTGGATCAGGTTTCCTCTTTTTCGATGGAAAATTAAAGTGCTGCCATGAGAGGCGCTGAGGATATGTGATTTGTGATTAGTTTTGCAGAGATTTTTCCAGCAGTCTCTGATTATGAAGGGAGGAAATCAGGTTGTTCAAACAGATCCTGAGGGGTTAAAGCAGAGACAGATGAGTGATTGTTGTTGATTTATCGTCGGGGTTGTTTGTTTTGTCCATTTTGTGTCTCACTCACTTCCTCAAACCTCTGTATATCTGCATTAGAAATCAACAAACCTGGACAAAGCATTTTTGTACCTTAGCAATAACACTATCACCTTAGTCCTTTTATTTTGCATCGGAGCAAATCTAAACAAAGAAAAAGCTGAGAAAATTCTTTGGGCAAACAAAAGTGAACATGTGGTGCTACTTAGTTTCCATATCCATGATGGATGTAATACTTCTGCCTCTGTTTCTAATGCTGTCCCTTTTTCCTCATTTATCCACAGAGCTTGGTTCACCCAGAGACTTGGTGACCAGAGACGTCACTGACACCAGTTTTGCTGTGTCTTGGGTCGCGGCCCCAGGAAACGTTCGTCAGTACCGCATCAGGTGGAAGTCTCTGTTCACTGAAGAGGCTGGGGAAAAGACAATACCAGGGGACACCACTGCCACAGTTCTGGAGGGTCTCACCCCAGAGACACGTTATCAGGTCTCTGTGTTTGCTGGCTATGGCCATGGAGAGGGCCAGCCATTGGTTGGAGAGGAAACCACGGATGGTAAGTTACTTTAGCTGCTTTAACTCTTTCACCAAACACGTATTCCCCTATCCTGAACTTCTCTCCCTTTTTCATTTTCTACATCTGCTCCCTTCTTTTTTTGTTTCTTTCTTTTTCACAGTATTTTTCAAATGCTTTCCTCCTCTCTGGTCTACACTTTACATTTTTGAGTTTCTGAATGTCTCATCTGTGGTTTACCTAGAGAGTGTGCAGCTAAGGTACATGTGAATTAACTCTATGACCATGAAAGCGTAAAAGCCATAAAAGCTCCATGACCACAAAGGGATAACTGCACATTTTGTGTTTTTTCAAGAATGCAGGACTAGACGTTCTTGTCATAAATACATCTAAAGCCTTAAATTTTAATATGCCTGTTAAGTTAGAGATAAAATTTAGGAGATCATCGTTGAGAAATATGGGGCAGTGAAGCAGGTTTGAAAATGATCCAGGAAATACAGTTTAGCTGTGAGTGCCATTTTTTGGTGTTATGTAGAAATACAGATCTGTCAGCGACACTTAATTGTTTTGGTCATTCTGCTGAGAGAAGAGATAACGTCATAGCTGTTGGCATCTGCCTGAGCTGTCAAAGTTATAGAGTCTCCGCGTGCACATCTTTAAGACTGTGCGTGTGTGTCATATGTATGTACTGAGGTGACGTAAAGTCCAGCGCACCTGCACCCGGTTTTCATGGGAGATGCAGGACAGATAGACATTGGCCTCTCCCTTGTTAGCCTACACTCATGCTCGGATGAGAAAAGCACATTGAGCGGAAACTCCAGTTGGGAGGGAATTTGTCCTCCGGTTAGTGAAATGGAATGTGCTCAAGGAAAAATATTTCCAACCATCATTAGTGTTTATTGATTCTGGCAAGCAAGAAAGGTGGCATACATACACACCAAACAAAACCATGAGGCAGCTTTGTAAATGTTCACTTTGCTCATTCCTTCCTTCACTTTGCACCCACTATCTGTTGCTCTCTTTTCTTGGGCTCTACACAAATCACAGGTCTCTTTGGGCTGAGCCACACACGGCAAACTTGGATGTGCTGCTTTTTTCCGTTAATAAAAGTCTGAAGTAGAGCGTTCTGAATATTTTCCTCAGCCCGTTTTGAGGCCTCTGACAATTCACACTTGCCCTTCCTGCTCTGAAAATAAGAAACACTCAATGGAAAAATGAGAACTATGGCTTTGCTCAAATTCACAAGACATCTAAGCCTGGCTCCCAAACCCACCAACTAAACATGATCAATCATGTAAATTTGGGCCTGTTTAATGTATACTTCTCAAAATCAGAAATATTTGGGTAGGTTTGTATCCACACGCATGTGGAAACTGAGCAGATATCCGGATGAAAGACTGTGAGGTAGCCAAGCGTGTTACTGTTTAGTTTACTTACCAGCAGGAAAGCCATGCTGCTTATATTTCCAAAGGTATATTGGAAACATAGGCGGTTAAACACACATTTAGCACATATTCCCACCTGAACAAGGCCCAAAATCTACATTTTCCCTCAGACCATCCATTCATCATTTCTCCTCTTTTAACCTTTGTTCCTTTTTTCCTTCCTTGCAGTCTCAGCTGCTGGCAGAGTGATTGCTGTCTCAGAGGAGACAGAGAAGACCATGAAGGTGACATGGCAAGCGGCACCTGGAAATGTACTCAACTACCGCGTTACCTATAAACCCAAGTCAGGAGGGCGCCAGCTAGCAGCCAAGGTGTCTGGTGGCAACACCTCCACTGTGCTGAAACGCCTTACTCACCTCACCACCTACGACATCACTGTTCTGCCATTGTACCGTTTCGGAGAAGGCAAAGCAAGGCAAGGAGAAGGAACAACACGTACGTTGGTCTATCATTCCCCACACCACTAATGTTGCTCTTTCTGTTGCCAAGTTTAGGAATGGTTTGATTATCCATTACAAACTCAACCACATCCTCATCACAGTCATTACCAGTAAAAATACGCATTTGTTCTTCATCTTCATCATATAGACCTCAGCCAGTTTTGTATCTTTTTGTCAATCTATGCATTTCTCTCCCTAGTGTCACCTTACAAAGGTCCCAGGAACCTTCAGACTTCGGAACCTTCCAAGACCAGTTTCCGTGTAACCTGGGACCATGCTCCTGGTGATGTTAAGGGCTACAAAGTCACTTTCCATCCTGTGGGGAAGGACATTGACCTGGGACAACTTCTGGTTGGTCCCTATGACAACACTGTGGTGCTAGAGGAGCTGAGGTGTGTCTTCAGGCTGATTTCTCATTATATATTCTCCAGTATCTCCAGTATAAATGTAAAATAATTTGTTTTTTTTGGTCTACAGAGCTGGTACCAAATACTCAGTGAGTGTTTTTGGTATGTTTGATGGAGGAGAGAGTATGCCATTGGCTGGAGAGGAGAAAACCACTCTCATTGATGTAACTGAGCTTCCTCCTTATCAGGCATCAGGTAAAGTTATCTAATATTCTACTATAAAATATATATATATATATCATAAAAGGAATAACAGAGAAAACATGTTGTACGCTAACTAGAACATGAACAACTGAAATGGTTTTACCCATTCTGTGACTTCCTGTCAACACATTTAAGGCAGTGTCTCCAGAATGTTATGTCTCTGTGCAGCAACAGTCAAACATTGGAGACTGTATCATATAGTAAATTTTTGCTTAGGAAAATACACTCTAAACCCATGCCCCATAAAAGCTGAAGAGTTTCTCTAAATGCCTTTCCTCAAAGCTAATTGTCTCACGAAATAACAGATGTAATGGCTATTCCATCTGTCTGCCCTTTTCTCGCTTTCTTCATTGTGTCACTTTGGGCTTCCGCTTTTTATTTCCAGTCTAAATACAGCCAGTGTAGATTTGAGCCATACGCGTATAATCTGTTTGCAGTTATAAAATGTTTTTACTACCTTGTGAGTCAGGCAGGAAGTGTGAGAGGAGGAAAAATGTAGTGTTTGCTGGAAGGAACTGTAAAGGTCAGCTTGACCGCTCAGCTGCAGGCCCCGTCCTAATAAGAAGGCAGATTCAGCTCCAGAAGATAAGATAGAAGAGGTGGGAGAACCTCACTCTCTCGTGTGCCGTCTATTGACTACAGGTCAGATCTCAACAAGCCTCTGGAGCTTGAGGGCAAATTGTGGGTGTGTTAAAAGTCTTAAGTAACTTTCATTCCTTGTCCTAATTTACAAAGAAGTATTTGAAATTACATTAGAACATAACCTTAATGTACCTTTACATAATTCCCCTTTTTGCATTTTCCTCCTAGCCAACAGGTAGTCAGCAGTCTCAGATATTATTCTTTCCTTTTTCTGTTGATATACCTCTAACAGAGCTACCTGTTGAAGATACTGCATGTTAGCAGACATGTTTGTATTCTCTCCCTCTCAGTGGAAGCTTGACAGCTGGTTGTCCGTCATTGGGGGTTGGGTTTGGGCTTCCTGTGTGAGCAAACTAATCTGTAAATCAAATGTGTAACCTGTTTTCAGTTGCAGACAGTGGCAGTTAGTGCAGCATCTGCCTATCTCCAATGCACATCTGCAGCCCTCTTTTAGGTGCAGAGGATCGGATGCCTTCCTTGTCATCACGCAGGTGTTTGGAAAACAGGATCTGAATATTACCTTGCTTCTCTGGAGGGCACAGTAATCTCTCCAATGGAGGCCTTTGATATGTCACAGGCCATTAAGGGCGTGCATTCCTGATTTGCCCCTGGGATTCATGGATCCTAAAAGAGCAACTGAGAGAAATACTGCCTCGACATGCCACAAGACAAGAAGATAATCATTATAACACCTGGAAAATAAAAGTTCTCTTATAAAAAAAAGAAGGAAAAGATGGAATATTTTACCACTTGCTTGTGAATGTGTTGTTTGTTTAGCACCTTGGGGATGTTATTTAATTTGTTTCAATGCCAAAATGAAATTTGATGTCACAGAACTCTCTTTCCTCTCTCTTTATTTCCTTTACCGCTCACATCTCTTTGAGCACCTCTCACATAATTACACTTCACCATGCACACCATTTTTTGTACATGACAGCATGAACATGAACTCTTTTGTATATCTCATGTGAAGTGTTCATCTTTGTCCAATTAAGACACTGAACTTTTGCCCTCTCAGATGTGATGTGTAAGACCACTGCACAGGCTGACATTGTGCTGCTGGTGGATGGCTCCTGGAGTATCGGACGTCTCAACTTCAAGACCATTCGTGCCTTCATTGCCCGTATGGTGGGAGTCTTTGACATTGGCCCTGATAGGGTTCAGATCGGTGGGTCCACCCGGAAAAAGCACAATTATAGTCAACTGATTATTACTAATAAAACAAAAAGAGACTTCTTTGCATTGGTATAACACATGTTTTTTGGTGTCTTCAGGTCTTGCTCAGTACAGCGGAGACCCAAAGACTGAATGGCACTTGGATGCTCATCGAACCCGGGACTCTCTCCTGGAAGCTGTGGCTAACCTGCCCTACAAAGGAGGAAACACCTTGACCGGTACTTTAATCTATTTACTTAATGTTTCTCTAGCGGGAGCAGTGCCACTTCTACTTCTGTAAGCGCAGTAGTACATTTTATATTGTGTGCCTATCAGAATGAAACATGAACATTGGTGTCTTCATTGCAGGTCTGGCTTTGAACTACCTCCTTCAGAACAATTTCAAAGAGAATGTCGGGATGCGACCCAACTCTAGAAAGATCGGTGTGTTGATCACTGATGGCAAATCCCAGGATGATGTCATTGTCAACTCTCAGAGCTTGCGTGATCAGGGCATTGAGCTCTATGCCATCGGTGAGCGAAGATCAGTTCTGTTTGCTTGCACAGATTCATTATGTGAAATAAAATTGTCATTATGTATCAAATTGCTGATGGCTGTTGTCTTCCTTATTGCTCTTTAGGTGTGAAGAATGCTGACGAGAATGAGCTGAGGTCCATTGCCACTGATCCAGATAGTATTCACATGTACAACGTTGCTGACTTCTCCTTCCTGTTGGACATCGTTGACAACCTCACTGACAACCTCTGCAACAGTGTCAAAGGACCAGGTACATATATGTTCTTACAATCTTCAAGTATGCACACAGCTGACTGATCAAAGTAAAGGAGTCTCCGAGGAACAGTACAGGAACAGATTGCAAGGACAGACGCCTTCTACTTTACAAACAATGAAACCATCCACATATAGTCTAAGCCAACTGCTCCATTACCAGATATTTGATAAGCAGTATAAACATAGTGGCATCCCAGACCCACAGACGGTTACATGAACACTAGAAGCAAAGAACCAGCCAAGCTCTTGGAAACTATTGCAGATCTATTATTTTCCTCTTCCCCTAATATTTATTCTGCCTCCCTGGAATAGGAAATTGTCTGCTCCTTAATCAAATTAAAGACCTGCTATTGGATACTGTAGGGGAACTCCTTGGAGAGGATGTGGCTTTAGAGTCTCAATAAGTACTGTGGTGTGTACATGGGTCTGTTAAGACTTGTTACTAAACTGGCATGTTTTTATGTGTTCGTGCATCTTTTTTCCCTGCCCCTTTGTATAAAAGTACACCATGAAACTGCTCTCAAATGTATAGTTTATATAATGAATTCTAAATCAGTGATTCGCATTAACATTAAAGGTAGAAAGAAATCAGGCATACATTTGCATGATGATGTATAGTGTTCATTATGATGGCCCATATTACAGTTTCTGTTTTTTATGCATACACCTGAATAGGAGGTGCACCCGATGCGCCCACTGGCCTGGTGACATCAGAGGTGACTCACCGCTCCTTCCGAGCCACCTGGACCGCCCCTGATGGCCCGGTGGAGAAATACCGCGTGGAGTACGTGACTTTGTCAGGACGCCCACAGCAGGTATACCTGCCACACACAATAATGCATTACAGCACCAAAAAACATCTCTACTGCCACTAATTAAATCACACAAAAATTGTAATATGTGTAGCGCATCTCCCTGTGTGGGTGTTGAGGGGATGTTGTTGGCATGCATCCTGACACACTGTTTCTGAGACTAATGGGAAACTATTTCCAGCCTCCTGTTTGCGTTGGCCTCTCGCTGTTTGGATGTCTAATTATATTAAGATCTGACACAGGGCAAAGAAAAGAAACACACAGCTCTCAGTTTAGAGGATTAGAAAGCAAATACTGGCTTCATGAGTGATAGCTCTATTGGCCATCAGGGTCTCGGCTCCACAATATGTGGAATAGATGCATTTTATGCTGTCTGAATCTAATTACATGTGGGAGAATGTTTGTTTTTGTCCAGCTCCCATGGTTTTGTTTAATAGCGAACATAGTAGATGAGGTTTTATTATTGTTTATGGATCTGGAATTGAAACACATGCTGAGTTTTTAGTCCAGTAAAAATCTTTCAGAGGTATTTCTGGTTTTAATTGGAAAGCTTTCCAAAATGCTCAAGTGAATCCAGCTTTTGATTGTTGTACTTTTAAATTGATAACCCCCTCCCCTCACAAATGCTTAATCTTTTTTTCACTGGATCATATGAGAATGAAAAACACATACAGACTCTCACAGATTACTCCTTTCGCTGCAATCTTCTAACCACCCCTTCTGCATTAGGTGTTTGTGGATGGTACTGAGACCACAGTGGTTCTCCAGGGCCTCAACCCTCTGACAGAGTACCTGGTCAACGTCTACTCAGTGGTGGGAGAGGAGAGCAGCGAACCTCTCGAAGGAACTGAGACCACACGTATGTTTTCTCTTTCTGGCTTTTTGGCTTACATGTAGGCCCGTATCATTTGATTTAAAGAGATCCACTTATAAAAATCCATATATGTTAAAAGTTGTCAGTGAGAATGTAAACTACCTAAACCAAACTATCCAACAAAAATTGGCTGACTGGCCTTTGATCATTGGCTGTAGATGTGACCATATTGTGAACTTACTTAAAGAAGCATACTTTTTGCCTCCGTCACTGGATGTCTCTGGCTCACTTGCAAAACACAAATTTAATGCACTCAGTGACTGTGATTCTTGCGTGGTCTCCATTAATCAAACTTTCAAAGGTAATATATATATCTTGGTCTTGTTTATAAAAGCATATGTGGCTGCAAAAAGATAGCAATAGTAAATCTTAATTAGATGCAAATTCAAAGGCGGTTTACAGGATTACACTGGAGTTCAGGCACAATTTTGACTTCTTTCTTTGTTTCTTTTAAGATGTTGTTAATTTGTTTTATTTGTGCTCTCAAGGGTAGCAGATATTTAAAAGTGTTATATAGTAACTATAAAAGCACACATAAAACAGCACTGATTTTTGAGATTGTGCAGTGTGAATGGCATACAAAAAGGCTCTCCCTGCAATCAAAGCAACATTCATGCCTCTGCGTATCCCTGTGAGCATAGACATATATGTGTGTCAATATCACTGTGTCAATAAATGTTGTCTTTAACATCATGTTGTTTTCTAGTGCCTCTGAGTGCTGTGAGGAGGATGGACATTTATGATGAGCAGACCACCACCATGCGGGTGAGATGGGAGGAGGTGGTGGGTGCTTCTGGCTACATGCTGCTCTACAGCGCCATCAATGCCACTCAGTCCACCCTCGAGCAGGAGGTAAGAGACATTCTCAGAACACTGAGAACATAGTGTGACTGAACGAAAGGGCACACAGCCAATCAGCTGTGGATATAACAGATTTGGACAAGGAAAGAATTAACCCATGCACATGTGTTTATGGGTAGACAGGATCGTACATGCTTGTCTGCATTCACATGCACCAAACACATTGCTAAACACTAGAAGTGACCAAGCACTTCAACCTACTGTCAGCAGTTCTTGACAAAATACAGATGTCACACACTGAAATAACATTTTACAAAGCCACCAGTGTTTGCCTGACCATTCAGCCGACGAGGCAAAAGGGAAAATACAGAGGAACATTGTTATTCACTAAGGGGTGGGTGAACCATGAGCTCACTCTGCCAAGGGAACATCATCATTTGTTCATGAGGTGTCAGACCCAGTGGGTCAAAACCGGAATCAGCAGATGTGCCGCAACCAGAATATTTCTCCCACTGTTTTTATCCAAATGTCTCTATCTACGTCACTGTCATCCGCTTCCCCTTTGACCTTATGTTGTTTCTTTGGTCTGGTCCCCTTGTAGGTCAGAGTGGGAGGGGATACAACTGATGTCCAGCTGGTGAAGTTACTCCCCAACACGGCCTACACACTCTCCCTCTTCGCCCTGCATGGAGAATCAGCTAGTGAACCACTGACCAAGCAGGGAGTCACCCGTATGTTTGTCAATAAATCACGAGTCGATTTCATTAAGCACATTGAGCATTAAGCACATATTTCATGGATCAGATATAGCTAATAGTTTATTGGTGATATCTGACAGTAGGTCTGTTGGGGCCACTGGGGACTCCCTGCCCTGAAACTAACTAACCCACCTTCTGGCCCTTGTTCAGTGCCCCTGCCACCTGCGGGTGAACTGAGGGTTCGTGATGTCACCCACAGCACCATGAGGCTTATTTGGGATGCTGCTCCTGGTCTTGTCCGCAAGTACCTCATCAGCTATAAGCCTGAGGATGGAGATGCTAAAGAAGTGAGTTTGGTTCCAATCCTGTTTAGCTCTTCTTTCCTGGCATTGCTGAAACCATACAGTACATGTAAAGAAGATGTTAGCAGCCTATGTTTTTACCAGTCCTATATTCCCATGTTTTTCTTACAAACTTTCATTGCCTGTTGTCTGTTTGAGCCATTAGGTTTGATGGTGATGAATTTATATAGATGTTTTTGACTGATCCCTCAATATATTGGCTGAGACCACATAATGGAGACTGCAGCTGGTTGGGTGGACATTAGGGAATGTTTTGGAGTCCAATGAAAAGATTATGAAACTATCAGAACATGGTTTTGCTGGAGTTAATGGGTGTTTCTGGTGCTGGGGATTGGACCAATACTTTATGGTTTAAGCCATGTCCCCTTTTGGGAGTTGTTGGGCTACAGCAGAAAACTCTGTGGTCTGCCTTTTGCTACTTCCTTAACCATGAATCAGGTGGAGGTGATCTTTAAAGCTCATCTCATGGAAACACACATGTGAAAGTGACCCATGGGCCGAGGATGTGATTGTCAAAAAATGTAGTGCGTGGGGAGGAAGAGCTCAGAAAGTAGCAGAATGTCATGTTTGACCATATGGATTATGTAATAGAGCCCAATAAGGGACAGTGACATGTCACTCACAACACAGACTGCAGGACATTTCCCTCTAGGTGAAGCCTTGAGCTTGGTTTTATGGCCCAGAGAGGCAAATACAGTGTCTGTTTAGACTTAGAACTCAAATTGAAATGTTAAAGATCAGACAAACATGCAGCAGCTGTTCAAGTTAATGGGTTTTCAGAATAAATCCCATTAATTCAATTTCTTGAGATTAAGCTAATTAAACTTAATGGAATCAAGAGCAGTAAAACCAGTGTGGTGTTATAAGTATTCCAGGTGTTCCAGGTCAAATTTTGTTGCTTTTTGTTTGTTGTGTGGCTTGTTTGTTCCCATTTTCCTCTGGAAACGAGCAGTTTTATACCTTCTGGTCAAGTTTCCTACCAGTCTTATTAGGTGCACATTCCCACTGTCGCCAGTGTTCCTGGAAACTCGTGCTGTGAATGGAATTAAAGTTTCACAAGACTTGGCAAAATCTGGCTGAAGAGAAAAACATCTGAAGTTCTTTTTGCTTTCAAACATTATTTGCAAAGCTCCATATATTGGCATTATTGATTTTGTGTAATAATATTCAACAAGCGTGTTTGATTGTTCTAGCTTGAAGTGGATGGAAGTGTGACCACCAGACAATTGGACAACCTGATGTCACAGACTGAGTATGGCCTGGCTGTTACTCCAATCTATGATGAGGGACCTGGTCAGATAATGCTGGGAGAGGCAATCACTGGTAAGACTGAAAATCATCAGTATTATAATGATATTGTGGATAATAACACTGCTTCTCACTGAGATAGAGGTCACACTTAGCCTCCCTCCCTCTACTCTGTAGATGTGGTTCCTGCCCCAAAGAGCCTGCGATTCTCAGAGGTTACCCAGACCAGCTTCAGAGCCACCTGGGAGCACGGAGCCCCTGATGTGGCTCTGTACCGCATTGGCTGGACTAAGAAGGGAGATACCAACTTCCAATACGTAAGAGAAAAGCCCCTGCCACACTTCTAATAATTCATGCAGGTATTTCTTGATGAGCCCCACAGGAAGCGCTTTGGTGATGCTTTGAAAAAGACCTCCAGTGGAGGCAGTGAGAACAACAAACTTTTTGCACCAATCCAATTACAATCACTCTAATATGGATCTTATGTTGCTTGTCTTTGGTTACTATTGGCTCTAATTTTAGTGAAGCACCTTCCCACATGCTGTGTTTGTGTTTTCCTCATCAGGCCATTCTGAACAACGATGAGACAACCCACGTTCTGGAGAACTTGGAGCCAGACACGCCCTATGATGTGTCTGTCACTGCAATCTATCCAGATGAATCAGAGAGCGAGGATCTGCTGGGAACTGAGAGGACATGTAAGACGCACACCCCAGCGGCTCTGTGACGACCACTTAACAGTTGCTTTAGTTAACACTGTTTTGCATAAGTTGCTTGACAGAATCTCTGTTGGATCTTGACGAAAGGCTAGACCAATGATTAACCTTTTGATTTTACCTTTTGGAAATATGTTCAGCAAAGGGTATGCCCATTATACCTTTCTATTTTTGCCTCTATAGTGTCCAAGCAAGATGGTAGTCAAAGTAAGTATGTTTGTGGTAACGCAAGAGGATGCTTTTTCTTTCAAGTGATGGAAGCATGTTTTACTATTTCAACCAAGTCATCAGCACTTTTGTTCATTGGATATCCATCATTTCATCATCAAGCAAGGCCCTTAATCCATCCACCGCTCCAGTGGTGCTGTGCTGCATCTGACACAGCCGGTTTCATTATGTGTTTGTCTGTCCTTGTCTGCATTTGTCCCATTGTCCATGCCATTCATGCCACGGCTGTTCCTGAATATGTTCTTACTAAGTAAAATGTCTTATTAATTGGCCGAAGATGGATTTCAACTATGCATGCCCTTCAAAACGGGGGTTTTCAATCCTTGTTTTTGAAGCCCATTCCCATCATCCATCATCTATTCATCCATCACATTCATCCATGCATTCATCAGTCCATCCATCATCATCTTTCCATCAATCCATTGCTGTTCAAGAGAATCCATCCCTGCTTCAGAAAAGACAAAATCCCAGAAGAGGATTGCCTTTTCTTCTTTAAAGCTGCAATCCTTGATACCAACCAGTGCTAGACCTGCTTTGTTTTACCATAAAGTAAAGAAAGTGCATTATCTAGAAGTAAATTAACAGATATTTTGATTACAAATGAGCATTTCAAGACTAAGAATAGACTTCTTAACATGAGCTGACCAAAATATCAAGGACTGTCTCTTTAAAGGATATTTTTCAGTAAATCCATGGGGGAAAAAAATGCTCCCACTACATATAATGGATAGACACATTGACATGGTTGTAATTGTGATATGTGTGTGTGCACGTGCGTTTTCCAGCACCTAATGGACCTCCCACCAACTTGGTTGTGTTCAACGAAACCATCACCAGTATGAACGCCAGGTGGAATCCAGCTCCAGGCCGCGTCCAGAACTACAAGATCACTTATGTCCCCACATCTGGAGGCAGGAGCCAGACTGTAAGTCACACAACAAACCAACACACCGTACACACAATACACCTTGTGTTCATACTGCTTTGTGTTTCAAGGAACACCAAAAAGCAGATTGAGGTTTTTGTAAAAAAAAAAAAAGAGCGATGCTCTGGTAGCAAAGAAGAAAAACAAGTTGTGATTTTCATCATCGGTAAAAGAAAATACACTTGGTTGAGATGATGACTGAAATCCTAATGACCAATAAAACAGAGGCAGTTCATAAAAACTGAAGGAACAGGTTAAGTATAAAGCAATATAAATAGCATGTTTTATATACTCATGGTTATTTGTTATTAGCAGCCTACGAGGCATTCAAATATTATCTCCTTACTCTTCTTCTCCTTGCCTTCTTCACTTGACGTCAGTCTAGCATTACTTAGCCAGACTGTCGTTCATGGCTCCTTGAGCTTTAACTCAATCACTGGATTTGTTTCTTCCTCCAGAGCTGATTTGCCTTCAAGAAATATATGTGTGCAGCTAAAACTCTGCCACCGGTATTGCATTATTTTAGTTTATTCTAAGTCAAATCCCTTAATCTGTTGTTTGGATATGGCAACATTAATGTGGACAAAACCCTTCCTAGTTTTTCTCAATATTTCCTGACACTGCAGACTGTCTCCCGCTGGTCATGCATTTTTGGCCGCCTTACTGAATGTGCAAAAGTCTTTTTGGATGACGGTTGAATATTTGGTTTCAATTTGCTGTCAGACATTTCTCATTGCTTCCACAAGCGAGACTTAAAAGCGAGACTGAAGCGTGCTAAATGGTGCTCATGCACACGCTTCTACACAAGACTGCGGACTGATAGCCACACTGATAAGCTGCGAAACAACCCCTTAAATCAATGTTAAATGCTCCAACCAACTTTGGTGAAGATATTTCATCCTCACTACTTGGCATTTATGGGTTGTGAGAAGTTGCTTAAGAGAGATCAAATTTCAATGTTGTAAAAAGTTCCCATGACACATTTTGAGGATATTTTAATTTAACAACACTCTGGGGAGACAGTGAACAGATTCTTAAGATATTTAACATTCATCTGCACTATGCTTTGATGGGTTCACATGCAGTGTGGGCTATTCGACCATCTGCAAGTTGTATGTGTCTGTACATAGAAAACTGAGTGCACTTGCCCTGTCAGGTCAGTGTATGTTATGTTTGTGTAATGAGAGAGTACTGTGCCACGGGTGTCATATATTATACAGTGAATTGTGTTTAAAGTGCTGCACAAAGCTGCTGCACTTACAAACCTGGCTATTAGTTCACTGTTTTTACCTGTTTTAATGAGGCCCAGATGGCATCCAACATTTGTCATACTGAAGAGGGCAGCTGAAGGTTTAAGCTAATTTTCTTTTTCTTTCCTTATAATTTACCCTGTCAGAAGTTGTGGACCAAGTTCAGCTTCAGCTCAGCTGGCGTTACATAGGTCACTGGTTGACCATTAGTTTCCCCTTTAACACAATGTGGAATGTTTTCCTCTTTAGTACCTCATGAAATTTAGTTGTGCTGATTGCCTGGGTGATATCAGACTGGAAGGTTGAAGGAAAACTGGAAGCGAACAAGCTAGCATCAGCCAAGTGGTCTTGGTTCACTGTCAGGAGTATAGCTAGCCCAGGGAGTTTTGCGTTGTTTCGTCTGGGACAACAAGTCTGTTTTCGGAAATGTCTGACACACATTTTGCACTTGTGCACAAGAAACTACTCCAGTACCAAATAATAAAACTTCCGTCCTTCTTTTTCTATTTCTTTGCTGATCTTCAGCCAGTAGGTTGAGAGACAGAGATGTACTGTGATTAAAGAAAACCACAGAGGATTAAAGCAGACGTAAAAGCACAGGTGCAAACAGTATCATACACAAATCTACATGCAAACACACTCTCCCAGCTCGCTTAGAATTACTGTGTCCCCACTTCTTACAGCTTCAGCCAAAAGTAATGTAGCAAATTCATCATCAACAGTCATGACTGTTATGACAAGACTGACTGTTTCGGCTATCAGTGAATTTACCTTGGCCAGTGTGCTGTGTTATAACCATGTCCAAAAACACTCAAAACATTCCTCCTCTGAAACGTTGACAGTTCAGTAGTTTTCAGGTAGAATTCTTTCCATCAGGTTATTGACATCAATTTAAGGCACCCATGGAGAGTTGTTAAACTCTTTATCCCATCCTAGAAACAGATGAAATATTTTTTCCCTCAGTGTATTTTAGCTAAAGCTTGTTAAAAACATAGCAAGACAGAAAAAAAGCAACTGCTTTCTGATAGAATGAATAGCCTCGTTGACAACTGAAGAAGAGCAATATTATTTGAGTAACTAAATTCATCACATCACAGGGTTCACCAACATTTGACAGCATCAGTGACAGTTTTTAACAAAATATAAGTCAATGTGATGCAACATTTATTCTTCCCCAACTAGACCCAGGTTGGAGGGAAGAAAACTACTGTCCTGCTTCCCAAGCTGACCCCTGACACTGAATACTCCATCACTGTGGTGGCGCTCTACGCCAGAGGAGTCAGCAGGGAGCTGAACGGCCTCGGAAAGACCAGTAAGTTGTCCTCCACTGTGGGCGCTCCCAAATGACAAGTGATAACACCTATTATATATGTTGTTTGTTTTGTAATGGTTTTAGTGTGACACTGAATGTCTAAGTAGCTCACTCATGGATCTCTCAGATCATTGGAGCGTTGTTACCATTATGGCTATCATGTGCAGTATTAACTGTATCATACCTTCATCTTACCCCAGAGCCTTTGGGTGGCGTTAGGAACCTGCGAGTCACTGACCCCTCTACTAGCACTTTGAATGTCCAGTGGGAGGCTGCTGAAGGCAATGTGCGTCAGTATAGGATCTTCTATGTCCCTGCAGCTGGAGGAGAGGAAGAGATGGTAAGCTGGAAGATTGTTCTAGAGCATTAAACCACGTCGAGTGAAATGCTCTCCTCTTTATAATCATAATTAGCCATATCTTCAGTATAGAGGCTAGAGCACAACCTGATGTATGTTTTGTTATACTTCTATCCAGGTCCAGGTTTCAGGCAGCACTTACAACACTGTGCTGAAGAACCTGCAGTCTGATACTGTCTACACTGTAACTGTGGTTCCTGTCTACTCTGCTGGAGAGGGACAGCGCATGTCTGAGAATGGCAAAACATGTAAGCCCTGCATGCATATAATAATTGGTGCAGCTCACATTGTTTCAATGGTGATCCATGCAGGGACGTTTAGGAGCGGTAGTGAAATCCTTGGAAGACAGCTTTCGGGGTTTATAATAGCCCACTAACTTCTTAGAATGACATACTGCATGACGGCTGTGGGATTTTTTTTTCTTCCCCTAAATCAGGAATCCATTCATGTCTGTCCAGAATGAACTTACTGGCCTCAGTTGCTGGCTTGCTGTTACTGTACGTAGGGAACCTTCAATAAGTCCGCCAGTTATAACTGATTTGTTTCATAACATCATCCAAATCCTTTCAAAACCTGTAAACCAAGCCAATCTGACCAGATGCCATGTGTTTCTCAAGAGGTGAATTAATGCACGCTTAATTCACACCTTACATGTAAAAATGTGACATAAAACATAACATAAAATGGCAGTATTAAGCTCAGTCAGCTTAGTCTGAACTTTGTCGAGGAGCACAGATTTTCCAGTTTGTCCCACAAATTCAAACCACCAATCTCTGCTGGGAATGAGTCAGCATTTTGCGGGGTGATTGCGTAGGAAGGAATTCCTCCGGGTTGGCAGTGTTATAATGGTGTCTCCTCTCTCTTTACCGTAATATTGTCCATTTATAGGTTGGATTGAAGGGTAGTGGTCAGGATAATGGTGGGGCTGGGGAATGGGGGAGGGGGTATATTGAGTAATTGGCTCTCCTTTGGGAAAAAGAAACAGAAGGGGGGTTGGAAATGAATGGAGAGCATTATATGTTTTATGGCTCTCAACTCACTTGGTGAAGGTCATGCTCCATGCCTGCTACTGTTACCCCCGTTTTCCCTTCTGTAGCAGTGGTCCTTCATGTTCTGTGGCTTTTTCCTAGACATGTTAACCAAACTCTTCTACAGTATGTACAGTATCTCAGATCATACTGCTACAAAACATTTTACTGCTAACCTTGTAACTTTACTTCCTCTGTGGAATATATTGTCATTCCCATTCAAACTGCAGTACCTCCATTTATTCTCCCCTTTTTATGCTATTCAAGGAAGGATCCACTCTCACTGTTTGAGCTAGCTTTGCTAGTCACTGACTGTTAAGTGTGCCTTAAAATTCAAAGCAGCTTTCTAGGCAACAGGCTTTGGTTTGTGAAACTTTAAAGTACGGAAGCTCACTCACTGTGTTTTTCCCCCTGCATTTATGGGGTTATAATGGGGAGCAGCACAAAGCCTCGAAACATCTGCTTTGGTTTTTTAGAAGGCAGGCTTCATGCAGGGCTGCATATACGCCCTGTATATCCTTTTCATTAACCTTTAGGGCACTGACAGGAAGTGTCCTGTTGATAGTGGTATTGTTAAATGATGTCTTAAACTTGTCTCCGTTGGTTGCTGGGCAGTATTGTTCCCATTTTATTGAAATGTTCTCATGTAGTCATTGCACTGCTGTCCACAAAACTAGTCTGGACCATGTTGTGTTAAATGAGACAAAGACAAAGAATGACAGTACCACTAGTTAGGAGATTCACAGAGGCATTTAACACTTGTAAATAACGGCCATGAAACTACATAAGTTCAAACTTAAAGTAATGAAACAAAAATACAAATAGGAATATACTACCAGCATTTGTGTAGCAATATATGGGTGTTGTTCTTGTGTAATTGATGGTTTTAACCTCTAATTTTCTGACCTCTGTCCCTTACCCACTTATGAGTACCTAACCTAAACAATCTCTCTGTTTTTGTTTCCTCTGGCTTATCTCATTCCCTCTCTCCCTCCATCACCCCAATCTGCACAACCACTTATGTTGCTGGCGTTTAACCTCATTCTGACACTCTCTCCTCTTTGTCTGACCTTCCTTTCATCATTCCTCCAACTGTGTAACATCTTTTTGCTTTACCTCACCCACCGTCTTACCACCCAACATTCCCGGCGCAGTGGAGCGCAGCCCTGTCAGGAACATCCAGGTTTTCAACCCTTCTACCAACACTCTGAACGTTCGCTGGGAGGCTGCCACAGGCCCAGTCCAGCAGTACCGGGTGGTCTATTCTCCTCTGACTGGCACCAGGCCCTCTGAGTCGGTGAGTTTCCATCCACTGTGCATCCATACATGCAAAGAAAGAACATTTACATAGGTGCACAACAGCACCCATAACTACAAATACTTATTGTGTAAATTACTTATTGTGTCATCACAGCCCATCAGTAACCATTTATTGCTAATGCCCTTAAATCACACATTATACACACACAAACACTGAGGAGGATTAGAGCACACCCGGGTTGAGGTAAGAACACATGTTGCCCAAGCAACAACCAATTAAAATTTTGACCAGCATCTACAGTAAGCCATATGTTGTCAGGAATAAACCAGCCTCATCCTTAACTTTTAAAAGAAAACATTAGTCTGTTCACCAAATGGTCCATGTGAGAGTGTTTGATGCAGGCATGTGTGCAGTTACTGCCAGCTGAATTCTTTTCTTTTACAAACTGCTAAAGATTTTAACCAAGACTGTGTTCATTAAAGCAGAAATTCTTAAATTGCTACTCCCGTTCTCAACACGATATGTGGCATCTGGCACCAGTGTGCCCACATCTTTCACGTGTAAAGGATTTCCGGGTTGCTTAAAGAATCCACATGGACCTTTTGAAGTGTTACTTGCCATCCACCACCATTAGCTCTCTCCAGCATCTGCCTGAAAGATTGCACCATTAAGAATGGTTTCTTCACTGGGACTCTAATAACATGGTCTTTGGTCAGAGGTGCACTCTGCCTTTATTCCTGTTTTTTAGCACATTCATGGCAGGCTCAGGTCTTTTCCGTAGCTAGAGCCAATGATGTGCGTCTGCGCCAACTGTGGCAACAATTAAAATCAAACTTAAGTAGACAAAGGGACATTGCTGTCGCTTTTACATGTGACATGAAGAGAAAATAAGCAGATTCACCAACCGATTTACATGGTGTTCTCTTTCACGCACAACCCCCTTCACCACACAGTTTCTCTATTTCCATCGAAAGCACCCACACAAGTGTTCACCCCCCCCCCTCCTCACTTACTCGCAGAGGTTATCACCGGGCCAGAGCCCTCGAGGAGCCCTGACCTTACTCTGTGTTACTAACTAACCCACAGAAAGAGAGAGAGTGAGGTGGAGCTGGCCCCTGATGTAATCAGCTGTTGTCACTGTCAGACTTAAACAGCGGTGCCGGCTGTCAAACATCAAAGGATTATTTGGCCCTTCCTTTTACTTAGTGCTGACAGCAAGGGGCTATTGAGTAAAAGGGAGGTGCTGGAGAGAGTGGACAAAACAAGCAGCTGTCAGAGGAAATGGGAAAGGTCTTTGTTTGTGTATGTGCTGGGCGCCGGGTCTGCATCATGTCTGTGCACCGCTACAAAAATGCTTAGGTTTTTTAAGAAAATAAACACATTTGCTACAGTATTATTGTTGTCTACACATGCTGCACTGAAACTCTTCAAAAGTGTTGAGTCATGACATGTTCTGTGTCTCTATGCAGGTTGTGGTACCAGGGACCACCACCACGGCCCTGCTGCAGCAACTGCTCCCAAACACTGATTACAATGTTGGAGTGGTTGCTCTGTATAGTGATGGTGAGGGACCCAGTATCAGTGACAGCGGGAAGACATGTAAGTACCTGGGCCAGGTTTAAAGACAGGAAGAACTGTAGGAAAAACAGTCTAAGGACCCTATGTATCATGCTGTGTTCAGATCTAGTGTAGGTATTTCAGTAATCAACATTAGCCGCATTTATCTAACACAAAAAGAAAACATCTCTGGGACATAGAGCTGTTTGGACTGTGCAGCTCAAACACTTTTTTCCTTCATGTTTCCTCGCTCAGTGCCCCGAAGTGGCCCAAGGAACATGCGTGTGTATGACCCCACCACCAGTACTCTCTCTGTGAGCTGGGAACATGCTGAAGGTCCCGTCATGCAATACCGCATCACCTATGCCCAGACCACAGGAGACCCCATCGAGGAATATGTAAGCACATTTATAGTTACGTTATTCCACTGTTGCTTATGGTTTAATGAATTCACTCTTTTTAGAGTGCCAATTATCCAGTTTTTGACCATAGTCCTAAGTGACAGACCAACTCTCATTGAGATATGCTCTTGATTTGTTCTTTTATTGATCCTTTTCTTCATGTGATATGTCTTATGGCTTGTAGACTACAGTGCCAGGAAACAGAAACAATGTGGTCCTTCAGAATCTGGATCCAGACACTCCTTATAATATTAAAGTGACTGCCGTCTACGCTGATGGACCAGGAGGAGAGCTGGAAGGAGATGGACGCACAGGTATAAACTATATAATCTGTACAACCTGTGTGTACCTTTTGTAACTGATGCAGAGATCATTTCAGGATATGAAACTAAACATACTGACAGATGAGTATTAAGGATATCATGCAGTACTGCACACACACATGCCCTCACCAGAGTGAGGAGTCCACAGCAGAAAATATGAATAGAGTGGTCCATTGATTGGGATCCTGAATCATTGTAGAAAAAGTGGAATAAGTGAAATTCTTGACTTTTCATGAAGGCCAAAAGCACCAAGAGCCTTTGCCAGAGAGTTATGAACTGGCTGTACTCCAGTGAGGGAGATCTCATGCTTGCAGTGCTGGCCAGTGTCTTGCCTAATTTTGTCTTTCAAACGAAAGAAACCCTATCACATATCATAATTTCACTCCGCTCCTTGAGGCGGCTTATTATTCTTTTTTTCTAATTTCTCTGATGTGGTGCAATTTATCATCCCTTTGATCACATGTTGATATATTTCACTCATAATTCAAAAGCTATAATAAGCTATAATAAAGTAATTACTGTGCTGACAGTTCACCAGCATTGAGTACACTGGAATTCCAACCCATTGCAAGCCTGTATTGACTGTGCTGTCCTGTCTTGTTTTCCACAGTGGGAATGCTCGGCCCCAGGAACCTTCGTGTTTCTGATGAGTGGTACACCCGCTTCAGGGTGTCCTGGGACCCTGCCCCCTCCAGGGTTAATGGATACAAGCTTATCTACCAGCCTGAGGGTATGTACATGTTGCTAGGGGGATATAACAAAATATGTGTTTATATAATACATTTATGAGATCAGAGGGACTTTCTTTTTAATACAAACACATATGGAGAGTTTTTTTTATCTTTATGTTTCCCTTCAGGCTCTGATGAGGTCTTGGAGACGCTCGTTGGAGACGTGACCTCCCACCAACTGCATAACCTGAAACCTGGAACCACCTATGACCTGAAGGTGCTGGCACAGTACAGCACAGGCGTCAGTGCACCCCTGATTGGACAAGGCACCACATGTAAGTTGATGATGCTGTTATTTAAAGGTTGACAGGTTTATCTGCACATAATTAAATGGATGATTCTAGTTTTGACTGCCAAGCCGTTGTTGTGAAAGCAGAATATGTACTAAGAGTAATGCTTCTTTTTAGTGTACCTGAATGTGACAGACCTGACAACCTACAATGTCGGCTATGACTCCTTCTGCCTCCGATGGGCCCCTCACAGAGCAGCCACCTCCTACAGACTCAAAGTCAATCCTTTTGACAGTAAGGGCTTTACTCAACTACACACTGTTAAAGGTTTTGTTGAATTAGACTTTGAATTAGTTATATTACTGCATTATCTAATCTGGATTCTCCTCTCCTCTTTCCTCTCCTCAAGCCTCCAAGAGTGGAGCTCAGGAGATCACTGTCAGGGGCTCGGAGAGTAGTTACTGCTTTGATGGCTTGACCCCTGACACCCTCTACAACGCCACGGTGTACGCCCAAACCCCCAACTTGGAGGGACCTGGAGTCAGCGTAAAGGAGAGGACATGTAAGATCCTCTATGCCAGTTAAACGCTAAAAGCTACTGAAACCTCCGATTTCTTTTGCGTTACTCAGATATGCCCTCGCTAGCGCAGTGTAGTATGTTTCTTTCAATTTTATGCATGTGTTTCTGTTGTAGTGGTCAAACCCACAGAGGTGCCAACTGAGCCTCCCACCCCCCCTGCTCCGGCAACAGTCCCCCCTGCACTTGATGGTGAGGAGAGCTTTGACATTTGTGTGCTAAAAGAATAATTCTTATGGCTTAGCGGAGATGAGGCTTTACATTAACATCATTGTACCCGCACCACAGTGTGCAAAGGTGCCAAGGCAGACCTGGTCTTCCTCATTGATGGTTCCTGGAGTATTGGAGATGAGAGCTTCATCAAGGTCATCCAGTTTGTCAAGAGCATGACTGGAGCCTTTGATGTCATCAGCCCGCGTGGCATGCAGGTCAGCATAAACCTTTAATGTTCATTCCCTTCTGAAGACAAACTGACCTTATGCAATGTTTTTGAAAGATGCCTTTGCTATTTCTCTGTGTTTTATCATATATTATATTATTTGTTCTCTTTGAACAGGTTTCGTTTGTGCAGTACAGCGATGACGCCAAAACTGAGTTCAAGCTGAACACCTACCATGACAAAGGCATAGTGCTATCAGCTTTGCAGACAGTCCGCTACAGAGGAGGCAACACCAAGACAGGTACGTCACTGCAAAAAAATCTAATTGTTCTAAAGAAGATAAATTGATGATTTGAAGTTCACGGTACTCTCTCCTTCCTCCTCATCCTCCTCCTTCACCCAGGCATTTCTCTGAAGCACGTCTATGAGAAGGTTTTCACCTCAGACAGTGGCATGAGGAGGAACGTCCCGAAGGTGCTGGTGGTGGTGACAGATGGTCGCTCCCAGGATGACGTGAAGAAGAGTGCAGAGAAACTGCAGCATTCTGGTATGTGTGGAATAATTAATAATTGTCGTGTGTTTTGGTCTGCGTTGTATGTATAGTACATATTGTATGTAGCAGAGCTGTTTCCAATTATCCAAGTTCCCGTTTGCTCCCAAACTTTCGATTTCCTTCATCAGAGCCAAAGTTTGTGGCTGATTTAATAAACTCTTGTTATAATCCCTACAGCGATGAAGCTGCCTGTGGTTATTGGAAGCTTAACAATGGTCTTTGTTTTGTTTTTTTTGCGTGTGTGTGTATGTGTTTTACCCCCACAGGCTACAGTGTGTTTGTGGTTGGAGTGGCCGATGTGGACATGTCAGAGTTGAGAATTATTGGCAGCAAGCCCAGCGACAGACATGTGTTTGTGGTAGACGACTACGACGCTTTTGCCAAGATCCAGGACAACCTGATCACCTTCATCTGTGAAACGGCCACTTCCAGTAAGGCAGACATTAATTATTAAATCATTAAAACACTGCTAGAATTTAGTATACCTGCATTGCACGAGGAAAGCATTTCTTTTGACTTTGTAACTTCTATTGTGATTGATTAGTGCTCCTGCAGAGATAACAGGAAGCTCACCCATTGCTGTACTTTTCAACTGCTCTACTGCCAGGAAATGTATAAACAGACATGAATCACTTTCTTTAAGCCTTAGTCTGTTTTTCCAACCCGCTACAACTTTTTGTCCTGTTTCAGCTTGCCCTCTGATCTACATCAATGGGTTCACAACACCTGGTAAGCATACAGCATCACCATACACAATACATATGAACTAAAATGCTTTTATGCTATTCTATAAGAAGGCTTCACTATTTCCATGCTCTCAACATGGCTCCTTTCTTTTTTATCCCTTCCAGGCTTCAGGATGCTGGAGGCTTTCAACATCACAGACCGGACATTTGCTGGCTTAAATGGCGTGTCCATGGAGCCAGGCTCCTTTAACAGCTACATCGCCTACAGGCTGCACAAGGATTCCTTCCTAAACCAGCCCACCAAGTAAGAGCTGAGGCTGAATGGTGTTTGTGTGTGTCAAACATTGGGAGTGTGAGTCTCATTATGTGCATATTCCCAGCCTATTGGCCTTATCTCCTGTGCACTATTATGTTGCCCAGCCCACAGTCATTATTCATAATGAGGTTCAATAGCCTCTGTAGTCATAGGGGTTTCCCCAGTGCCCTTTGGCAATAAGCCCACAGCTCTATTTGCTGTTGCAGCTTGTGGAATATGAGGTGCTAGCAGGAACAAAAAAAATTGGTCGTAGAATTAAAAAGTTCTTGGATCAGGCCCTCCTCCCACCAATGTCAAACTGGGAGCAAACAAATCACCCCTGGGTCAAGAGCTGTGTCTCTTTATTGGGCCTCATTTAAGTGGTATTAGGCCACTGCGGAACTGCAGAAGTATCCAACCCTCTTCTGCATACTTTGTTAATATGTTTATCACAGTGTATTCAGTGTACGTGGGCGCAGCTGTCGCCTCAATGCGCACAAATGGAAACACTTAGAACTGCTGCAAAGAAGAGGGGACAGAAAATACTTTCAGTATGAGGGCAATTTCTGCAAAGCCGGAGGGAGAATTGGCAATCATTTACAGGTTCTGCATGCTGTATCATTGTAGCAAGATTTAATGGTCTTGGTATTAATTTCTAACATGTGATATTCTGACTGCTAGTGAGGCCACAGCTCTGACTCATGACTCATCACGATGTATGTTTTTAACACTAACAGGGAGATCCATCCGGAGGGTCTTCCCCCATCCTACACCATCATCCTGCTCTTCCGCCTGCTGCCCGACACACCCTCTGAACCTTTTGATATCTGGCAGATTGCCGACAAAAACAACAACCCCGAGGTCGGGATCACCGTCAACCGTAAGCCTCCCATCCTGCTTTGGCCCTCAGCTGGAGGGGAAGCTGCTGTAGCTGACCCAACATATACACAGCTGTAAACTCTTTATTAACAACTGAAGCTGCTTTCTTTCTCTCTCGTACCTAATTTACAGACAGTCAAAGTTAATTGATATGTCAGATATGACAAATAAGGCAGTGGGAGCATATTGAAATAAATATTACTGACTTCCATCCACTGCTCTGAGTTAGATTCTGATTTTGGATTTGGCTCGTCTCTTTTATTCCCTCATAGAAAGCCTTCATTTTTAAATAAATATCTTTTTATGTGTGCGCTTACACACGTGGTAAACGCATGTGAATAATTACGGGCATAGAGCTAATCCCTCCTAGCCTTCTCTTTATCCCTCTCCTCTCTCTACAACCATGTGTTCTCTATAGTCGTGTCTGCGCTTTGCGTGCCACCGCATCGTAACACACTGTCAGGGATTCATCAAAGGCTCTTCTCTCTTCAGCTTCCAGCAAAACAATTGCGTTCTACAACAAGGACACCCGAGGAGAGATCCAGAGAGCCACGTTTAATGAGGAGCAAGTGAAGCGCATTTTCCATGGGAGCTTCCACAAGGTAAACACAATGCATGATACTTAAAGAGAGGAGTGCTGCGCTAACCACATAGTGATATTATTAAAGTTTGGCTTTAATAGGACAGACTGAGAATCTCTTGCGGTCACCTGTGGGCTGATTATCCTTTTATATACAGAATATTGTTTTCATTGTTTTCACTTCCTTTCAGTTTGTTTTTAAATCCTTTCATAAGTCTCTGTGTGACTTTTATGCGTCATTTAAGTTGGCTAAATTTCCTTTTAATGTGAAGATCTGACAAACAGCCAATGCTATGTAGCTGTATCATATTACCTGTCAAAAGTATCCTGCTAGCCATTTTAGTGTCGGGCCTGCTGTCAAAGAGATCTTTTTTATGATTTGACATTAAGCTTGGTTTTGATAAATGGGGCCATGGAGGCAATAAATACATTTAAAGAGAGGTTGGAGGGAAATTTTGATACCTCAGTGACCCAGCATAATGTGCAAAGTGTTACAGCTAACCATGGAGGTCTGACCACATCAAGGCTGGAGACTATCCTGGTAGTTGTTGAGTGAATTCCAATCTAGTCTACTCCTAACTGCAGCACCAGTCAGGGGACTGGATCGATTTTTATTTGGGTTTCACTTGAGTTGGGTTCAAAAATGGCATAAGGCATTTCATGAGTGGATCCTAAAGTTAGCACATTTTTCACTAAATAAGCAGACTTCATGGTATTTCTTTAAAGGAGTTCTCTAGCGATTTAATGCTGCACTTACAGAAAGTTGGGAGACACATTCAAAAAATAATTTCCAAAATCGATGCAACTGAGGCCAAGATATCCTGACTTTTAGTTCCTAGTACGAGTCAATCTCCAAAGACTTCCCTTGCCATTGTCTTTCAAACGGCACGGGGTAGTTTATAACACAGGCTTTCTAAGGACACTAGGCAGTTGTGGAAGCAAGAATACACATTGGCATTCCAGATGTTTCCAACTGTCTCAATGATACATTGTCTTGACTCTGAAACTGATCCATGCCATCTCCCACCCTGTCTTTCATGCAAGAAATTAAGATTGACCTCCCTTAGGGGCACACTTATTGAAAGATTCATTAACATCAACTACTCTTCAAATAATCTGTCAAAACCTCTCAACCACCCACAGTGGTGTTATTGTTTTGCAAACTCTTTGTCTCTCTTCAATTGTTTAACCACTACATTAGGCCCACATGCCAAGCTTGCAACCGAGATAAACAGCCTTTGTATAGTATGGAGTCTCTTGGGGCCACAGCAAGAGGTGAAAAGAGACATCAAATGCCTTTAAGTCCAACTCAAAGCAGCAGTGAATATAAAACATCCTCTGTTATGTTCCACCACAGTAGGGTGTAGAGACCAGAACAATGAGGGACAGTATATTTTCATATCGACCTGGAATGACTTAAGATGTGAGATTTATCACTGGAGGGAAAACGACTGGTTCCAATGTACTCAAAGTCACGTCCAATTGCATTTGAGTTCGTTTCCAAGGACAGCGTGCCCGTTATTTGGAACACAGCTTTCTTTCCCCCCTAATTTTAAAGTAATCAGAATGAATGACCCTTTTTAATGTAGCAGGGTCTTAACCGACATCAAAGTTCCTGATATAGCAGAGAGCAGATTTTTGAATTGAGAAACTGATGAGAGCGATATGTTGGCCCCCAGATCAGAGCGTTCTGTAAATGGCTTTCCAGTTTGACCATTTAGCATCTACACAACTAATTGTAGGGTAACTTCATGAATGAACAGGACCCTGGAAAATGTTGGGTCAGGACTGTATGTAAATGACATCACTGCTGGTCTAGTTGGACAGCAGCCTGATCTGTGTGTGTGTGTGTGTGTTCTCTTTGTCTGTGGCCATGGTGGAGACTGTAGTCTGACTGTACATTGGGTGGCTAGTTTGTGGTGCGGTAGTTGTTGTTCCATGAGTTGGCAAGTCTGCAGCGGTCTACCTAGCTGCTTATTTGCTGGTCTGCTGAGTAAGTGCCACTGCCGACTGCAGTGGTGGTGTGTGTTTACATGTTGTCAGTGGTTTGCCAACACTTTGTCGGTGGCTCTTACAGAGTGACCTCAGTGTGTGTGCTGAAAGTGACCATGAGGGTTGTCACAGATGGGGCTTATTGTCCATGTGTGAAGATAAACGAAACAAAACCGAATGAACACAGATGTTGACCTTCTAAGTTTTAAATTAACGAGGTAGAGCTTCAATTAAGGATTATTTTCATTGCCACCTGATAGATTATACAGATTATGCATACAGATTATTTCCTCAATTAATTGATTAATTCTTTAGTCGATAAAATGTCTGCAAATAGTAAACAAATGCCCATCGCATGCTCCCATGGAGACATCTTCATGTCATCGTCATGTTTTGTCAGACCAACAGTCCAAAAAACAGAGATATGCAGAAAGATATTTTTTTTCTAAAAAATTAAATCCACTATCAAAAATATAGACAATTCATTTTCTGTCAACTGCATAATATATTCATTTACTAATTGTTTTGTTTCTATTACCAGCCATTCCAGTACAAATATCTTTACGCAGTACTAGTGTTTGATAATGCAGAGCTTTTAATCATGGCTTTTCCTGGCAGTTGATTTTGACAGAATTTCCCCTCAAATCTCAATTCTAAATATGCATGTTGCTTTTGCAGTAGTTAATTACGTTGAGAATGTATGTCAAAAGCATCACAACACATCTACCCAACCAGTATTTTCTCATTGGAACTGCACTTTCTGTTTTTGACAAATGTTAGTTGCTCTTTATGTGCCACAGTGCTGGCTCAGAGAGTGCTTGCAGATTGAGATTTCTTTCTCCTCTAGCTAGTTAATAAATAGTCACCCAGGCTGGAGAGGTCGTGGTCTACCGCTAGTGTAACATGTGGGAAAGCTCTCAGAGATGGCTTAAACAGATGCTAGCCACTCACTAGCCCACTGGGGAATCCCCTCCCACACTTGAAGGGGTGGGAGTCCGCAGAGGGAACTTTCCTGTTAACTGAGGTGAAGACGAAATTTTCCATAAGTCATAGTGACTAGTCATGTGTTCAGAGTTACATTGGTTGGATTTTGAGTGTGTAAGTTGCTGAAGAGTGCACTATAGTTTGCCTATATACTGAAAAACATTCAAACCTCATTGTTCTTTGGGAAGTCTTGAACTCAGTCCTTCAAACTTTCCTTTCAGGGACTTTGTTGGGGAAATTGTGCCAATATATGCATAGACTAATTCAAACAGAGGGGGAGGTTTTTGCCAAATTGTCCACTGACTGCACTCATTGTACTCTCCATTTGTGACAACTTTCTTTTGGACATGAAGACGTCTTCTTTCTGTGACCTGGACAAGTACAGTAGACTTGCTGACACTAAAAACCACACTAGAAATACAGGAAATTATATATTAACTTCTCTTCCCAAAGAAATCCACAGTGCCTTGTCTGTCCGCAGACATGGGAGCTTCCCATCTAGAATGATACAATGAAAATGATCAGCCCAACTGGGGATTTCACAATCAGTCACAGCGCTGTTTGATTTGAAACACCAATCTAAAGTAGATTCTATACCGATTATGTTTTTCCCTTCACTCTCAATGAAAGTTAACTTAATCTTGGAGGTATTTCTACAGAGAGGACTCACACCTGCTTATTAGTGCATGCATGAAATTAAAGCCATGAGGTCTTTAAGGTTCATGATTATGAAAACCATGGAACAGTCAGGGCAGAGCCAAGAACAGTAAAATCTAATCTGATAGAAATCGTGCAAATATGTCAACTGCATTGGAGCGGAGAAGGTGTCAGCCTGAAATCTTACCATATGTAGTCTGACAGTAGAGTGTTGACACAGCGAAGCACAGTGAAGCCTTCTGTGTTAACAATTGATGAAGGAAAAAGGTTCATCTGTCAACACTTCGCTGCAGTAGGACCAGATCACTTAGCAGTAAATAGCATCAAGTGAGGGAGCAGTGGTCACTACCGAGCTAGTTTTTCTGAGGCCTTAATTTCCAGTGTTTTTATTGTGTTTACTTATTGGTCAGTGAGGTAATATATACATGCTTATTATTTGCCATCCCAGTATATCATCCAAAACTCTTTTGGTAAGCCCTCAGGAGCATCATGGTATAATATATCCATGCCAGGATCCTGAGATAAACGACACCCGTCTCTCGTTGCGGTCTGCCAGATAGTTTGATCTGTTGCCAAGGAAGTCAACTGTAATTTTGTGATTGGTTGCCAAGAACTGTGGCCTAGTCTGTGGTTGGTACGGCTTTGTATGAAGAAATGGTACCTTGCTTTTCCTGACATAAAGAAAGCTTGTCTGACTGTTTAGCAGGGGAAAATTTGCAACTGTGAGGGGAAAGTAAGGAAAGTGTAGGTCTTTTGATGGCACACCGCAAATGATATTGTTTCAAGATGTGGAGCAGGGTTCTCTGGACAGGAAACGTCAAAATCTGGCACTTTGTCATTCTGTGTTGTTATACAATCACAAACTACAGCTTTAAAGCTGCATGGAAATGCCAACTGTTGTTTATTTCCTTATTTTTGTGGTGTATTCATCTGTAGAGGCATCAAACAGCATGTCCGTGCCAAATCAGTAACCACTCTGGGGTAATAACAGAATCTGTAATTAACATGGTTCTGCAAAGTCTAAACAATCTAGCAATTATGTGGAATACAGTATCAGCGTCTTTATAAGCTTCAGACAACGTGGTTTAAAAAGGTTCAATGAGGTTGTTCTTAGCCTTATGGTTGCACTTTCTTTAAGAATTTCTCTTCTCTTTAAAAGGGCAATCATGCCACTTCAAAATAGAAATGAATGCCAAACTCAGCTTTTCAAAAGCTCCACTGTTCTTAATACTCTTTGTGAAGTGATTGTTTTGCAACAAAGCTGGCAGCTGGGAAGTATTGAGGTGACAAGAATGTTTTGTTAATCGTGCCCTCTCTCCATCTCCATCTGCCTCCTGCAGCTCCACATCAGCATCTCTCCAGAGAAAGTCAAGCTCAACGTGGACTGCCAAGAGGTGGCAGAGAAGCCCATCAAGGAGGCCAACAACATCACTCTGGACGGCTATGAAGTGCTTGGCAAGATGGTCAAGTCTGGAGGCGGGAAGAGGCAGTCTGCAACAGTAAGTGAAAAAGGAGGCCTTTGCATTGAAAAAACGCGGAGGCTTGGAAACACACGTTTGGAAGAGCATCTCACAACTTTCCAAAGAATCAGTATCCAAAACCTTTTGTGCGTAGATGCACAATTAAATGAATTATTATTAATTTAACTGCTCCCAGTGGCTGCTGGAAGGATGACAGCCTGCATCTTTCTTTTCCTCATTGTTGTCTGCATTTTCAGCACGAATTGGAGCCATTTGTAACACCCCTTTTTCCCTTCTTCTGTTGTGCAGTTCCAGCTCCAGATGTTCGATATTGTCTGCAGCTTGAGTTGGGTCAGCCGAGACAGATGCTGCGATCTGCCCTCCACAGTAAGAACAAATTAACAAGTCAAAATACCATCTATTTGGCAGATTTCTTTCACACGCTTTGATGTACATGTAGGACTGATTGCATTTGTAGTTGAACTGGATCATTAATCTTGTACTTTGTTGGTTCTTTGCTGTTCAGGATTAATAGTAGAGGGACTATTGCCTTTGTATTTACTGTATATACTGTATACATGCATACCTTCTCCGAGGTTTGCGTATGCTCGTATGTAGTCAGTAAGCTGATAACTAGATTGCTGTTCAAAAAGAAAGTGCCTCAGCTGAACTGAATGGGACCCTGTATCCTGTGAAATTGTGCTAATCGGACTGTTGCCAGTATGATCTCCCAATTACACGAAAACAAGTGCTCCTTCAGATCGAGCAGTACTGGATACCGGATCAGTACCAATACCGGATGCATGCACATTTATCCAATTATGAACAATTCATTTATAATTTGCATCAGATATTAATACATCACATCAATGACTGCAGTGTTATATAACTCATTATGTGAAAGACTGTCACTGAGCATCTGGTCTTAAAGTCCCTCACTGACTTTGCTGATTCCAGTCACATTGCAGCATGAGCCGCTATTCCATCATGACCTTTGCTGGGGTTTTTAAACTGTCTCTTCTTCTTAAACTCCAAGCAAAGTCAAAACCACGGCCTGCCAGGATACTGTCATAAAATTACATCAAGGATTTTCTGTTGTGCCCCTCGTATTCTGTAGATTGCCAAGACATGGTCTCAATTATCAGTGGGTGGGTGTGATATGGACTATAGGAATATGTGTGCATTTATTATTTTCTAATTTCTTTATCTTCTGTCTTCTCTTTCAGAGAGATGAGGCCAAGTGTCCATCCCTCCCCCACTCTTGCACATGCACACAGGACAGCATCGGCCCTCAGGGGCCTCCTGGACCTTCGGTAAAGACCCACTATCATCCATCCTTGTCGTCTGTCCTCTATCTTCACCTCCTCTACCTCTGTTTGTTGTCACCTGATAAAATGGTTTTCATACATGTTTTGATGATAATGCCATACTCTTCTCTGCTTGTGTTATAATGACTGTACAGCTGTAATGAGCTACCTGAAATTTGCCTGCTATACAGTTTGAACTTGAGTAGACTGAGGATGTCCCTTGTATTAGGAGCGGTATTTTCTTTTCCTTTGGAAAGAGCAGTTGAGGATGAGACCAGTGGCATGCAATGAAATGTGGGCTTAGGGAGAAGTGTCAAAAGAGAAATGCCTGTCGGAAAAACAACAGTAAAAAAGTCTTGAGGAGAAGTCTGGAAGATGTGTGCTCAGTAACCTCACTAAGCCCCAGCGAGGATATCGTAGGGCTTGAGGTTTTAGGGCTTTTGGAATCTGCTCCTGTTGTTACACTCACTCTGTGTTTCTGGCTCCTTGCCTTTCCAGGGCAGCCCCGGTTCTAAGGGACCACGAGGAGATAGAGGAGAGCTCGGCAACACTGTGAGTAACACCATACATCACTTTAAGTACATGATAAATTGTTATCATTTTTCTTTTACAGGCTCTGAATTTTAATTGAACCAGCTCATAGCCAATGAAGCTTGCCGACACTATCAATAATGCTAAATCCACACATAACAGTGGTCCACTTCTCACTGGCATGTTATTTTAGGAGCTATTACTGCTCTCCTACAGCCTTACGTTGGCTTACATCATCAGCCAAAGCAAGTTGCATACATCTGAATTCAGTTATCGACTGTATATACTGTGTATCAACTTGACTGAGAAGGGGCCTCTGTCAAGTACCTTAAAGGCCCATATTCACTGTTAACGTTCATTTTCCATATTTGTGCAATAAAAAGTCTGATTAGGGTTGTTCTTTTGTAAGAGTATGGCTGTGAAATGTCTTTGTTTTTGTCTGGGTAATGCTGTAGGGTCCAATGGGTCCACGCGGTGAATCAGGACCCCCAGGCTCAATGGGACCACCGGGTCCACAAGGCCCGAACGGACTGTCTCTGCCCGGAGAACCTGTAAGTTAACCTACACTACAAAAAGCCAAGGAAGAAATAGTTAAGTATCCGTGGTAAATGGAGTTTAATGTATATGACATTAAACTCCATCACTTATGAGTAGTGCCCATGCTGATATGAATGTGCAGTCTGTATGACAATTGTACAACAGCTGAAATATTCTTGGTAGCAGATCCACCAGTGAGTGGGATTTACAGCTAAAGTCAAAACACATTAAACTCCTCTCTACTTCTATCCAGCTTCTTACCTGCAGATGTTCTTGTCAAAACATGAAATCAATCACAATTACAGACTGAAAAGGATAAAACGAAGACTAAAGCTTATTTTGCAAACCTCTCTTTTCCTCCTCTTCCACCTTCAGGGTCGCTCGGGACCAAAGGGAGATCCTGGAGACCCGGGCCTGTCTGGCCTGCAAGTAAGTCCTCCCCACTCATTTTGTGGTTTATGAACAGGAAACAGGAGACTATCCATAGAGAGCGCCGTTGCTACTGGAGCCTGGATTCAGTCCACACGGCAAAATTGAAACCACACTCTGAGTGGGAGGTTTACCATGCCATCCTCAGGGAGACCCACGCTCTTAAATCAGCCTGTTGATTGACAAACAGTAGAAGGCCAGTAATGCAGTTAAATTATTATGGAGCACAGACTCATGTTACCAAAGGGGAAATAGGGAATGGAACATGTTCTTCCCCCCACCTTGTAATTGAAGATGATTGTGACTCTGCCTGAAGGTTGAGCATCTTTGACAGACAGTAGACTGTACTTTTCTTCATCTCACTTTTTGGTGGAAGGGCATTTTTGAGTGGGTTGGTATTACATAGCCATCTCTTGGCCCGAGCGGCCGTTCATTCATCCAACTGAGGTCATTCAGCCAACTCCCACCATTCAAACTGGAGAGAGCGTCACCACTTGGTTATTCTGGCCTCCGAATAAGCGAATTGAGACATGGGAGAATGTCCTATTCTATGATCTTTAGAGTTTACTGGCAGCATTGTCTCGGTTCCTTTACACAATAAAGCTTATTATAATTATCCAGTAGACATCATGTGTCAACAGACAAGAGGGAAATTGTTTCAGTTTTTAGAAACAAGATGATATATTATCTTTGGCAACATAACTGGGAAACTGCAGGACTTTTTTGCTGTAAATTCTAGCTCAACAGAGGCATTAGGGAGCCGTATAAGAGTGTTGTTCCTGATCATTAGCATTTGATTAAGTGTGTCTGCTTTTTTTTCCAGGGTTCTCCCGGGCCACGCGGCCCTCTGGGCCCCGTTGGACCAAGCGGAGCACGGGTAAGATCCACCTCCAGGCCTGTTTAGTGTACACACTGTGTTCAAACCCTCCAAATGGATCCAACACTTAGTTAAGCTAATGTTTTGCATGTGATCACCCACTTAGCTCGGCGTGTACAGAAGTACTGTTGTGTAGCTTTTGCTGTTGCACCGCATGTTCTCACTTGCGTCAGCCAGAATATTTGGGCCACTACTTATAAATGTAATTTAAAAAGACAGACTCAAGGCTGAAAGCAATATAAAGTCATGACACTGATGTATTGCATGAATGGGGTCCCCAGTGTGTTGTAACCCACGTGTGATTGTATGTTGTTCCTACATAGGGGCCACCTGGAAAGGAGGGACCATCTGGACCCAGAGGCCCATCAGGGCCCATGGTGAGTGTGTGTGTGTTTGTCTCTGTGTCTTTGTGTTGTGCAGTAAAGAGCCAAATAAATATTCCTTGGAGCGTGCTTTATTTCCTGATATATCTGCAACAATTACTCCTCTGGCTCCACAGTTGCACTCTGCTGGAACAGCACATAAAAAAAGCAGACTCCACTGTTACCAGGAGGGGGGCATGCATCTCATTTTCGTCTGTGGTTTGGGGAGGTCTGAATCTACTTAATGCAGTCACCATGCCAACAGGCGACATGCCAGTATAGGATTCACATGCACTATACCATCCTGAGTGCTCCAAGACTCATTAGCTGTGCCTGGTGGCTGGCGTGTGTGTGTGTGTGTGTGTGTGTGTGTGTGTGTGTGTGTGTGTGTGTGTCCATCTCCCTTTAGTGTTCTTGGCAGCTTGTGCCACATGCCCCCACACTGCAGATGTCAAAGCATAGATCTCAACTTAAAGCTTATTACACAACCTTTAACAGGGAGCAGGAGTTAAACGTTACAATTATGTTTACAATGCAGTAATTTAAAATAAACACTACTCTTCCTGTGTTTTCCAGGGAAGCCCTGGAAATCCAGGTGTACCAGGAATTACTGGAAAACCAGGGAAACCAGGAGATACAGGAAACCCAGTATGTACTGAATAAGTCACTTGACACTGTTAAGGGAAGGTGGAGGTCGTTGCTTGTTCTAACACTGTTCTTCTCGTTAACAGGGAACTGTTGGCCTTAAAGGAGAGAAAGGAGAGAGGGTATGTAATATGTTTTAAATGAAATTAGCGTACACCAGTTATTATACATCATCAATGACAAAAGCAATCCTCATGAAAATGTCTTTGTTTTGCAGGGAGACTTTGCATCCCAGAACATGATGCGCTCCATTGCCAGACAAGTTTGTGAGCAGCTTGTGAACAGTGAGCAGAACCTTTCTTAATCTTTAGGGAATTTCAAAGTTGTTAAAGCAGAAATTGAATCCAAATCTAACTGATTTTGTTCTTCTCTTGCAGGTCAGATGAGCAGAGTTGACATGATGCTCAACCAGATTCCCTCTGGATATCGTAGCAACAGTCCGGGGCCACCCGGCCCTCCTGGCCCTCCTGGCAACACGGGATCCCGCGGAGAGCCTGGACAACCTGGACGAACTGGTTTCCCTGGGAACTCAGGTTTACCTGGAAGTCAAGGAGAGAGAGGTACTTTATCTCTCGTGTTTTTCTGAATGTTACAAAGCAGCGAGCAGTGAAATAATAAGCAAATGGTGAGCCATGCATTATTATGGTCATGGTGGTATTGACTCTGTAGACTAGTGTTGGTCCAACATGAGTGGAATAACAACATAATCGCATCACCTTCAAGATTCAAGTTAGCATTGCAAATATATTATTCAATAAAGAAGTTGCTCTTCGTTTCATTCATGTCCTTTAGATTTCTGCTCATTTCCAGATATTGATGATTTCTCTGAAAACATTTTTTTTTGGTGTGAAAGGGATTTGAACTCTTTTCTCTGGTTCATGTAGGTTTGCCAGGAGAGAAGGGAGAGAGAGGATCTCAAGGAATTGGTATCAGAGGACAAAGAGGTCCAAGTGGGCCACCAGGTAACACAGTTGTTCTTTTTCTCCCTTTTCTTGTGTGAAATAACCCACATTTCCACATGAACATTGTTCTCCAGCAGCTGCAGAGAATCTGCTGGTCTTCCACTGTTCTCTTACAACTTTATCTTTACACTAAAACACAGTTTCACAGTGACAGCTTTTTTGTGGACCTTTCAAGGACACCCGAGTACTCCCGTTAGTCCAGTTAAAATGACACATTCCAGCCAGAGGCCAGAATTTACCTGCAGTATATGTGTCTCTGGCACCTTCGTTTGGGCAGCTGCACTGCATAAATTCTTTGGAGGGACCCCAAACATATTCCCAATTCTTTCCTTTCTTAAAGATTTATGTCTCGTGTATATTGAGCTTCTCCAAACACTGTGCATATTTGAATTATTATACAGTAAAAGGAAGGTATTTATGTTCATCATTAAGAAGAGAATTTCTGTGTCTGGAGTTTAGACAATCTTGAATCAGTTTTCTAACAATTGTTAGAGACTGTTTTTAGGCTGATTTTTCAGTTTGGAAAAGGCCCTAGCCTGTCCTCAGTTCCAATTGATATCCAATGGTTATTACAAAAAGCTCATCACTTCAGAAGATTTCCTTTCCCTAGGGAAGCTGTTGCAAAACAACAGGAACCTTCTATTGATGTCTACCCCACAACAACAAACACTGACATGTCTGTTTCTGTAAATTAAGTGAGAAACAACTGAGGGACAGTGGGAGGAAAGCCACACTGATGACTCACTTTTGTATGTGTGTACTGTATATGTGTGTGTGGGAGAATCAGATTGTTGTACAATGAGCTTTCTTTGGTGGCTTCATTGACTACACATGGGCTCACTTAAGGGAGAGAAAAAGAAAGAGGGGGAAAATTCCATCCTGAGTTTTTACCGTCTAGACAGACGGGGCCGGGGGGGTAACTCCACTCAGCCCCAGACTTTTTCTTTTCTTGGTCAAGGTTTTTAATTGAGCCATTGAAAAATTTAAATTGCAGTGCCGCAGCCCCGTGTTACCCCCACCATTTTCACTGAAGATATCTGGGTGATGTCAGTGGGTTTTTGCACTGAGCTCTGGAGATTTAAACCGGTGTTACTCACCTTCTCTCTCTCCCTTTTGCAGGGCCACCGGGAGAGTCAAGAACAGGACCCCCAGGTCCTCCTGGCTCCGCTGGGTCTCGTGGCCCTCCAGGTCGCCAGGGTACTCCAGGGGTGAGGGGACCACCAGGACCCTCTGGATATTGCGACTCCTCTCAGTGTGTTGGCATTCCTTACAATGGACAAGGATACACAGGTACACTCAACACTGTCTAGGTTCTGCATGGTACTATATTGGATAAAAGACTAAGTGTATGCAGACTAATTACATTTGCAACTCAGTGCACCATTTCTTTCTTTGAAAATGTATGGAGATATGAATGAATGTAAGTGTTCCAGAATATTGATTTCTGAACAAAAAGCTGTTATAACTTATTTTCACAAGACGTTCAACTGACTCTTCACTAAGCCCTGCTCACTTTTGCTATGTCTGCTACGTCAAGCCGTTTTTTCTCCAATGGAACATAATACAATTTAAAATCATATTGTGACAGATTTACCATCACAATTCTTAGTCATTTTTGAAACAATTCGTCCTTGATTTCAGACAGAGGTACACAAAAGAAGTGTTATCATTTCTGGCCTGCAACCATTGATTTACCGACTTAAAATACAACTGTCGCTAGCAGATTTTATCAACTGTAGCTAGCTAGGCAATTAAGCTAACGTTAGCTCTACGAGTCGGTTGAAAGCGCTGTCTCTGGTTGACTTTTGAATGTTTCAAGCTGTTCTTAATTTCAAACTGTGTCTCACTATAAGTTACAAGACAAAAGGCTTTTGGAATGAAGACTTAGTGAAACGTAATGCTGACCTTGGCCAGAGTTGTTGAGTGTAAACTTCCCAGAACACAATAGCATAACATCATGGACTGGCTTTGACACTTGGAAAATACTACACAGTGTATGGTGATGTAACCTGTTACCCCATTTAAAAAGACAGAAGTATAAACTGCTCCTTGGCCTTGGAGGTAATGCTTGGTTACTGCACTGTCACTGTAGGTAGTAACCTAGTTAGCTAAGCATGCTAACGTTTGCAGCTTACACTTTTACTCTTGTAATTCTTTGTGGTTGCCATGCTTAGTTACTGTTGCTAAGCTAGGATTGGACAATCGCTGTTCGGGAGAGGGGTTTAGCGAACAGTCAGTTAGGAGCCACTATGTTCTAATACCTCCATACATTTGATGTAAAATTTTAAAACTGGCATGTAAAGCATTCTAGCTAGTTGTGAATGATGACTTGCATTAAATCAAATAAGATGCTTATAACTTTGTTCCACAGAAAACTCACACCCTCTTTGAACTATTTTCAGGTTTGGCATAGTAAACGTTCTAAGTCACCCGTGCCGCTTACACTTTGAAGTCCTGTTTCTGAGATGTTTGCCCATTTGCTATGGGGCATGTAAAGATAATCACCATGGACATAATTATTGAACATTAAAAAAGCAAACATTACGAAAGCCAAAACACAGAGCGGAGCGGACTGGCACTAACATCATCTCACAGCTACAAGCTACAGTGATGGCAACCTGCTGGCCTGTTTGCATCTTGAACCACAAACCGTTGGGGGAAAAAAAAAAAACAGAGACTGAGCATTTCTACGAAGGAAGGAGCATGTACAAATACCACCCAAAACAACTACTAACAGAGAGGATTTCATAACTGAAAGCAACGTTTAATGTGGAGGTGGTATGTGTAAATAAAACTAATTTTTGTGCCTTGTAAATGATTGTATGAACCAGGACATTTCACTAAAAATCGAGTTAACATCTGTATTGAGCTTGTGCCTCATAACCCTCTGCTTACTTACCACCAGCATAACCTCTGTTTATGACGCCTCAAGTGACTTAAACAGCTCTGGTCCAGACTGAAGCATGTTCCACTTGTACTTTTAATCATCATGTTCTTTGTGTACGTTGGCCAAATCAGCGCTAAATGTTGCTCTCTTGCCATTTCCATGTGTCCTTTGTAGTATCAGCTGGTTATTTTACTACGTATTATTATTCAATAGCTTGATGGATTTTATTGTAAATGTCATCACAGCATTTGAAACAGTTTTTTTATATAGCTTTTTTTTGGTACTTTAGGAAGCAATAGTTTGACACAGGGAGTTTTTTGGAATTCCATAGTGCAATATAATTTAAATTGTGCATGTAATAAGGTATAGAAAGAAGCCTTTTTTTGATTGGCCTTCACAAATATTTTTCTAGCCGACCGCTACCAGCCTGACCCTGAGGTAGTGGCTATACCTGTGGAGCCAGCTGGAGAGTTTGAGACAATACAATCACCCGGTTACTCACGAAACCAACGAGGAAAAAGATCACTACCACAAGAAAATACAGAAACACTAGCATCATAGCTGCAATAAGGAGTTCTCAGAAAGTGTATTATTGAAATAACTTCCATGATCACTTATGTGAGGATGAAGTCATTTTCAGAACAAAATTAGTACTTATATGGGTTTGATACCCCTGGCTATATTGAACGTATATTTTTTTTGACATGAGAAAGTTTAGCAAGATGAATACAAACCTACATGTTCGTTCATTACAAACCTGTGTGCTTGCTAATTGTTCCCTTTAAGTGTCTGCTTGTAATATAACTGCAAGTGTTTATCGGACTCCAATGTGTAATGCACTAATCATGTGAAAACCAGCAGAAAGTATGTCGAAAGAAGTACAGTATGTATGTTTTTGAACACTTTCACTCTATGTCAAACTTCAGTATGTAAGGTTGTTTCAGATACTCCATCAAAGACAAAAAAAACAATTAATTTGATCCCCAAAGATTTGTTCATTGTGATGTTTTCCTAGGCCTGTAAACCAAATGATAATCTGACTCATTGTAACAAACCAAACTTGTTTTTATTTTTTATTTTGTTTTGTTACCAAAGGTGGAATTGCATGTTTGTGTTGTATATTTACTGAGGATTTCTAAGTCAGAATATAGTTGTTGTTTTCTATCAATGCAGTTTGGATTTGGTTGCAAGACTATGGACATAGAATTGCTTTTCTCATGTTTTAACTGCACATTTTGTGAATTCCACACAGCCTTATTTTCTTATTTATTTCTGAAACAGAAGAGGCATTTTTCAATAAAACTACTGAAAATGTAGCGTTTGTTTCAGCTCTCCAGTCATTTTTAACTCTTGAACTTCTCACAGTATCTGTACGTTGTGTATTCAGCCCAAGATCTGGGCTCACATGTATTTGTGGAAAAATCCAAGGTCGGATCCTCAGCTGCTGTCTTAATGACACCTCAACATGCGATCATTTTTCTTTTCATACCAAACTCCTCTAGATGAAACAGAGTGTATTTGATCTTGAGTGACAAAACCGCTTCTTTCCAACATTAGGCCTTGAGAAATACGCTTTGAAGTTTGAACCTTTATTTATTTTGACAGCTTAAGATGTTTTGCGCCGTCCAGAATGTCAGTTCGTGTCAGGGCAACAAGAAGAGAAAGGAGATAGTGCGAAAACAGAAAACAGTCCACAATACCTAACATTTCCAACATGTGAACTGCTTCACAGTCTCTTACATGCACCCAGTTGGCTTTCATCCTTTCATCAGGTTGTAACGATTATCCATAGATTTCCATGAGGAAACAATGCAAATAAGATTGGGCAGATAACAGCCCTGGAAAAACTTAAAAACAGATTTCCACCCATTAAGCATATCTAAAGGTGAAATAAGAGACGTATGAGGTAAGGAACAACTGACACCATTTCTGTTTATTGTGTTTATTGTCTGAGGACGACTTCTTTAATAAACCCTTTAATTTAAGTAATTTACCCTCAATTATTCTTGGAACCTCAAATAGATTTCATAGAAGTTTATATTTCATGAGAGTTGGGAATTCTTGCAGGTACAGTACAATATGAGTGTCTGAACAGCTGGTACTGGTGTTAATCATAAAGGAGATGGAGGCGAGTCTGCAAAAGCATTCACATACAGAAAAGAGCTTACACGAGAACACATGTAGAGAACTCTGTCTGCCATGTAAATCTCCCTTAAGCAGGTACACCCATAGCTATGGTCTCAGTGCACACTTCGTGATGTGGCTTTTCTATAAAGCCCCTGTTCATCTACAATACTTAACCTTCCAGCAACACTCTCTGAGACACACTGGCCTTATTGAAATATGTTCACACCTGTTATAAATGATACGCTGTCCATACTATTTCTCAACATCAGGCTCTGATTTCTATTTTTAATGTCATTCTGTGACATCGTTCAAGACGCTGCTGTAGCCTTTAAGTCGCCGTTTTTTCCACCACAACCAATCATGCTATGTTTCCCTCTAAACTCATATAAAAGACTGTGTTCAGTGATGCCTGATACCATCCTCACTTTAACCCTGTCTGGTTTCTGTCTGCTGATTTCTTTGAGTTTGTTGACAATCCAGTGTGCATCTGTGTTCACTTTGTGGCAAGGGTTTCAAGTGGGCTGTTCCAGAGTCTGCGGTATTTACAGATTTGAACTAACTTCTGTTTTATCTCCAGGTGTCCCTTTGCAAACAGCAAACAGTGTCCACAGCATTTGGTAGGACTACTGATGGTCTTATTATTAGCATTTAATTCCCAAATTAAGGCTTAAACCTGCATCAATTGTTTTTTTGTCCACTCGAGCGGCAGAAAAAAACTGGAAACACAACACTGATAATAGCCATTTTTGGTCCAACAGTTCTGGGGAACGCCTATAGTATCCCCTTGCAAAGTTGATATGGCAAACATGTTAGCTAACAGTGCTAACACATGCTAAAATGCTCCTTAGAGCTGAGGGGAAGTGCAGAGTTGGGTGATTTTCTCTATGGATTCATTACTACAGCAGCTTTAAATTATTTTGATATGCCTTAATTAAATAAAGGTGGTTTATGTGAATGTGCAGACAAACTCTTTTAAGGTTGAGGGTCTCCGCCAATCAAAGAGTCAAATCTGGGAACAATGTTAGATTGCAACCATATTGTCGATAAATGTAATGTGGAATAGGATGATTAAGGATTAATATTACTGTATATAAACTAATGTTTTGTGTAATTTCTTTAAAAGCTTTGATGTACTGTTATAGAATATAACAGTGTGGCAGCAGTACATTCATATCAAGCAATGTGATATCAGCGTTGGCATGTTAAAACACAGACCGAGGTTCAAAAATAGGAAAACTCAGCGTAACTGAGTAAAAGTTTAAAGAACACTGCAAGACATTTTTCTTGTATCTTTGTTAAACAGTTTATTATGAAATATAATTTCATGGCATTAATCAAAGCAGCCTAAATTCACGGTGAATTCTTGCCTGGCATTTTATATGGATGCTATAATATAGAATGGAACCATGCAGGGCGCTGGGCAGCAGATGAGATGAATTAGCCTGGTATTGTAAAAGGTAAAAGTAATCGTAAGTGATTGAAAAGTAGAGTTTTATTTGGACTTTTAGGACCGCTATGAAAGCACTAGCATGAGAATTGGTGGGATGACAGCTAAATAATGGAGAGCACATGCTGTGGAACACAGACACGGGAACGTTTTCATATTTTCATGAAAACATGTTATAGCTCTGCTGGACAGCACGTTCATCATTACAATGCAGACCCTATAGAGACAGAGAACAGTCATGAAAGGGCCTTCTGGCAAGCGAAGACCAACATCAAACCATACATCGTTTACAGTGTGAACAGTCAGGCTCAATATGCGGAAGGAATAGTTCAACATTCACAGCACAGCCAGCAGCTGGCTAGCTTAGCTTAGCACAGCACAGAGACTGGCTCTGTCTAACAAAATCCACCTACCAGCACCTCTAAAACTCACTAATTAACATCATATCTATCAAAACGAAAGTTGTCATGTCCACTGACATAAGTCCTCTGGCCTCTTTTTGGAAGAGAGCTCTCTCTCTCTCTCTCTCCCTCCCTCTCTCTCTCTCTCTCTCTGTTTCAGGTCTGCCACGCCCCTCTCTGAGTGCCTGAATCACCCACACCTGAACTTCATCTGATCATCTGATCATCCCCCAGAATCAGTGTTTTTCCTGAGCCGTCGGTCTGGTGCTGCTGTTGAGCTTGCCTTGTTGTCTTGATAGCCTTGATACAGCTCTGTTTAGCTATTCTTTGTCTTTGCTGACTGATTGGTAGAAGTTCCCTGGTGAACTAGCCTTCGTAACTTAAGGAAGCCTTGTAGGGGTTCTCTGCCATTTATTGTGCCTCCCTCTTTTCCTCTTGTTTTGTGGTTAGGGATTTTGGTATTGTTTTTCTGTTTGATTCAATGGAGCTTTTTTAATTTTTGTGTCTCCAGCCTGTATGCTAAGCTAAACTAAGTTAAACTAACTGGCTGCTGACTGTAGTACACAGCTGGGTGGACACATGCTGTCACATGAACTTGCCTGGGATCCATCACACATGTGACATATTGCATATAGTGTCTTTACACAAGAGCTGAGCTGAGGTTTCAAACCTACAATGGGATAACAACAGAGGCTAACCAATATGGGTTTTCGATGACCAATAACAATAAAGTGTTTTATTGGATGGCCTTTGCTACAAGCCAAAATTCTGTTCTAATTTTATGTTTGTTTTTTCTTAGTCCAAAATATTTCCCTCTGAATTTGACTTTTGGCAGTGTGGACAATCCTCTGGACAACTCCAACTGCACACTAGTAAAATGCTGTAGAATAATTTATCATTGTGGATACTTTTGTGGAATCCCATCAAAAAAAAAAAAAACTCAATAAAACCAATCTACTGTAAATTATTTCTCTCCAGTAAACAGCACAATCATATCATAATGTATTTAATCTCAGCTTAGCTTTAATGTGGTTTAGAAAGGGAGTCACTTAAGGGAACCAGACACAAGTGTATATGAATTGCTTGGCCTGAAGCAGCCACCCATTAGAACGGAGTGGCTTTGATGATGGCTTGCCAACCAAAACCTGAGGAAGGAATGAAGTAGTCTTTTTGAACATGAAGGGGGGTTGAGTCCTCAGAGGGCAAATATTCAGTGAGCATGCAGACAGTAGGTTTCCACTGACTGGGATGCCAAAAGCAACAGTGGAGCAGTACTCCCCTTTGAATATGGGAAAAGGAGAGCCAACAGTTCTCCAGCTGACCTTGTAAAAATTGAGCTTTGATTGTGAATTATTCCTCTTAAAAAACCCATGTCCTCATTTGTTCTCTCGTTACCTGTCACCAAAATGTCCTCCAGACAGGAAACAAAACAAGGAACTATGCAGTGTGTTATAGATAAAAATCATACATGATCCCTTTCAATTGTCCGTGTTACTGTTGCCTATAGTATCATATAACTTAAATCACTAATAAGAGTGACGTATAACTCTCAAAAGGAAGCTCTGTTCAAAATTAGAAGCCAAGTATTGATGAGTCAGGTTATATAATGCTAGTTAGTGTTTTTAGCCTTTTTGTCTCACAAGCTTGGAGTCTTACAATTGTCACGCTTAAGATTTCAGTCCTGGTTGATTTGGCAGCACCCCTGGTTACTGTGATAACAGCATGTGCAATCTAATACTGCAGAAGACAATCAGCTACTTTGTCAGAAATACATCAGAAGAGCCACTGCTGTATTTATTTACGGTGCAGCTAAACAAACTCACGTTGTTTTAATAAAGAAGTCAATCCAAAATAATTCCCACCACGATCAGATTTGCACACAATGCGAGTAGTTTTCCACAAAACAGCAGGGCAATGTACTGTTACCTTGCCGAGAAGCCTGCAACTCTTCATCTAACAGCTCATTGTGGCACAAATTAAAAATGATCAGCTGATGAAAAAATGCTGGAAATAACTATTGCCTTGTTTTGTAGATGCATTTTTGATGAACAGTCACAGTTAGTGCTAACCTATGTGACAGATACACTGTTTCTTGTGGCTGCTTCACAACTAAAGCCGCCCTGTGTTTCCCCAGTTGCTTTTAATGGGAAGCAGCAGCAGCAGGAACTGTTATGTTTCCATTGACAGTAACTTAATACAGCTCTGATATGGCTGTGGGAAAGTGAACAGTAAACTGTGAGGCTGATATCAATGAGACAAAATTAAAAACAATAATGCAATTCCTGTGAATCCTTTGTGCTTAGGTAGGGAATTTGGATCCAGTGTGGGAATGGCGGACACCACCACTAACAATAAAAAACACTATACAGAGAGACAGAATTTACAGAATGTAAATATATTGAATGGCTATTGCTGAACAAATGCCAAACATAAATGGCATTAAAATCATGGTTTGATTTAATGAGAATTTTATATAACTTTAAGTTCCCTTGCTTAGGTTGTCTATTTTGCAAGGCATTAGAGTCTCTGAAAGTCCTCCACCCAGTTCAGAGCTCTGCCCTCTGTTACAGGAAACAGCACATGGAGAGCACAGCTGTAGAGATCACTGGTTGAAGGCCAACAATTGTTTTGATTCCTCTGCCTATCCCACAAAAGGTGTAGTGATGTTTGTGAAATGTCTGACCCTTTTGCAGGGTGAGCTTTGATGGTGTATTTACTGAGAGATGAGGGTGGTCTCTGATGCTCTGTTGTTGTGACTAAGGGCTAATGAGGTGAAACTCACCAGGGGATCTTTGTGAACACAAGATAATGGTTGAATGTTGTAGGCAGACACATGAAAATCAACATCCTTTGAAATCTTCAATTCATCCAAGAGCGTAGGTGTCTATAAGCTGATTGATGTAACATTCTCCTACACCCTTTTCCTCCAAAACGTAACCAGTTTACATGTTTATTCTTCCCTTTTGGGGGTGGTTTAAATGCTCCCAGGCAGCTGTGAAATATTTCATTGGAATAAGTCATCCCAACTTTTGACATGGCCCATCTGCTTCTATTAGAGCTCACTTATTTCAGCCTTATTTTCCAGTGCTTTAAGCCCAGTGAGGTTTTACAGCATTGCAGGCCAAATGATGCAGACATCAAGCATCTTGTGGCAGCACACAGTGCCTCTAGTTACCATTTCTCACTGAAAATATATGACATCCCTATGCAGCTGCTTGTCAGAGTGATCCAGTATGAGTCAAGAATGAAGTGTGACAAACATGCAGGCAAGATGTCATCTGTGTCATCTTGTACTGATTAAGTTACAACCACTTGTACATGCAGAAAGAATGATTTCATGGCAGGACTGAGGAAAGGTTTAGTTGTTTCTAAAGTTTGTGCCACGCTAAATGTCTGTCCTCTGAAGTCGTGCAGAATGTATCCATTGCAATCAGTTGTTGAATGTAAAATAAGACGAGAGACAATTAACAATATGCCTTGGAGGACAGGGGACAGTATACAGCCACATGACTTCACACAGTTTAACTGAGCTGGGACAGGATGCTCCTATATACAAGCACTAAATGATGAACAGCAGGTGTTCCACAGAGGTGGGCACACTGGAATGAAAACATTACAACAGATAAATCCCAACAGGAAGGATAGTCTTGCTAGTGAGATCAGCTAAATCAGTGATTCCCAGCCTTTTTGGTTTGGGACCCCTTAAACCATCCAATGTATACTTGTGACCTGCGATCACGAGTTATGCCATTAGTGTGGTCATGGGATTTGTCTCATCTGAGGGATATTCAGAGGGAAATAGTTTAGCTGGTTGCTAATGGGACAATAAGTTCACAACGTTTATTCAAAAGACATATTGTCTCATAACTGTCAGCAAGCCATTGCTCTTTTGTGGAACTATTACTACTCTGACATAGGAGGTGAAATAAAAAGGAATGGTGCAACACAGCTAATAGGCTAATATCGCTTCCTCTATGTAGGACTCTCCGGCTCTCCGTCCCCTCACAGGTCAGCACTGTCAACATGGCTTGCTATTGTTCAATGGAGCGAAGTTGAACTCTTTACAGAAACATTCATGCTGATCCTCTGATCATGGCGATTTCAATTCATTCCAATGGAATTTCCATGATCAGAGGATCCGCCCACCGTTTTAAATCCTGGTGTGACCAGACCTTAAAGCTCACTAATTAACACATCTCATTTGTTTAATCCGTACAGAACAAAAGTGTAAAAACAACAGCTTGTGGCTTTACAGGGGGTTAAGTACCAGACTATTTCTTGGCCTGAAGCAGTGACTTCCTGGAGCCTTGTTGTCACTGTGGGTTTACACATGAGCAACATAGAGTGAGCTTAGAGGTGCCGGTAAGCAGACAGAACCAGCCTAGCAGTTTCCCTTTGTTTCCTGTGTTTGTGATATGCTAAGCTACCTGTCTCTTGGGTATAACTTCACATTTAATGGACAGATATGAAAGTGGAATCAATCTTCTCAGCTAAATCAAGAAAGCGAATAAGAATATTTCCCCAACTATTCCAGTAAGTATTTTCAGAAGCATTAAAAGGTGAAAGTGCCCAGTATTTCACTTACTTTAAAAATGTTTTGAACCCACAAAGTATCCAGCATTTCCACTCACTTTTGTTTTATGGACTGTAAAGGGCCTGAAGGGATTACAGTATCCAGTATTTCACAAGAAAAACAAGAAACAAATGGAAAAAAGATAGAAAAAATAAAGGATTTTCGGTACCATTATTTTCCGTTTATCCCTAATCGACTGGTGACCCCTCAGATTTATCTTGGACGCGCTTAGGAAGTCGCATCCCAGAGGTTGGAAACCACTGATCAAAATCAATCATGGAATATTATCAATAAATGATAGTTGACCTAGTGAAAACCCCAAACTACTAAGCAAAAAAAAGTTACATTTCAGAATAGCGTTGGAGTAGAGTTGGACATTGTAAGCAGACATTCTGACACTCTGAGTTCATTCGGATGTTTGTGTGGGTGATGGTGTGGGGTCTGGCTGTGTGGGCCTGCACAGTCAGTGCCTGGTTCCCCAGAGGGCAGTGAGAAAAAACGCTTACGGAGGTCAATGTAATGCTGTCTCACTCTTTCCTTGTAGAGCAACTCCAGTTTCCCCTCCAGGCCACAGCAGCTGGCAGGGCAGCCGTCATCATGACCTTGGAGCCCCCAATGGAGGAAGAGTCTCCGTGACTCAGCTTACAGAGGAGTCTGTGAATGTCAGTGAGAGAAAAAAAAGGGCCTGCTGTTCCGGGAAAGGCCAACAACAGGAAAGAAAATGTACATTATTATTATTAAGATTTAGAGATGAAGCTGCTTGAAAAAAGAAGAAGAAGAAGAGAACTGTTTGAATTTTCTCAATCAAGTGGTATTTCAGAGTTGCAGTGTAATTACAACCCACCCCATTGATTTCTAGCAGGGTTCCCACATTTTCATATGACCATATCTCCTTCTGTGATATAAATATGAAAATTCATATGAATTAGTTTGGTTATGTGTTTGGTTATGATTTTGGTCAGTTGTTGATATTTTGGTTTAGCTTAGCATAGATTGAGGTTAGGATGAATTACTTTGACGACTTTCATTTAAACTCTTAACTCAAGGCATCTCATCTTCATTAGCAGATGGAGTTCAGCTAAAACAGACTTTCCTTGTGGTTGAAAGCTCTGAAAAAAAGCTAGTAAGTGGTCCTTGAATTAAGACATTTTCAAAAAGTTAATTATTTTTGATGTTTAGAATGAATTTTCCAACCTCACAGAGGTTGGTTGTACTGTATGTGTGTTGTACTGAAGACGTACTGAATTCTTATCCATGACAATCATTTTAGTAGTGGACTAGTTGTCACATCTATAATACTATAATATCCTGAGAGTTTTTCAGTTTATAAACCTGGAAAAAAACATCAAAAAAAAAACATGTAAAGAGGAAAAGGGCCATGGGGTCATTAAACACTCAAACATTTATCCCCCTTTTAGAATGAATGTGGTAATCAAATATCATGGCAATCTTCCTATGAGAAGTCTTGTAAATATGTCTGTAAAGATACCCCCTTTGGATTGAGTAAAGTGCTTGAGGGAAGTCAGAAGGTCATCAACAACTTAAGGATTTGTCCTCTGGGGATCATGATATCCATAGCCAGTTTTATGGAAATCTAGCCATTACGGTAGTCTTTGATGTCTTGGGGGGGAAAAAAGTTTATCTTTAAAAGTTTAAAGGTTTATCTCCATCACCATAAATCTGCTCACTAAATTTCATGGCAATCTACTCATAATTTTTTTATATTTTGGCCTGACGGTGGTGCCCCAATTGGGAGACCAAAAGAATGAGATAGTGAGTACAAACGGCCGAAATGAGTTGTCGTCATAGGGTGGCTGGGCTTACCCATAGACATGGGGTGAGGAGCTCAGACATCTGGAAAGACCTCGGAATAGAACCTCTGCTCTTTCTTGTCGAGATAATCCAGTTGAGGTGGCATCTGATTAGGATGCATCTTGAATGCCTCCCTGTGGAGGTTTTCCTTCATGTCCAACTGGGAGGAGACCACAGGGCAGACCCAGAACACACTGGAGGCATTACTTGTCCCATGTAACCTAGGAACACATTGGGATACCCCAGGAAGAGCTGGAGGATGTAGCTAGGAAGAAGGACGTACAGGCTACCATGCTTAGCCTGCTGCCATGGTGACCCAGACCTTGGATATGCATCATAAAATAGATGGATGTATGGTTGGTGCTAAAGGAAAGGTTAGGTGGTCACCATAAAAACTATTTCTCTTTTGGGAGACCTACAAAACCTACAGCAAGTTTCAGGCTATTACGTTTTGTCATGAGCCGAATCGGTCTGGGGGAAACAAACTGGACTGTGGTGCTATAAGAAACATCAGGGGAGTCTCCAAATCATTAGAATACCTTCTGGGGACCATACATTATTCATACCTAATTTCATGGTAACCAGACTTTGTGTTGGATAGACCAATTTACTGGCCAACATTGCCATCCTTTGGCCGAGCCACTAGTTTTTTTGGTTTCAGTTATTCTGTAAAGGTGTTCCTGTTGGTTTGTGTCAGAAATTTGAGCTTAATTTGATGGTTAAGTTCATAGAGTCTAGCTTAAACAGAAGCTGAGTCTAAATTGAATTGTCAGTAGTTTCTTGTCACTTCAACTGGCTCAGGAGAGGAAGTCTTGACACCATGACAGATTGGATAAGTGGATTTTTTTGTTTCTAGCTGGAAAGGCAGCAGTTCCTTTCCACAAAATTATAGCAGAATACTTAAAATACTAATTCCATCCACACTGCTGCAGTTAACAAGTTCTGCAAGTACTGAACTGCCAGTGGAATAAAAGTACATTCTCAGCAGCTGTTCCATGTGTCCCTTGCTGGTGATTTGGAGGTATTTTACAGCTTCACACTGAAGTTATTGTCAAATGTCTCGGTGGAACAAGGTTACATATAGTACATCATGACTTTGTGTGTTGACTTGGTGTTTCCATCACAGCCTTTAAAGTTGTCACCATGATGAAATGCATCTACAAAAGCTTGTATTTAAATTACAAAAATGTCTTTATCTGTGTCATTATCATAGATAAAACACCTATAATTATAACATGAATCATTATGTGTCTTGTGTATTCCCTCTTTTGAACTCTCCCACAGGGTGACATGAGTAATTTCTTCCTCAGACTACATATTAAGGGGGAGCAACATGATGGAGGTGTTATGAAGCCTGATGGTCTTCATCTGTGTGGGAGGGACATTCCAATTGGATGATAGTGGAGGTTTTACAATCCTGTCCCTATCAGTGATGGATTTCACAGACGATCACTGTCTGCTGTTCACTGCTGTGCTGTTACAGAGGAGGAACCAGATGACAACTGGAGGAGTTGTGGTCTTCCCTTTTCCACCCCCTCTGTTTCCCCAAGAAGCCCCAATGTCTTCTCCAAATAACATGTATTGGCAGCAGTTGGTTCTGGTTTGAATTGAACAGATTGACAATGTTTCAGCACTAGGGATGTTAACATTGGTACCATCTGAGCGGGTATTTTCTGCCGCAGGTCTCACAGTCAAGACTAACCCCACAGCATGTCAACACGTTGCTATTTCTGAATAAAAACCAGTAGACAAGCCCTTTTTTTAATTAATTAGCCTATTACAAAGTCTGGCTTCTATTTGCGAGGCTATTTATTTTAATAAGTTATAAAATACTTTTATACACAGGAGATCTAGGCTGTTATATCTACTAAAGGTTCTAAATAGCGGCCTCGGCGCTGGATGATTCAATGTGTGTCAGCTTACGGTGTGTGAATCCTCATGTTGTTGTTTGTGCTACTATTGCACATGTAAAAATAAACCCTTTATTATGAAAACCAACTTTCTCTTTGTCATGACAGCTAACTGTTGGCATACTGACTCATAGCCAAGCAACAGCCTTGAAAACGACACATTGATTGATTGACACAAATACGAAATACGAATACAGAAATGAATTCAGACGTGCGGTGCATTGTTTATGTTTTTATATTGGGTAAGGAAATAACAAATAGGACAGAACATGAAAAATGTATATCTAAGCACTGAAAATAATTATTATTTTAATTATGGTGAAAACCGGGACAATTTGGTGGTGAATGTTGAAAACCGGTACAGTTTAGTGTTTTGCAGATGTTTGTCGGGACTCGGGACACCCAGCTCTAAACTGGAACATAACTGGACCACTGACTTTTTAATGTTTCCGGCTGACACACAGTGCTAGTTGTGAACAGGCTTTTAACCTGCAACCCCACAAACTAACGTGGTTAATTAATGATGTGCTCCTTGGCCTTGGAAGTAACACGTGGTTGTTACTCTAGGAAGTAAACTGATTAGCTATGTCCTGCTAGCAATTGCAGCTTGCGTTAGGCCAGATAATTATTTAATCCATTTATTACACTTTTGCTCTTATTTGCTTGTACTTTTGGTTTTGGTTTAGAAAAGACACAACCCTCCAAACTCTTTGAATACTAAGTATCACTCTTAGTAGAGCTCCATGCACACTTTGTCAATATGTGAAGAAATTCAAAGCTTGACAGACCTGCTGTGTCTAGTTACCGTTGCTAAGCTACGATTGAAAATGAAATGATGATACTTATTCATAGTTCATCTGATATTGCTGTGTTTGGCCCCAGTCAAAACAAGTCTGATTCATGATGCCCTTTGCTTGTCTTGTTTCAACATGAGGTGAGCAGCAATACCAAAACACAGCATAATATCCCTGTAATTTACTCTAACTGCTGCAATTAGGGCCAGGTCTTTTTGCAAGATTAATCATTATTCTTTAATGGTCTAATAAATCTCCATCTGAACAACAAGGGTCGTTTCTTCTCACGGTTTTACAGTTTGGGAAGACCAGCTGCAGAACTGCAAGTCTTTTAAAAGTATCTGCTACGGAATAATTTATGGAAATAACAAACTAAAGATGAATCAGATCAGTTTGATTAATAAGATCCTGCTGTAGTTTAATATAAAACTGACAAGAATGTTGTCTTTTTACGACTAATGAGAACAAAGCCAGTTGCTTGAAGTGTAGCCTGATGTTTTTCTTCACTTTGTCTAACAATGTTATTTTTTTTAGTAAATCACATGCTGACATTTTTGCATGATTCTGGGAAAAATGCCGCCTAGTAATCTAACGGAAACTCAATCACTGGTTTAAACTGATTAAGGCTGAGAGCCCTATGTCATTTTTACTGGCACTTTGACCCTTTTGCCAGAGTTAATCGAATCTTCTGTTAAGATATTTTGAACTGCTGCTGAAGAAAATAGTCAAATCATTGTATGATCTCATGATGTATTTAGAATGAATCATGAATGGAAGGTTTTGGTGTCTGATCAAGTTTGTAATTTGGGCTTCATCCTCAGCCCTAGATGTCAGCTAACTGGTGATTAAGAGGCTGGTTTGGCGGTTGTGGTATTGCCCTGTATGTATGTATGTATTTAAATGGCACCACTCAACAAATGATTATTCTGTAAAATGAATGACTTGGAGTTCCTTCCAGATTTGAACATTTCCATAGAGAGTGAATAAATTTTAACATTGTACTGTTGTGCTTTCAGTCAATTTTATTCTGCTTTAACTTGTCCACCCAATGTCAGATGAAAGGAGATGGTTGTTGATTTTTTGTTTGACTTCATCTCTAACCCAGACTCTGATGATATTTTGTTTTTTACTTACAGTCAACAAATCCCATGAAAAGACAAAAACCATATACCTGACCTGATCCAAGTATTCTGTGTAGCCAAAGCCTGATGAAGCTTATTCCACTGCCATAGACCTCCATTGTTCTCCAAAAACTTTTAAACACACACACAGTTACATTAGTCACACTGTTGCACTTGGTTCCTCATTACAATTATCATGGGCACTGTAGTTTATATTGTTTCTATCCCATACACCACAGCTGAAAATAGCCCCATCAAATGCACTATTTATTTCTATTCAAGTAATGTTGACATGAAATTACTGAGCCTTTTACAAAAATGAAACTATATATTTGTAATCAGTTTTTAAAGATTTAGGGGGATGAATGGGCTTGGACCTGAGTGCCACGGAAAGGGTGGGTAAGTCAGAAAGTACTGACAGACGAACTTACACATTGTTGGTTTTGTTTTTGGTCATGGGATTTATTGACAATAAGAAAAATATAGAACAACTCCAGCTTTATCCTTTAATACAGCATGTGACTATTTTTCTCTCTCTCTGTATATTCTCCCAGATGAAACATTTGTTCTACATTATTTTATGTGCATTTTATTTAGCAGCATAATTCCACATTGGCTGTATACTACCTGTGTGTACGTGGCTATCATATGGCGTAAAGGCATTTACTGCATAGACATTCATCCAACTATCATTTGAAGCATAATCTTGTATAAATATCCCATTGTTCAGTCAAAATCCATCTATTTTCACTTTGTATATCTATAATGACTTGAGCTTTGGGCCAAACTCTACTGTAGTTGGGGGTTTGTTTGGGGTCATGGGGCTTATTCATTTCTTTCTGTATAGATTTTGACTTTGTCTTCATACTTTTAGAACTTAAAGGTCCAAACTTTCCTCCGCTCAGGCAGAATTGAGTTACAGGCAGGAGACACCGGAGACTCCCAATAGTGGAGGTGATTTTCTTGTCTGCAAACCTCCCATTTTCCTTTGTTTAGCTTAAGGGTTTAACGCTTCCTTCTGGGCTGTCTTCACTGTGATTCCAAGAGAGGTTTGTTGCGTAACTTGCCCGCTGAAACTGACCCTGACTCACTTAACACGTCCTGGTGACTTTGTGGTTTAAGGTGTGCACCATATAAAATCTGGCTCTGAGCCTACAGTATATCATGTGTCCTTCCAATCTTTATTGATTCTCTCACTACTTTGACCCAAAAGGCAACCACTGATTATTTTTGTAGAAATGTCTTCATGTCCATGTAACAGCAAGAGACTGCAGTCCGTGGTTATGTAACTTGGACTGAGCAGTTTCATGTGTCTAACCTTCTTCCTCCACAGAGTTTATTTTGTGGTTTTGTAGGCCTGTTTAGCTGCTACTTGTAGCAGCATGATACAATCTGCAGCTACCACTTTCTGCTGTGTTCTCAGGAACCAAAGAAGTCAAGGACATGAAAAAGTAATCAGGAAACTTAAAGCTGCATGCTTACATTGCTGTCAAGACCAATTTTTCTACCAGCCTTACTGTAAGCCAAATTCATGTTTTATATATATATATACATATATATATATATATATGTATATATATATATATGTATATATATTCTGAATAGTACTTAAAGGAATAAGTTGACATTTTTGTGCTTGTTCACTTTCTTGCCGAATGTTAGATGAGGAAATTGATACCACTCTCATGTCTGTGCGCTAAATATGAAGGTACAGGCAGGAGTGTATAACAAAATACACCTGTAAAGCTCACTAATTAACATGTTATAACAAATTTGACACGACAATGTTAGGCAGTGTCCAGGTACAGGTAAACTACCTTGTATCAAACACACCATATGTTATAGTTTTTTATGTACAGGCTAGAAAATTTACTGTAGGAGTTAATGATGCTGCTAGTGTAAAAACACTAATTACATTGAACAAGGGTGTGTGTTGGAATTTGTCTGCTTTGGAAAAGATGAATCAGATTTGGGCTTTGTTGTTTTTTTCTGTGACAGACAGAACATTAAAGATTGAGCCTTCAACTGGGGCTCTGGTCACATCGTACACAGGCAGTACAGGACTAAATACATGGCACCTTCCCTCCTATTCATCATTCATGTACTGGATCCACTGTCATATTTACCTCACCTATCCATGAAAACACACCACTGCCCATGTGTTCTCCATTACCCAATGATAGCTGTAGTATTTCAATGATGTGACTGAAAGTCCAGCCAGGTTTCAGCAGATGTCTTTGGTTTTGTTTCTTAGTTTCCTCTACCCCACGAGGGTTTACTGTGCACAACAGCTTGGATGAGATCGAGAAAAGAGTGCAGTGGAAGTGTACACTGTACCCCCCCCCCCCATCTCTGGCCTCACATAGGTCTCTGCAGTTAGATAATAATCACTTTTCTCCCAGACAGACGAGGGAAGTCGGCAATAGACTCTTGCGTGATTCGAAGGCTAATCCTGGGAATTCCTCTAAGGTAACCTACCTCCTGTATTATTTTACAAGAGCACCTGCAAACAGACTCAGCCTCAGGACAAGGTGATTTCATTTTCCTGTCCGGAGATTAAAAAGTTATCATGATAAAAATGTTCCAACTTTCCCATAGTACTTTCGTCATCTTCCTAGAAAGACATCATACCCCCTGTAAGGACAGAGAGAGTGATTGTCTGCCTTTTAAAACTGTCACTTTGTCAGATTTTTTTTGTTCGAGAGAGGATCCTGGGCCTCCTGATTGAATGATGGCAGTCTTACTTTAGCACACCATCAGCAGCATTTGCCCAAAGTCTAGTCTTACCAAGGATGTGATGGTGTATGATGTGACATACAGTGCTCAGAGACATTTCATAAATGACGTGATCTGCTGGCAGTGATTCCCAGAAGAGTGTCTTCCTCCAATCTGAATCAAATGAAATCCTCTCTCTCTCTCAGTGGGACTAGCATGAACTTTTCCGGATTCAGGGACTTGTTTGAAAATTAAAAATGAAAGGAGGCGCCCGCTGCATATAAACATAATCAACAAATAACGACACAAATCTACTTCTGAAGTTTATAAAACATTTCTCCCATTATTCCATTATATCATGATAATGACAGGGATGCTATTAGTCTTTGATAGAAAGGTAATTGATAACAAATGTTTGGATATTACTGTAACGCCAAGATTTATGACCGTTTTATGGAAGTAATTTGACAGCACATTATGGACAATTTTCTCTTTAAAATAATTTTAGCAGCACAGATTGATGTTAAACAGCAGAAGAACAATAAGTCCATTGAATATGACTCATTCTGATCTCTGAGGAGCTTGTACATTAACGCAATGTGTACTGTAAGTTGGAAATGACCTGAAGTCGGGTCCTTGGATGCACTACGCCATCCAGACGTCCTTAAGCTGTGTAAAGAGTTCTTTATTATTATTAATTTGTGCAGCTGCTTTCTTTGGATGCTGACATGGATGTAGAGAGACCCCTCGGTTGATTTGTCTCCGAGTCAAGGCTGAGAGTTTGCTTAGTGTCCTTCTGCAGTGAGTCAGCAGGCGGACTTCCACCGGAGCGTGAGATCCTCTGGTTGCGAGCCACACTGTTTGGGCCACTGAGGCCAAGTTTATGACGACGGCCACTCAGACACTGGCTGTTAGAGGAACTGTGCTGCCTCCAAGCGACTGGGAAAGTCCACTCAGCCAGTGTGTGTGTGTGTGTGTGTGTTGGAGAGAAAGAGAGAGAGAGAGAAAGAGATTAGTCACACAAGGTCTCTCATCCAAACTGCCAGCTCTGTTGACCACCACTGCTGTCCCAAAACCTCAAGCCTCAGCTGTGAGAGCAATGACATTTAAAAAAGAAAAACAAAGCATAGTATTACCATAACTTTCAACTACAAAGTAATACAAAATGTCTTAATCTTATTAGTGTCAATTCTAGACTGCAAAAGGTTTCTACAGCACCTCCTGATATATCTCTGAACCCGAATCTGTAGCCAGTAGATAGAGTCAATAGGTACCTTTTCATCCATTTGTTCTATATACATATTCCATTTGTGCATAAAACAAACTGCATGGAAATGCCAGAAAAAAAGCAAAAAGTAACTGCTATGTCCCCAGCTTGATTCATTGTTGCAATGTCACCTCATTCAATTCAAAAATGAAAGAAAACACAAATGCCATCTCATGTGGGAAGATGTGGGATGAGAATGAGATCAGAAAGGTAGCTGATGGGAACATGCACTGATTTACATTTTATTTTGCAGGCATTTCAGACATTTGTGAACCATTAACCATAAACAAACCATTAAAGGTACCCTGTAGACTTTTTAACCACTAGTAGCACTTTTGAGCAATGTTTTCCTGAGGGCTTCCCGATATTCACGCTATTCCACCGATTGACATTTGGCCAACATGTATGTAAACAATGTAGGTTTGAAATATTAAAAAAAAAAATCAGCTTTGCAAGTGTTTTATTAGGAAGCCAAAACACTTTATGTATTTGTTAGGTCTCAAGGATACACGCAATTCATTTTGGTCAGAAACGCAGAATGTAAACATAACTTTGTTTATTTGCAAGAAAACTCCATAGGGCACCTTTGAATGTGGATCTCCTTTAGTGGGTGGGGAGGCAGGGCTGGTGAAATGGCAGTAGGCCTCTTTTCACTGAAGACATTTTAACATGTCAAAGTAGGAAAAGCACAGGTGTAAATAATAAAGTTAATGATGACTGAGTTCCATTTAGCTGCTTCAGTGTCAGGGTCCTGGTGTTGTGCATGTTGGCTTACTGTCATGGCGTACTGGGACAGAAGAACTGAGCCATCATTAATGTTATTAGCAACACCTGTGCAGACAACATGTCTGCTGTGAGAAAGGCCTGTTTTATTTGTTTAAAATCTCTTTTCAAATGTACCTACAGCAGCTCCGGCTTAAGCCACTGCCTGTATGTGATGCTGTGTGGGTCGTGCTACATCTGTAATCGTTCATCACAAAAAAATGAATGCTTTATGAGTGTGTGACACATACACGTGTAGGGCTGCTTTGTTGATCAGCAGTTTTTGTTGGAAAAGTAAGTGTTTTTGGAAAGTACGGCTGAAATCTCTCCAGTGCAAGCAAAAACAGGTTTTACCATCAGGTAACATCAGTGCATCCGTAATAGTCAGGAGTCAGTCAGGAGTTCTGAACTGTTCAGTCACATAAATCAAATGAATTATTTCCACTGGCAGATTGAGAAGGCTGAATTGTGTGTGTTTTTTAAAAATGTTAATCTGATTGATGCTTAAGCGAGTTATGTTTCATGGTCAAATATAGCAGCAAATATAGTCCTTAAATCCATCTGCACTGGAACACGTTTGAGAAGACAAAGTCAGTTGTGAAAGATGGAAAGAATTATGATGATACAAAAACAGTTTACCTGAGAATGTGGAAAGCCCAAGCCAGCAAAAACACACCTGGCTAATTTGTAATGAAGGGAAGACTTGTGAAGAGACACAAGAGTCATCTTTGAATGTACTTTCACTACCCACAATCCATTTTGTTTGTCACTTAGCCAAATAACAGCCCATCAGGCCACAGGAACAGCAGCGACGTTCTTTCAGGGACCTTTTGCTTTTAGTACTCCATTTAATAGGATTCTTTGTCAACTGTAATGTCTGCTTCTCGTTAAACAAGGTGGCCGTGAAAGGTCTGCCATGGCGCTCCGCAGAGGTTTCACACCTTTTAAGTTGTTATTGATTTATTTATCCACGGCCTGAAAGTCTCCCATGCCTGCTGTGAAATATGTACAGAAAATGGGATCCTTGTCTGTGCAGTCAGGCACTGTCTGCTTCAATTAGAAATGTTCAAACCATAGCCGGAACTTTTTCCACTGTTTGCTCTTCACCCACTCATATTTTCCATCTGCTATGAAAGTTTAAGTTCCAGCGTTTGAGAGCAGGGAGTTTTTCTTTTTGCTCTTTATTTAGGTAGACAGGAAAAAAGGCCAGACAATCTGTCAGTTGATACACTGATGCTGTATTCACTTTTGCATCTCAGATATCAGCCTAAATGTAATAATATATTAATATCAAAATGCTGGGAAGATCTGGTGCTTGATTAGCATTTGAAGCTACCCTAGATTGTGCATGATCAATGATCAAATTTGCATGATCCCTCCATCATCCCTATAAAACACAGCTGTGTATCTCACATTTTTATAGCATTTGCCCCCTCTTTCCACCCTCTTAAAACATCTCTTAACTGGTCATTTATAGACGCTTTGTAATTACAATCTATCACATTAAGCTTCAGAAGAAATCATGAATCATTGGAAACCAGTAAGACGTCCTCATGTGTCATTTTCCACAATCATTCCAGTAAAACCTCTTTCTTTTTGGGGAAACCAGAAATAGCAGAAGAGTGACGGTTTCTTTGGCACCAATCTTACATCATGATGTCAAACCAGGCTGGGGTGCTTTGTATGATTTTGGGTTTGGTTTGGGTAAAGCATGGTACCAAATGAAGGGAGAATGGCCTTCATTCAGTCTTTTGGTCAGAGAGCTTTTTATTTGTTCCAGGCTTGGTTTAGTTGTGTTTTAGGCAAATTTAAGTGTAGTTTAAATTACATGATTCTGTCAGAGGAAAGGATACAGGACTATTTGCTACATAAATGATCATATATACTTTTATTTGGAAGAATAAAGTTAGGGTGATTCTTATATTTGTCATACAAGTTTGACAAAAAGTGAAGTACAGTTTTGTCTATGGCGTTCATGCCTTCATAAATTGTATTGGTAAGTGCTTCCATGTCCTGTTTGACCAGTACAGTAGATGATTAATGCTGTACTCAAATGTCTGGGAACATGGCAATGATGCAAAAAGAAGAGAGACTGTGAACTTTCCTGTGGGTAATTACATGCAAACCAATTCCTGTTTCAAGCAATGGCCCTGGACATTTGGGGTTTCTCTTTGATGGAAAATGAAAAGGCTCACCCCAGCATTACACCATAAACTATGGGGGTACAATACCCACACTCCCAGAATCGCTGCCAGGAATCAGGATTATGTTTTCTGTTTCAAACCATAATGCTCTTGCTATTCTCCTTCCCAAATTAGCTGAAGCAACATTGAACAGAGGGTGAAGGATCACATTCTTCCAGGCCAGTACCATTTAATGGCTGCGCACAGAAGCAAGAGACAACCAGAATTGTTTCCTAATTACTAAACCTCTTTTTGAGGGATGACGCAGGCGGGGGATTGAGGTTGCTCTTTGAGAATTCCTGGCGCTCCTATATGCTTTTAGGAGAGGAAGGAAGGACCTCCTCCAGACAAGATAGTAATCGTTTTTCTCAAATCCAAGGTTTAGCTCTGAGCTTGTATACTTTGGTTCCCTCAATAAAACAGACATCACATGTATGAATGGTCCTATCATATAAATAGAGTCCTGCAAAGCTATTAATCATTCAGCACGAAGGCTGAGATTATCTGAGTTTATGCAGAGGTAGCAGAGTTTATGAGAGTAGAATTGGTTTAACTGTCTTCATGCTGGATATTTTGGATATATTGTGTAACCCACAAAAGTTAATCTACACAAAATAAATAATACATGTCTTTAAAGCTGCTCTAAGAAATATTTTTATATTAACAATGGATCAAAATGTGAAATGGGTTTGCTCACAGAGAATTATCACCTGACTGCAGTTTCCTCAGCTCTGCAGAGCATTTTAGCGTCTTTCAGCTCATTATTTTAGTTTAACGGCCCACAACTTTACTGTTTTGGTTCACTCTCATGGCTCATTTAAATGTTGTTAAATGTAGTGAAAGGCGCTGAAAACACACTGTACACTACCTGCTCAGCACCAAACAGCAGACAGACAAATTAGCGACTAGCTGGTGAACATAGTGGATTTAGCGGCTAAAGAGCCAGAAATCTCCCTCAGGAGTTGGTGGAGACCAAAAAATTAACATTGGACCTACAGTACCTTTGCCAGGTCGCCTGAAAAATCTAGTTCACATAGCTTGAGGATGACAACTGAATTGCATTGTTCCTCAAATGAATAAAAATCAACAAAACAACCTACTTTTGAATTGTAAACCCTCCACATGCGACAATTTTATAACCTCAGCACTGTTGGGGAAATGACTCAAGAAGAACATAATTTGTAGCTTGAGAGGAGTCAGCTAAGTGAACCTAAACAGTTTTGTTTTATGTGTATTGAAAAGCATGTGACCTCCTCCTATTTCCAGGAGCATTAGTGCATTTCTGCCCTATTACGTGCATTGTTTTGTGCTGAGTTTTCCCAGACAGTCAATTTGTTAACTTGAACATTTAAACAATGGGAAAATCTGTCACGAATGCAATTACGGGCCATTACAGCAGTGGTTAACAATGAGAGTCATTGCACCTTGGACGGAGGCATTGCTGGTGTTTTGGCTCCAACACAGGGAATAAGAAGCATGACCAATCCTCTCTTTCTTTTTCTTTTTTTCTCTGAGCATCGTCTGCCCATTAACCACAACCACAAAAGTGCCACTCAGCAACATGTGAGCCTCAGGGCACTTGTAGCTCACATTCAGGGTTTAATGGTTACGGCGGCCACATAGGTTACTCAACTAAACAAAGAACCCCACTTGCAGTGTTGGTGGTCTGAGCCTAATTCTATTCTGACCTTTTGACTCTGACCTTGTTGCGTAGTATGAGGTCATCATCTTACGTCACTAAAACCGGTCTGTCTCCTGTGAAGAATTTCTACAGTCTTTAAAATCTGAGATGCTGTAATAACAGGAAACTTGGATGAAACACAACTGACTAACTCGATCAGTTGACATCTGATCTATCTGTTTAAGTGACCAGCATGACAACCATGCAATTATAGGTTTTGCAAAAATGTCAACACCTCATTGCACTTGCACTCTGTGACAAGGATAAGGAGTCTGCAACTCTCTGCCATGAGCACTGGCGTCGGAGCGATCTCCTCTGTATCGTACACGGCCTAAATGTCACAGACAGTAAAATCTAATGCCTTATCCTGTTATCGCTATTATGGAGGAATTACTATGTATTGTAATTGCGGTTTACATGCTTGAACGGGCTAAATGACCAAATGTTTCATCTGTCCAGAGGCTACAGGAGCAGCATTGAAGCATCAGAGGCTGATTATTGTATCCATACATGACGTCATGTGTACATTCAGACTGTGGTTAGTTGTCGGCTGGCTTTCAGTCAGCTCCAGTGTCGGGGATTGCTTCTCATTACCCCGTGAAAATAGCACATCCTGACTCACTCTTTAATTTAACATTAGGAAGGAGCTTGTAATGCTGAAAATAGCACAGATTGGTCAAACACTTCCAGCTTCCATGTTGTGGTCTGAGGAATGTCTAGTCCTGATTTCTTAATTGGGTTTTACAAAAGCTGGTCTTTGAGGGTTATCTTAGCATCTGTTGTGCTGAAGCCTGTGCTAAATGTTTTGTTGTGCACTCAATGGGAAATCGATGTTAGAGTAATAATATACCCTCAGACCTCAAATGACAACATTGTTGTGTTTGATCAGTTTTTAATGTTCAGAGGATTACAGGAAATGGCTCTGTGATGAAGTGTTTTTTATGGTTTCTCCTCTACTTTTACAGTACCACAGTGTTTCCATACATTTCCCAGAACTTACTTACAACAACTTCAAAACAACAAGCCAAAAAATGTTGCTTTCAATCATTTACTTGAGAGATATGATTGCAGCGCTGCCTCTTACTTAGATAAGCTGTGATTTTGACAAGAAACATTGGAGGACATGCAAAAAAGGTCCTCAGCTGATTACAGACTGCCATGCCATCAGGATGCCTCTTTATATTAGAAGAGGCAGTTTTATACAGAGACACTGATGCTTTCAAGCGAGCCTATGTAACATTTGTTAAACACAACTGATGTTACAGTAGAGGTAGGATAGTCATTAACTCAGCAATCTGACTCAGCAACATCTACCTAAAGTTTGCTAATGTAAGATAATATTTGCCACCATAAGCTGCTGGTCACACCAGGCCAAGTAAGGCTGTAGCAGCACAACCCCTGAGCGTAATGAATTGGGTGCATTTTGTTGCTTATGAATTCAACTTTTCATTTGTGAGAAAAGGAAATGTGTTATTTCTTCTTTCAAAAGTTACACAGTCTCGCTTTCAATCTCTGCAATCAGACTTGATTGTAGCTGCGCTGGAGATTCTCAACACTAGCGTCAAACTGTCTGAGCTCCGCTTGTTAATCATAATAATAAGACTACAACGCCACATAATAAAACAAAAGGTCCAGAAATGTTCAAATACATTATGTGTAGTGTTATTTGTTGTGGATCCAGGAAGTGAATCATTCATTCATGCATTCATTGCTTCATTGTGTGCCCTTGCTCTTGCATGCTAAGTGTTGCCAGCCTGAAGCCAACAACTCTTCAGTTTATGGTACAGCCCAGTGTCCAGTGACAATGTTAAGTGATTATTATTGGTGTTAAATGCAGTGCAGACACCAGTTATTACTTAATGTCCTGTCCAGTAACAGTCTGGCAACCCTGTGGAAATACAGAGACTGGCCTAAGTACCCCAAGCTCTGGGGAAAATGAACAGGATATAGCTTCTAAACTTGATCTCTAAAATGAAAAGACAAAATATATACAGTAGTTACATGAAGCAGATGAATAATGAGAGCTGCCATAGTTGGTCTTATTGCTAAAGGATGATTTCAATTAGTGCAGGCGACAGCTTTCCACAATGACCTAATAACAGGCTTTTGGGACTCATGGGAATGAAACGTTTCATAACATACAGTAATGTCTTTCATTAGAAAGAAAACAAACGGAGCTTGGTTTGGGAAGGTGATTAATATGAGCTCTAGCTGCACTTCTCATTTCAACTCATTTTCTTGAAAATTCCTAAGTAAACGTAACTACACTCCTATAATATATCGTATGACATGTAAATACTATAACACATGGATGTTAAAGGGAATATATTTCACTGGTCATCATTGTGCATTAACATTTACTTCATTTTGGTCAGCTTTCCATGAGAGGGTGCACAGCCTTGTAAAGTCTCATATTCCACTGATTCATTTACTCCAAACAATGCTTTTGTTTCCTGGAACTTGATTTCATAGATGGAAATAGTTTCAGAAAAAGAAAATGAAATGAGAGCTTGCGCTGTGTTGTGTGGTGCTAACTTTATGATGGCAACCGTGACCGCTTTCATGTCTTCATCCAGAGAGCGATCACATAAACATTTTCAATGATGCATTTAAATGAAAACACCACAGAGCTTTAAACAGCAACTGAAGTGCTTACATTGTATTACAGTTCTTATTGTATAGGCATAGCTTCTTTAAAAATTAAATGTCTGTTTTTGGTGCTAGAACTGTATGTAATGAATTCTTACATTTTGCTATTATTTTACCATTGTATGCCGTAAATACATTGGTTGACTGATTGTACATACATAAATAATGTTAAAACATAATATGCTATTAATCAAGAATTCTGGGTCAAATCTATCAGACTGTTGCATGGTAACAAAGAAACCATCCATAAGTCTGACGGGTTTCCAGGACAGGGATGCTCAGACTTCCCCTAAGTGTTCTGTAACCAAAGCTGCAGTAAAACTAAAGGTGCCTCTGTTGGCCGTGCCCTGTTGTCCTTTCAAATGAACCGCAAAACCACACTTTCCATGGTGCTGCTCTCCCAGACACTGCCACCGCCGGGCCCCGCTACCTGTACAGGCAGGATCTGAGGGCCGTCTGGGCTCTGTGACTCATAATGTCCACAGCTGAGATGCCTTCCACACACATTCATAGCTGGAGCAGTAAATCATTATGCACATGCTTTACAGTACCTGCAGTACTGTGGGCTTTTAAAGCTGCTGTTTGTATATGAAGTTTGAATAATATGTATAGCAACATCAATATGCTGCACGCTTTCTGAAGCCATTATAAGTTCAACAACAGGATTAGATTTTTACATAAATAATAATTATTATAGTTAGAGATGATTTATAACAGCTTCACACTGTTTTGTCTTTTTAAACAAACCATTTTCCATGGTGCTGATCTCCAGGAGATCAACGAACCTAAAGATCTGGAGCAAGTAAAGTGAAATTTTTCTGTTGGCTCTGGCAAACTATTAATTACTGCATAACATGGTATTTATTAAACAAAACAAATGCTTCAAAATATTGTTTCACAGCATATTTTATTACCATATGATGACATTGGCACGCTTGAACGCAACATTGAAATGTTTCAATCAGCTCCAGCTCTAAATAAAAATCCTCATTGTTTGTCCTTGTAACATTTACGGGACAGTTCATCATTTATATCATTATTATTATTATTATTATTATTATTATTACTTATGTGAAATTAAAGAGCCAACTTTAATGCAATTGCCAGACAAACTCATTTTACCCTCAATTCATGAGGGAACTCTCAGATGACATATTTGATAGTTCACATCTTTGCAGTGAGTGTGCTTCTAGTGTGTCCAAATTTAAAATACCTCATCGCTTTTTCCTTCCTCTACTGTCACGTCTTGTTTTCTGAAAACTGAACTTTACTGTCAAGAGAGTTGGTTATTTGGTCCACTCATTTGGCAGTTTTTGATGACTCATCATTCTTCCACCTGTCTAAAAAAAACCTCTAAAAACTTCTCAAAGTTCACTGTTTTACAGGAACCGTTATGTCCTGCAGGAACTCTCCAGCTGGGCATTACAAGAAATCACTATGGACACTATGGTCTGCTGGACTCTAAAGCCCTGCTGCTACAGTATCTCTGTAAACAACTCATATTCAGAATGCACAGGTTTACATTTCCATAATGTTCGGTAAACCCTGGGGCCTTGAACTCCGTGAAGTGGAAAGAAAAAAATGCATGACAGATTCTCGCACCGGTGGAAAAAGATCTCTAAGCGTTGCCACATGTTCATGTAGACATCAAGCAACCATCATGTAACAGGAGAAATGCAGACAGGCACAGATAGTTTCTGCTTTGCGGTTCGCCATAAGATCCAGAAATGAAATTACCACACTGCTCCCAGTGATTGCCAGGATGGATATTCTGTGTTACAGCCATGGAGGGAGGCAGTGAAGGAGGCGTCTGGGATGATGTGCACGCTGTGTAACGTACCTTCTCCTGTTTTGACATCTGACCTGTTTGAGGTGTATTTTCATGTAATGTTTGGTTCTCTCTTTGAACTTGGACAGACTGAAAGGCCGTTGACCAGATGTCCACACTTGTGATTGTAATACAGTTTGAGCAAGAGAGGCATGCAGAATGCAGTTTTACCGTTATCAATACAGGTAATTTCCAGCAATGCCCTGTTCACACTCACATTTACACACACTTGTGTAAAGCTGTTCAGTACAACTACATTCTGACCCTTTGCTTCACTGGAGCAGTGGGGGGGTTAAGGGCCTTGCTCAAGGGCACCAAAGCGGTGCTAATGAGGGAGCGACGAACTTCTGGACACGAGACAGAGAGGTGATTTTTCAGAATGCTGTAATTACTATATAAACCATTGAATAATTAAGAGTATGGCTCTCCTTTTTCTTTTTTCCTCACACCACTTTATCAAATCGGACAAAATTATAGGGAAGTATTTAACCTCTGTTTCCAGTCCTGCCATGATTGGACCAAAGGGGCTTAATTGCAGATGATGTGACATGAATGTGATTGGCCCAAAGGAAAGAGTATTATTTATGAGAGACAACATATTTAACATTTAACATATTTAATTAAAAAATTTTGAATCAGCGGGAGCAGCTGTCAGGGGGAGCTATGATCTTCTGTGGAAGCTGCGAAGAGCATTTGAAACAACCTCTGGTCCAAGTGTGCTCAAACACAAGTCATCACTCACCCACTCATTTGCGCATCTCACAACATGGTCATAAAGCTGTCACTGGATTTTCAAAGACACCCCATCACGCACCTCAGTGGCTTGCAGATTACTGGAATAATTGGGAACACATGCTACAAGGAGCTCTTATTAATGAGGAGCTTTGACAAACAGGTCAGGCAAAAGTTAAAATAAAACTAACAGGGAAATAACATAGCTGTCACTAGTGTTGATAACCAGCAGCAGGTGAATTTAATGGACATCAGAATAAGACTGTGTCAGATGAAATATTTGTGTAAGAGTTGATTTGGAGAGCGCTCTTCCCCTCGTGTACAGTAACAGCGTTAATAATCGTGTCCTGATGTCACGGTGGTATCGTTTTTACTGACCTGTCTCTCTCTCTGATCACCTCTGGTCAGGTTTGGGCTTTGAGTGTTTTTACAGTATAACTGGACACAGACTTTCCACTAAGATCTATCAACGGGGGATGAGTAAAAGTCTGCCTGGGCCGCGTCCATCAGAGGAAGACTCCAGATTACGCCGGTTGCCAGCAGGCTAATTCACAACACATGTGCTCGAGACTTGTGAGGAGGAAGCCTGCGAGCTGGAGAGGCAGAGACTAATGCAGCTACTGCATTTAATCCTGCTTTATTAAGTCAAGATTAAATGTTTCTATTTTTTTTTAATGTTACCACAACGAGGCATCCTGGTGGAACGGCACGTGTGACATTGTGCGTGAAGCTGGCGACCGTCACCACACTTTCATCACCCCCTTTGTCTTCACTACTTCATTTTTCCTTTCCAGTATATTCTAATAAAGCAGAAATATATGAAATAAATCTTTGAAAGTTTAGTACAGCTTATGCTCCACATACTCACTTTATCCCCTCTTAAAGTTTGTTTAAATTTGCAACTCTTCTCGTTATTAAAACCATAAGTCCTCTGTGGCGGGCATATGAAGTTAGATTCATTTCAACAATGACGTCAGCCTGCAGACACCATACTCCATGTTAGTGACAGCTGTAGCTATTAGCAATAGTCATCATGGTTATAACAATTACAGATGAATTACGGGGCTGCAGAGATGTGATTTCTTTTTTTTCGATGTTTGTCCATAAGTAACTAATAATCCTCCAGCATTAGCAGGAAGATGTGTCCTGGCCGCAGCTGACAGTCTGAATTACAGCCTGGCTGCGCCTGGCTACAAGTGTGCTAATCTGTCCGACAGGGTGGTCATGCCACCGGGCTGCATTCAGCTCGTCCGCCCCAGATGAACTGAAGCCACCCGGCTAAGTGGAGTGAATGGAATAATAAGGCATACTGTTGTTTTTTTTATACAGGAGAGTCCCTATAATACAGTAGCCCTGCCTAAGCTAACTGTGTTTGAGACTGTCAGAGGTGCTGTAACTGTTGTTATTCATCATTAGTGCAATATTCTTGTTTGGCAGAGTTTGAGACTTGCACCCATGATGTAGGGCAGCAACTATCCCTTTACTTTTTCTAGTTTCAAGGCAATTTAGCTGTAAAAAAGAGGCCAGATAGTTGCTGCCTGATTTGATGTGGGACAAACACTGCAAAAAGGTTCATGAAAACATATGCCACACACATGAAAACTACTCAAGTAGACCCTCACTAGCAATGACACTAAACAGAATATCTGCGTATCAACACCATACAAGCCACAGCTTCAAAAAGCGGGCTGACAGTCTCCACAAAGAACAGCATCACAAGTTTCGCCCAGTTGACATTTACTGCAGGGCTACTGTGTTTTATTTAAGGTACATTTCTTTTTATGTCCACACCCTGTATTTTTGTGAACAGTGAAGATACTGTATATAGTGAAGGTTTCTCTTGATATATATTGAAAATAGACAAGACCAAATGGCAGCTGCAGGATATCATTTTTATTATCATGTAAATGCTTTCCATCTGTAGCCAGTCTGTAGTTTGGTCGCACTAGAATGTTCATAGATTAATGGCTTGTATTGAGTAAAGTCATTCATACAGTATGGAGCAAAAATACCTAAACACACTGTGTATACACATTTAATGTCATCTTTCAAAATATCAAACAGTGACAATCCAACAACAGATCCAACACATTTCCATTGTTACAATTTTCTTTAAGTCAAAATGTAACAATAACGGCACCCAATATATAAGTCAAACAGTTGTCAGACACTTTTAACAAGAGAATCTGATCTGAACATGACAGACAAAGCAATGGAGGGGTAACAGGACCATTAACAAACCACCTGCACTCTCTTTGATCATCACCTCTTGTGGTTTTCAGTTCTGTGATTCTGTGAATGGTTTTGAAACATTGCAGCATCAGAGCGCTAACGCTCTTACAAAACACCCACAGGGCCTTCAAGAGATATTTCATTTTTCTGTTTCTGGCATTCACCTGCCTCTCTTGACCAGAGTGACTTAAAATGAGCAATGTTTGGACATTTTCTGTCTTTCTTCACCACAGAGGATTGGATTTTGTTATTTAGGAGAAGACTGGCCAGGAGACTATTGGTGGGACAACCACAGTGTGGTAGATTTAATAATATTCTGTCCTTCCTGTACAACCGTTTTCTATTTCCTTGTCTGTCTTTCCCTGGCATGTTGAAAAAAAAAAGACACAAACAAATCTGTAATGTTGGGCTTGACATGTACACCAACCATGAAATTCTGAGATAAACTGAACAAACCACTAAACCCCTTTGGACGATCATTTCCTTCACCTTTAATCAACTTGATGTAAAAAAAAAAAAGTAGGACATTGGATATTTTTGATGACATCTCTGTGTAACACTCTGCACTGATGCTATTTGAAGGGTGTCGGTTCACGGAGCATGTTAAAGTCTAAGTTTATTAGTTGCTTGGCTCTGGTTGTTTTATGCCAGTTATGAGATCATGTACAAGGAATAATGTGGACGATAAACAGACTGGAAACAAAATACACACAAGGAACAAATCATCACAGGAACCACATTAGCTGCAAATGAACTACAGGTTTTTGGAGAAACCTTACGCAGGTATTTGATAAGATTGATTGGCAAAGATGTTTAAAGTGTGGGAATGGAAACTGCATGGCTGCTCTGTCCTTGTAAAAGGGTGAATGGAAGATGGAAAATACTGGAGGTGGGGTGGAGGGCTGCCATAATTTACAGTTAAGTAATCACAATGCCGGGACTTGTTGTCTTGGATCATTTGTAATAGATGCACATCAAAGGTGCAACACAGCTAATAGGTTTTCTCCATTTTGGACTCTCTGGCTCTCCGTTCCCCCAGAGGGTTATATAAACTATAACTAAGTAAAACTAACGATAAACTAAACTGTTTAAAAATATGATTTCATCAAAAAAAAAAAATTGTTTTTATACACTTTGCCAATTTCCTTGTTTATAAGAAGCCACTCAACTCAGTAACTCACCACTCAGAATCATGCAGTCTAACAGTCCAAAAGTAAAAGAGTCATTCCTTCTTATCTTAGAGTCCTTTCATCTTTCTAATCGTATTGTTCACTTCAGTTGTGGCTGTCTTAGAGATGGTCTCTCCCCTTTCTAACACAATAACCTTCCTCTGAGCAGTCATTCGTTCTTTGTTTTTCATTCCTTTTCTGGTTCGTTGTTAAATTTTGCATTTCTGCATGCGCTCTTTGCGTTTCCTTCTCAACCATTGTGGCTATTACTTGTACTTAGTTCAACTGTTTGTTCCAAAAATCATAAAATATACTGTATAACTTACTGCCAGCGGATTTGTTTTTTCCTGTGAGAGTCCCATCCAACAATGGATGTTTGTAACAAATGTGAAAGCTTTCAACAACTGGATAAATGCGTTATTTTCACAGAATGAATTGGCGATAGAGAGAAGCAAAAACTTACTGCAGATTACTAGAGATCCTGTGGCCTCATCACTCCATCAGCTGAGCTCATAGACGCTGGTAAATGTGTTTCATATCAAATGCCTGTCTATTAGATTTTATTTTCACACGGCTCATCATCTGACAGCTCTGCCCTATTGGAAATCACTCAAATCAAATGTATAATACGTCCTCCTCTGACATGGCCAAGACATTGTGCTCATCTCCAAACCACCACTTTGACCAGAGCTGTTCATCATAAACTGTTGTAGCGAAGGAGAGTGAGCAGTCTGCGGCTTATATGTGGTTGAATGTGCAATGCCAGCTGAGAGGAGATCAAAGTGTGAAGAAATATGTCTATTCCAAAAGACAAACCAGCACACCAACACATGTATTATTACACAAACACACTGACGGTGGCCAGACAGTGTGATCTCTCTGAACTGGCAGCAGCCACTGGACCAGAATCCCTGAACTCTTACTCCCACTCAGTCCTGCATCTGGCCATATCGTTACACTCCAAGCACCAAATAGATATCAAACCTGCAGTGCAGAACTTATTTCTCCCCCCTCTGGCAGTGCAAGTAATTACACAAACACTGGTGACGCATGCTTATGACATTTGACTCATGTTAAGGAATAGTTACAAAAATTCAGAGAAATTTCCACAGTTCCAAGACTATAATGTCATAGCTACATAACCTACTACCAAATATTTTACAAATACCAACCTGTCCAAGAGCAGTAACACGACATCCACGTCTACACTCAGTCTTCTTTCAGCACTCGCCGATGAGGAAAAGCTACACCAATGGTTGTCTGTGTTTGTCCTCGCCGTCAATCGCTTTCTTTTTTTGACTGTAATACTTCCTCTAAACGCAGAGTTTCTTTTTTATCTGGAGCATCAGAAACTTTTCTTGGGCACTTTTTAGGTTTTTCCGCCATACTGTACTGCTATACTGTTGTAGCATACTGCGTTGCTATGGTTGCTCCCCCCTTAAGCTCTAGCAAGCCAATCATTGCTGGATGACATAAAAGGCATCATTGGCACCAGCGCTGGAATGTCGCCACAGACACCAGATTTAAAAACGCTGCTATACTGCGAAATACTGAGAGACTCAAACTCGGCAAGGGCTTGAATGTAACGGACGTTCATTTATATGTAAAAGTCCTGCACTCCAGCTTTAATGATGATAATAAAGGCAAGTAGAATTACCTTATTTCACTGGGATGTTGTAGCCATGAAGATTACATACTCATCTAACAAATCTCACTCTTTAAGATTTAGGAGACTGGATCAGGTGGAAAATGTTTTTCAACGTGAATCTTTTCCAGTGATCTAAAATGACACCTGGGAATTTTATGAGCCGTTGTTAGCAGACATCTGTTTGTTTATTTGTTTTATTTTATATTTTTATATTCTAAAGCTGCATAGGGGAATCAGTGGTACTTAAATGTTTCTGTTGCACCCTATTAGCGATTTCTACTTTACCTCATAATGATGTCAGAGAACAATCAGTTGGGGGTCCTATTCAATTTAAATAGGCACTGTCAATATTCTGCCATGAAAAGGAAATAAAGATTTATACAAGTGCTGAAATATAACTTGTCATGACACTGTATGGTGCTTTGACTGAAAACCTTTGTGGTTTCGTAGCAAGCTAGCGAGCACCTTTGTGGCTAATAGCTGGCAAGACATAGCGCTGATGTAGCTCCTAAATTCATAAATGTACTGAAAATGAGAATCATGTTCCTGTTAGATGCAGTAAATGATGAACCCATTAGCTAGTAATTATATAGCTACATGAAGGTAGCTACATATTTGACATATTAGGATAAAAAGCCATGTCTTCAAACAGAGTAGCTGTTATATCCCAAACAGACTCATTATATGAACTACAGGGGGACAAAAATACGTGTACAAAGACAGTCGTTCAGTATCGTATTGTATAATATACATTTCTGTTGTTCCATGGTTTCTGGCAGTGTCACCCAAAGAGAGTATATATTACAGTCTGACAGCCTCTCCCCATCTCAAGCCAGCCATGTGCTGAAACATTTTCCTCCGTTTTCTGTCCTGCGGTTTATGGGAGCTTGTATTTCCAGGAGATTTGTTTGAGGCTACGAACAAACACTGGAAACACCTCAACTGGATTTGAAATTAAGCTGGAGCCTAATCAGAGACCGGTGGGCGAATGCACACAATCAGCAGAAAGTTCCACCAACCAGAGGCAGAAATGGCTGTGGAGGAAGGAGAAGATGTTCAGGCGCCACAAAGAATGCCAGATACTATCACAATTTTGCAAGCTGATCCATTAACATTTTTGGTTTGCGGATTTTACCCGCACTAATAAAAGCAAAAGATCACAAATTCTGGGTCTTTTTAACTCGTTTTGTTCTTAAACCATCACACAAGACCAGTAAGCACTGACACTAAATGAACTTGTGTTGTCACAGTTCTGCCACCAATCGGTAAATCACTCTGATAATACCAACAGAGGGTTTCCTGTGCTATTACAGCCTCTGGCACTTTTTGTTGTTTATAGTCTCCCAAAATTTATTGACCATCTCCTAATTTCAACCCTGATGCCACTGCAAACAAATTGAATGAAGTATGATAATATTATTTAAAGGATTTGCTGCTATGGCAGTCCCTGTTTATGTCTCCTGCCAGAATGGTAGGAAAGAGTTCCTCTGAGTCTTCCAAAGTAAACAGGACAATTTAATGATCTTCCCAGGTAATGTTTTTGTGTGTATTGTGAAAGCAGCCCAGCTTAAAAGCTAAGAAATGTCAATGCCCTGCTGGCTTGAAGCCTCATCTTTTGAATGGTCTATTCTTACCTGGATGAGAACTGAGAACTGGAGTTTCAGTCCAACTCATATATCTACTCGAGTCTTATTCAGGTCTGTTATACATTTTAGAAACAAGCATCTATTTACAGCAAACGTAGAAAGGAAGACCATCATTCACTTCACCTTTATGGACAACGTACTGGACAAGTTTGTAGATATCATTTATGGGTGAGAGGGAAAATGATAGAAACTATTCCATTTGGTGTTTCTTTCTTGCTGTGTAGTGATTTTTTAAGAAAACATCTCTTATTGCATTCATAATTTAGTTTTGGAACCATGTTGTTCTACTGAAGTGTAAAGAATGTGAATAACACAGATACAATGAACATTTAAAGCAACATCACTGGCCCTAACATCTCAAGTGGACATCATATACACCAGACCGCCATAAAAAATCAGCACGTTTTCAGCCTCCAGAGCCCATCACATGTCTGCACTTTTTATTTTATTTTGTGCTTGCGGCTCCTGCTTTTCAGTTTGGCATTCGTCGTTTTTTTCCAGTTATTTTCTCCAGCACGGGAGCATAAACTTAATACTAGCTAATGGCTGCATCTTCCTTTTTGACAGGGTGTTGAGGAAAATATTCTGTGATTTAAAGCTCGAACTTTCCACCACACAGATACAGACAGCACCTTTGGTCTAGTAACTTTTTGTTTTTATCTCTAACTGAAATTTAATATGCCTGCTTTGTATTTTTGTATCAAAAGTTCGAAGTAGTCCTCATCAGTTTGCATGTTGAGGTGATCATATTGGACATAATATTCGCAGTACGGGGAGCACAACACAACTAGATGGCTTAGTTTGGCCTCAGTGCTTGGGGACTTGGCATTTCCAAAATGCTTGGTGCGTGAGTCTCTTTAAGAGTTTCTACAGATGTGTGAGATATATAATCCGCTGTTGGCTTTGGGCATCATGTCACTTACCTCCTATCAAAACACCCCGCGCACCTCAACACCGATCAGCCAACAGTCAAACCTGATCCTGACCAGAACAGAGCGCACCAAACTCCCTTGACTGTTTTCACACATTTTCATCCGGGCTGAGATCACAGCTTTGCAGATGCTGCGGAGGACCGTGGGCAAGAAGACTCCCTGTTGGTTTGCCTCATTGCTGCCAGGCTTCTGCTGAATGGAGGATGCAGGCGGCCTTTTTCATTCTCAAATGAAATGTGTGAGAGGAAATTCCAAATCTCTCCACCTCTTCCGTGCAAAAGACTAATAAGGCGCATTCACGTTTGCTTAGTATGAATAAAAACTTTGTCAACAAGTCAACTCAATCAGTATATTTTCCATGTTTGTCAAAAAGTGAGGAGATATTGGTTGCAAGAACTAATAAAAGGAGGAAAATGTTTTTAACATGTGGACAGTTAAGAGTTGCAGATGTTCTCAGTCCTTCTCTTTTATCCCATATTTAGTTGTCTACTCCAGTTTTTTTGCAGCCATGAAATGTGTATTCTACGTGGGTGTTTTATTGTGGCTGTGAACAGGAAGCAGAGGGAGGATGATGGGAAATCATTTTTCAGCTTTCCTGTTCATCCTTATTCTCAGTTTTCTCCATTTGTTGAACATGCTCCTGATGATTTAGATTGTAAGAAGTTATGTTGATCGCCTCATACCTTCAGGCAGTAATATAACAGCCAGTGTTGAGCAGAGAGTTTGGCGGCTGTTGCTCATTACCACTGAGGCCTCCGGAGCGCCTGGTATCTGCTGCTCAGTGGGTCTGTATTTTGAAAGTCGACATTCTGCAGGGATGGAAGACATTTATGTTTCATACCGAAGACAGCTTGAAGAATTCATAAAAGCCAGACTTGCTTTTTATTTGAAATAAATCACCGCCAAACACGACTTAAGTGTTTTTTTTTTTTGGAAGTCTGATAAATGAAACACACATTTGATCGGAGCATTTCATTAAGATCGAATTGCACCATGCAAGGTAGCAATGAATCTTTGGAGCTTCCTATAACTGGGTAAAAAGGCCTAATACCATTTCAGTTGTTAGCCATGCTGGCAACATGGCTCTATGAATTGCAATGTTGGTCTGCCAGCTGGCCCCCTGAAATATCTCAAAAATTATTGGTTTGATTGCCATGAAATTGTATACAGACATTCATGATCCCCATGGGATGCATCCTACTGCCACCATGAGGTTAAACATTTGTGGTTTTGAGTGAAATGTCTCAACAACTATTAGATGGATTGAAATTAAATTTGGCAAAGGTATTCAAGTTTCCTTCATGATGAATTATAAGGACTTTGGTGGACTTTTCTAACACCATCATCAAGTTAAAATTTTCATTTTCATACTTTGGTTTATGACCACATACCTGTAAAACTGATGACATTACAATCAACCTCAGCTGTACTCTGTTTTGTGCTAATTAGCAAATGTTAGCATGCTAAAATACTAAACCAAGGTGGTCGACATGGTAAAATACAGATTATACCTGCTAAACCTGTTGCCATGATGGTGTTAGCATTTAGCTCAAAGCACTGCTGTCCCTTATTGCATCCTCACAAAGCGGCTAGTGTGGCTGTTGACATTTAGTCTTGTTAATTGTGCTTTCGTGGTTCATGTTACCAAACAAATTTGTACAAATTAAATCACCACAAATTACTTGCCACACAGACAACCTAGAGCCTCTGTGGGCACTCAGACTCTGGGGCTCTAGTTTCCCGCTTTGCCCAGTTGGTGATCCAGCCTAATCTAACTCAACCCAGCATTAGTGATTCCAATCATCAGTGTTTTAACCTAAATTGGATGATTACATTACATGATTGACATGATGATTACAAGTTTATTTAACTTTCTCTCAGTTCCTGAGAAGTTATCAAATTACATTAAAATCTGCAGAAATAGCTCATCATAACAAACTGTACAAGCTACCATATAGAGGGATTCTGTCATTAAAACCACAGAGGTATTGTAGGAAATAACTCTGACATGCATCACTTGTAAATATACCTGTAATAACACACTGACAAGGAAGTGGAGTCGTTTTCATCTCTGCTCGCCACAGATGTAGCCAGTATAAAACCCATCTAGTTATTTTCTTTCAAGTTCAAACATGCTCCTAAGAAGGTGCTGTGTTCCTCTACAGTCTCTGCGGGGAATAAAAAGTGGAGCAGGAAAGGTGTTTCCAGAGAAGGAATTCCCTCTGCTAACATGTGTTACTGCTTCGCAACCTCTGGGAGTGCTGGCACAGATGCCACGTACAGGTCATGGAGATGGAGGAATGTGACGGCAGCCGGTTTTATTGCTCATTTCTTTGGATGCTGACGCTTTGCATGATGGGGATTTTACAGCCTCTTCTAACAGGAATAAGGTTTAAAAAGAATTGTTGGCATAACTCGAGTTGACATTTTGCATCGAGGAGGCTGCTCACTGGAGAAAGGTGCAGATCAGGACATGTTTGTTTGACTGTGGCGGTGCAACATGCCCTCCTGCAGGTGCACTCGGTGGATGCTTGTGAAACTAAACAGAACTTTAAATTAAAGCCTAAATGTAATTATTGGTTTCTTTGCTTTTCATTTTCAGATGCTTATCATGTGGTGAGCTTTCCTGCAAAACTTTCCGTTGTTTTTTTCCTTCAGCTGCGCTTGACGCATTTATTTTTGGCATCAGTTAGAGAAGCGGGCCCCCCGGCTTTCTCTGATTGCTGGCTGTCAATCATCTTGTGAGTTTAACGGCTCGTCCGCATGGGGGTGTGGAGCCCCCACAACAAAGGCTGCTCCGCCTCTGCAGCAGAGACGCATGAGTAGACGAGCTGGGAGTCAACCTAAAAAATGATTACTGTGTTGTTTGCTGATTACAGTGTACATGGCTCTCAACATGGCCCACACATTTGTACATGTTTGATTACACTTCCTCTTCATGTTTTCCCTTTTTAAACTTTGAATTTCACTTTCAATGATGAGTGTAATATTATCATTAACCAAATGAACCGAAAACCTTTTAGTTTCCAACTTTTCATCACATTTTGGGAAATAGGCTACACTTATTCACTTTATTGCAAGGTAAATATGAAGGTACAGCTAGCAGCGGGTTTGCGTAGTTTAGCCCAAGCTAATTCACACAATATGAGCTCCTTTTGAAGAAATTATTGCATCCCAATATTTTGGACACTGCAGTCCAGAGTTATCTTCTCTGGCATCAGAACATCACTCTTTTCTGCTGCCAGTGGAGCAAAACCATGACAGGAATGGACCTTTACCAAAAAGGAAAATATAAAAATATATTAATTCAACCCACATGCCATACAGTACATTCATTGCAGGCCTACAATCCTTGAATAAATATGAGCTGCCCCCATCCGATCTTAACTGAAATTAATGTTGAAACTTGTGTCAGATGATCTGAATCTCCAGTGAACTGTTTTATGGTAGATAAATCTATATTACAAATGAAGCAATTGTTAGTACTTCACATTTTGTTTAGTGAAACCCTACTTCAGTTCATTTCATCTTGTGTAAAACCTGGATATGAGTTTGAATTGTCATTTTAAGGAGTGTAGAGTCATCGCTGAGTTTGCAGATCTGCACATTTCATGTCATTGTCTTCCCTAACTTAAACCATTCCTGCAGGCATTACTGGACGACAAGGCCACCTATCTACTTCTGCACTGCATAAGCGTAATTTATTGTTCCAAAGAGGATCCTGGAAATGGCGTAACAGCAGTGGACAGAAGCAGACAGATCATAGTTTGGTCCCTTTACTAGATTTTGTAGAAGCTGTCGAGTGGAAAATTCTCAGAGATGTGATGAGACACTCAGACAAAGTATGATAGCAGCTGTTTATGAGGTTTACGGTTGCTTCATCTATGAAACGCTAGTGACTATACTTAGAGTTTTCTCACCTCTTGTGATCTATCCCCCAGACTGATCTGAGGTGAGAAGTCTTATTTTAAATAGCCATGAGGGCCCACATTCTTTCTAAGAAACGAAAATGATTTCCCCCCTCTATGACAGGTTCATTACTATCCAAACGACTCTCGCATAATATTTGTCCAAAGCAAACCATCATAAATAACTTAAGATGGCAGTGTTATGTCATCAAAAACTCCCTTATTCTCAGTCTGGTCTTGTTATGCAATGGCATTAAGAGAAAGGCTCCACATTTCTAGCCATATAAAGCTTTCAGCAGGCCACTTGGCACTGCTGCACCTCTCCAGACCACACTGATCTTTGTCTAAGACAATATGCGTTCTTCTTTAGAGCCCAGCCAAAGACTCCTTGAATACACATCACACATCGACTAATGGCAGATTGAGGAAAAATAAAGACTTCCCTTGCACTTATGTTTTCTTAGCTGTCCTGGAAAATTACAGAATACACTTTGTAAGTGGTAAATTTGCAGAGTTACACTAAATGGATATTAAATTGTATTATTTAAAGGATATAGCTGGTGTTATTCTAAAGACCAAAAACAACATGTTTGCTCATCTGTCAGTACTTTCCGACTTCCCTACCTCGTCTGTGGCGCCAAGCCCATTTGAAAGTGGGCCACAAATATATAGTTTCAGTTTTAAAAGAGTTATTAGCAGTAATAAATAATTTCATAAAACCGCCGGGCACTGTTTTTTGTTTTTTTTAGCAAACATTACTCAAACAGGAGTAAATAGTGGATTTGTTGGGGACTATTTTCAGCTGTGGATCAATACATGTTTGGTGTCAAATTATTATTTACAGCAGCAAGATGCTGTATGTGGGAGTGAGTCAAAATAATCTACAGTGTGTGTTGAATGTAATCAAAAATGTGTCACCCAGTGCAGCAGTGTGGCTGATTTGTGTGTTCTTATAGTTTTTGGACAACTGTTGAAGTCTGTGGCACAGAGGAATACAATATACTTGTTAGTAGCATCAACTCATTGTTGGTTTTGGTCTTTGGTTCACAGTAAGAAAATATAGAAAATCACCAGCCTTTTCCTTTAAAAGACACCAACTGCTGTGGATAAAAATAATAATAATCAGGAAGTACTTACTTCTCTGGTCAAACTCTAATGCAAAGAGCACAGCAGCACACTCCATGCACTTCCATTTGGAGAAATTCTCCAGGCATTAATTACTCCATAAATCTACATAGTGCAGTCAATGTGGCTGCTCTGCCATGAAGATTCATGACTGGACTTAGCGTTTGTTTTTCTTCAGCATAGTTATGGATTGATTAATTGCTTACCCACAGGCTTTAGAGGGAAATACCGCAGAATCTCAACTTTAAAATTATAACAGGAAGAAGCAGACAGAGGAGTGTTTTCACCCTTGTGATCTCACACAACCATATAGTCGTATAAAGGCAATATCAGAATACACTCATATAGGTTTAAGGTGGTAACCATAGGTTTCATTTTCTGGTCTGGGACTAAAAGTGCTACTCATCCAGTCTCCATTGAACTGTCAACCACTTGCAGTTGATGTTCTGCTTATATCCCTTCCTGTCTCTATTTAAATATTTTTCAGCATTTGTCATTGAAAAAAAGTACAATTTAAATGTTTTGGGGGTTTTTTTTACAAGTAACATGCTCACATCAGCCCATAAAAAAAGATATGAGAGTATTTGTTTATTGCTGTGTCCTTCTTCTGTTGGTGTAAAAACAGTCTGCCACTAACGCCTTGTGAGCTTTTCTTCTTTCTCTCAGCTTTGGTATTTGAAATGACTAGGATCTTGATCTTGTTAAATAGGACAAAAACAACTGAAGACAGGAGGGCTAATTATATCTGCATCAATGTTGGAATAATAAAGAATGATTATATAATTATTGTGAGATTTGCATGTGGAGAGCATTTTGTGTTTGTGAAGTTTATCCAAATATGAGCTCTCCAGGGACAAAATTAAAATACTGACAAAGTTGGCACTTGAGCATGGTGGGGAGGCCCAAGTTTACAGCCAGACACAGTTTACGTTATAATTTTGTTATAAAACAATGAATATTCTGTGAAGTAATGCACAAGTCCAGTGCATAGAAAAGCTTATTTCAGTGCACATTGTGTGTTTCTTGTCAGACGAGCTGAGCTGGATGTTTAGTGATCTCTCTGCAGCAGATTGTCACAGCTGATTACCGTACTGTATGTTGTGTCTTCATAGACAAATTCATAGATTATTAAATGGCTGCAAATCAAAGCACATGTAGTGCAATACTTGTGTGATCACTCAGTCATGTAGCCAACACTTGCTAAATGTCCCTGTGCCTTGGCTAAGTTACCCAGCTAACCTCATATTCCAAAAGACCAATAATTCAATAAAATGCTTCATGCCGTGTTGTGTTCAATGGATCGTTCTGCATCTGTTCCCATGTTCCACGGACATCCATGGGTATTATTTCAGCATGACAATGGACAGAATAAAGTGAAAGGCTGTGTACCTGCCCTTCCTGAATGGACAGATGGACCAGATGGTTTTCAAACAGTCACATCTGGATGGTTAAAAATACACCATACACTACATCCTTACAGCTGCAGCAAACAGAGGAAGGGAGACATGCAGCAGCGATTATTGCAGCATTTGTACAGTAGATAGATGGAACTGACTACACCCATGTACAATTACAGCATTGTTTTGCCAGTTATAAAATTAAAGACCCATGGGGTTGTGAAAACTGTGGAATAATGAACACATTTCTCTTGTATTCATGTTTAAACAACACATACATTGACATTGGCATTGGTCAAATCCAACAAATGTAAAAAGATCAGTTGTTGAATTTGCCCTCCATTTTTCCTGTGAAGCAGTTTTAAATGTTTGAAATATAAACGTCTCTCTCGTCGGAGTAATTAGGTGCAGATGAAACTGTCTATGCTTCAGCGTTCGTCAGCTCAGAGGATTTGTGATTCTCAGTTTTTGTATAATGACAACTGACAGTCACGATGTCATCGAACTGAAGCATTGTGGGATTGCAGGGTTTGTGTTTCCTCCTCCAGAATCAACAACAACCCGCTTTGAATTTATAACTGACGATGAGCTCGCAGGCTGAGGTCTGACACACTGGCAGAGGTGTAACGTGGAAAAGCTGAGTTCACTACAGCAATTTCAAATGTCTGCGTCTGATGCTGTGAGCCCTGTTGTGGTTGATTTATGATGAACATGTTGTGCATTAATGCGAGATGCCCTTTTGCTCTCTCTGTCTCACTGACAAACATGCAAACAGCCACGGATCACATCAGAAAGCAACCAAACAGCAAGCAGGCGAGGAGATACAAGCAGCTGAAACAACAAGATTCAGGTGTTTTGGCAAGTCGAAAGAAAAGTTAAGACATTTTACACTGTTGACATCTCCTCCATCCGGACATTGCAGATGAGAACAGTCGTGATAAAAACAGATTAAAGGATGAGGGATGGGGAGATGTCAGAGCCCACCAATGAGGATGAATTGGAACCATGTTTTCCTTATTACATTCTCACGTTATCCCATCCAACTTCTGCTGACAGTGGTATTGAGTTATACACCAACGTACAATTACAGAAACGCTGATAGAAATCACACGACGGGTTAGAGGTCTGGCGTGTTTGTGGAGATGCTTCTCGCGGTGGTAGCCTACTCTGATATTTTCTTTCCATGATGTGGCAGCTGCTTGCTGTGTAAATTGTTCCTGTGGGGAATGTGGTACAAAGAGCATTTAAAGTGAGTGAGGCTATCAGAAAATGTACTTATTATCATATAGGTTTAGCAGATGTTTTTCAATCTATATATAACCAGCTCCTGGGTCTAGCCATCGACCTTATTCCAGTGCAATATAACACCAGGCTGACGCTTTTGGAAGACAAAAGATGGTGGGATATTAGCTAATGTCACTGTAAGTTCAAGCCTAGTTTTGACATCACTAAATTAAAACAGTTGCAGCACACAAACTAATTCTCACATGACAGACTAGCTATACTTACAGGATTAGCATTTGTTTAATATATGTCATTACCCCTCATAAAACTGTATATTTTTGAAGTTATGCTACAACTTGTGATGCTACAGTGACTCCCTAAATGGTGGATTCTTTGATAGCAATCAGCTTACACGTTACTAGACATTTCACACTCTTTAATGGTGCAACCCAATTTAGCAATTAGTTCAACACTAGCTAGTAGTTACTAAGAACTTAGGAAGGACTTAACACACGTATAGATTTCTGAATACAGTAGCTGGTGCAACCCAATCAAGCTGTTTTAGTTCTGGTTATCAAGCAATGTTCACAGCAATATGCTTCTTTTGCACTACAACTAATTTGGCTTGGAATGTTTATTTGAATGTCTTTTAATGAAAACTGAAAAGAACATGTTACTCACTCCTATAACAAACAGTAGTAATAGTTTCTTAAGGTACTTACTCTACATGTGAAATAGAGGAAGAAATGTTGTCGAGCAAAGAAGCCTTGTGTGTTAACTGGCAAAACAGGCTACAGAGGGGATTCAAATGTGTTCACTCTCTGGTGTTAGCTTTAATTCAAACTACCTCAGAGCAGAAATTTCCCCTCAAGTTCTGAGTTTTAAAACAAGAAACAAACACAGCTTGTTCCTTTGACTCGCTGCTCTGCTGTCAACAACTGTGAATATCTGAAGGAAAATTGGGGTGAAATAGCAGCACAGATATTTGATCTGACAATTACTGTATCATCCTCCTACAAAGACTCTCCTCAAGAGACTCTTTTCAATTCAACCCAAATGGCCCAGGCACACAATAAAAGCTTTGCAACTGCTTCACATCTGGTCTGCAAAATAGCCTCTTACTAGTGGGAGTTCTGCAGTGTGACTGCAAGGTATGAGGGGGGAATCAATATATATTCTCCAGACTGTCAATTCAAAGGAACAAGTTGCTTACTTGGGTTTAAAGGCTGTGTTAGAAATCAAACTCAAACACCTCAAGCTTTAAAATACATATTTCACTCCAATGAGGGCATTTTAAGGATCTGATGGCACGCTTACAAGTGCTCATCAAATGATTTATTTGATCTGCTGTCAAAACCTCTCTTGTTCCGTTTGCATGTTGCCGTTTCGAGGGATGAAAGATGGGGAGCTACTTTATACTCCCACTGTGATCAAACACTATGGCTTTGAGTGGCAGGTTCGTCTACGCCGGCCACAAACATTGGGTGCATTTCAGCTTCGGAGCTTAGAAATCAAACTCAACAATATCTCGGATTACAACAGTTGTATCATCTGCTGAGTGACTGCACTTAATCCACTCTTTTTGCTTTTATCCCACAGCAGTACCGTGTGTCCAGATGTGACCAATTACAATAAATACTGCTTATTGTTTTTAAGAATGAGCACGCACTTTTATTTGTTCCTATAGCAAACCAGCTTTCATTATGTCTCATTTGTAACAAACAAGGTCTTCCCATGTCACGGTCCTCAGCTGCTAGTAAAAAAATAAATAAAACCTCCCACAGATTCAATGTGTGATAATACTAATAAAAACCACAACAATGTGAGCAATAGCAATTAATTTTTTGAAAGGCCTGCTAGCTGTAGAGACAGCTATATATCTCACCATTGTGAAACAGCAATTGATTGTAATTGAATAGTACAAGGCCTTGGAGGCACATGTCCGTATTGTTTACGCAAAGAACCACCACCACAGCATAGCTTATTTTATATAGCAAGTTATAAATCCTCTCTTTGTCGTGCAAATATATTCCTGGAGACCTTGAGAAACACTTGCCAATAATGTGAGAACAATCTACATCGCAGTTAATGTAATGTCTGTGTGTATCCGCCCCTACAATCGCTACATTAGCTCCATTTCGTTCGTATATACAGTAACAAAATGTCTCATCGTTTAAAGAAGGCGAGGAAATGGAAAGCTGAAAGTGAGCAACATGAATGTTAAATATTTACATCCCACCTCCTGAATGATTAAGTGAACATAAGGAGCACTTTGGATGATTGTTGCTTGATTAACCCCACTTGGAGAGCTAATGGTGTTGCTAGATTGTGTAAAAGAAAGATCATTAGTAGTCTAAAGCTTGACATCAAAGGACATATGTTGATACAAGATAGTGCGTCTAGTCTATGTTCCCATGCACCCTGTCGCACAAACCTCCAGGGTACTGCATTCTCTCGGCGAGAACAGTTTTGGGCCGTAAATCCAAAACAATGAGCTGAAAGATGCTAAAGTGCTCCATAGAGCTGAGGGGAACTGCAGAATTGGGTGAAAAATCTCTGTGGATTCAACGAGCGATGTACCCTTTCTCATAACACATCATTTGATCCATTGTTAATCTAAAAATATTGATTATACTAACTTTAAAGATGTATGTTGATCCAAACAAAAGTTTATCCATAAATGTAGTCAATTCAAGTCAATTGTGAATGTAGAGCTTGAATCACATTGCTTGTAATTATGTGAAAATGTTCTCCATCACTAACCTCAGATAAAAATAGGTGACCAGCAAAGTGCATGCAGCAGCCTTTGTTGTTTTAAATACCTAATTATCTTTGAATAGAGCTACGTGCTAAATTTAGATCTTGAGGTCTGCCTTGGCATTATAAAATGAAAATACAACACTCGATCGTGACTGGTAAACTCCAGGGGTTGCATGATTCTGTGAAAATGAGCTCAGCTTTTATGTGGGTAGGGGCTGCCTATACGAAGCAGGCAAAAGAGCAGCTGGACCTGCCGTGTCCAGAGGAACGGAAAATCTCTCTCAACAAGCCAAACCTCATGTATGGCCCGGGTCCCCTGACTCCAGCGTGAAGCAGTCTTTCTTAGGTATCGAGGATCAGTCAAACGTGCCCTCGACCCAAACCGCAATCCTGATGAATGAACAAGCAAAAAACCGGATCCAAGACTGGCCCTAAAGGAACAACTTCTTTTTAATCAATGAATTAACAGAACGTAAAGAATTTTACTCTGCACCCGAGTGACTGCAGGCCATATGGAATCTGGTCCATTGCCCTTCCAGCATCTGCAACAGTTAACAAAATTGCTGGGCAGACAGAAACAGAGAGGCATACATGGTGCAAATTTCAGGGTTTGTCTTCGCTCCGTTGATGAGGGATCCACTAAAACCCCTTCCAGAGCCACAACTGAGAGCCGGATGGCCACAGATCTCTTTTGGTTTGGTTGCTTGTATGGATTGATGTCTCCAATATAGAAGCCAGTAAAGAAGGAATACGGAGAGTGGGGGTTTCCCTTTGGCCATTATTACAGAGTTTGGTAAATAGAGGGTATTTAACAGAATGCTGTCGCTCTGATGTTTGGATACTGGTATCTTAACTCAACACTGAGAGCGTGTTGTGGTTTCACGTGACTAAACAGTGACACACTGCCATGGGAAATGGTAGACAGACAATCCCTGACTACTCTGTGGAGTGTATTTTTGCTCATATTTTGGGAAGCTCATTTAATACCAATTGTTTCACTCCCTGGAGAAAAAAGCAAAGACAAAAATGTATACTTCTCTCTCTGAGTATACTTCTGGAAAACGTTACAGCATCAAACATGTGATTATTTAATTACAGTCTAACAGCCTTGTTGCCCCTTTTCTCAGCCTCAGGATTTGCTTACCCGGGATTAATTAAGACTGTTTTCTTCTTGTTTACCACCCAAGAGCAGTGAACAGATTTGAAGCACACACACTACAATGGCAGCATTGGAGCGCAACCCAATGAATTGACCATTGTAGTTGTGTTCAATCATTAACTAACTCACCAATTTCCATTCATGTTCAGGCATGCTATCTTGCAGCTTGATGACATGCTGGTCAGCCCTCAGGCATGCCTCCTACTCAAAGAGCTGGCCAATTAAAAGTCATTACAACTCTTTAAACTTATCATGGGACTATTTTGGGGGTATTACTCAAGCTTTAGTCACAATGAGCTGGTAGGTATGTTGGGAATCAGGAGTCAAGGATTCCAGGTTTAAAGAAGACTGCATACCGAGCTTTATGTTTTGAGTTTGAAAAGTATATACATTATCATACATGAGGTTCCAGGAGAAGATCCAGATTTCCTTTTAAGGACAGAAAGTTGACAAAATGTCCCAGGCATTGAGGACATTTTACTGGAATGTCTTCAGAAATATTAACACACATCATACACGTTTACGGAAGTACACATGCAGTAAATAAGGGAAGGCATGCCTTTGGTTGTGTGTGTGTTCATGTACATGTGTTTGCATGTACAAGCATCTGTAAGTGTGGGTATGAAGCACTGTTGGTGCATGTATGTGTGTGTGTGTTTGTGTTTGTGTTTGTGTATCCTGTAGCATCCAGATTCCCCAGATGTGTTTCAGGGGCAAAGAGCTTCATGTGGCCTGTGGTTTTGGGGCCTGTGAGGATGAAGATGAGAGAGAACTCATGTGTCCGACTATCTTCACACAACATGGAGAGCAGAGCCCTACAGCTCAAAGAGAGACCAGACAGACTAGAGGATCAGGAAAATGGTTGATAAAAGACTCTGAATCACAAAGAACAAATGATAAAAGGGTAATTACCCCGGAAGAGATTTTAAATGTTCTGATAGAAAACAATGAATGACTGTCTGGCAGCAATGTGAGATCAAAAGACTGTGTGTGACTGGAACTTTTTGCACATAAACATAGTCCAAATTTCTCCCCGCCAGGGGGGTCCAAGTAATGGTGAAAATGATTCATCCAAATGCCAGGTGATCACATCTGGAAGCAAGTCCGCTCCAGAAGAACAGTCTTTCCAAATTAACCCGCAATCATCATCTAGGATCTAATGGTTTCATAACGCATAAAGAATCCATGAGCGTTTGTGTGAACTTTGTGTCAGCAGTTAGCTATTAAATAGGCGTCCCCTGGTGTTTCAGTGATCTACCTTCTTTGATAACCATCCTGAGCCAGATAGCAGGCGGGGGTCAATGCACAGAAAGTCAGTGTCATAAGCAGAAAAGCACATTGTCTTTCACTGTCCTGATATTGCTCTCCACAATTCTAAAATACTCCAGTGTTTAACAGTCTACTCTAATAAAATTAACACTTAAGTTTGTCCATTGTTAGCTCAAATGTGGTGTTCATATATGTAACATGACAGGAATTTAGTTGCATTTCATTGGAATTTTTACAAGGGAGATTGGTAGAGGAGCCTTAAATACACTTCATTTTATTGTGTGTAATAAAATGCAGTCAAGTTAAATTCAAATTAAACCAAATGACGTAACTGCTTGAAAAATGTTGGGAAGACTGAATCAGTTGCTGCTGAAGTGTTTACAACCCAGCATTTCCAGTAACTCTCTGATATCAACAGGAATAAATGTGTAAAGAAGAAAAATTATTTAAAAATAGCGGCTCACTCCCAACTCATCTCCATCTGTGTGAATTTCTTTGAATTTTTCATACGTGTGTCAGCTTTAAAAACAGTAACATGACTATGGTTGCTCTTGTGTGATTGGAAAACATTATCAACCATGTGAGTAGAGTGTCGTGTCTCAGTCTGAGGAATTTGTTCTAAGTGACTTTCATCTCCAAAGACATGGTTAGGTAGATTTCTGTGCATCTGCTTCTGAGAGGAGGTCTCAAAGTCTCTGAAACCATGCCTTTGTGTCGTTCCACAAATTTAAAATGATTTAGGCCTCTTGCAACAAGGATAGTTAATATTTAACTGTGTCTCTTGAATGGGCACTCCAGTGATTTAGTACTGCACTTCCATAAAGTTGGGGCCTCAAAACCCCCTGCCCACTTCTTTCAAACCCTACACCTCTTCTCTTGAAAATGTAGTTTGTTCTAGTCAAAACTAAAGACATTTTAGTCAGTGAAATTTTAGTCTAATTCTTGCATTTTTAACTGTCTTCTTCTGAGGCCACAGCTGGTGCCATCTTTGTGTACAGTAACCATGGTGTAGCAGTCATCCATTCACTGGTGATGTCATTTCCCTTTTCCCTATTCATTTTGGCTGAATGTCGAAATTCCTCTGAATTGATTGTGGGGTTATTCAGATCACCTGTTGCACAAGGTGTGGGGGCTGCCTACTAAATAATAATTGAGAGCAGCTTGGTTCATTCCCCTCTCGGGCCAATCAGGGTGTGACGACGCCCTTTCTTTGTGGCTTAAGAGAGGTGGGGAATTGCACACCCAGGTCTTTCTGTGCGTTCCTTGTTTTACTGCAGCCCTTGTTTTAGCTAGAAACGCTGCCTTTTTAGGCCTTTTGAGAGTTCTTTGCTGTATTTTGTATATTGAGATTGGTTTTGATCATTCTGGAGCCTAATTTGAGTGAATATCTAGAGGATGTTTACATGGTTTGCTGTTGACGTTAATCCTGGAACTTACTCAATCCTTCTGATAGCAGCACCAAAGATAGCCGACTGAAAGTTCTTGTAGAAATGTCAGTACGCACCATAAAAGTCAAAGGGCAGACTGCCAAAAATCAGACTCAGAAATACTTTATTGATCTCCTGGGGGAAATTATACAGCAAAAGCACCCAAAAATGGAATCCCTCTTCCCCCTGTCCCACATGTTCAAATGATACCACAAACAGCCAATGGGGAGCCCTGAGGCGGTTCTCGGAGGTATCAGAATGCAGTCAGATAACTACAGCGTTTGTGTTTAAAAGATGAAATATTTCAAGCCAGATTTTCAGAATTGATATGTTATCAGGAGCTTTGATGCTATCTAGGCATAGCCCTCAGCATCTTTCTCTCAGTCTCAGTCTGGGAGGAGGTGCTGCAGATGAACAGTGACACCTGCTGGCCAAATGCTCGACCCCCCCCCCCCCCCCCCCGGCCTCACCCTTGCCAAAGGCCTACCTGATATCGTGATCGAAATTTCACATTTCTGCAGATAACTACACTTAACGTGAGCTTATTGAGAACGGCAGACTTAAACTGTGGCATGATTGTGCAGAAAGTTGGTTAAAATCCTCAATGAGTGCAAAATCTGGCAGTACACTTCCTTTTGTAAGCTTTTCATTAGGTAACATTTCATTCATGGTTAAATTAAATCAATCAGATAAAGAATTCAGTTGAACATAATCAAATGTTTTCAAAGTTGGTGTTAAATCTGTAGTTTTGCCCGTCTATATATCCATCCACACGCCGACTCTCCTGGCCGCCTGCCTGTCTCTCCTCGTGACATCATCCCTCACCACTCTGGATCCTATTACCAGGTCCTGGCCTTCTCCCTCCCCCACTGAGGAGTCTGCGATGTCTCTCCGCCTCTCTGCGCTCAGCTGATACTGCCACCATGTTGTTTACCTAATCAACAGGCTACATCTCTCTCCAGGCAATCACTTTGACCCATGACCCCTTTAAAGGTTTAAGAAGCAAAGAATAACAAATCAAAGGCACGTTAAGTAGCGCATTACTCACTGTGGTGTCCTGCCCTGCTTCTTGGTATTAGTGTAGCCCAACAAATGGGACGCAGTCAGATGGAGTCATTGCTCTTTTTGTGGCCATATAAATAACTGAAGAGAGACTGAATGTGTCACCTCTCTTCTTGAAATGCAGAGGTTTTAAATGCAGGTATCATTGAGAAACAGCCCGTGCGCTGCTGCATTGACCCCAAATGTAATGTACATAGTTTTGCAGATTCCATCTTCCCGCTCTCCCTCCACCTTCAGAATATACTCAAACATCTGTGTGTTGAACTTACGAGATTCTCCATAAAACGCCTCCGAGCAGTTCCTCTGTCTGTCTTGACCAAAAGCTTCGGTGAGTTTATTGACATCCTGCCTTAAGAGAGAATAAAGGGGCTCAGCAGCTACAGTCTCTGCATGGAGGCAGGCAGGCTGCAGACCGCCTCTGGTCACAGCTTACAAGTAATCTTCCACAGCTGAAATTATGGTGAACACTCATTCTGACTGAGTCATGCTGATTGCTTTTCTGTTTGCAAAACGGCAACAAATTGCTCCGACTTCAGACGTGGCTTTGTTGAAGACTTATGTAATGTATGACAAAGCACAACACTTCCTACTGCCAGCTAGAGTTCCAGGTCCTGAGATTTTCATCAGTTTTGGAGATATTGGTAACCAGAAATTCATGGACAAGAAATAACACACACATAAAAAATAAAAACAAGATTTTTTTGTTGACAGCCTGTTATTTCTCCATCTGTTAAATCTTCTCTGGCTTACTGGTGTCTACACTTTGTGCTAAGGTTGCTGAATCATAAACAGATGTTTAAAAAAACAAGTCCCTTTTTGTTTTTGTCCACTTTAATCCACATGGACAGCCACTAAACCTACAACAGAGGTGCAGGTCTAGTAGAGATCCGATCAAAGTGTTTGTCTACATTACTGTCCTTGTCGTCCCCACATGGCACCGGTTTACGTAAATTAGCATTCTGTATCTAACTCCTCAGAAAAGTCCAAGGCCCGTCAACACAGGATGTGTTTCAGCCGTGTTTTTCACTTGTGCATCTCACGCCGCATGCACATACCCAAAGTACTTTATTCCAAAGGAGAATGAATGAATGGACCTCTTGCAGCCGTTGGATCCATTGACCATCGGATCACGGATACGTTAGATTTTTCCACAATCTTCTACTCTTAATTATGGTTCATACTTGTGATGTTAATGATTTATTATAACCCCTAACCCTAACCCAACCCATTCCCTCCTAAATGTATAATTATTGGTGTACTTTGCCACTCCTGATCACATGAATACTTGACATTCGCCACAGTTGGTCTATTTCACCAATCACAAGAACCCCTCAAAGCACACCAAGCTTTACATTTTGGTCAGGATAACTGTCTGATACAGCAGGAACGAAGCTTTCGTCCACGTTGCTTTGACTGTTCCGTCCAATTCATCATCAAAGAGCTCCGCTGCACTCTTCCAGGGGCAAGGATTTCATCAACAAACCTGCACTTTCTCCCACAATTCATGTGACGTCGGGCCAAGCCGCACTTTGTTTTGTATCTGTAATCCTGGAGGCCGAAGACATAGAAGAGAGGGATCCCAGAGGGCAACAATGATCCTCTCCTCCACAGACATGTCTCAAGACTAAACTTCCTGACCCACCACTGCATTGCGCTCATTTGCATAAAGTTTTAAATGTTTTAAACTTTCCACCCCTCCCTTTTTTTTTTTTTGCATTGCCCGCATTGCCTGGAATCCCAGACTGCGGACAAAGCCATCCGCTCATGTCCCATAGAAAATGAAGGGCGAACTTTGCGTTGTGTTGCCTCCTGTGGAACTTTACCGCTAGGAGTGTCGCTGCCACCGGAGGTGTATTTTTACACTTCAAGTTTTACCTGCATCAACAACAGTGATTGTTTACTGGGCTGCTGATGTGCTGCTTTCACTATGCTGCCTGCAGACACAATGTAATACTTTTCAGTGATCCAGTGAATGAGGCTCCCCATCATGGCTCCAGGATTCGCTGATGGATTTTGTGAATCTTCATAGTGTTACTGTTATGGTAAAGTTGATGAGATTATACAGCGGTACTCTTTTCTTGTCTTCAACCTGTGAGAAGTGGGTCAGTGGGTGAAGTGTCTGTGGGTCGGTCATGACGGGCCAGCCTGAGACAAATTTCTAGGGGCATTTCTTTTTTTAACAGTCTGCGGTGACCTGGTGCTGCAGGGTACAAGATCCTTACAGAAGCCATTTATGAGCTTATAATGGCAGCCTCAGCTTTATTCCAGTGGGGCAGTTACATATATATAGGCTGGCCAGAGCCAAATGAGGTCATCATTACCTGCTGGATGGTGATTATTTCTACACATGCAATCACCCCCACCCCCCCCCATTACATTCACAGGGTGTTAAGCAACAGGTTTTCAGTTTCATCACCACAACTGAGAAATGAAAACTTCAAAAAGGGAAATCTTGATGAGAGTAACACTGGGTAACTTAACCTCACTGGTCAAAGAGCGCAAACTCGCTCATGATGATGTAATGTACACATTTGAGTGAGTGTGTGTGTGTCCATGAATCACCACCTGCAGCACACACACACACCTCTGAACCTTTCCTCCAACAGTCAATAAAATGTCCCAGCCTGAGAACCAGGCGTCCTGCCCCAACAAACGTGGGAGGAGGAGGAAGTGCTGAGTCGACACACTGTTGTATTGTTTTAGTGGAGAAATGTGATGACCGGAGAGATTTGTCGTGCTGAACCGGAGTTTGAGGGCCTGCTTTTAATGAGCGGAAAACGAAGCCTGGGAGCTGAATTTGCATGAAAGGCTTGGAAACTAATCATGAAGCCCAGTGGGCGCCGGCAGAGACAGAATCCCTGTGCTGTCCGTAGACGGCAGAGGCTCAAACTCCCTACTGTCAACACGTGTGCGAGGAAAGAAATGGTGACATGACTTCATTTGGTGGAGTTAATTCATCACTTCCCTTTAGAAAACATCCCTCAGGATATTTTATCATCTACACTATTGCTATCAGCAACTTCCATTTAGTTTTGTTCACCATGTGTTAAATGAAGTATGAGGTCACTCTTTAGGCAGACGGATTGAGTCAGGAGCAAAGATTGTTAATGGGGTAGACTGTGTCGAGTTGAACCGATGTCAGGACTTCACTTTTTTTCCCCAACTGCTTTTTGTCAGAAACAGAAAATAAAATGACATGCTGTTAATCTCATCATCACATTAGCATCATCGAACTACATTTGGAGATAAGCAGCAGCTATTACTCTCAGCCTGACTCATATCATCGCTATAATAAAGATGCTCTATAAGCTTAATTTTATTTACTGATTTATTTTATTTATAATGCATGCTGAATTAAATGGTAAACTAAGTCCTGTTAAAATGGGTATCTGGTAAACTACACACAGAATTCTTTAACTGGTCTGGAAAGTGAAATGCAGAAAATTAATGGACCGTTTCCAGATCTTGAGGTTTGGACATTGCACAACAAGTCTGGAAAAAGTATCAAAAATATTGTTGTCCCTCGCTGACATGCAGCACATGCAACATTTTATGATGTTTTATATCTGCTGTCATTTCATATAACACGATATTTCCTGTTGTGGAGAAAAGTCTGTTTAGTTGACCATAATACAGCCCTACCAGTTACTATCAACATGCTGCTCTCTGGTCTCAAAAAGGATCAAGTAAATCAGTAAATCCAGTCAAGAAATTTGTTTAAGAGTGAGTTTGTAATTTAAAAGTAGAGAATGTGTAAGAACTCTGGGACAGTCAGGAATAATAATCCATCACAACACTGACGTAGGTGACGGTCTTCTTTAGTGTCAAAGTGAAACATGGGCCGTCCTGGTGGTTTAGTGCTTTGAGATGTGTACCATGTAACTCCAGTGTTCCTGGTTTGATTCCAGCCAGGATCCTTTGTCATCATCATGTCACCAAGAGTAAGAAGAACTCTGAGTCACGTTTCCACCATCGCCTTCCTACGACAACTCGCATCTCGCGGGATTTCAGATTGAGACTTCTCCTTGAGGGAGACTTCTGTTTCTGGTTAAACAAAAAGGATCTTACTCTTGATCAAACGGGTCTATCTCTGTAGGGATCCTTTCCATAATGTTGTTGACACTTCAACAATCTGAGCCTGCCCCTGGCAAAAACAAGCACGTTTGGTAACTATTAGTCATTTAGATCCCAACATTTGTGATAACAGGGCCCACATTTAAAGATGTAGGAATTACCCTTTAACATCCATCAGATTTTGCTGTGATTTTGTTTTAAGTTCACTTGCTTTAGTTGTGCGCGCTAGAGACCCAAATAAATGTCTGCATAAGGTGGTTACACCAATGTTTTTACCACACTGACACAAGAAATAAAACCAATGTTATCATAATGGTGGGAACAAATATGAAAGTGAAACAATTTAGCATTATTTATCCTTTCAGTGTAAAGCTCACTCCATCTATCCGCCCACCTATCATTCCCACCAAACTAAGTGATTTTGTGAGAACACTTGAGCTGTTTGTAGCCCACACAAACACACACACATAATATGGTTCAAGCATCCTGTTTGTGTCTGAAGTTACCGACTTCTTTCTGTTTAGTTTGGCCTCTATAAGATAGTTTTCAATGCTTAGAAAACTCTGAATATCACCCTGGAACAGAAGCACGGACCCCCCCCTCTTAAATATAGCTCACTTTTTTGTCTTATTAAAACTGAGTTTCTTTATTTTTCTGATGATTTCATGTGGTTATTTTATTCCACAGGCTTGGTTGATTGTTTTGTCACTTTGCTTCCCATAAGATATGTTAATTTGTCTGCAGTGAAAAGGACCACATCATTTTACTGTGGAAATGTTGAAATGCACTTTTACACCAAGAATAATGTTGTCTTGGCTTTGCTGGGGAAAGAAAGTTCTCAGTTTTACAATCTGCAGCATGATGACATTAAACATGTCATTACCTATTTGAAATCCAAAGCCGTATTATCACTGTCGTGTTAGCTTTACTGTCAGCTTTGAGAGTAATTTGGGATTTTTACTACTTAATTGAGCCCATCAACGTTCATCCAGCAGCAATTACACAGTCCCGTGCTTTGAATGAAAAGGGTCAGTTAACGTAATTTGCCAGTACATGTGGTGAAATATGTTAAAATGCATACAAATCTTAACAAAAATATTGAGGTAAGGTTGTTTTTTAAGCTGCAGTCAAGTCGAGACCACAGTGAAGGAGAATCCAAATATTTTTTCATGAAATTAAGTCATACATGCTCGGGAAAGGTCTGCTTTCTGTCCGCAGCAGGTATTTCAATCTGTTGTTTAAACCTTTACACAATAATGACATCAGCACCGACGTGTGTCATAACTCTTCTGCGTACCGACAGGGATGGCAGAAATATAGGACGAGAGGAAATCCTTTGACTTGGTGCATCTGTTCAACAGCTCAGAACCTGATGCTGAATGGATGAACGAGTGTGGTGTTGTGTTATCTGACAGCCAAGGACTGGTGATAGTCTCATGGGAGTAAATGAGAATCAGAACAGTCACAACAGGCTGATTATTACCTATATGAAGAAATGGGAACTATATCAGTAGTGAAAGCCCCTCTCATGTTTGCACTGCGCTACCTTCTGTACATACAAAGAAATTCATCATCCGCTAGACATTAAGACATGCAGACTGATCTCCAAACCATTCCTCTTGGCAAGCCCTCCTCCTTGAGAACAAGCCATCATATAGCATGAGATCTCAAAGGACAGTAAACTTGAATATTTCCCCTTTCTGTTCTGCTTCTTTACCGTTCTGCGGTATTAGGGTGGGTCTATCTTCGGCCCTCCGAGGGCCTCAGGGTCTGCTGACTTTCATAGCGCTTCAGCACTCAAGTGGCATAACGACTTGGCCAGGAAGGACGCTCACCTGGGTGTCCCACCAGAAAAGCCAGCGTTGATGTTAAGATTACTGCAAATGTGGCAAAAGCGTGGCCCCTGAGAGCTGTGAATAACCCACGTTCTGTAGTGCAAAGTATATACCGGGCTCATATAGCATCTCTCTGCGGGTTTGTAAAAGCAAATAGAGGAAGTTTAAAAGTAATACGGTCCACTTTTAATGCTATTCGGGCATAGATGACAAACAAAGAGTATATCAAAGAGTGGTGGAGAATGATAATTTGACTGGTTTACAAGACACGATATAAAGAAGTGATTGCTCCTGACGCTGATAAAATCACAGCTAGTGAGGACGAATTGATTCAGTGACACTGTTCTGATCAGTTTCTTTGCTGTTTGCTCATTAGAACCCATGTTTCACTTTTATTGCTCGTCAATGGGCGGAGAAGCTGACAGTCTGACTCACCAGAGAAAGGGCACAAATCACCACCCCTCCCCCCTAAACACACACATCCACCCCCCTCCCAGCTGTATCCTCCATGACCAGCTCACCGGCATGTCAGCCCTGTGGTTTTAAGTGGAAAAAATGGCTCTAAATCAGAGAACCACAAATCACAGGCAGGCTGTCGTTCAGTTCCAACAATCACTATTATGCACGTGCAGGCACACGTACGCACACACACACACACACACACACACACACACCTCTCAGATGCAGCTCTCTGGTTTATGTTCTCATCAATGCGTCAGCTAGATAGGGAAAGAAAGACTAGAGAAATAGTTGAGGGACTGAGGCTGTCCAATTAAGCAATTACAAGCTTTGGGGCCCAGATTTTCCATGACTTAATCTCAGAGCAGCTTCTGGAGTTCACCATGGAGGCTCCGCAGCTTCTCCTGGAAAGAGGCCTGAAACAGGGAGATGGTGGTTTCTAATACAGATGGGTGTCCATCCCCCATTGCCCCAGGGCTCAGTGGTCCGGGATTCCATCATGCATCAGAGGAAGTCTAGACAACATAAAGGCTCCTACCATGCTGAGGGGAAATGGTGCTCAATCAATCTTTACTATCCTCTATCTTCTCTAGCCTCACGTCTTTCTCCCATCCATCCTCAACTGTACCTCAACTCTCTAAGATATGTTGTCTGCAGAGGTTAACTGAACAAAAAAACAGTTGGGTTTGGGCAAGCTGGAATGAATCCTGTCTGGGAGGCATTATGTAAGACTTGGCATGACTGGCTCTCACAGCTCTTACCACAGTGTGCAGGATGCGACGCGCATGGCATTGAGCTTAACCCTTAACTATATTTCATGCCAGACTATGCTAAAGAGGAAGATAATGTCTGCTGCAGCTCACCTCTGCTTGATGCTTTTTGCATATGCTGGCTCCCCCAGCGCCGAAGGAGGGCTGTAAAATCTATTTAGGTCAGAGCTATTACGTTTCAACCCTTGTTCCCTTTCTCAGCAATTTAGGGGGTTCAGAGTGCCCTCACTCCATTTGTCTCTATCCAGTAGATGTTTCTGCCTTATGTATGGTACATAGTTTACAGGAAACAAGGAGGACAGTCCTTACAAGGATACAACACAGAAAAGAAAGTGGAAAACGATTTTTTTCTAATTGTGTAATATCCGAGGAGGTTTGCTCAGCATGCATGTTCTTTTTCAGTAACACTTTCCTGACATTTGTCTAGTTACACACATCCACACTGTCTGCTTGTCACCACTGAACGGCTTGACTCCAGAAGTTTGGGGTGAAGTACATTTTATAAGGGAAACTTTAACAAGGATTGATGGGATAGGAAAACTTTAGCTTTACATTTCGGGAAATATGCTCACTCGCTTTCTTGATTGGAGATTGATACCAATCGCATGTTATGCGATAAATATGAAGCCACAGCCAGCAGCCGGTTAGCTTAGCTTAGCATAAAGACTGGAAACGGGGGGAGCAATTAGCCTGGCTCTGTCCAAAGGCGAAAGAAATCCACCTACCAGCACAGCAATAATGTGCAAACTCCCCCAAAACGGAATAACTGGAACAAACCTGTTCTTCCTGTTTATTCGTAAGTTTTAGAGGTGCTGGTTGGTGGACAAACAGGGTGCTTGGTGGAAGAAAGTGAATAAGAGTATTTACCAAAATGTTGAACTATTTCTTTAAATGTCTGCAATATCTTTATGGGCCTTTTGTTATCCTTGTTTTTTCAATTTTGATGCTCTGCTACTGAGAAATAAATTACATCATAAACATAACACAGCCTACCTCTACTTTTTCTCTGACAAATTATTTACATTCTCAGCCAAGTATATAATGCGTCACATAACAAATCATCACTTACTGCAATTTGCCACGATACAAGAATACCGTCATGGATACCTTGTGCCCAAGCACTGGACTGTAATGATTTCCATCTCACTTATTCCAAGTGAAATTTCCTTTCAAAGTGTTCTTGTGTGTATATTTATATACAGTATGCAGTGAATCAAATGTGTGTGCTGGACTGGACATGTTTCCAGGTACATAGGCAGCAACACAAAACCAGCTCTGGAGAAGATCCACGGCAGCAGATGACCGACCGGCTTCATGTGGACCTCAGATGTTTGAAGCGAGCTGCTAGAAAAGGAAAATTCCATAGAGTACGAACAATAATTCAACAGCAGCAGACACTGCAGCCGTTTGACAGTGTATGGTATGAGCAGATCAGAAGGAGTCAATAGGGAACAGGAACAATATGGCTGACAGTTGTGTAAGTGAAGACTTCAGCAGACAGGTCACCTCAGATGTGGAGGCTGAGGGCACAGAGAGGTTACAGTTCTATCGTAAAAGTGGGACCATCCATCCTGGGAACAGAAGGATAGATGGTCTTAATTTAAGTGCAAGGTCTCCCTGTCAACACAACATGGCTTGAAACTGAAAGTCAGAGCACAGCATGGAACTGGCTAACAAGCATGCATGCAGTCACGATGACAATGATGGTGTTAAGGTGATGTCTAGATTTATGATAAGCATTCAAAATTGTCCCTTTATGTTACTTTTATACTCTGAAGGTTAAATTCCCCTGCAGCTTTACAGAAGATGCTACATTAAAGTCCCCACAAAGCTAAATCCACATTCAAAGAACATAATGTATCTATTATGCATCAAAGTCTGAGAGGAGACAGCAAACATTTCTCCTTTTGAAAGTAGTTAGAAGTCTGGCATTTTGGGAAATATGCTTCATTTTCTTGCCAAGAGTTAGATATAAGAGTGATATTGGCGGACTCCAACAGACTAAACAAACTGATCCGCAAGGCCAGTGACGTTGTGGGGGTGGAGCTGGACTCTCTGACGGTGGTGTCAGAGAGGAGGACGCTGTCTAAGCTGCGGGGCATCTTGGACAATGTTTCACATCCTCTCCATGATGTACTGGTCGGACACAAGAGCACCTTCAGTGGGAGACTCATTCCTCCCAAATGCACAACTGAGCGACACAGGAAATCATTCCTGCCTGTGGCCATCAGACTGTTTAACTCCTCCCTCTGAGTGTCAGACACTCAGGAAGAGACTGGAAATCTGTATCTGTATCTACCTCACCTGTTCATACACCACCTCACTATTTATTCTAAATGTTTAAGTGCAATACATATATAGTCACACACTTTAGTGCAACACATACATACATATACATTGTTATTGTATATATTTTTACCTCATTTCACTTAAATACTGTAAATGTGTATATTTTGTATTTTCTATTTCTTATTTTTATATTTTGTACAAACTTTTAGTTCAAAATTATGCTACTTTCTACTCTTGAATGGGAGCACCGGTACTGTACAATTTCCCCCCGGGGATCAATAAAGTATTTCTGATTCTGATTCTGATTCTGATTGATCTCCTTATCTGTCTGTTAAATATGAAGCTGGAGCCATCAGCTGGTCAGCTTAGCTTAGCATAAAGATTAGAAGTAGGGGAAAACAGATGACCTGGCTACAGTACAGTATCTACAGTACCAACAAACAGGACTACAGCTTTGCCCCCACTTCCAGTCTTTATGCTAAGCTAACCATCTCCTGACTCAAGCCTCATATTTAACAGGCCGATATTAGAGTGGTACCAATCTTTTGATCCAGTCAGTCTTCAACAGATAGCAGGTCACCTGTATTTCTTTTTACATGGCATTTACGTGCAAGAGTCCGTTTATGGAATGAACAATGTGACATTTATACAGCACATATCACACAAATCATGTTACCATGCATACTGTGTCTGCAGTAGGTAACTGAACAGAGGTGTGTACTGACAAAACAGATTCAAAGCTTCTTGTTTAGTCTCTGCGGCTTACAGTGGTCCATTAGCCACTGCTTGGTTTCCTTCCAGCCAGTCACATATGTCGTCCTGACAGACATTCCTGTTCGCTCTGTCTGCCACAGCGAGAGCCCAGCTTGTCTCCAAACACCACCAGATTGACAGGGGGGATTTACAGTTAAGTGTAAAAATCAGGAGCAGATTGGGTGTGTTTCCCTGAGGTGTTTCATGTGTCAGCAGCCTCCAAATGGGTGGAGTGCTTGTTCACTCATTCATACAGTACATGTACATACAGATGCTGTCTGGAGCTAAAGTAAAGAAATAGATGTCACAAGGCAGCTGCACACCTGAACAAAAAAGAACAAAATAATGATTGACTCAGATTTGGGCTTTTCTTTATGACTGTATGAGTGCTTGCATTTGCACATTTAAGGCTACATACCACATGCAGCCATAGCAAACAACCAAAACCAAGTAACAACCCAGCACTGTACAGTATTTATCCTGCAAGAATCCCAAACAATTCCTCACGTTGCCTTACCAGAAGAAAAATGGCAAACACATTATCTTCTCAATAGATATATAGGACATAATGAAACAGCATATTTGGCACCTAAGATCAGTCAGTCTTCAACAGATCAAGTGTTTCTGCTGCCAATAAATATCTTTTAATGGGACAGAAAAGCAGAGATGAGAAAAGCGACCATGGAAATCATTACAAGCTCCATTAAGGCTGTAAAGAGAGAACTAGACGCACACTTAAGTTCACAGTGCCAAAAGTTGTCACATAATCTGTTTTCTAGAAATGTCCTCTTTTCATGCTGTTGCTGCTGAATGTCCACATGACAAAAGGCGCAGTGTGGCGTCTCTGACAGGGTCCAGGCTGTAAAGTTTACGAGCCCTGGACTGTGAGTGAGAACAACTTGAATTTCAGCTTGAGGAGATTGTGTAAATTGAATTCAGGTCAAACAAGCGATGGCCTATGTCTGAATGTGTACAAACAAATTGGTAAAGTGGACTTTTCAAGGCTGCATATGCCTTTTTATGATCTGGATTTATGACCTACTGATGAAATATTACATGTTTGAATGCCTCTGCCAAGTGAGTAGTACACATACATATACATCCATGCTCATTAATGGTAATGGGGTGGCAACATTTTACACCTGGAAGATATAGCTTTGATTATCTTGCCTGTGTCTACCCAGGGTGCCTCTCTGTAACTCTGTCACTCACTATATTGTAGTGGGCCTAAAGGGGCTCGCAGCCCAGTAGCAAAATGGAAGTATTATGCTTCTGAGTTTTATACCATCTGCCCTCCTGCAAAACTCCTTAAACTGTGACAGGAAATATTTAGACAACAAGATCAGCTCTGTTGAAATCACAGGACAGATGGGACCAGACAGAGCTGTGGACAGAGAGAAACTATTGCACAGTTAGTATGTGATCTGTCCCATTACCAAACTGAGAGAATGTTTTCCTATGTATTGACCAAAAAGATGGTTTATTTTTGAACAGACCCATTTAATATTCTGACATTATCAGAATTATGCCCTTTAAATCATGTTATGCCCATCATGTGTCCTGTTACTCTTTCCTGTCACAAAGAGGGAGTACCAACACTGGGGTTTGTGATCGTAACAGAGTACTCCAGCTATTTAGTATTGCACTTCCATAAAGTTGGGGGACTTGCAAGAGACAGATTTGAAAAACAATGTCAAACATTCCAGCAAAAGTCAAGATATGGTGGACCCTACATTTCTCATAAGAAGCATCTTTTGTTTGTCTGGCAAATGCTGCTTTCTAACTTCATATCCCAGTTTGAAATGCAGGATTTCTCTTTGAAGTCTTTAGGCCCAAGCTGAGATATAATCACCCCTGATGACATAACAAGGGTTATTTTTTTCAGACCTGGGAAGAGTTTTAGAAGACATTATACAACTGTTTTCACAGGGAGTAGTAAGTACCCTATGACGAGTAAACTGATCTTGATGTGTAAAATTGGTTCCTATTTATTTTTTCTGATCCATTTTCCACTATAAGAATCAGGTGCACAGCCAGAAAGATAATGTCACAATGTTTTGTGGCATCTTCTAAAATCAAAATTATTTTCTTTGTCGAAAGATAAATATCTATGTTTTTATTCTAGCCGTAGTTGTAATATGAAATGTGATTGATCACCGCAAGGAAACCTAGCCTACTTGTAGTCCTCCAGAGAGGTCAGGGGTCAGGGTCAGGAGCTGAACACCACCCCTGAAGCTGGTAGACACTAGTTGAGTCCCAATTATGTACTAAGTACTAATTCAAAGCAGGTTTTGAGTATGCAGTGTGTTCATGCTGGAAAGGTGACAAAAGTATGTAAAAGTATGCTCAAAACAGTCATGTATAATAAAAATGCTCTTTGTTAAGTTTAATTGTCGCAGTTGACATCTGATAGCGCATGAGTTGTATCGCTTACTGTTACAAGAAATCAATACACTTTACCATTGTATTCTAACTGCAAAAACAGTGCACTGTAAAGATTAGCATATAGTGCATACTGTACACAGTTAGTATAATGTATGGAAATGGTACATGGCTAGTTTCTTGCTCGAGGACATTTCAGCACATCGCCATGAGGTCTGAGGGATACTTTGAATCAAGTGAAAAATCACTACCGCATGAACCTGTTAACTAAAACTCATTCCTCACACAAAGTTACTTGATTTATTCTACAATGTAAATGTTGCATTGTTTGATAAGATATAATTAATGAGCTGCTGCCAGACGACGAGACACAAAAGCTCATATCTTATTCGGTACACTCCATTTCAACTGTGACTCGAGTATTTCCAGCAGAGTTCAGGTCCACCATTTAGGTGTTCATTTTCACCGAGCCATACGTCAGTGGAATAACAGAGCAGGAGCGTTTATTTTCTCTGCTCCCTCCATTCATCAATCCCGTGATCCCTGCTACTGCATGAACCCTCACGTCACATGTGTTTAACTGGGCCTGTGTGTTTTCCTCTGTGCGGACTAATCAAAGCAGTTGATCACGTAAAATCCAGACGACCCAGACTCAGTGTTTGGGTCCTAATCAGACTGCAGGAACTCCCACTCTTTCTGTGGTTTGGACACATAATAATCCCATGTCAGTCAGACATGTCTGTGCAAACACACATGTGCTGCTTTCATAAGTTTCACACACATAAACAATCTTGCTTTGATTTCCTCTCTTCTTTTTTTTTGTCTGTCCAACTCTGTCTTATGTTGGCATATAGCACAAACACACACTCGCACATACGGGAGCAGTGGGGTAAACCTATTTCCACCTGTTTCTGATTACTCTAATTGGCCAGTGAGGTTGAGGAAATGTGTGAGAGCTGAATCTGGGGTAGCAAAACTGACCCTGGTGAAAAATTAGTGGAAAACTAGGCGAGCAGTTAAAGTGAGAGAAGTCATACCAGCATTTGGAGTCAGGGTTTGTTCCCTTTGTGTGTGTGTGCAAGATCGGTTAAGTTTAGTCTGTCTTTTACTGCGAATCATTCATATTCTCACTTTCTCTTTAGCACATACACACATAAAGATTTAACAGAACCCCAGAGTCTGTCTGACTCATCGAGCGATGCCAAGTGCGAGTGTGAGGCTGGATAAATGGAGCACAGAGGTGATAAGTCAATAAATTATCTTGAGCCAGACAGAATCAATCAGTCACACTCCAAGAGCTGGTACCCTTGAAGCCTTTCCCGATGATGCCCTCTCACCACAATGAAAACAGCTTCAGTGGGGCTGGAAAGGAGTTGAATTGGTCATTCATTCACACTTAAGGAAATATACAGGGTAGGCTATGGAAGTAGCTGTGAAATCTGTGAGGAAGAGAAATGAAGAGTGTCGGAGAGAGCCTCAAAGAGCTGTGTGTGATCAGATCTAGGACCTATATTATGTTTCACATTACAAAATTTATCAATGGATCTTTGACATAAATGTCGTAGCTTTATGAGACAGCTATGAAGGGCCATGATACTCATATGAGTCTGGATTTGGTTGTGTGGTATTATGTCTCATTGGGCTTGTAGCAGCTTGTACTTGTTCAAATAACAGCTATGAAGACACAAACACATGTAGCTGAATAACTGCTGACACACCAAGAGACAGTGACTCATATTGAATTCACCTGTGCACAGACGCTAATCACCAAAACATAATCTTTTGGTGGTGACGAAGAATGGACCAGACTCCTCAAGTTTGGTGTCATCTCGCTGAGAAGATCATACCATAGTGATAAGATCAGGGACGGCTTCCCTCTTGCAGGATGACTGAGTGGACCTTCAGCCCTGCTTTGTTCCTCGGTCCCCTCTGTCTGGGACAGATTTGTCTGTCTGGGCCGGCCTTTGCAGGGTCGCCCCGGGGTTGTGTAAATACACACTCACTCTGGGTGGGATGGAAGCTCAAAGGGATTTTCCATGACTCGCCCCGGTGAATGGAGCGTGCCTCGCCAAACAAACGAATCATCCTCCTCCCAGTCGCAGTCATAGGGAGTCGTTTAGGTAGCATCGCTGGGGAGTTTCCCCTCGACTCTTTGTTGTTGCTGCAACCCCCCGATTTCTGTCACGACACCAACACCGTTGGTTGTCCATATGATGTGGTTGTTTGTTGTGATGGCAGTTCTTTCCTACTAATGTCATCTGGAACAGGGCCATGGGGGGGAAACTGAAATAAAGCATCAAACTTGGCAGAAGCACAATCTAACCACACCATCTTACACTGAATAACTGCGGTTAGAAGTGTAAACTATAGAGCCTTTATTGTGCAATTCATCATTACAATATTATAATATATCACATCGTAATCATGGCTATATTCAAAGCAACAAGGGTACCACACTTAAATATATGTAGTGTTATCGTCTGACTTTTCCTTCTTGATAAGTGTTTGATTGAAGTTATGCAACACATCCTCTTTTGAAGATTCATCTGCAAAGCCTGCTGTCAATGTGAACTGCGTATTTGAACAAAACACACACACACACTCCATCTTGCCTTCTGTCACAGTGAGTCCAACAACAATATTGCATGTTTCTCTAATGGCTCCCATCAGGAGATGAAACTCATAAATAATCATCTCCTTCACTTTGTTTACCCCATCTGCATCTCCTTGGTGACAGGCACGCTGCCAACATTATTCCTCTCACGGCCACTTTGACGAGAGTGAATATTAATAAATGTCATCAGACTCAATGGACCTGATTTATGAGTTCAGACCTCAGTGTCATTCTGGGCATGACATAACCCAAAGCTCCAGAAACTTCCGCAGAAACAGAGAAGTGATTTTCTGCAAAAGCTTAACTTTGACATCTAGTAGTGAAGAGCCACGAGAGATTAAAAAGAACAAAATGTAATATCTCCCAAAGTGGTGAAAGATAGATGCTTTGTAAAGACATAAATCTCTCTGTCTCTCTCCCATACACCTTTTTGCTAAGAAAGGCTTCCCTTTGACTCGTCTTAAACTCTTAATGCTTTCACTGCACTTAACGAAGCTCTCTGTCAGTTAAGGCCACAACATTAGGCAGTCGTCAGCCCTCTGACATAGTAAATACATGACATCATGACCAGTGTACGTCCCTGATTGATTGTCTGTTTTTGTAGCCTGACCCACAACAAGGCCCTGGTTAGTGAAGGTCATTTGTCATGACCTTTTATATGTTATCCCTCGTGAATGCATATTTACACCAGAGCCACAGCACAGTTAAATTAAACAACACTATTAATTACAGGCAATAAAGTTCTCAGACAGCGTACAGGACGCAACTGACCATTTCAATTATTCCGTGCGTCACAAAAACTCAGTCACATCAAAACTTTGCTGGACTCTTTTTCCCTGACTTCACATCCTCCTTGTGATAAGCACTTGTTATGTTTAGTAGTACCAGTAAAGATATTATTAAATCACAAACATGTAAAGTGTGCAGGCCAAATATTTGATATTATGATACCAAGCCTGCCATCTAGTGTTAGTGAGTCTGGTACTGCAGCTTTTCAGCTTTTTGTGAAACAAGAGTTGCCAAGAGCCTTTAAAAAACCTTTGTTTCTATGCCAGTAAATATTGCAAATGTGTATGTCTCCTGGTGTGTTGTAACAGTCAGAACAACATGCTTATATGAGGTAATGTCTTATAACAACAACATATGTGAACAGTGTGGTCACATATGGTCAAATATGAATATAGAAGATAATATAGAATAGAATAGAATTCTGTAGATTTTTTCATGTCACAGCTCTGTGGTAAATCAACTGTAGTGAAGGATTGACTTCTTTTTAAAGTAGAGAATAAGGCAAGGAATACAAGTTATAACCATTTATTACATTCAAATGAAGCCAAGAGTTAATGGTCCAAATGTGTTTAAGCTTGTCTGAAGTATGTATTTGCTATTTCAACTTCATTCCATGTCTGTTTTTGCTTATGAACAAAAAGCTTTATTGCCCCTTGAGGGAAATTACTTTGCCCAATGAGCCTTATAAAACATGTTACACATAAAATGCAGACATGCATTTCCACTGAAACACAGACAGCATATCTTTTTGTTTAGATGGCTTAAGGATAGAGTGAGGCCGACCCCCAAAGAGGTTAAAGGTCAGGTTCAGAAGAAACCTCCCACCGCTGGAAGGGATTCAATAACTTGACAGGCACTTCAGCAGGGAGGATGTTTGCTGAAAGCAGGCTTGATCACATTTAACTTTGATAAAAACATCTAAAGCTCTCCATATGTACAGTATTATCTGGGGGGTATTGGGGATTAACTAAGAGTTGGCTACAAACACCATCCGATTTACATTACTGTATTTACATTTACTGTATATGGAGACTAAACTTCAATATGATTGCTGTTAAAATGCTGTCATTGTGGAATTCTTGATTAGTAGGAAAAAAAATGTAATCCTGTCCAGGTGAACTTGATGTGGAATGTTTATGTTGTACAAAAATGTAATAGGCCATGAACTGAAATCTTTAGAAATAACCATATTTCATGATACGTCAGCAACGTCAAACCCGATTACTCTCCAGTGATGACTTATGTGTGTGTGTGTGTGTTCCGTCTGCATACTTCTGCAGGTCAGTCTGCGTGCCTTTGGCTCACAGATTTGTGACGTGGCAGAAGGGTAAGGTAGATTATCTCACTCCAAATGATCTTACAGGGCATTATCCTCCTTGGTGCCATATTTACACCCTAACTCAGTGGTCTGGTTCACTCAGGCAGGACTGTTATGTATCAAGTAAAACAAAATATTAAACCCAAAAGTCAGCTATTTGCTGGAAAGCACAGTAGAGCTATAGAATAAATCTTATTTTAGCCTTTATATTACTTCAGGCAGCTCAACATGTCTTCATTTTCTGCCAAAATGGCAACAACAGCACACATGTGGAACGGACAAATAAATCCTTTCATTTGTTCTGCTGCCAACTGTACATGAACTTTCTATTCCAGTCCACATGTAGAATCATATGGAGACTGGCAGGCTTCAAGAACTAAGTAAAGAAATTATTTTATTTGTTTTCTAATGTATCGAACCAAAACATTCACATTCTGTCCAAACACAATACAAAACACATCATAAACAGTAGAAGGCACTTGCACTCACCAAAAGAGCGGCATGCTAACAGGCCTCTAAATATTACAATAATTTGTCAACAAAACTTAACTTCTGTATTTAAAAAAACATTTGAAATTGCATCCAGTGCATATCAGTGTGTGGACATGCTAAAAGTATGCTTCTCAAAGTATATTCATTACGTCTGAGCAATAATTAAATCTAATTAGACCACAATTAAAAAAGCAGTGACCCCAAGAAACAGGCAAATCAAGCTGTAGGTGGCGCTGCTTATGGCGTGAGACAGTGAGGAGGACACCGTGATGGTGATCCCTGGCCTACAGCCATCACAGTCTTCCCCACAGAAGAGGCAGGAGTTCGTGCTGTGCAGAAACTCTGAGTTGTACGTTCTTGTTGCTTTTCTCGCTGTGAGACAGGAGAAATAATCATGTGATATTATGATAATCAGTATACGACAGTCTGTGAATATCACTGTGAAATCCTTCTGGCTGGTCTGTTTAGTGATCTTGACTTTTGCCAGTCCAACACAAGACAAAGCAGACTTTAATAGCATCATAACGGTTTGAAACTGTACTCACTGGGTTCATAGTAGTCGTAAACCTGCACCACAGCATCCTGTACGTGGGCCACTTTGTAATCTCTGACGATTGGAAGTCTGATGCAAACCTCTGACTTGGTAAGCTGCACATGGGACCAGAAAAGTGAATGATGACAATGTGGTAAAACACAATATAGCGTTTGCTTATCTTATTCTTTCATTTCTTGGGAATGTGTGCAAGTATCTGACGTAGGAATATTTTAATTTAAGAAGCTAGAGGTGGGATGAGAGAAGTGAGAAGTTCAAAAAAAACCTTCAGGCACCTCAAAGAAGCAAATATTGTCCTACTAAATGTGCAAGTTTAATTCATACTACAGTATAAGAGGAACATCTGTTTAGCTGTTTTTTTTGTCTTCCTTTGTGAAAGCTTAAAGTACTGCTACAGAACAACAGCATGTGGCCACTGGACATTAAGATCCAGCTACTATACTGTAAAATAGATCAAATGGTGACATGACAAAACACTTACTGAGTCTAGGTAGAGGCTGACTCTCTCAGGCAGTACCTCCACCTTTCTGACAAGATCTGTTGGGGCAGCAGCTCCAGGAGACAGACTGAAACCGCTGAGCATGCCCACATCCAACATAACCATGCCTGTGTGAGATATCGCCTGACTGTTCTTTAATCTAGAGAGGACAAAAGCAAGATGTCATATGATTTGAGTCTCTTGTTTTGCAGAATATCTGATATGCATGACACCACAGCTTAAGAAATATGGATATTACAGGCATATTTTTAAATAAATTTAAAAAAAAAAAAATGAAAGTAATTTGACATACAGGTCTATCTGTGTTGTACCTTGTGCATATAGACAAGAGCATGTGATTGTGGTCTCTTTCCTCAGTAACATCCACATCCAATGAGAAAGCCTCCTCGTCTATGGCGTGCTGGAGGTTCTGTGAAAATGCTTTGCTCTCCAGGTTGTAAAAGATATTCATCTGGACGGATTCATGGAGATGTTTAAAAATGTAAGAACTTTTATTTAGTGGATTTAGTGGTGAAGAGCTAAAGTTTACTGTACTGCCTGATAGCACAGCCAGAGATTATGATAAAGTGCAAATGCCTCAAGGTCACAAAAACAGTTTCTGTTGTAGTCCTAAAACTCTCCAATCCGTAAAGCAAAAATGAAGAAAAGATTGAATCTCCGTATCTGTTTATGCGTTTCAACAATAAAGCACTGAATCACGGAGGGTTAAAAACATGATCTGTAACAGACGACAACAGGTTGTAATACTGAACATAGTGAAAAGATTACCCTTTCACCAAAGTCCTCCTCTGAGTGATAATATCTGGACACAATAAACGCAGACAGGACTTCAAGCTACAGTGTGTGTTCCAGATGTTAATTGCAGGGGGTCCATTATCATGCTGCATTTGCATTTAGCTGTTTTGGTCTAGCATTTACAATGCAGGACTTTGTGCTGGGTGAAGCTATCACGCACAGCTGCTGCGTTCAATTTATTCTGGTCATGGTCCAATTGTGGAACGATACTTCATGTTGAGTTGAGTATGTTGGAGGTATGAAAACATTCCTGCATAGTGAGTGGCGGTTTGGAGATGTGGTGTTACATGGGTAGGTTGAGCAGAATTCATATTAAAGCTGCAAACTGTTATTAAATGTAATGAATGTACAGCGCAGACAAAGAAGTAACACTGTATAACTGTACCTGGAATATTGCAAATCCTCTTCCCTCCATGTATATATTTAGATTTAGATCTTTGTCAGCATTAATCTAAAAAACAAAGTAAAAGTAGAAAAATATAGAAAGTCAGCATGACAACAATATACCCACGTGGTACAGTAAATACAGCATCATATAAAATATCCAATATATCAAATCACATATATATTACACAACCAGCATAGGATTCCTCCCAATTCTATTACCTCTTGGCTCTGATACATCCGATAGGTGGTGGAGTTGATGCGAAACAGTGACACAAAGCGAGACGCTGGGGAAGATATGTTGAGCCTGAGGTCGATGGCGTTGGCACCACTGAAGGCAGCGTAGTAAGCCAGAGCCTGGAGGGCAACTACTGTGTCCTGAGGAAAACAAGGGGTCAAATACCTGCATCTGGATGTTTATCACCTTATATATCAGTAGGTGCAGAATTGGGAGATATATTTTTTCAATATGGTTCCACAGTTGGCTAAAACTGTGATGTGTGGCTTTTTCCTCAATTAATTAAAAAACTGAATATGTATATTTTGTCAGTTTGCATAAAACATAATTATGAAATTGACATTTTGAAATGTCATCAAGAGTCACCTCAAGCTTTGAGCATGTGCTGGCCAGAGACACTGACAGTTTAAACACAGGAAGACGACTGGAAAATCAAACAAAATCCCCCAGATCTTACAACTCAAAGCACATTAAGCCCAGACTGACTACCTGGCTCCACTCAGTCTCCATTCCATCAGTCGGTCAGATCTCAAAGATACTCAACAGCGAGCTAAACTTCACTTGCAGCAACTTGACCAGAGACGAAAAGTTAGAACATTTATGTAAGTACTTTGTTTATGTGCAATATTGTAATTGTAAACCCCTCAATTCCCTCTAGTTTATAGTGTACCATGAACCAACAGGTCTTATTGTATTTCCAGCTGCATAGTTAAATATCAGTCAACAAAAAAGTCACCTGTGTTGTCCTGTAGCCTCCCAGATGGTTTCTCTGCTTGCTTAACCATTTAAAGAGTGTGATGCCCTCCACCAAGCTGCCACGCCTAAAAAAAGCCAGCAGCACATAAGAGGCCATCTCGATCTGCGCAGAGCGTGGCTGCCAGTCATGTGACTCCAGGCCAGCTGAGGATCTCCACATCATGACTCCATCTTTGGAACAAAATGACAGCCAATGTAACCAATATAAACTTGTACACATACAGCTCCTACAAGTGTTGAAACATGTTGTTTTTTGTTGCTGCTCTTCTTCTCCTACAAGAATATGGATCTTAGTCTTTGAGTCTTCTAGTCTTTAGTAGTAGCTATAGCAACATATTTTACATTTAGGCACATTTATCTCCAAATGTGGCAAGCAGCATCTCTTCACATTGTTTTCCGAAAGTTTTCCAAAATAATTTTGGAACCCTTGTTCTTTAGCCACAATGAATTCAGCCAATCATTCATATATTTGACAAAAAAAGAAGAAGGATTTGGTGAAGCTTGACATCATGGTTATGTCATTATTTAACATCAGGGTACCACATTTCTCAAAGTTCACATTAAGGCAGTGATAAAACAACAATCAAATATTTGTAATTCCAAAATAGTTTTCTTGGTACAACATCTGTTGGCCAGGATATGTGGCAGTGTCATAGGATGTAAAGCACCCGTCTCTGGTATCAACAACAATAATAAAACTAAAATTATAGTATGCATTAAAGTAAAGTAGATATGTGACTTTTGCCCCTTCCTGACCATAAAACAGCAGAATACCTTTACTAAATTACCTCTGTAGTCAGCTCTCCTGCTGAGCTCAGCCAGGGCAGTGCCGGCCACAGGACTATTGGCCAGAGCTAAAGCATAGGCCACCAGACACAGGCTGTAGTTACTGACCACTCCACTGGACACTTTGTCCTCCAGGTACTTCTGGGCCAGGGACACATTGCCTGGATACATGTCCTTCACACAGAGGAAGCGGGCACAAGATCATTACTGTCAATTGACCTCTTATCCTCATATACTTTATATACAGCACTTAAATGTATACACTCAAAGGGTTACACAGTAGTGTAGTTTTATAGTTTTATCTCATTAACAAATGTGAGAATTTTGTAAAATTCCATATTGTGACTTTCTCCACTGAATTACACAAATTCCCCTTACTCACCACGTAGCTCTCGTCCTCCAACAGTGCCATCAGTACATAGGCAGTGAGTGCCACCGGACTATTATCCAGTCCTCCCTGCATCTCCGTGTGGATCAACCTGCCCACCTCACTGAACTCTCCCTGTGGCCCCTGGTGTTTCAGGAGCCAAGTCATGGCCCTGGACAGGACACTCTGGTCTACCTGCATGTAGGGCTGAGCCTGGAGGAAGCACTTCAGCACGAAGGCTGTCAACCTGGGACCCCATGAAGCAGAAGGAGCATTAGCGACAGATAAAATTAAAAGCACGTTTTACCTTCTTAACTAACACAACGCGGTCTGGTCTCTCATTAAAGAGAGTGAAATAAATAAATGTACTTAATTTATGTAACACTACTGACTACAAAAATGCCTGCAACAAGTGTATCAGTACCATTAAATTGGTGACTTACCATGTGCTGCCAGAGGCACTGCTAGCTCCAAAAGCACTGAATGAACCGTCATCTCGTTGGTAGGACAGTTGTCTCTGATATCCTTACAGCAGAAAATATAAAACATCATTCAAAAGATGCCTTAAGTATCACATGAAATAACCTTGCCCACAGATTATACTGTATACAGTACATTTACTGTCAGTGACTCACGTAAAGGCTGCTTACCTTCCATCATGTAGCCCAGAGCCCTGCTCCTGATCTCCTTATTGTCCTGGGTTGACGTGTCCAGGTACTGGAGAACATAAATACTTGGAGCAAAGTGGATCATGTTCTGCTCCCCACAGCCAATAGGCATCTGAACCAGTGAATCCAAGTTTCTGACGGACAGGACCAAGATATCACCTGTGGTAAAGCAATACAGGAGGGAAGGAGGAATGACTTAACTGTTGCACAACATGTTCACCAATAGGTTTCAGACTTAAAGGGGGACAGAAATCGTCTGTATTGTGAATAATCATAACTTTTCCCACCTTTACCATACTACCACATAATACTATTAAGGATTCTGAAATTGGGCGACTATTGACCTGTATATAAAATCACTTGAATAGTCACAGCAGTGTTTTCAGTTGCAAGGTATGGAAAAGATGGGGAAGAAACTATAAAACCCCATCACAAGCAGAAAGCTGCACGAAAACATCCTGCACATTTGCTTGATGTTTAATAAAGCTCACTATCACAACAAGTACAGAAACCACACATTTGGCTCTATCTGAGGAAAATACTGAGGCTTGCCTCTCTACCATGACAAATGCCCAACATCCCTCAACCTGAATGGAGCCAAGCCAAACAGCCTGACAGCTGTTCATAATCTGCCCGCCATAAACATTCCTGTTTGATGTCCATCGTTTCCATTTTTCAACGTTCAGTACCTAAATGTCTTCAGGACAGCGCTGAGCTTGATGCGCATATACCCAAGCTCATCATCTGAACACAAAGGAAAATGCGAGCACATATTACACATGCCTAATTGACTAAAAGTAAACATGAGGTGCACTCAGATGGAACCGCCACTGGCACAACAGGGAGGACAAATGGTAGACTTACCAACCAATGCCACATGGGCCCTCTGGCTGCCTGGTACCACATCTGGTGGAAAGGAGAAGGAGACGGATCTGGAATTGTTGTGTTTCACTGGTGCCAGCTCCAAGAACAGAGTCTCTGAATAGGACTGTTCAACTCCCCCAGGCTTGGGGAACATGGAGGTAATTCACTGTTATCATAGGATTAACCACGTAGCACGTTGCATTTCATAGTGCATCCTTAAGTCTAAGGACCCTTTATAATTGAGACATGCATAGCCAGAAAATAAGAGGATTTGAACCACCAACCTCTTTGCCACAACGCTGCTATTCACAACCTCACAAAGTTAGACCTCACGCAATAAATTCATAGATATTGTCCAATGTTTCCATCATACCACACCTTCACAAGCACTCTCCAAACAAGGCTGTCTGAGGCCTCTGCAGATATGGCATCCACAGATATTTCCATCTCTCCAAGAGCCACAGGCCTTATAGGGAACAGCGCTGAAGCAGACACATGACTCCCTAAGGTGAGTTTTTGGGCATTTACCACCGAGACATCCCCTCTGTCTGCCAAAACAAACTCAAAGGCCTCACTTTGTGCTAGCAGCAGGATGACCTGTGGAGAGAAGCATATGGAAACAAAGTACAATCCTTGTATGACGTTCTATGTGCCATAAATGACAGTGGCAGGTGTTTATTATTGGAAGATGCTAATAAATCATCAGTTAGGGCGTTTCTTGTTGTATCTAAAGGAAAAAGTAATACAGTGCAACAGGTCAGATCATTGATCAGTCCTATTGTAGCAGAATATTCCACAAATGTAATCATTCATACCTCTATGTCGTGCTCTAAATGGTTGATGACATTCACCTCCAGCACAATCTCCTCTCCTCTGATGAGATGTGATGGGACATCCAGAGACAAGGAAAAATCTTTAGACACGCTCAACTGTGAATGATAGAACATAAACACTGTTAGCAGTGGATATTAAAAGTTAGGGAACAGGGCTACTTCCAGTAGGGTTACAGCCTTAGTAAGACAGTTTATACTTTCATACTACTGTAAATGTGCACTTTAGTTCTGTGAATTAGATTAGATTTCTTTAAAAGAGAAGTTGTGTAACATTGCCACATTGATATATAAGGACAGACTTCAAGCTTTAGAGTTTCTCAGAATGACAGCATGGGAAATCAAATGTAAAACTCACTCCCCATGTTTCCTTTTCAGTACAGACAAAGACCCACCTTTTGTGGCACAGGAGTGAAGCCCAACCCCAGGTTGTCTGACATCAACAATGCAACAGCTCTCAAAGAAGTAACACCATCTGGCACAGTTATTTTCCCACTTGTCCACGTTTTATTACTGATAGAAAAGACAGAAATACGTCCTAAACATGTGTATGCAGTGAACTGTACTTATATATTTGACAATACCGATCACCTCATTTGAATCACCTTCCCATTTCCAGCATCTGGTCCTTTCAGCACTTACCTAACATTAGTGTCTAACCACAGCAAGGATTCAGTGGCATCCATCCAGTGGCTCCAGTACTTCTCTACCATTAGGGCACCTCCTTCTGAAAACCCCAATGTAGAGAGAGGAGGGATGAGAAGAAGCTCAGACTGTACAAATATCTGAAGAATGAGGATTAAATCCAGTAGTATTGAAATTGTGGGACCAATCCAATATGCTAAATGGCCACAAGAGGGACTCCAAAGAGAGAGTAGATGCCTTATTAACAGGATCACAATTATTCACTGTGTTATTTATTATCATACCATCTTTAGCTCCATCGGGCTGCTTTTTCTTATATATTCTGGCATTGGTCAGCATCCTAATATTACATTCCTGTGGTGTGAAAGACATGATAACAATGGTAATTCTGTTACAGTAGCTGCTACAAATACAGCTATGAACCAGCACCAAAGCCTGTACTGAGAGGTCCACTATCAGATCATGCATAATTAGTGTGACAGCCAGTGAAATACAGGTCAGGTCTTGGCAGATGATGTAAGATCTCAACTCTGTAGACGCCTGAGGAGATCTCTCTTTTTAAAACCGTCTATTCTACCAGACACAATACACGCCGTCAGTGATTTGGAAATGAGTAAAGGTCATTTTAAGACAGCCCACTGCGGTGATGCTTTGTTTCCACCATCTTGCATCCATAAATAACCCCCAGGTCCTGCACGAAACACACTAGAGTTACCAGCTTTTAGAAACAGCAGAGTCATCTCCAAACAAAGCAGACAGATAGGTTACGGCCGGACTAACCGGCTCAGTGGTCACACACTGAATACCCACACAGTATCTAACTGGAAAAGGTGTGTCAGATTAAGGCGACTGGGAAGACTGGTGCTTTGTAATTAAATTGTGAAATGGACAAAGGAGACATGAAGCAAATCTGACTAAATAGATGAATTTCAGAAGAAGGTTCACAGTAGTTTAAGTTTCAGAGATTATGTTTAGCGCTTTTGTCTGAATATATAAACAACTTTGGCAAATCGAAAGGGTTGTCATACCTGCTCCGCTTTCAAGATGAGCTCAGTCTGTGGTGCATCATCATGCGCCCCCATAACCATGATTCCTACTTGGGAGCTGGGTTCAAGGACAGTCACAGTGAGTGATACCTGCTCACCTGGCTGGGCTTTGTCGCTGCTCCAGTTTAGAGATACCTCGGAAGGCAAACACACAAACAGTCACAGGCATGTCCAGGAGAATCATGCACCTATAAAATTATATGATAGAATACGCTGAAAAAAACAACAAATTAAAGTACATGTTTGTGTTGGTTGATGAGTATGTGTGCTGTGTCACTGGCGACCTCTCCATCAGAAAGGATGCAGTAGATGGTGACACAGGCCTCAGGGGACCAGGACACTGTTGGGGTCAGAGAAAAAGAGGAGGAAGTCTTTGTCCCAGCATCCACCACTTGACCTCTGGAGCTCACCTAGAAGTACAACAATAAAAGTATTTGCTCTTTGCAAGAAGTAATGAGCACAGTGAGGTCCATACGTTCCCACAATGTTCTCTAGCATAGTGATACTTAATGAAAACATCATCTTTGAACATTGGAAAATACTGCTGGCTCTACCGTGATTGATGTACTGGTTGGAGCAAATTAAAAAAAGACATTCAAAACTGTATCAGGGTTTACAGATCCATAAAGACAATAGTTCTCTATACGTCAAAGTAAAATGGGAATCAGAACTAAATGGAGAGATATTTTCATCACGACTAACATTAAAAATAATCAACTCCATACTCAACAGCAGTATAGGAGGTTGAGTGTGCGCATAAATGCTAATCATTCCCACATCTTCTTGTCATGTGGAAATATTAACATATAGTGGGAGAACACATGTTTAACCTTAAGAGACATTTTAGGTTATGTGATTCCCAAAGACAGTAGGATGTTGTGTCTTGGATTACGGAGGATAACGGAGGAAGTAGTACTGAGAAGCAACCTGTACCTCGGTAAACTTCTATTTGTTGCCTACAAAATAGCAAAAATTAAAACTGGCATTTTGGATGGACATAGTAAGTGATACACACAGTATGTGATGGAAGAAATCATGTTTTTCTTGAGGAATAAGGAAGAGACCAAGAAATGTATACTTCACTTGGTTCCCATGCTTTGTTGATGTCTGTTTTCTGCATTTCTTTGGTAAAAAAAACCCATTAAATTGATACAAATAAAACATGACAGAAAAACTGTCACTATTACACACAAAAGTGCTTTTTACCGGGATGTAAGTAGTCAAGTTTTAAATGACCCCTTACTGTACTTTCTCTTGATTCATTAACCAAACACCTAAGAAGAATTTCTACTAAGGCGTGCGGCACTCTCTCTGTAGGGTTCTTCACGTAGACATGCCATATGTCATTACTGCAGAATAGAAAAGGCCAGGTTATCTTATTTGCAGATGGCATAGCGTTATTCGATGTATTTGACCAAACATACCACAAAGTGAAGCTTGGTCAGTTGAAAGGTGCTCTCCACATTTAGCTGAAGAGGCAGTCCAATCTGAAAGTAAAATATGTTATGTGAATGATGTCTTGCTTGCATAGCGGACAACAGAATCTGGACATGTTTGCTACATCATTTCTTCTTTAATGTACTGCAATGGTACAAAACACATGTTTAGAGTTACCTGTGCAGGTAAGGTTTTGATTGGGGAGATCTGGATATATGAGCCACTAGGAGAGGAGTAGTTGTTATAAACCTCCAGAGTCTCCTCACTGGATTGGAATCTTGCCTGAAGAGAATGAAAATATGACCTATATAATATAAAATAATCATTTGTGCTACATGAAAGACATCATTAATCTTTGTGCGTTCTTTGTACTGATGGTTAAGGAAAATAATCCTCACATGGCAAGTCTGTTGTAGAGTCCTAGGATGTTTGCTTTCACTTTTATTAGTTTACAGGTCCTGGGGTAATTTTCTTAATGATAAACCTGTGTGTAATCCTGCTATACTGAAACTACTCATCTTACACACAACGAAACTGCCGAACACCGCTTCTCCCGGAGGACCGACATTTCAGGTGCTGTAAATCAAAATACTCACCCTGATAAAAAGCATCACTACTTGATCCTGTAATTCAAACTTTATGTGGATGTTCCCGTCCTCAGGCACTGGAAGTGTCAGAGTTGTAGGTTCAGCGCTCATCATGGAGGTTCTCTGAGTGACTTCAATCACAGCAGAGTACGTTAGATCCAGTGAGCTGAGTGGCTTCCTGTCAAATCTAGAGATCCTTAGCTGTGGAAGAGAAGCAGAGAGGGAAGTTAGCTCATTAAATAAATGTTTAAAATAGATGGCAAATAAACAGAATTATGATAATTCACTCACTTTTGTAGAGAAGTGTAGAGATGGCTTCAGTGTAGGTGAAAAATCATGGAACATGAGCTGGAATGTGTTCCTCATAAGGTGGACCTCGACTGTTTTGTTCACTTTAAATCCTGGGGTGACACGGGATGATGTAATTGGTTTGAGGATGCAGCTGAGATGCATACTATGCTAAAATCATTTCCAAATATATCTCACCTGTGGAGTTGTCAGTAACACAGGCAGACACATGTAAATGGCTGATAATTCCTGATGAAGTGTGAAGGGCTTGAAGCAGATCTTTGCTGAAGAAAAACTGTGTTGAGCCATAGATCTGAAAAACAATTGTCAAAAGTTAGGCAATGACGTTTATTGACGCAGGTATTTTGACTGTAAATGCTGGGTGAGTCTACTGGGTGTCCATTCTTTCTTAAATGAGCTGCAGTGACAATAAAACCTCACCTGTTTAGTTTGTGTGTGCATGAATGGAGAGGCTGCATTGTGTACAGCAGAGGCCAGAGTGACTGAGACAGCTAGTGTTCCCTGTACAGGTTGTCCACTGGGGTAACTAGAGGGAAAAAAACAATACTTACACAACATATATGTACATTTGATATTATTGATTTGCATGAGCTAATTGAACTCACAGTGCTCTCACTGATCCCGAGATGTTATCTCCAACAAGGACCTGTGACGGTGTCTTGAGCAGCACTTCAAAGGGAGGACGCTCTGCAACAGCAGTCAGTAAAATGATGGGAATGGCAGTAACTTTACTTACAAACGAGACTAAGAGTCTTCAGCCATGCTAGCAGCTCTGTGAGGCTGTACTTAGACACAGCGGTGCAGCTAACATGCTCACAATGACAATGCTAACATTTTGATGTTTAGAAGATATGTTAACCATGTTCACCATCTTAATTTAGCCTGTTAGCATGCTAACACTTGCTAATTAGCATTTAAACAAAGCACAGCTGAAGCTGACAGGACTGTCATTAGTTCTGCAGGTATTAGGTCATAAACCAAAGTATTGGGCAAATAAGAATTTTGACCTGATGGTGGCGCTAGTGAGGGGATCCCCAAAGTCAGTAGGATTCATCCTCTGGGGACCATGAATGTCTGTACCAAAATTTCATTGCAATCCATCATAGTCCAGAGACATTTCTTGAAAGTGGTGGACGTGGCCAACTGACTGTGCCATGCATTAGAGCTATGCTGCTAATATTGCAATAAACTGATATGTCAATTACCATAATGTTCCACAATGAATGTTTTCTCATCAGTCACGCCCTGCAGGGAAGAGGATGGGAGGTTAAATAGGAGGATGCTTTTCTTATTCAATTCAAATAGCAGTCGGTAAAGACATTTCAGATATTTCAACCCTACATTCACTGCGGTTGTGATCGCCCACTGTCCAAGAGGAGGCGTCTGGGATAAAGTGAATTCCCGCAACACAATCCCCAAATTCCCTGTGGACTCCCACCTGTCGACCACGTTCCCACTGGGATCCTGCATGTTGCAAAAGAACGTCAGTCATACTTCCCACCACCACCACACAATACCTGGCTAAAAATCTATTCAACTCCTCTGGCTTTGTCCTTTCACACAGAAGACAGTGACCTTACCTGTACAGAGATATCCACTCTGCCTTTGTGTGGATGGTTATCCAACTGAACAGACACAATTCTGACTATGACGGTATCGCCTGGTTGGTAGCGAGATCGGTCGGTTTGAATGGAGGTGGAGACATTCCTGAGGCTGAAGCTGAGGGTGGTGGTGTTGGTGAAAATGAGATTGTCCCCTCTGAAGCCCCTTACCGTCAAGTTTAAGGGGGAATTCTGGGTTGAAGATCCAAGAATCTGGAGCGATTGTATATTTTCAGAAACATGGAAATGATTGAATGACCTAGTATTATCTTCTCATCTGTGATAAAAAAAAAAACAACTGAATTTTGAATGGAGAAAGAACAAAGATTCATACTCACAGGAGGGAGTGTCAGGAGGCTGGTCAAACCTTAGAATCAGAATGATACTTTAGCCCTCTAAAAAGTCATTATGCAAATCAACCCTAAACCTCTATGTAATTGCATTGTCACCTCCTTGGAAGTCCTCCGTTTGGGCTACTTTGGTGTTGCCATGTGCCACTTCAGCCACCACCCTGCCAGGGAAGTCAGAAAGGACAGTGACGGCCAGCGGAGTGGGTGTCCCAGCATGCAATACCTCTGGACTGGAGATCAGAAATAATGTCCTACAAAGAAAGAGAGGGAATTGCTTGTTACGGAAAGATCATTAGATAGAAACTGCATTAATATGAATGAATTGTATGTGTTGACTGTATTAACAAACCACGTCGCCTACCTGGATGAATCCTGAGTCGAACCAGGCACAGCAGAGCATACAACTCCCACACACACAACCAGGGTCCAGATCCCGTCCATGCCTCTGCTCCTCGATTCGCCTCCCCGTTCAAACTGACAGCGGCCGCTTCGTGAAGCACAAGTGACCTGGACCAACGTGTTACAAAAAACTCCACCTCCTGTCCTGACACCAACGCCCCATGGGGCCTTACTCACATGCTCATACACACCGTTAACACACACCAGGATGCATGCACATATCATCACACATATATTCTTTGTCACACACAAAAGGATGAAGTGGAGTGGGGGGTGTTCACACTCTCTTAACGCCTTTGCCCAGGGGGATGCGTCTCGTCTGTCTATTCAGGATTTGACAATTCCCAGTCCTGTCCAAAAGCACAGAGAGAGACATTCTGGTGTTACTGTATCCATACTGAGAAGAAAATACGCCTTGAATGTCAGGAGGAACACAACCCAGCATGCAATATGTGACACAAAACCACCTGGGGGTTTAATTCTTGGCATGTTATCTGAAAATAGAGGCTGCTATTTGGATCTGCATTGTTTTTTTTTTTTTATATTTTACTACTTTATACGGCCTCCTCGGAAAACAAGTCCTTATCATCACCATTCAGCTATGTGGTAAACAGGTTTGGCATTTTAATTACTTGGTGACAACACAGGACAACAGAACAGTGGGGTGTCAGCGAGGCTTTGTCTTGGGGAAAATGGCGATCAGTCACCAAAATGCAGTTAACTGTGTTCAAACTGTCTCTGTCCAAAACAGCTACAGGTCTTAGTTTTAAACTGAAAAATGGATGTCATATGTTGTTTTGCACTGCATCCAAGTGTGACACAAAAACACAGGTTACACAAAGAGTTTGTAGTAAAAAATAGCAACATGGAGGAGATGAGCTGACATTGCGAGACCATGTTTTAACCTCTGAGCAGCAATTAAAATGTTCACTGAGGGACAGCCACAATTAAAACCCTCTTCTTTACCAGCAGGTGGTAGTAAAGTCCAGGCTAACTCTCTTTAAACTTTAAACCTGAGCTTCCTCCAACTCAAACATGAACCTTGACGAACCCGGAAGAGATGGGAACACTGTACTTGGCTAAAAGCCCATAAATGGCTGCTCTGAGAACACTTACTGCAATGAAAAGACAGAATACAATGTTTTCTTTGAACGTCACTGGGTTACACAATACACGTTTTATTTGCTTCATATTAACATTTTATTTCTTTGGTATACTTTTTTCACACTAGTTACATATAAACATGTTTTACAATGGTCTATTTCCACAAAAAAAGGAGTTGGAAAACAACATTTGGCACGTACGACTTTGGCAACAATACTTGTCGAAACAGTTTCTCAGCTCTGGTGTAGTATGAGGGTGCGTTTGTGCATCCGAGAATGAAGGTGTGACGTGAGATGATGTTGCAACCGACAACCGCTCTCTGTCACTCCTGTGATGCACATCCCTGAGCACCCAAACAGCACTGGCACACTTGTGATAACAAGGAGGCACTTTTTTATCATTGACACACACTCACTGACAAATCTTCTGACTGGTCTGCAGCCTGGCTATCGAATGCCCACCGAGCCTACAACAGCTGTGTAACATCTGCACTGTACATTATTACATTCTTACACCAACAAAGTGCTGACAAAAGTGCATATTTACAGAGTGTTAAAAGGTCCAGAAAAAAGTCTTCGCAGAGCATCACAGACTAAGTTAAAAGGCATATCGACTGATGAAACCACCAGATTTGATGAAGGACATGATGTAATACAGTACTTTTGGCCAGTGAAGTACCAGTGTGGAGACATTTCCAGCAACTCTACCTGTACATATACCTACCTCAAAGGGATGCTATAAAAAAGATCCAGATATTCTATTTCGAAAGCTCCAACTTTCTGTATTAAAAAGTGAAGTGTTTTGTTAATCCTTCTCAGTTGGTCAGATTGTCACCTCTGCACTTTTCACTCAATCTGATAAACCTTCACTGTGTCTGAATTCTTCACAGTACAAACTGATGTATGTGAAATTTCAGCTGATTAAGCACATGAAAGATATATGAATGCATACACCAAAAAATGAAATACTGACTGATGAGCCGGTGGTAACTGTCACTTCCATAGCCTCCACCTGGTCAGAGGACATTTTCTGAATCGTTTGACAGAAAACCAAACAGAAGGAACTTCAATCCACAACAGCAAATTGATGTCCAAACTATCTTTTATGTTTCGACATGAAGTCTTCATCAGGTATCAATCTATAATTTATTCAACGATTTAGTGATAAAATATGTCTTTAACAAAAGAGCTAAACAGGAAAGATTCCCACCCAGTGTTACAAACACATCTGCTTGGCTGTGAAAATGTGTTTGTATGTACTCATAATGCATGTTTCACTCTTCATACTGGACTGTATGCAGTAACAGCACTTATTATTCAGTAAACACTGTAAGTATGTGAAATGCACTAACAATTAACACACTCTTTTTCTTGCCTGAACCAGCATCTGTAAAGTCACATTTAAAATGAATGGAAACAACCAGAGTATGCAAAACTGATGTTATTTTGATGTCAAAAAGTTGCATATTTTAGCTTTGAAAGTTTTTTTTTGCTCACAGAAGAACATCGGTTTCTCTTGTCGCCAGGCCCCCAACAAAGGTATAGTATAATATAGTATTCTGGGAGCCATCATTATAAACAGTCCTTTGACAATCCCACCATTGTGGATCTTTAAGGGATCTTCAGTCAGTACCTCCAGTAGTCACATCTCAAAGTGACGGTAGATGCTCTCCACGTAGCTCAGTACTCTTTGCCAGTCAGGACCGCCTGATCTCAGCATCTCCTCTACTGTCTGTGGAACAAAGATTTCAAATAAGTTCATAAGCTCAAAATCAACCTTTCACCTCTCAGAGAAAAGTCAGACGAGGCTTTGCTGTAAAAATAAAAATTTGCTTTATTTATAAAAGACACCACGGCTTACCAGGGTTTGTGCAATCCCTACAGTCTCTCCCGTTTTGAATGCCAGATTGAGATTCTCCCTCTACAAAGAAAAGAGCGAATCGATAAGTAGAACACCAAAAATCACTTGGTCCTATCCATTAAACAGGCACCAGGCACAGTTCCTACCTTGTTCTCTGGAGTGAGATTGCTGTAAGGGATGTGTGAAGGGAGGTATGTGTGGTAGACGGCACAGAAGGCAAGACCGTCGGCCCAACTGCTGCTGAAGTTGGTGATGTCAATATTCTGCATGGAGAGAAACGACAGAACTTAATTTTACTATTTGTTCAGGTTTTAACTCAGTAAGCTGACTGCGGGCTATCCCCTTATTCACTTTAACTAATCAGAATTCACCACAACCTCTGTGAGCCAATCATTTTGAAAAACTTTGAAATCTGCTAAGAGTCTAATCACCAAAGACTCCTCACATATGTCTCACAAACGTTTCCTATTGTGCACACTATATCAACTAAATGATTTTATCTTTAAGCCCTTCGTTCAGTTAGTCCATCCTGACTGAACCATGCAAGCTGGGGCTGTCAAATATTATCATCAATACGTCAGCTGTTGCTTGACTATTCACTATTCAATTACATCTATTACATTATGCTTTGGGATTTAGCCTTTCAAGACCAGTGTAAATTTACATGAAACGTCACATGTAAACTAAAGGATCACCTTGTAGCCTTGTGTTCGGCTCTGACACCAGCGGAGCAACGAGTTTCTCTTTGAGCCTCCGTGACGACGCAGCAGCAGGTTGAAACCATCTTGGGATCTGAAAACAACAAGACAAACAAACTGCTGAGGTCTTCAGATGTTTTGGTTTAAACACCGCAGGAGATCAGTTGGGCTTTTGCGGACAAAAATCTTGTCACATAGTTGACTCTGTTATTGAAAAGACAGCCTAATTAACACATTGATTCAAGTAAGAGAGGTGTATTGGCCCCAATTTCAGGCTTTATGAGTTCACCAGACAAATGTACTTGGGTCAAAATGAGTAATTAGATTAACACAGGATGTAGCAATTAGGCTGGTCTCTTAGACACAATGGTTTGTCAGTGTGTGTGTGTGTGTGTGTGTGTGTGTGTGTGTGTGTGTGTGTGTGTGTGTGTGTGTGTGTGCGTGTAGACTCACTTGGTGGGAGGAAGCTCAGTCAGGGCAGAGTTGTACTTGTTTAGAGACTCCTCACGTTTTCCTGTACAGACAAGCAACCATATTTCATTACCAAACAGCATGCTGTCATAATGAAGTGGCTACTCCAATGGTGCAGAGAGAGAGGTTTAGCTACACCACCCTTAAACATGTTAAAATGAATTTCTCCATGTTTAAAGCAGCATTAGTTGACCTTTGGCCACTTCGGGGCAGCAGAACAAGCTATAACATGAGCCAGGTCTCCATCCAAATGAATTTGAGAAAATCTGCGATTTTTAGGAGTTGGTTCATCAAGATAAGCAATAGGTGGCGCCAATTCTCCAGTCGGGAGATGATGCAATTAAAAGAGCTCCAGTTGAACCTCAAATGGTGAAAAACAATGTTGAAAACACAATGGAAATATGGCATTCATGTTTGTTTCATGTATCAATTTAAGGAGCGTTACAGTCATTGCTCCATACACATCTGATGTTTTAGTCTGCTGCTATTTTTCATCTCTTCAGTAGAGTGGAGTGGGAACTGAAGACGTTAAAGTCACATGCAAGTCAGTTTTCATTGTACCAACAGTGAAGTTTTGGCCCCTAAAACTAAAATAGTGATCTGAAAGACACTACAACACCTCGTAGAGCCGAGGGGAACTGCAGGGTTCGGTAATAATTACCTGTAACTTTTTTTAAATAACTTTCACATTATGCATAGTCATGAAAGTGAAAAAATGGCTGTACCACAAATACATGCATACTGTGACACATTGTATGCAAGCATTTTGTACACACACACCTGTGTCAGTGTTTGACTTGCTGTCTTGCCAATCCAGACTTCTCCGGCCTCTTAGTTGCCCCAAGCTCTATAAAACAAACAGGATTCATTCAAATGAGGTCAGACATTTCCTGGCTAACAACCAAACTCTAATGAAGGACTTTCCTCCAGATAAAGTATCTCACCTTGTTTGTAGGTCCAACTGTTGAGGCAGTATTGAACTGGGAAGTTCCATTCTGCACGGTGAGAGAGTCTGAGGAGGCAGGTAATCTAGACAGGCTTCTGTAGCATCACAACACATAGTTAGGAGAGCAGACACGATAAATCAAAACCAACTGTTCATTTTTCTAGGACAGCTGTTCCACTCGGCTCCAGCTGTAAATTAAGCTGTTTAAAGTGTCCTCAAGTGGCCCCGTGAAGGCCTGTGGGTTGAATGCAACACATTCAAATGAAACCACTATCGCAGTCCTGACCAAATTTGGTGATTGGTATCCATTTGTGACTGCTATGTCACAGACAAAAAATGTGGGAGACAAAAAAAGAGGCTTTGTTAGAAATATCTGACTGTCTGAGAACATTTGTGCCACCACATGATGCTTCAGTAATGTGGTGCAGAAATCTGTTTTTGTGTATTCCCAAAAAGCACATGGTCAGACGGTTCCTCTCACCTTGACCTCTCTGTGGTTACCGTCCTTCGTGTCTCACTGGATCGCACCTCCTCTCCACTCCTTTCCTTATTGGTCACATTTCTCAGGTAACGTTTAGTCACATCTTTATAGTCTGTTCTGGCCTCCTCACTGGCAACATTCTTCGGCAATTCATTCTGACTGCTACTTTCCGTCCCTTCTCGTCCCAACCTGTACACCCCCCTCTCTCTGCCCCTCTGGGTCCCTTCTTTGCCTTCAGAGCTGTTGGTTGGTTCTCCATTGGGCCTCTCTTGCTCCTGACATGGAGCCTGGGTGTCAGTTTTGCCTTGGGCCTGTTTGAGAGTAGCCAGTCTCTGCCTGCTCTCCTTCAACTCCCCTCTCAGGGTGACCAGTTGCATATCAGCCTCCTTCTGTCTCTGCTGGGCGGCAGCCAGCTCCCTCTCGACATCCTTGTGCGCAGTTCGGAGCGCAGTCAGCTCTTCTTCTGCCTCGGCTCTAAGGCGGTCTGCCACTGACACGGCCACCTGTAGGTCAGCCTGGAACTGTAGCCATTCCCCACGCTCCATCTGGAAGGGAAACAATAGGGCTGTTTATGTGAAGAACGCTGTTATTCCAACTGATTGATGATGTTTATGTGAACACAAACTCATATCTATGGTGCCTTGTCTTTCTTAAAATATAATCTAGATGGTAGTACACAAAAAAGCCCTACAATTTAACTCACATGGTCTTCCATGTGCCTGAAATCCTACGAACTCCAGCTGGCACTAAATTCCTTTTAAGTAATTTGTACAGTCAAATCAAGCTCCCTGGCCTTACTTTGTAACCCATACATGAGGCTCATGGTGACTTTTCTTCACGGAAGTGGGGCTAATGAGAATGTCAGTGGTTGTGCAGGTATTTAGTCATAAACAAAAGTACAAATTCAAATTGACCTGATGATAGGGTTAGACGAAAGTTTAAGGGGTCACCAACATTACTACAATTCATTCTGAGCCGCTAGCGTGGTTAACAACAATGGCTAACATAATACATGCAGCCTGTATTTTCATCACAGTATAAACAGACAACTCAAACTGCTACAATTAGACAAGCATGATCCTACTGCAAATCATTTTCTACAATAACTTAATACAAAGCACACAAAGGAATTTTTAAAACTCAAACTAAACTGCACGACTGCCAAAACAAACATCTCAACATACAAAGGCTATAATCAAATGAACAATCAAATATCCATTTGGCCCTCATTAGGAGAAGTTGAACTGAACTGATGGGCAAGCCTCAGCAAGCAGAGAGCAGAGGAGCTGGCAAGTCAACTCTAATGAGGCATAACTGAATTGTGAGCCAAAGGGTTTTGCTCAGTCTTTAATTCATGTGATCAAAAATCCACAAAACGAGAATATGTGCTCAATTTATATAAAAAAAAGACCTAACAAGTTTGGAAACAGACGGAAAAAACAGATCTCAGCAACATTTTGGGAGCGAGGCCAAGGTTGTATTGTGAAACTGTGTCACCAACACTGGCTGCATCTCAATAAGGGTTTTTTCTCCACCGTAACCTATGAGAGATTAGCAGCAGGGTTAGATGAAAACCTTCCCCTGATACTAGACTAGGTTTCACACCTTTAAGGACGAGTGATGTAGAAAATGTTTCCAGTTTTCATTCTATAAGAGTATTATTGCCTCGGACATCAAAAGATGCACTCGGAAACAAATTATGCTAGAAGGTGAACAATACCAGACCATTAAAAACGTTAAGCCACCATCATCATAAAAGGAGAGAGGAAGGACAATATTAGCGGTTGAAATCGTGCACAGATTTAATGCAGACTGTGGAGCAATGTAAGCCAGAGAGATGTGAGGGAATGCTGAGGAGCGGAGGGGCTGGGAAGGTTAGTAATTAGATGAAGAATGGATGGAGATGTGGAGGAGGAGGAGGCGATGTCTGAGCCAAGTCGCTCCCTCATCTGACCAGTGACTCAAGACCACAGCTGGACCCGATTACACTGGATACACACACACACAAACACACACACACACACACACACACACACACACACACACACACACACATATACGTATCATATTCTCTTCTTCTCTCCCACAAATACACCTCCCTTATTCTTTTACCTCACCACCAAACCACATTGTTAGGTTTTCTCACACACATCTCTCCCTGGCTACATGTGTCAAATGAACAGTAGGATAGCGGTCTTGGTTTGGGGACGTTTCATATTGAGTAACACTGAAACTCCTACTTGGACTTGAAGGATCTTGTCTTCACAGAGCCTTTGTTATCTGGAAGTGGACACTCCAACTGGAGCATGTCTGTTTAAGGAAACAGGAAGGGGCGCTCCTCAGTTCACACTGAGATAAGGGTGTGGATTGTCAGTCTTAAGACACACACACACACACACACACACACACACACACACACACACACACACACACACACACACACACACACACCCTTAAGAGCTGACCTAGTGCCCCACTGCAAGACCAGATGTGGTATCCAGCTTTCACGGATACACTTGTCTACACTTTTGATGCACATCTCCTGACAATTGTGTCAGAGTGTGTTTGTATGTGTGTTCCAAACATCTGTCCCAAGTTCACCTCCACACCCAGTCTTTCTAATACATACTTGGGGAAACATCCCAACTCCGTAATGGCTCCTCTCTCCAGCTTTACGTAGCCTGTGGTGTGTATTCAAAAAAGTGGTTCAATACACCATTACACCTATTAAGGGGCATTTCATTCCCTCTACAGCGTCACACGTGTACAAAATTGCCAACTTCTCCCCGACTCGGACATGAAAATAATCTAAATGTCCATAGACATCAAAGAAAAGGGTCCCAAGTCACTGCTATTTACTCTGCACTGCAAATTTGTACACAGCCTGCGCACAAGCCCCCTCCTCCAATCCTTCCAAAACACACTAAATCTTCATTCTACATGTGAACACAGCCTCCATGGCCCCCAAGATACAGGGCCCTTTTTGAGTCTGGGTTGCTGGAGCAGCCTAGCGAGGAGAAGAGAGAGCAAAGGGAACCCGGAGACCATTCCTGGAAATCTCCGACAGCGTTCACCTGGAACTGATTCCAAAGCAGGGCTTTGAGATCGACTAACTCTCCAGGAGGGAGGGAACGCAAATCTGACCAGCCACCCACACACCCACACACACACACTACCAAGCCATGAATGGAGTGTTTTCATTTTTGTTGGTTAAGACAATTGAACACTGGTGGTGCAAATAAGCACAGACAGATGGTACATCGGATAACATCCTTAGTAGTTCGCTGCACATTGGGTAGCCATGTGTCTTTTTTCGGAAATTCAGTTTAACTACAGTACATCACAAATACATTATGACTGTGAATAGACGGAGAAATATAGAAGCATTTGAGAAGGCAGGGATGAAGACAGACAAAGAGGCGCGGAGGGGAGGCTTAGCTGACAGAATGTGACTGGAAGAATAATGGCTATTTCATCTACATGGAAAAAAAGGTCAAAAAACAAGAGGTCAGAGCTGAAGAAAAAAGGCTTAAGCAACATGGGGTCATATGAAAAGATGGATGGAAGTGAAAGAACAGATTAGGAGTTGAGGAAGCAAGATAGAGGCGGGGTGGGGAGAAGACAGAGAGAGGAAGGAAGGGATAAGATAGAGAGGAGCAGTGCAGCAAAAGTTGGAGGGTAATTGTTTTGAGTTCTTGTGCTCAGGGAGGAGCGGCCAGCTCTCTGATGGAGAAAGAATGAGGGAATGAAGAAAAGGCAGAGAGGCACAGCGAGGGAAGGAGGAGGGAGGCTTCCCTACAAAGCTAAAACCAATTGCACAAGCCAAGACTTTCAATGCATCTGTACGTGTTTGTGAGTCTTCAGTCTCACGTGTAGCACACACACAAAAACACATGGCCAGTCAGTCACTGTGAGCTGCAGCCCCCGCCACCACCCCACCTCGCCACACAGCACACAACAAAACAAGTTTTGTCTCCTGAACAGCCGAATGTGAACCCCCCTCCTCCGCACTGCACTCCCCTTCCCTGGCTCTCCACAAAAAGGCTCCCAGGACAGCAGAGCAGACCGAGAGGGTTCATAAAGTCGAGCTTTGCTAGCTTACATTGCCCTACCGAGGGCCCATGTAAACACAGTGTTGGATTGCCCCAACGTCTAATACACGGCTATCTCTCAGTGCTATACCGCAGTCTCTCTGAGGTTTAGCTGGCCTGCGCAAGGCTTATATTTCTAGGTCCCTTAGAAGGATGTGGGAAAGTGGAGGAGAGAGGAAGGAAAGACAGGAGGGCGCAGGGATTGAATATCAAATAGAGAAAGAGGTGACACCGAGGAAGTATGGAGTAGAAGAGCTGGAGTACACAATTGTCATGAGTGTCAGATAAGCACTTGCAATTTAAATAATTCTTACACTAATACACAGTAAAATAAAAGAATAGGACTGTCACAGAGGGAAGAAAAGAGGAGAAAAGAGATGGGGCTGAGGGAGGCATACTGTATAGGTCATATTCCAGCTGTTGTAATCTGTGGCAGATCTAGAGGAAGCTGGGAGCCTCTGGCCACAATCCTCATAAGGGAGGGTCAGGAATTGGAACGAACAACTGACAGGAAATTACCACAGCATATCACCATCCTCATAAGACCATGAAACCCCTAAGAAACGCCTGAGCAATAGGACCGAAGAATGCTTGCAGAATATTTTTCTTATTTTTTCTTATTGTGCATGCTTTATTTAACTTTGGGTTTGGGACCTAATAATGGCTCAATCCAAAATAGCTGGTGGGTCCCTACAGGACAAGCATCTTTTGCTGGGGTCCAAGGAAGAGAAACAAATGTGTGTCATGGAAGCTTCACTTCCTACTTTAAAAACAATACAATCTGTAACAATGAACAGGTGACCTGCTAACATTCAAGATTTACTCCTTTCAAAAGGAGTCAGAAGATGATCTCAACAATTTCCCTCTTTTGAGCCTCTCAGGAGAAGCAGGAAGACCTCAATTAGCAAAGCTGCAGCTCCCAGTGGGACCCATTCCAAGGCCTATTGTGATAGGGGGAATGGAGGGTGACAGGGTGTCTTTTGGTGTTATCTCCTGGATGAAAGGTCACGAGCACTACTCTGACTTATGCATAATTGGACTACGTGACTTCCTGTTTACGTTGCTATACTTATCCACTTAAGTCTTTCATGTTCATTTTAGCATAAAATGTTTACTTGTTCACATTTTCAAAACAGTACGATTCACTTTTATCGTTACAAGAGAAAAGGCTTTAAGGATGAGGACTAACCAAATACTACAGTGTATGTGTGATCGTGAACCGAGCTTTTTATTATATAACATGTAACTGTACAAAGTATTGCAGGACATGCTAATGTGTAATGTTGCTCTTAACACAGCTCCATGCAAACCGCTTCCACGTGTGGAGAAATCCAAAACTGGACAAGCATACCACGTCTGGACAATTGCTGTTTGGGGGAATGTGGTCAATTACCACTAGTATCACACTGAACACACGGCCAAAAACTGGAGAGAATATATCTAAAAACAAACAACTTTTTCTATCACATCTCACCTGCAAAGTACTCTTCAAACTCTTCACTTCTGTCAGGAGATGCTTCAGTATCTCTGAGGGAAGGATACAGAAATGTCAGAGGACATCACATGCATATCAAATACAAAAAAAATGTCAAGGAAATGGATTTGCCCTTCTCAAAACAGGGAAATGTTAGGTCCACAATGAAATGAAAAGTTTTAGTGATCAAATAAAAACTCTGCAGGCCTGAATATCATTTATTGGCAATATATAAAGTATAGCTTTAAGAAAAAAATTAAATACTAGTACTATGACAGACATATGACTCTTGCCTGCTGTGTCTATGGCCCCATCCTGACTGGCAGTGACACCCAGTGCTGTCCTACCCTCCTCCAGCAGCATCTCCAGCTCCTCACCCCGGCTGTCCCCAGCTTCTTGACTGGGCAGTAAAGACTGACTCAGACCGCTGTCCCTTTCTCTCCAGTTCTGCCCCAAAGAACTGCCCACCACAGGTGAGGCACTACACAGAGAAGGGCTCTTTGCAGGGCTGATGGCCACAGTCTTCCCCTGGGAGACTGGAGACCGAGGGGTGGAGGTAGGAGGACCCCCATTCCTCCCCAAAGCAGCTTGTCCTTTAACCACAGTACTTCCTGGCTTGCTGTGCACCGGGCTTACTCCAGGGCCAATGGTGGAGCTATTTGAGCTGGCTGGTGGATGAGGCCTCCAATCAGGAGGGGGACTGGGAGTGGTAGGGGTGGTGCTGGACTGCACTTTCTTCCCACTGGATGAGAGGACTGGGACTGGAGGTGGAGATGAAACCGGGGCTGAAGGGGAAGGTCGAGGTGACGTAAGGTGAAGGAGTTGGGGGACACCAGGAATGAAAGTGGGCCCATCACTCTGTGGAGAAGCAGGAGGAGTGTGGAAACTATCCCCATGAGCCCCTAGAGAAAAAAACCCAAACTAAAATCAGATGAGATATATATATATATATATATATATATATATATATATATATATATATATATATATATATATGAATATGCAAATATTTCTCAGTTTAACTACCAAATACAAGATGTCTCCAACACCACTGATGTCCATTCTAAGTGGATATGGGCTGGAGGTTTTAAGTTTCACCAACACACATGTAAGTTGCATACTGAACTGTGATTGGCTTCCAAACCATGTGATGTCACAAAATCATGCTCATTTTAGACTGAAAGCACAGAGAAACTTTCCCCCTTCATCAGATGAATGTGAAAAAAGCCCTCTAGTGTCAAACTCTGCGCATACATCATTCTGCGCAGTATAAGGTCAGAAATCCCAGTGAAGTAACAATGAACAAAACTTATTTTGAGTGGATGGGGACTTTAAAATTATGAATACGTGTGAGAGGAAACAGAACAGATTGAAAGAACTGACTGGGCAGCTGAATCATGGACAGAATGAAGGGGAAAAAACAGTTTAGTGGTCACTTAGTCTGGCATGTTGACACTGAAAACACAATTCAGTGAGGTGACCAGAGCAGCAAGGCCCTCATTAGCCAGCAAACATCCAGGCCATGCCCCTGAATATGAATGCTTTAATACGGACATTCCTCTTGGACTGCTCATCCGCCATGTTGCTGCGACACTCATTCTCCAGATTCAGGAACACAGGACAAATACTTCCCATAGATAGAAGAATTTGCAGCAGACGGCCGCAAATACATTTCCAAACTTTGACACAATAACAGCAAGTGATTTTTTGCTTTTTGGCCCATAACAGCATGCCAACTTAAGAAGCTGTGGGAACCACTGGGCATGGTGTCTCCTGTTCGTTCCTCCTTTTTCCTTGTTTGGACAAAAGCATCACTGCTGGCAAAATGAATGTGTGTTTTCTTAAATGATGTAAGAGCAGCAGTCGGACATTTGCAAAGTTATGCACCACCTGCTGTAAGGCCAAATCATTGGGAAAGAATGACAGGATTGTCTAATAACTTTCTCATGCCACCCCTGCTTTTAATTTCTTCACTCCAAAAGTTACTGTGCTCGTCCAACCATGCGCACAGGGTGACAGGTTGACTGAATGAGAGAGTGTGTGTGGGTGCGTCCATTGAGGTCTCTGTGTATGTGTGTGTGTGTGTGTGTGTGTGTGTGTGTGTGTCAGATAGCATTAGGCTTCCTATGATTAATCCGCTGCCCTTGTGCTGAGCCGGAGAATTCTGCCGATTCATCACAGCTGGCCCGGCGGGGCCAGAACAAATCACACAGGGACGCGAGGAGAATGACCACTCACTGAGCAGCACACAGGAGGGCTGCCAAGATTCCTGCTGCCGCTCACCACACACACACACAGCCTTTCCGCTTTCTTCTCCTATTGTTGCCTTTAGTTTCCTGATTAGCCCTTATCCACCCCTCCTTCATACAGTCTCTAACATCCTTGCTCTTCCTGTATTTCTCTTCTTTTTCCCTGTGCCACCCTCCTCCTCCTCCACGTACCCGAGCCTTAAGGTGTGCTGTCTTTATTCTCAGAATATCTCAAAACATGAAGCGAACACACACACATTGCCAGGTGTGTGTGTGTGTGTGTGTGTGTACTGCCATATAAGAAGTAATTTGACCAGAGCCAGTGTTAAAAAAAAAAGGAATTGCTGGCTCATAAGCGTACGTATCTGTGTGTGTGCGTTGACCTACCTGTGGGTCCATGGCCGTCCTTGCTGGAAAAGTTGCCCATACTGCAGTGATGGGGTTTGGGCCACTGATGGAGCCCTGCGGGTGCTTGTTGCTCTTTCACTCAGTCCAGACCAAAGTGGCACTGTGGAGGTGACCTACACACACACACACACACACACACACACACACACACACACACACAGTGAGCTGATGGATGAAGTCATGCACTGTTATCCAGCTGAGAAACATTTCAGTGACTACAGCTCTGAACATAAACCTTGTCTCTCACAGTTCATGGCAGACTGAGGGACGTTACAGGGAACTGGTGCTGCTCGTTTTGAATGTTTGAACCAGTGACCCAGTGTGTTTACACAAGGAGGCGAAATCACAGGGACGAGATCGGCCAGAAGAAGCAGGCCACTCCAGTGTGACCACATGTGACAAACAAAGCTGTTGGCATGCCAGGTTTCAGTGCGTCTGAATGAGAATAATCTGCAAACATGAGATGGGAAATGCGCCAAAACCCACTCAGTCCGCGTCATCAAAACAACACAACTAGTTCGAGCTGGCAAAACAAATGTGAATTAAATGTTACATCATTTTGTTGTAACGCCACAGACTTTAACGCGCTATCAAAAACTTTCCGAACAAGTCCGAAGCAAGTGTGCATCCAGGAGTCTGAAAACGTGTTTAGAGAAGTTAGTTAACTTTTCTCCCAGTTCGTAAAACAAAACAAAAAAACACACACACACGCCTTTACTTTGAAAGAGCAACGAAAAGTGGATACAAACCCTCGAAAGCGGACTAAATAAATCCCGAATCCTTTTGTTCAGAGTTTGGTGAGGTGCTCTTCTTCTCCACGCTTTGCTTCCTTCAGCGCTGCCCAGCCAAGCGCACTGCCCTGCTGCGTCCTCGCCGAGGAGAGGGGGCGGCTGAGAGAGGGACGCCGCCGCCGCCGCTGCGTCTCCTCGGAACAAAGTTTAATCCAAGCAACATTTTGCTGCTGGGAACATCCCGACAAGAAGACGAAAGCCGATTGTAATCCGCACTAAAAAACCAACCGAGGGCAAAAATAACTGTGGACATCGATGACCGACGGCGCTGGATGTGTCCACTGGAGGGCACAGTTAGGCTGTGTGTCCGGAAGAACCTGTTGACTCTGTGGTGGCCCTCCCTCACTTACCTCCACACTTATTACGAAGCGGACTTATATCAGCTTTTACCAGATACAGTGTATTCCACCGTCCCCACTGAGTGTACAGATTATAGGAGATTTAAGATGCTGACAGCTTCAGTGCAACATCTGGATGCGCACAGCTGTGTGTGCTTTAAACTAAGGTGGTACGCTCAGAAATTAAATTACTTGTCTGATTACTCTTTGGCACTAATGCAACTCTATGGGTTGATTAATTCAGTCACAAACAACATACACATAACATGGTAAGTATAACATGGGATAAAAACACTAAAGGCTATTGGAACTTAAGTGACTGTTGTGACTTTCAGATTTAATTAGATATTACTCATTATACAAATAGTACATTCACTAAAATACTAAGCACAACTCTCTCTCAGCATTTCCTTTAATAAAACTGATAGATTCTGACTATTACATGTCATGTGGTAAACACACAGAATTTAGATCCAAAGAACCACAAACGAACCAAAGAACGTCTTTACTATGTTCAAACACCCGTAAATACTCTATACTTAGATGGGCTCCTTTATTGTAATCAGAAATGTAAAAAAAAATAAGACGATACCATCTTGTACAATCTGTAAGCAGGCTTATTTGAGGCTTACTTGACAGATCAAATAAACAATAGCACTTGTTTTGTACGTTGTCTATTTTATGAAGTCTGAAGCATCAATATCAATATCAGTATCTGACAAAACCTATTCCAACCAAAATCTTTTCATTTCACCAGTATATCTGAGATAATTGTTGCTTAATGTAATCTGAAGTTTTAAGATTTCAGATATTTCCTGGGGATTCCAGCATGTTGGAAGGTCACTGGTCTTTTCTCCTCAGTATCCACTACTGACAAAAAAAAAAACCTGGCTCTGAGTTCAACCCTTCCCAACTTATTAATTTTACAATACTTTCCATATCAGTAATTCTAACATTTTAGATAATAATACTACTGCTACTAATAATACTGCTCGCAATGAGGTCATTAGGATTGAGATTTTCCTTGTGATTACTGTCTCCAAGTATAATTGGGAAATGATTTACCCTAATAACAAAGATGAGCCACAAAGTTGTAAAATCAGTGTCTAATCTCTTTAAGCCTAATTACAGCAGAACAGCATGCATTGACTAAAAACATGTTTTTTTCTTGGTGCAAAAAGCACGACTTCATCGCACAACACTGTACAAAAACAATCAGACCCACAGATGTGACTTAAGTGACTAACAGCAGAGCAGTGTTTGCCAAATGCTTTTATTTCATAAATCTCTTCCAACATCTTTTCATTAAATATTAATTATATTGCTAACAGAACAAATCTCTCCTTCAATGGGCACAGCTGAACTTTACAGATTGAAATGAACAAGCGCTGATGTGTGACACCCACAGCAAGCTAACAGATGAGTAACTGTGCTTTCAAACATTCCCTGTGTTTTATTCCAACAGCAAACATGTTTTCAGATATTCCTTTTCGTCGTCAGTGCACTGTGTCTTGGCAGTTCTCCCTCATAAACTGTACAATGCTGAGTGAAACAGGAAGTTTGCTGCAGTGAGGAGACAAGCTCTCCCTCTCTGTGATTGAGATCAATAGGTTTCCACAGTGCTCTGTGCTCACTGTGCACCACTGCAGTACAGAGAGAATCCATCAAAACCAGCCAGGTGCATTACACAACCTCAAGCCCCCGCCCACACTGATTTCACGCTCATGGAAGTGCAGTGTCTGAACATGACTATGAAATACAGTCTGTGTGTCTGAATCGGTTACTCCTGAAAGTTTTAAAAGCCCCAATTTACCTTGTGTTTTTTTCCCTTGGGCGTATATGGCGACACAGAGGATCCTGTTGTTTTGAGACCATCACAACCCCATTATGAAATTGTTTATGGGTGTCAGTCTCTGTCCAGAGTAAAGTGTCCAATTGTTCAGCATCTGATGCCAGTTGGAGCCATTAGCCCCCTCTGCTGAGTGGATTATGGCCATTTTGTTGGTGACCTACTGCGCTAGCGTTCTGGAGGGCCTCTATTGGGGCACTAAAAACTCCCAACCTGCCACAACCAGCCGCTGATCCAATTTGGCAGACAGACAAGGATGGCTCTTCAGCAATGAAAAACTGGATTACAAGGTCTGGCTGACCTCTAAGTGAAGAAACACTCAACTTTCTCACCATCCTCCCTTTTTCACAACTTTCCAGAATACTAGAGAAGTTCCTCCTCCTCCTGTCCCCTGCTTTTATTGCTTGGTACTGTCACTTGTGTCACCACGATGTCTGAAACACAAAACTCTACGTTCAGTAGATTTGCAAGTATTCATAGTCAAAATAGCAGGCAATAAAGACAGTATGACCCTGAGCTATCCATAAGGCACAGCACGCATTCTCAACCACACTCAGTGTCTCGCCAAATCTCAAGTCCCCTTTTCACTCCTACTTTTTTGGTGTAAACACAAATGGAAACACCAATCCCCTAATCTATCAATCCATTGACAGTGAGATGAATGGTGGACACTGCAGGGGGAATGGCACAACGTTGGGCTGCACAGGGACTGTCTGCCTCTCACGGGTCCTTGTCTCTAATACCAGATTAGGTGAATGAGTGTGCGTGCCAGGAATGATTTCCACCTGGGTTAATCCCCACAGAGGACACGGGTTTATCCAGGAGGAATCACCAGTCTACCATGCCTGCCTGCCACCCGGAGTATCCCAGCCAGGTTAGGATTCATAATAATCCAACATGGTGTATTTGTGCAAGTGTTGTTTACATGACTCAGGTTTCGACTTAACTTACTTATATTAAAATAGTGTTTTCAATCCACAAAACTGCCCTCCCACTCTCTGCTGTTCTTTCACCACCCTGACTCAACCCTTGGAGAATTTAACTTTTCTGGACACAGGAAGCGCCAGGCACTGATTCAGCCACAAAGCCAACCTGTGTCTTCCGCCACTGTCTCTTGATTGACAGCCGATGCCAGATCGCGCCAGCAAACGCCAAGGCTTGTTGATGGATGGCACCTGCTCGTCCTCAGAGGAAATCAATTGAAGTCATGGGCAGGGATGGACTGCTCAAGCACTTACACATGGCTGTCTGCCTGGGGAGGGAAGGGGAGGGGGTGGGGGCACAGAGAGACAGTTGCCAACCATCTGTGTATAGAGGGGCCCTGCCAAGCGTCAGTCCCTTTTTACACCAGGCCTCAAAGAGACACACAATGTCTCCAAATTAAACATGTTAACTCCTTCAAGCTACATTCAGCAACAGTCCTTGGGAAGTTCCAGCATCATTATGTACTCATCATCATTCATATTGCTTAGTGCCCTTCTCAGTGCATTGCAGATTCTAACATTAGTGACTAATTGATACAATCCAATAGCGTTCAAACTATTTTTATGTGTTGCACTAGTTACAGACGTCATTACTACTATAAGACATCCAACTTCCTGCAAACACAAAGGTTGAGGTCAGTCAAATATCCACACTTGCACATCATTAGAGAGCACATGGGCCACATTGCACCAGTGTGGGTTTGCAATGGGCCAGCATAGCTACAATCTTAGACGTGCATAAGTGTAGTTATTGGAACTCAACCTATGATGTTGGCCAATCTATATCCAACCTAGCATAAAAGCCTATTTCAAGGGAACTTTCAGGCCCACAAAGGAGGGAGGTGGGATCTCCTGGCAGGCAACGGCCGGGCGAGTAACATCCAGGAAGGGGGTCCTATGTGCTGCTGTGCCCACCATGCTGGCATCAGTGTGTGTGCCAACCCACTGCAGCACACGGGCGGAGGGCCGGTGGTGGAGGGCCAACTGCCTGGAGCTGTAGCCACACACCCCGATCCCCACGGCCCCCAGCAGCATAGCCATGCCAGGCATGGTCTTCTCAGCTGGAGGCGTCACAGACACATTATGGTAGGCCTGGGTCTGAAAGGGGAGAAAAGTGAAGAGTGAAATGCGATCAGAGGAATGCTGGATTTCCTTGTATTGTATGAGTATGAAAGACAAATAAACTGCACCAGGGCTATCAAAGAAGTCCAGAAACAACACAATTTCCTGGTAAACAATGACAGTTATGATTTGTTAATGTCCAAAGTATGTATGCAGGTCAACTTTAGGCCAATATAGCACAGGAGGACAACACGCCTTGCAGCCCTTATTTGTCTGCGTCAAATGAATGAGCTACAATATGCCCATCTCGGCCCCCATCCCATCTAGCCCTCCCACCCATCCCAGAGAGATTAAAAACTCATCTTCTCTCATTTACCAAATCGTGGCCTGTCTCTTTTGACAAACAAAAAGCTCGTCTATTTTGCGACATGGGCAATTTCCTCAGTGGGCCCTTGACAATTATAAAGAGCACCGAGGAGCAAATAATAGAAACCTCGTAGTTTCTAATGGAGCTGTGTCACAGACAGTTAAGAAGCCATTCCTGTAGCTCACTCACCCACTTCCCATTTCCATTTACAATGCAATGGACTGTCACAGGCTTGGATTTCTCCATTGTTTGTGGTAAACATAATGGCAGCATAAGGCGTATAGATACTGACTTGCTATATGCACTGTCTCTGTCTATAAACTTCTGTATGTACCCATAAAACCAGTACCTTGCAAACACTTCATTACATCAATGGCTGCTCTCAGGACTGTCAGAGTTATTTCATCTGCCATCTACTCCTTAAGGACCAGTAGAGACAGAGAATGCCAAGCACCGTGTAATCTTCACTTCAATTCCAAAGACATTGAGAGGGCTTTCCGCCTTTTTGTTTTAAAGGCCTTAAATCAAAACAGGCTACTTGATGCAGAAAAATTGCAATAAAGTGCAATCCACGTCTGCTTCTAAGATCATAGGCAAGCAACTTCCACTGACTCAGCACATTATGCTCCCACTACCCGGTAGCATAGACAGCTTTAGTGTCACTATGCATCTGAGAGTAACCATCACAGCACATGGAAATACTGTACTGTAGGTGGTTACAGTATCTACTTGACTTTAAATCTTGTTCACCTTGATAACAAAGTAGCATTGGAAGATCCAAACCAGTGTTACGTCATTTCATGAATGTTCAAACGATTCAACTCTTCAAAGGCTGCCAAACTGCTCACACTCACCTGCAGCAGCCTGATGTAGCCTGGAGTCAGTCTTGGGAGTTGGGAGAAAAACATTCTGGAGCGTCCCACTATGGTCTTCCTGTTAATTTAGGAATGAATTAAGGGCCAGATAACTCTTGGCTCCTCTTCCTGGACTCCCGGGACGGGAAACCCAGTGACAGAGGGTCTGTGCGCTTGGATACTTCAACCTGTGCTCCGCTATGTAACGCAGGTCAGCCTGGTCAGACCTTATAACGTCTCCTTCCTGTTTACATAACAGGCAGTCTGCAGGTGGTGTGCCTAAGGGGATTACAGGAGCTGGCACACAGGGACAAAGAAGACGGTCTAAACAGAAGGACGGTTGAATGGAGTGATACCTAAATATCAAAGCATACCGACTCTAGTAGTGGAATCATATTTAAATGATATGTTCTATTGTTCTACAAAATTCTCTTGTGGAAATGAATGACTTCAAGCAAAACCAGTAAAGTTATTAGTGAGGTTTTACTTTTTGATTCGCATGTATGCTGAGTTTTGTCTGGTGTATTACAGTGGAATGCAGTTCATTGTATAAAATATCAAGTATTTTCTATGTCATCTTGCATACATTTGCCACATCGTGATGAATATCAATACATAGAAAATATTCTTATCAATAATGTGATTATTTCAGCCATATCACCCAGTCATAATACAGAGTATTAATATATGTATATGGTGAACGTGTGTGGAGAATCAGAGGGGTGTTCATGTAAACATTTTCGGGATTTGATACATATTTCCATCCTTTTCTGTCTGTTGGAAGGGAGGTTGACATCAAAACAAAGTGCAACATTATGAATGATAAATTAGCTAATTCAGGTAAAGTACAGTATATTAGCATCAGGTGTGACTGATTTCTTATTTCAGCTGTTCCTTTAATAGCTTTATACAGAAGGCCCAAGTCACTAGAACCCATTTGAATCTGCCGAGTGGTTTGATTTGGCTGTTTGTCTGTTGGTGTTGAGAATGGCTTCTCCTGTCATGTCAGCGAATTTCTTTAAGCTTTAATATCCTTCCTGGCCTAGGGGTCCTCGACTCAGACTGAGGTCTTATAATGAGGTAGCTGTGCTGATAACGTCTCTCTGTCTGGACGAGAGGGATTCTCTCCAGTGAGAGCAGCCAACAATGACCTTCTTCTCATCTCTGGTAATAGGACCCAATTCTGCCTCCCAACTCATGCATCCATGAATAATCTCACCCCCCCCATTAATGCTGCAAAATCACGATGCCACTGAAACTTGTGAAGCCTACTGGGGTTTTTACACAAAAATAAACCATTTAGCATTTAAAGTATTAGAAGAGAGTAAAGTAAAACCACTAATGACTTCAGTGCTAGAAAATATAAAACAGGCAAAGTAAAGCAGAATATTAAGGAAAGAGTCGATGCTGCTAAGGTCAGCACGCCCCAAATAGCTCACAATGACAAGGCTATCATGCTGATGTTTAGCAGGTATGTTTACCATGTTCACCGCCTTAGTTCAGCGTGTTAGCATGCAAACATTTGCTTATTAGCAGTAAACACAAAGTATAGCAGAGGTGCTGGATGAAAAGTTAAACCTGCAATAACAGATTTTTTGGCCACTTAACCAGAGTTACCACAGTTCATCCTGAGGGGCACATGAATGTCTGCACCAAATGTCAAGGCAATCCGTCCAAGAGTTATTGGCACATTTGCCTAAAAAACACAAATGTGGACCTCATGGTGGCGCAAGGGGAAATGTCAGTGGTTTTCATGCTCTGGGCACCATGGATGTCAAATTTTATGACAAGCCATCAAAAAGCTGTTGAGATATTTCTGTCCGGACCCAAGTGGTGGATTACACTACAGACAGACATTGCCATCCCTAGAGCCACACCACTAAAGTGCATGATCACCTTTGTATTACGTCATATAAAGCACGTCAGGCAATGTGCTCTTTGCCCTTATTGTCCCCTCTGGCTAATGTCTGTAGAATGAGCCTCCATCCGACACAGCACCTGCTGCGTCCATCCATGAATAGAGGCCACAGATGGTGGCCCTCATGCTAATTGTTCGCCACTATAACAACACCCACACACACACACTCAGAGTTGTGTGTTACAGTGTACAGTATGACCTGCTGGTGTCTACTGGTGCATTCCAGCTCTGGAAAAACAAGTTTCTCCAGAGCTGGTACGTGGCAGGCGGCTCTCATTCAGGTCATCACAATGGCACCGTCCAGCTGAGATAATTCTCTACCCTTTTCCTGAACTCATCCCCTGGCATTGAGCTAAGGGTAAATGTACCAGAATAGATTATCTCAGCTGCAGACAGGTATGGTGGAAGGTTAAGCTACTGACGCCCTGGGTGGTACTGGTTCCCAAGGTCCATCAACATAGTGTGTTGCTATATTGAGTGTACAGTTAGGTAAGGGCAACAAGTGGTTGTGGGAATCATTTAATGGAATTAGTTATTGTTCTTAATCATTTAGCCCCATAATAAATATCTGCTGAGACACCATTAGTACCATTACTATTACCCCCCCGAAGGCTATTAATTAAACCAGTGCAGTTCGGTGAAAGAGCAAATTTGAAAAGGCACGTGGAACAGCACCTTGGTCAGAAATTGATTTGTGGGGATTGTACTGCAGATAATTGAGGACCTATTAGGTTAACCGGCTGCGTTTAAATGTCATAACATCTACAAACAATACCGGAGCTCCAGCAGAGCTGACATTTGCTTCTCTGACAATTAGGAGGTTAGATGAGGAGGATGGGTGTTATGCTAATACCAATTAAATGTTCGATTTATTTGAGCTACATAAAACTCAAAACAGGGAGGTAAGTAAGTCAGCCGGGTCGATACTGACAACTTTAAGCTTACTCATGGTGGGTGGAAGGATTTACCCAGCTCAGGATTAACTGGCTTAGTTTTCTTCTTGTACAAAATAAGGCATGAAAATGGATTAGACAGGCATAGATCAAAAGGAAACATATTTAATAACACAAATATTTTGTATAGCATCAAGGCCCAACATTGTGAAATGCAGTATATGAGTAGAACATTTCAAGAACTTTCTTGTCAAAAATGAAGGAGCACAATGGAAATAATCCTTTGGCAAAGTCTTTGTTTCAGTGTGACTGACAGTCTCATGGGTGCATTGTAGAAAGCCCTGTCTTCTTGTCTCCCTGCATGGGAAGAATGTCTGTGATCCAGTATTGGAACAGTGAAGCGACTGCAGTGGTTTCCTCTAAAACACAAAGAGACAGAGAGCAACATTTCAGTTACAGATGACAACATAAAGAGATTTATTTGCTGTTGTATTTTCAGTATAATAAAACAAAATCTCCAGCCAGTTTTCAAATCTACCTCCTACCTCTCTGCATGTAGAGATTCAGCCAAACACATCTGTCTCCCGCATAAGACAGAGTCTTTCTTTTACTTATTCTTGAAAAGTTAGAATTCAATTTAGTGAATGGACGCAGAACAGAAAATGTAATGGACAGTATAAAAGGGGAGCAGTCAAGCAGATGTCATTCATGAGAGGAACTCCAGGGTGCGGTAAAATATGCTCACAGGAAATCTGCTTTAGACCTGCTCCTGCACTCAACTGATTGCCACTGCAAGAGTAGAGTGATGGAGTGAAGAGAGCTTTAGTGAGCTCACTTGAAAAACTTTAAAATCACACCTCTCCAGAAGCACATGGATTAGCTCCTGCATGGCAGCGGATGTGGGTTACATTAAAATACAGAATGCTGCTTTAACAAGGTGAATGTTAATCAACAATATCAAAATAATGTTAAATTGTCATATTGCAGCGATTCATAAAAGTAAATCTTTACAAACTAGAAAGATTCATTCACAAGGAATTCTGATCTGATGCAATCTGAGTTTTATTTAAAAACAGTGAATCGAAGCATGACTCATACAATCTGAGGCAGGCGGGTGGGGAGGGAGGTTAGAGAAGCTTTCAGGCAGCTGTGGAGCAGGTGCATGGAGAGGCACAACTGAAGCAGGCTCTATTGTGGGCTCAGCTTGCGAGATAGCAAACAGGTTTTTACACAGTGTTGTCTTGGCGACAGGAACAGACAAGAGACAAGCGTCACTTTGTGGACACCGATGTGGCAGTGGCCTGAATCTCCTGGCTGGTCTCTCTCCCCCTCTCCCTCTCTTACTCACACACATACACTTGTGTGCGTGTGACAGCAGCAAAGTCCCTGCTGATCCTATTATTCAGCCAGTTAGCCAACCATGTAAATGCGCACACACACACACACACACACACACACACACACAAACACAAACACAAACACAAGCGCACAGGTGGAAACCTGTCTCATGAGATGTTTTGGCTGTTGACAGAGTAAAGGCGAGCTGAAACATGTTAGTTAACTCATAGTGGAGGTCACCTGTGTGCGAGATGTAATATGGACAAGACCAGCTCTAGCGTTGCACATTAAGGGCAGGCAGCTACATGTAAAGGCTGGTGAAGGCAAGTAAGGGCAGGTACACTCAGGCGAACAATACAGATCAATGTAAGGGTGCACAGAACAGAAGGCAAGCACGGACAGACAGAGGCATGCATTAACCAGCAGGGGCAGGTCAATGAAGTGCCTGGGGCAGATCCCTGCAAGCAGAGGCCAGTATGGACATGAATGCATGTAGAATGCATGTAAAAAGCATGGAGCAGCATTAAGTACAAGCAAAGACCCAATCACTTTTGTCTGATTTAACCCTCCATGCCATGACTGACCTGCAGACATCGGCGACGTGTTATAGAGTTCCTCCAGGGCCTTTTCCAGTTTGCCTGTCTCTTTCTGCTGAACAAGGGCCTTGAGGCTATAGAGCTGCTTCAGGACAGAGGTTGGCTTGCATCCGCTGGCTATGCTGCTCAGAATGTCCTCCACTGTGTCAGACAACAGAGGAATCTTGTCTGCACACAACGAGGCTGTAGGAGCACAAGACGTGAGAGGTGGTCTGTTAATTAAAAGGCACTACCATATTCATTTAGTATTTTATCTAATGTTAGAGAAGTGTAATCCAACTGAGGCTGACAAAACAAGAAATCTGCCTTTACAAATTGTACCAATTGTACAGCGACAGCTGTTTCACACGACTTTATATTTTTTACTTGCCTCTGCTACACTTAACTGTCTTGACTCTGTGTCATCACAACAGAGAAAACTTCACTAGTTTATTTTTTCATTTATAAAGCCAGACTGGGTGAATCTTGTATCTGTCTCCCCATTTATTATTAGTCTTGCTCATTTACGAGGCTCCTCTACCAGGTACCGAGGAGCTTTCGCTTATTTTTGAACACTAGTCATGGCCTCATCTACAGCACACCCTGCAGCTTAATGAACTCGTTTCTCTTGCGAGTTCACAGCCTTGATTAAAAACTCAGGGACTGAAAAGTGCAATTGCTTTACGTTAGCTGGATTTTCTATTGTCAGTCTGCCGCAAATAATCCCTACATTAAACATGATTTCATTTGTAACTTTCATAATATGTGAAACACTGTAACTTCTGTAACAGTGGGCTCTCTTAGCGTGGTTTCCTTTAAAATACATTAAATAAAAATGAAATAAATCAAAGCTGTTGTGAATGATTTCCAGTTAGCTCTCAGATATACTGTAGATACATCTGGCAAATAATTTTATTTATTTATTTTTTTGACATACTGAAGTTTCTCCATCTAGTACATTCTAATGGCACTGCACTTTTAGCTATTACACGTTGATCCAATTACTGACGCTATGAAAAAAGAACAGATGTGCTGTTGCAGAAGTGCAATGAATTCTGCTCACAGTTTTCATTATTATTTCAGCATTTGGCAGAAGTTGATTACGTGTTTGTAAACTTCATCCTCGAAAGCAACCATCTTTTGTGCATCATAGCACCCATAATAAATCTAACTATTCCTTGTCAGGGTGTTCATTTTCCAAATATTAACATGAGATGAGCACAAGCTTCAGCACAGAGAACATGAGAAAGCAGCTGATCCAAAAAGGCAGGCAGGCTCCGCTCTGCTTGATGCTTACAATCTGACATATATATTTCCATCGTTGTCCTGAGGAAGTCCGACACCTCAGCAGCTCTCCTCTCGTTATCTTCCTCCTCCTCCTCATCTTTTTGGTATGTGAACTCCAGGGCAGTGGCACGGGGCATCAGACCCATGGAGAGCAGCTTCTCTTTGTGCCGTTTCTTCTTCAGCTTCCTCTTCTTGTTCCTGCTAATGCGCTCTCCTCCATCATCCACAGGTGTCTGACTCTGACCTGTGCTGCAATCACTCACTGGAGCTGCTCCATCTTTCCCAGAGTCTGGATGGAGGGTTGGCTTCCTCTTCCTTCTTCTCCTTTTTCTTTTCTGTTCTTCTACCTCTTTATCTTGGTCTCGTTCTTCATTGCTATCATGGACGCTCTCCTCTGTGGGCAACAAGATTGTAAACTCTTGATTAGTTTAAAACAATGTTAAACTAAATCAATCCATGTGTACCTCTACGTAATAACATTGTTAAAAGAATAGATGTCCAATACTGGAGGTGGGTGGATTTCACCTGCAATCTGGATGAGGCCTACGAAATGCCCACACACAGGCTAAAACCCGGGAGGGAGGGGTGGGGGGGGGGTTGAGTGCTGAGAGATTGCAGGTTTCCTTCCAGCCAATCACTACACAGCAGCTGATTCCACTAATTAGATACTCCGTCTTTTTAGCTGATTGCATTCTAATCAGCAGAATCAGCTGGCGTGGTTACTGACTGAAAAGAAACCTGCTGGATCCTAACCCTTACATGGAACAAACCTGAGACCACGGGTGGTTCATAGAGGTACAGCAGAATCAGCATACTGTATGTTGGATGGTATGTGGCGCCTCTTGACAGAATAGTAGATGAAATCCTCTATTCAGTCTTTTTATTCTTCCTGTAATGATTATGTACAATAAATATACATCTCCCATGCTGCTTGTACAATTTGTTTTGGAATATTTGGAATCCAGCACTCTGATGAGAGACTAAATAAAAAGGTGGCCAATGCTCTGGTTATGCATTAGCTTTTCATTGCGCGCACACACACACACACAAAATGACCACATTCCTCCTACCTTATGGAAATCATCATTAGAGCTCCTGCAGCTCTGTTTTAGCTTTGCATTTTGATTTCTTTTGCTGTCATTTGTTTCTAGGTAAAAAAATTTTATTATCAGTGTTACATCTCTCTTCTTATGTCTTATTATTTAAACCTTAAACTTAACCAAGAATGGCAAGAGCTTAACTTTGAGTCCCCTCAGAAACGGCACTCTCCCTGCCTGAGCAGCTTCCTTTCCACCTCATAACAACTCCCCTCTCCTTAACAACTCATGAGGCATTGAGAGGTCAAAGAAACCAGCTCCCATCAAATTCTTGGTGACTGTTCACACTAGTGAGCAGTGAACTGGCTAACAGCCAGAACATAATGGTGCTGAGAAAGTGGCAGAGCAACAACGACCAGTACTGAAAAAGCAATTTATGAGGAGCCACTGCTCAATTTAGTCTAACATGGATTGTAGTGATGACAAACATGTGTATCAGAGCATCAATGAAGCAAAAGGTGAAAATGAACTTGAACTTGAACTTGCTGTCATTTTGTTACTCATCTGATAGAGCAGCACAGCCCGTTTGCTGCACTCACATGAGTGCACTCAGTCACATCTTTTCCAGAGGATGTACAAATATGCCATATTTATAGGGATTTTCATTAATTCTGTCCTCCTGTGGTAGATTAAAAGTGAACCTCACATCACATCAATGTGTTTCTCAGAATAGAGGAAAAGATCATTCTTTCAAGCTTAAATGCACTTCTTTAATAGCCACATCTGTCACACAGTAGACATCAAGGAATTGAGATAAACACTAAAAATAGGGAGTAAATATTGTGACAGAAGTGCACACTTTGAAAAAAGAAGGATAGTCACTGCAACCTACAGCAGGTAAAGCAGATAGGATTTATCATCACGAAACCTTTATGAAGCCCAATCTGCGCTGACCTTAAACAGGACTTTGGATTGCAATTTCCATCAAGGCTCCCTGCCCACTAAATCAGAAATGTGATTCAATTAAGGCGCTGTTAGGCTGATGAGTGCAATTAATCAAACATAACCTCATAATTCATTCTAGTGGGCACCTTAAGACACTGCACTGTCTCCGCCATCAAATCTCTTCTATTTCATTGTGGTAAAGCAGAAGCCTGCCGGGTGGATGGAGGTCTGCATTAAGGAAGATGATGAGTACAGAGACACGTGTAATGAGCCAGGACTCTTATTACAGTCTGATCATTCCACCAGTTTATGACAAGAGAAAGTGCAGATGGAGTGCAGACAAAATAAACAGTCTTTAAATGATGCATATCAACGGCACTACGTGTGACTTAACTTTTAATAAAACTTCCAGTCATCTCTTCTCCTCTTTGGCATAAACATCAGCTCACAATTCAGCCTCAAAGATGGTATCAACGAGCGTTAAGTGTCTCCTAGATACAGTGTAGAAGCTTACTCTGACAAACAACACATTCAATAGACAGATCAAAATGAAAACCACCCAGGCTCAAACACCATCTGTGCTGCATTCAAGTTCTCCTCAGTTCAGAGGCACAATTCATTATCACTGTCTGTTTCCCTAAACTAGAGTGGCAGAGACAATCAAGAAGAGTGACTTTAATACTAGAGAGAGACAACCTGGAGATAACCCATGCCGTAAATCTCCCCTAGCTTTATGGTGCACAGCGCAAGTCCATAAATGTAAGATTATGGTCGTCTTACCAGCTGGGCCCTCTGCACTATTTATGCTTTCTAGTTGGGGGAGTGTGACGGATTTCTCTGGATCTGTGTTGTAGTCTGCAGGAGGAGGTAGGACCGTGTACATCCGCCTGCTCGGCTTGGCTGCACTCTGCGTATTTCCAGCGCCTCCTGAGACAGACATGGCAAATAAAAAGGAGGTAATAAACCCCAGTGGTAAGAGCAGCAGGGTGGCAGCAACTCTGTGTGTGTAATGTGTTGGTATGTTAAAGTTAAAAAAAGTGAAAAATGACAGAGGATCAAATGATGGAAAAGTCAAGAATTGTTCTTAGAACTTTTGTAAGCAGCAAGTATCACTGATGAACTGAATGTAATCTTACCAGTGGCAGTGTCCTCGTGAGAGGCTTTTCTTTTCACATAGGTTTTTTTGGCTAAGGCCTCTACAATGCATGGTGGGCTGGACGACTCCTCCAATTTGGGAGATGCAGAGTAAAGCTTCTGGAGTACTTTTGATTGAAATGCTAAGTGACCCAAGACATAGGACAAAAAAATACACAACACTATATGTTAATCAGATGCATTGGAGATATCTGACTTCTTCTTAGTACTTAAGGAAAACATAAACCTTAAACTTCATGCTAAAGTCTGTCAGTTGAACAATGCAGTTCAATCAAGTGTGGAGTGGGCTTAATTTGCATAGCAAGTTATCAACGCCAACGTGTTGCCAATATAGAACAAAGGATGAAGTCAAAAACGATTGAACAGATCGTTTTTGACTTCAACAGATTGAAAGAGGTGCTGGTGTATGGATCATATGCATGTTGTGGGAACTATATTACTATAATAATAATAATAATAATAATAATAGCACTGCACTGTACCCCAACGACTGGCAAAATACCCTACCACTTAATTCAATTTTGAGTATTTTTCCAATACTACTGTACAAATCATCATCAAGCATTCAAAAATCAGCAGTAAGTTTTACGGGGTCTTATATAAGGTCAGCGTAACCTGCTATTGACATGTTACAATTACTTCCTATTGGACATCGGTGTCTGAGCAGAGCACGGTGTGGAAACAAAACAGAGCGTAGCTATCGTTTGACAGAGGAGCACGTGCATTTGTTTACAACATAGCGAGAAAGCTACATAACGCGAGACTTAGCCCGCTAACGACGTTAGCTAGCTAGTTGCATTCAATTCAACTGTTTTCATATAAGATTAATAACGTTTCCGACGACACCGGTTATGCTCACCTTCTTTCCTACGTGCCATATCGACATATACAGTTATCTGAGTGGACGCGAAGAGGACGGACACTTAAATGTAACACGTGGCTATAGCTAATATGCTAGCACGCTAGCTAAGTTAGCTACCCATCCTGCAAGCTTTTAAAATGAGCTCGCTTCATAACAGAGGTTACAACATCACACACCGGTGAAATAACGCGTTGGTGTGAAAGATAGCTACATTAATAGCTAGGGTTACTTAGGAGGAAACTCAGTCAGCGAGGCTTATCAAAGTGCAATAATGTCCGGACTCCAGTTGCACTGTCTTCACCAGGCACCAACTCACAGACAGGACTGACTGCATAGGAAGAAGTTGCTTGGTCCAGTCGCACCGATTTCCATTCAAACTGACGGCAATTTAATGTAACGTTAGTTGTAAGAAAATACAAGTACCCTGTATATCATACGTCAATATATTGTTTTGATCAGTCGAATCCATTCTTCAAATCGGCATATAAAACGTATATATATTCTTGCTCGACCACAGTGTATTTTTGAAAAAAAAAAACCCATTTTACTGAGGCAAATTGCAATTAAATGTAATACGAATTAAAATGTGACTCCTAGTTCTGATGATCTGAAGTCACTTTCGCATGCGTGTCTTCCTGTCAACATAATCAAGCCCAAATAATTTTTGCGGTCAACATTAAATTGCAAACTTTCTTTCATGAAGTGTGATGAGTGCGATGCATCAGGCTAGAGCTCCCCATGTGTTTGAATCCGGTAATAACAGCGGTTTTGGGCGTGCGCACACCGAGCCAGCTGTAGGACGGGGTGGAAGCGAGATGAGAATACTAAACAGGCACCTCATGGCTCAGCATCAGCACCGGGCTGAGTTAGGATTTGCGCACCCTCCAAACTTGGCTTGGGACCTCAGCATGTGAACGGGCTTTGCAGGAAGAGGATCCACCTAGAATGTCAGCTCTGAAGAAGGTAAATCCCCCTCTCTCTCTTATTGATCTTTGAGCACCTATTTAACTCCTAAAATATGACATGTGCAGAATTCAAACATTGCATTGTATCATCTTACAGTAAATGAGAAGATGTATGCAGTAGTGAAAAATGGGTGTGTGTTTTAGCAGATTGGTTGCAGGCTTTTCATAGTAGTTTAAGGTGATCAGACTTTTGGACTATTGGCTTTTTCAGAATTATAAGATTGTAAAACTCTTCCATCATTATTTAAACTATATTAAATGCAAAAATTCACATTTGTTTAAATATGGCTAGTCATCACAATAACCAAAATATAATATGATTTTTTCATCACTTTTGCATGCACATGAATTTTGCCCACCACTCCTCCTATTTGCCTCATGGATGTCGCCCCTGTACTTACATTTATCCCTGGCTTGAATGAGGAGCATTTCAGGCAGAAAAAAAGCCCTTTTAGTACAAGGTCAACTTCTCAAATGGATATTATGTCAGGTTTGATCTCCCCCAGACTACTCCTGTTGTGCACTGTCACGTAACATTGTATGTACCATGCCGACTGTAGTCTCTGTGGGTGGATGAGCCTCACTGACTGTGTCTGACAGAGACCAAACCCAGCGCTGGCAATCCTGAATGAGAGTGGAGAGTTTTGTAAGAATCAAGGAACTACACAGACCTGTGTAAACACGTTACATAATACCTTGCAGTGAACAAGGCATTGAACAGTAAATGCACAATTCCCACAAGCCTTCTGATTAATCAAGTAGTGAGACTTGTACTCCTGTGAATGGGTGATTATCACTGGTGTAAGAATCAAGCCTCTTTTATTGTTGGGGATGCAGCGAGATTTGAAATAGCCTGTTTGTGTGAAAAGCTTGTCATCATTGTCAGTTGTACACTGACACATCGTGTTGTTAAAGATTCAATGCAGTTGGTAGTATTGATGTCTCAGCTCCAATTGATTTTCATGATTGAGCGACACAAAAAGAAGGGAAGTTGTATAGAATGCCTGCTTCAGCACTGCTGCCGAATGCACAGCAAATACACAGTACTCAGCAGACACTGTGAGTGACAAAGTGCTGGCTGCCAGCACTCACATAGTCAGACATCATAATCACAGAGGTGCTAAAAATAGGGGACCATATTCATTGCAATGCTTTAGAAGCTCAATGGAGTTATTGCTGTTCACCCTTGTGGCTAGAAGTTTTACCAAGATGCTCCTCGACGCTGCACTCCTCAATAATACAAAAAGTCTTTATTTTTAGATGATAGTGGTCAGCTGCCTTTCTTCAATGACACGCAGCTGCTTGGGTGGAACTCGTGTGAGTGATGGTCTTTTTCACTCTCTAGTCTCTGAAACTAAGGGTGCACTGCTCAGGCAGTTCATACATGGAAACTGCATTCTCTGCCATAGTAACAAGCATGTTTTATTTCAGGTCCTGGAAAAGTGTCCCATGTTCATTCATTATGCAGGTGGCGTGAAGTGCTATAGAGCAGCGGTGGTGGCACCAAGCAGTCAGGAGCAAATGTAATTACTTTTAATTAATAAGGAGGGTAATTGACAGTATCTTTGTGTATGTGCTTGTGCGTGTGTGTGTATACAGTGCACTGCCTGGATGTGCCTGTGCAATATGCATATGTAGCTTGTCTATTCCTAAAAGAGAGGGAACCTGTGGGTGGGCAGATGCCAGGTGGCAGGTGAGAAATACATGTCACCTCTATAAGTCCTTATGTGACTAGAAAATAAATTACTTGTCATCTTACCAGCTTTAGGACGGCCCCACCTTTCACCTCATCCACATCAGCCCCTCTGCTTTAAATCAGGAGACTAATCAGTCTTTCAATGAAAGCCTGATGATTCACACAAGATGGAGACATTTTTACTCATCCAGGCAATTTCTTTACTTAAAAAAGATGAGAGCCTAATTAAAAGCAACCACTTGCGTACAAAGAATAAAGGACCAGAAAAGAAAAACTAATTGGAAGCTGACACTATTTCCCCTCAGAAGCACTTTGGAATTGAAGGTAGCTTGTCTCAGGATATTTCCAATGCTGCTGTCAAATTGCTTGCATGCACATGCATGCACGCACATACATGCCCACACAAACAGACTCTCACAGAGTTGTCAATGGGAAGCTTGTGTGGACTTTGCCTACTTGGCAGTGACACGATAACGCTCTCATTATCTGTTTGAAGATGCAGAGAAAACTTGAAACGCTACATTTATGCGTGTGATGTCATTTTGGTCTACAGGGGGAGAGGAGCAGCGGTGTATGTAGACTAGTCTAAACTAGACTAAAAGTAAATGTTGAAACATTCAGCAGGCTCTTTTCTTATTCATCCACTCATCGTGACATGTGTTTCTGTTTTCCCCCTCCATGTCCCATTCTTCTTCTCTCTCACTTTAATACGTTCTATTACCTTACCTATTCATGCACATGCATCTTATTTGCCTTCATTTTCACTCTCTCTCCTCCTCTGTCTCTGCATTTCTCCCTTTTTATGTCTCTATTCATTCCCTGATGAATGCCCCCCCCCTACATCTGTAATAGTTTGGCTTCAGTAGAGGGATGCAGAGGGGATGGATTGGGCAGAGTTTTATGAATCTAATAATGCATGAGAGCCTTGTGTGTGTACTGTATATACAGTATGTGAGTCTTTGTGTGTGTGTGTGCGCGTGAGTGTACACTACTCAGTTAATCACCTTTGTGCTGCGGTGGGCACAGATCCTCCAGGCAGGTGGGCTGTCATTGCATTCTCCCAGTGTTGCTGTTATATATGCTGTTGCTGCAATAGCTGCCTCATAGCCCTAAGTCAGATGTGACTCATTACAAGGTCCATTAGCAAGCTGGTATCCTATCTATAACCTATACTAATTTGCACGGTCATAAATACAGACAGTTTGATCCCACTTTGTAATGTCATCGTTTATGATGATTCTACCAGGCTGCACTGTACATTTTCATCATAACAGCAGATGTCCTTTGAAAGTTGGCACAGCAGAAAGACCACTGTCCATGTCTCCTGTCAGCTGTATGCCTTTGAAACTCTGTGACTGGAGCAGGGTCCGAAATTAACACCCGGCAAGCGCAAAATAGATTTTCTGTTTGGCGAGTAAATCTCAGAAGGCTATCCACCACACTGGCAGGTAAATGTTTGTACCAGAATAGTCATGTAATAAAACACTATGCTGAGAGTCTGTACTGCATTTTGGTGTCATGTACGCTGCATCTGTCCTCTGCTGTCTTTATCGGTGACACAACCATATGTGTTTTTAAGCACATCTAAACAGTGCAGCGAAACTGACCATCTCGAGCGCTCTTAGTTTCATTGTACTGTTGACCGTATGGGACATCAGCTATTTCGCTAAGCTATCACTTGCCGTCGGTCTGGTGCTAGCTACTGTTAATCAAATAGCTATTATGTGGTGATATTTACAAGGAGTAAGCCAACCTTTAAAACCAAAACCCTACGACAAAAAAGAGGACAAAGCACATACAAAAAGAAGGTTTTGTTTTTTTTGTTTGTATTCAACATACTACTTTATTGTCTCACGTAAATGTACTGAAATTAGTGTATATGTGACACAAAAAGGAAATTTATTATTTTGGCCCATAGAAGAATATATAATAATATATGTCTGGCCAGTGGATTTTGTCATCTACCAGTCCCTTTGGCTGATGAGTCAAAAAGTAAATTTCTGACACTAGACTGGAGACAAAGGTAAATCATCTCATGGTCTAAAAGGAATTTAGACTAGATGTAGTACATTTATCCCTTAAGGCCCTCTGTGTTACCACTCTTGTCAAAATGTGAAATTTGATTCTAATGCAAGTGCAAGACCCTGTACAACTTCAAGTGTAGTTCAGGTCTCCTGTGTAGAGTATGAGTCCTAACAGTATAGCTGTTGGCGAAAGGCCCAGCTCTGACAACCAAGCCTTTACCAGACCCTTTAAACCGAGCAATGAACTCGAATATATTAGCTTAATAAAATAGCCCACTCTGGTGAAGGACATCAAGGCAGCTGAATTTTTCATTGGGACAGGTTTAAGAGATTTGATTAAGCTCCAGAGAATTACTTAGTGCTTTAATCGTCCTAATGTGGTCAAGCTGTTTAACATAAATGCTGTATGCTGCTGTTGGTTTCACCTGTTGAGAGCCAACTGTGGATCATTTCCACTAACCCCCTCCAACTTTGGGCATACGCGCCTATGACACCATTATAGACCATTTCCGTAGAATGCTCTTAATGCTCCACCCTTGGATTTTAGGCATAACGTTGACCTCTGTCCAACCCTGCACTTTCCAGATGCACCACTTGCTTCCATGCATGAGCAGCTGGAGAGGATCTCAGCTCCACATTTTCCTTTTTGTCTACATGTCTACCTATGTGCGATGTTCTAAGTGAAGTAAAGGTTGTACATTAAGTTTGCCACCTCCCTGTGTCTATCTAACTGAAAACTATGAGTTAGAAGTCATATGGTAAATGTTTTAGTACAAATGTCGCTTTGCACACAAAGCGTTGTGAAAGTTACAGTTGTGATTTGTTACTGACAGTGTTAGCTAGGTGTCAATTGAACTCTATGTATATTTTTGAGGCCCTAGTTTGTGGTATTGTACTACTGGACTGCATGATGTTGAAAGGCGTTTCTAATATTTTGTCCACGTCTGTGTGTCGTATCTCCTTTAGCTATGGCTGGGGTGAGCGGCCACAGCGCAAACCTTATCTACTGCTCAATCTGCACACTATTCATTTGATGGCTTTGCCTGGGTAAGAAGGGAGCAGACAGCGCTCAAGGCAGACAGGAAGAGCTTTGAAATGCATTGGAGTGACTCCACTTCCCGTCCATCCTCTCAGATCTCCATTAGCTCACCAAGAGTTGCACTCTAGCCCTCAGCAGCAGGCGCCAAGATATCCTATTATGCACTGTTACTTGTGATAATTGCTTGTATCCAGCAGTAGTAGTGACAAGAGTAGTTCCTGTTGGCCGCTCTCTGCCGTGGTCAAACTGGGCTGTGTTGCCCCTGAGCCTCAGATCATGCACAGAGCCATTGGAGCTGGACTTCTTTGGAGATATTTACACCAAAGTGTGGTACAACTAGGCTGACTGGCTTCACATGTATATCTCACTGTGGTCACAAAATTAGAAGTTCAACAACAAGAAAGACTAATTTTACTGTTTGATGGCGTAACTTTAAGTTTTAGGAGCATCAGTTTGTGCATGAGTTATATCAGTGAGGCTATTTCTGATCCTCACTCTCCCGTCTCATGAGGCGGGCTCCATCAAACGGTAGATAAAACAATCTCCCAGACAAATGGACTTTCAGGGGGAATGTAATCAGCACTTTTATATCTGGGGTCATTTTCAGAGAGCTGATATCAGAGAGAGAAAAGTTTCTTCATGGACTCAAATGGCGTGTGACTCACCTGAGTCGGCCCATTTGATTGTTCTTCTCTGCTAATGAGCATGCATTTGGTTGTTTCTCTCTTTTGCCTCAACAGTCTTCGTGTTTGTCTCTCTTGAGTGCTCTTATACTGTAAAGTATGTCTCTGTGAAAAGAGGCACGTAGCTCAGTACCTACTTTGTAAAAGACATGTGACTATATTTAAACCAACAATCAAATGTTGGGAAAAAAAAAAAACATCCATAAGCCTTGTTTTTCTGTTTATTCTCAGAAAAAAAGCCTTCTGAATTACTTAAATTGATGCAGTAGTGAATTTCCATATGCTTCTCGCTACTCTAGCCCAGAAGCTCAGCTATCTCATTTTTATTTGATGAGTTATTCTCAAAGTGGCTGAGGTTGATGCTATAGTGGATATATGTGATGCCACAGTAATGATATACAATATATATAGAAATGATGTTGATGGCTTATTTAATATCGTGGGACTCTGGAAATGTTATGAGATGATTATGGCCAAAGTAGAATACCTTACTCTACTGTTATCTCGTGCATTTCCAACCCATCTGCCATGAGAAGTTAAGATGTTACAGGGTGGTAACATGGGGAGTTTCTGGAAACATCTATTTAAGGGGCGTTTAATGATGTCTCCACTAAATCCTTTTTCTTACTGCCTCAGGCTACAAGAGAATGGCAAACAGTCCTATTAGAAGAGCATGATGGTAAACTGCTATACCTTTGCCAAATGGAGGCTTTTATTAACACACTAACTCAATGGGGTGCGAAGACTCATTCACAAGATTGGGCCTCTCGTCCAAATGGCATTGTCTTAGATTGATCAACCTTTTATTGAATTGAAATTAGTCGTGTTTGAATTAGCTTGCCAACATATGGCTCCAGTCTTCTAACTAAAACTTTAGCAAAGAGCTTCAGTTCTGTTGTAATGAGTGATATCAGTCATCTCAGAGGAGGTTCACCTTTTTGAAGCAATGCTGATACAAGTGATGTATTTTGGTCACAATGCAAGGACCCAGTGTCTAGAGCATATTTACGTGAATCTAAGAGGAGTGGCCAACATCCCACACTTCTAAGAGAGTAAGTGGTACCTCAAGTTATTCTGCATCCTCAGTAGTCAACAAAGGCAGGTTGAGCTCAGACAGATATGGTTTGAGGGCAGTCAGATCTGGAGTAGGTTCAGCTGTGTAGAGATGAGAGTAAAACAATCTGAAAGTACCATTTATTTCATCTGGATCATAGGTAACAGGTCCTGATGGAGTTCTGATTGCATTAATGGTGGAAAGGGATTAATTTTTTTAACCTGGCAGCTAGACATCTACTTGAACTTTCACTCTGATTGTAATATGTAAATCTCGTACAGTGGGTGCTTTTATTTAATCATTTATTTAAACAGGTAATCTCAAGAGAGACCTGTGTACAGAAAAAACAATAAAACATGTACAGTTTAAGCACAGACCGATGCACAGATACTTCACAGACACACGTCATACATTTTCTCACTGACATTATAAGGACTGTATATATAACAAGGGAGCAGAGGTAACTAGTCAGTTTTTGCAGTAGAGCCTTATAAATAAACAACACACAATGCTGCTCCCTTCTGTTTGTTAAGGAGGACCATCCCACCTTTTCTATAAAATGCAATGGTGAGTGGAAAATGTATCACCTGTAATGGAGCACAGCACACTGATGCACAGAGTCAAGAGGCTTTAAGGAGGAGGGAGAAGCATGCATAAATACAGTGTCACCATTATCAAGCATAGACAGAATTGTAGATTGTACAATGGTATTTTGACTAGCAGAGGAGAAACATGATTTGTTTCAATACAAACATTTTGTCCTTCTGGGTCTTAAAACTGAGTCTAGTATAAAGCCCAGGTATTTATAACATTCAACAGTTTCCGTTTCAGAACCTGAAATGCATTAGGTTGGATACTATGTGGTGACCTAGAGAATAGCATACATTTAGCTTTGCCAGAGTTTAAGCTCTAGCCTTGAGCAAACTATTTATTCAGAATTCTGGGGTAATGTTGTATTGAAGCACCACCTACGTGTATGTTAACAGGTGCTTTGCAGGATCTGAAACATGTACATCACTGGGGCGTGGTCTGATATTATAATAGGAAGTATATCAGTAGAGTTAATACAATGGTTCAGGGGAGGAGACACAAATACATAGTCAACTCTCAACAGAGAAAAACAGGACAATTCTTAATTGTTGGGCTCCGAAGGCGCCATGGGTCAATAATATTCAGATCAGAAATGAATTATTATTTTTAATTTATGTCACACACCTGATTGCAGTCACCCCCGGCTATCAGCTGATAGTTAATCCTTACATTTCGTAGGGACACTTGGACGTAAACAGGACTATATTAGTTTCTGAATTACAGGATATTTTAGTACATTTTGGACTTTTGAGATGGAGCTCAGAACTATGCGTGCATCACATTTGTGACCCCCTTTTTTCTTTTCATGAATCTCCATTGACTGCGACAAAAACTGCAAAACTGTTGAAATAACTGATTTAATGTTTGATTATAATTAATTTGATATTATCATGTCATTTATTGGCTGCTCTTTGTATAAAATCTGGCTAGCTATAAAATGTGATTTGAATGAAACCAGCTATTCAAATCTATGAATAATGTGAGAAAATGAATCTGTACAAAGACCCAAAACATCAAGCCAGATTCTTGACTGTTCCCTGTTATATGTGTCCATGGGATTGTCCTGGTGTGTCTTGTTTAACTGTCATGTTAAAACGTGGTGACATAAATCCTCTCTTGTGCTCATCCCAAGATAGACATCCGCTTGTTTGTCTTTTTAAGCTTCACTCGTTTTCTCATGTGAAATTAGACGCCTTGCCTCCCGACTCCAATCCTTTTAAAGCGTAAATGAGAGGCAAGTGACAGCTCTGTGTGTCTGAAACACTGAAGAGTGTCCCTTACAGTTCGTTTTCCACACTCCTCCAGTGCAAGCCTCTCTCAGCCAGCCAGCTAGCCAGCATCAATTATAACTGTACATCATGCAGCTGTTTGAGTCATTACAAACCAATCATTGCGTCTCTCATCTCTGCAGAGGTATCTATTTTTATCTGCCACACAACTTTCTTCACTTCTTTACTGAATAGCATTTTGCGGCACATCGTGTAATAGAAGGGATGCATGCAGAAAGCACTTTCATGTAAAACATGTGAAATGATGAGATGTGCTTTTGTCCAGCAAATTGTTCTCATATAAAGTCACTACAATAACGAATGCATTTTCTTTCTTTTGTTGTTATCAGAGCCCTTAACTTCAGCATATAGCATATACAGCATCTCTTCTATGGACTACGAGAGAGAGTACATAGTCATACATGAAACATGTAGTATTATAGGGAAGAAAACAAATGTATTCTTTGCAAAATCTTTTAAAATGATAAACATGATATGATATATATATATGACACACTTGTGATGACCTATCAGCATTAGTTTAGGCTTGAATCTGTGTTAAGCTCATGTTACCAATCTATACTGTCCTGTGAAAATCATGTATCTCCAGCACTTTCGCGAGCTAAGAAAAACTGCCCTGTGTTTGGCTTTGTGATTCTTTAGATAATTTAATGGGATTGTGAATGCTTTATTTTGCTTAAGAAGTGGAAGAATTGTCTCAATCCATAAAGGAACTTTTAATGTGAAGTTTATGTGAAGAATTGAAATTAGTCATGGACTGCTTTGCTTTAGAAAGGCATTTTGTAGTGACACTTCATGTCAAACTATTCCCTCTTTATGTCTGTCACAATACAGAGCTGCTCTGATGACATGTCGTTGACAGCTGTACTATTGATATTTTTTCAGGAAATGGTTTCAGGACTTCTATTAACACTACTAACACTGCAAATCTTTCTTTTTGTCTGCTGATTTACTCTGAGGTGTGAAAGTCTTTGGCAACGTTTTTGTGAATGAAACCTGCCCACAGTAGAGCTAATAAACAGGTGGCATTCATCAAGCTGAGCGATTTACTCTCTGACTTGGAACACTTGTACGAGCAAACCTCACAGAAAAAGTAAGAGAGATTTAGGATAAAAATATGAAAATGTTTTTGCACGAGGCCCAATGACTCTAAGCAATCTACCATGGAATCACACCAGAACAAGTTGTTTAGTCTTTTAAATAGAAGTAAAAGTCCTGACCTAAAGCAAAGGTCGGGTATAAACTGAGTTGACTGAATTCTAAGGACCAATGCAATTTATGAAGTGTTTATATTATGGCATGATAACATCTTGATATGTTGCTGGTAAAGTAGAAAATAAGACTGAGTGTGTGTGCTTCCTCCTGCATGAATGATGTAGTGGGTTGATATCTCATTGGATGTCCCTCAGAGACAAGCCATTAGGGTTCATTTCTATTTTTTTTTTTATTCCTAGTCTTCTCTATCTTTTCAAGAGGTGCCTTTTATATATATGCTCTTCTCTTTAATTAAAAAGGACACTTATCTGATCAGTCTTGTCCAGTCCTAGAGAAAGAGGTAAAAAAAAAAAGAAAAGAAAAAGAAACTGTGAGCGACAGAAGAGCCTGAGATAACAAATGCAAATATAAAGGAATGTTAACACTATCACGAGGAAAAAATGGAGCGCAGAGAAAAGAAGAGGAGGTCTGTCTATATTACGAAAGTCATTTTGAACAACAAGGAGCCTGTCAGTCAGAATCAAGGACAAAGAGGCAGTGATAACACTCGGTGAGCCACCTCCTCATCTCCTTCTAGTAGAAATCCCACATATTTGTGTCTTGTGAACACCAATAATGGTATTCAGCGTTGCCGCAAAGCTTAACAAACTCTTATTATACAAAGAAATTCAAACAGGATGCCTCGTTTGTACAGGTGATGACAGCAAAGTATTTGCAGCAATGATACAACTTTGGATCAATTACATTTTTAGAGAACTCTTCACAGAGTAGAATGTAAACATGCATTATTGATTAGAGTGACCACCTCAGGCTTGTGAGTAGTGCAATAATTGGCTGTTGTAGTTGCTGCTACAACTTCCTGGCATAGCAAAGCTGCTGATGGAGCAGAGAAAGCTTGTAAAATTGGCCCGTTGACGAGACCACACCAGATTGACTGATAACATTGCCAACCCCCCCCCCCATCTAAATCCAGCAATATTGTATCTCTATGCTGCTCCGTCCCAGTGGATTGTTAGCGTATCATATTTTCCTTCACACACCATTTAACCCACCTTTGACTGTTTCATAGATTGAATCAGAGATACACAGTTGAAAATGAACCTTCCACATCATTTAGTGCTCCACCGCTCACATCGCGGTGCAGAAGAAAGGGGCTGAGATAAATATGGGAGCAGCTCCTTTTGATGCAAATGGTGTGAGAAATGGGTGTCTATCGCTACTCTGTAATTGTGGGTCACAGCATGGCTCAGTGATTTTCCTCTCAGCTCCACCTTGTTTATCTGCTTTGAGCCGCTGTGATATTAACGTCTCTCCCTCTCCTCCTTCCTCCTTTGTTGTTTCTTGGAAGGTGTTGCCAGGCATACTGCAGAAGCATTGCTGCATCTTACCAGACAGGAACACAGGTAAGGACCAAACAGACGTCCCTCTCACCACTACACACTCACACACAGTCACACACACAGCGCCGGGACAGAAGGAGAGAGCCAGTCAGTGAGAGTGATGAGTGGGTGGTGATGCCGGGGAATGGTTGCTCAGTGGGTGGGTCACATTTGTCCGTCTACCTGTTTTTTGTGTGTGCTCTGAACATCTGTAAGCTCATACCTCTTCCGCTGGCTACGTTCACTTCCTGACAGATGATTTTCACAGTTTTGTAATATAGTGATTACTATTTGGCCCCAAACGGATCCCTTTATTACTGTGATTCTTACAATATTCTTTTATTGCTGCTACACAATGTGATCTCTTGCAAAAAATTTACACATTTCAAATAGATCTAATATGGGGTTCTCTGTGTGGCCTGATTTTCTCCACTGACATGTCGGAGGGAGGGAAGAATTTGGGGCCTTTGTTGCGAACTTGTGATCATGACAGGCTTCTCAACATCATTGCAGGTGTGAAGAGGTTGCTGATGAAATTGAAGAGCAGGGAGATATACTCAGGTACCTGGCCGCAGTCCTCACAATAATGACTTCTTCTACTTCTCTGTGCGTTTTACTTTTGGCGACTCAACCTCTCTAACCTCTCGACTGCAATGAGACTGCATGCACATGGGCTGCCACACCATCCATCCCACTAACAAAACCTCACTAATGCTACTCCGACGCGTGTCGGCTTTGCAGTGGTTCGCTCATTTGTCAGACTCATGGCCATTTTGTCATCTCAGTAATAACTGCCTTCTGCAGTGAACTTCTGTCCTCTGTTTTGCACTTTATCCTTCAAGACTGATGTCTGCCTTAGGATGTGGTGTTTCTCAGACACATGACGAGCAAGCTAACTGCATACCCTTCCCAGGTGTGAGACACATGCTGAAGAGCAAGGGCGCAGCAACCTTGGTGATAAAGAGACACTAGGAAACTTGTTATGAGTTTTAGGTGTTGGAGCTTGGAACTCAGAGTTATAACGGAGGCATCTCCCAGCGTGAAATTAATGTTTGATGGGGCATATAGACGAGATCATCTGCACTTAAGCAGATAAGCAAATTGACAAACCTGTAAATCAGTAGTTTTACTCTTATTTTGAGGACAAAAGTTCAGTAAGCCAGACCTGGGCCAATTTTTAATCCAATCCACTCTATTTGTCTCTCTATTTAAAAGGTGCCAGATGGGTGGGGCGTGCTGTTATAGAACAATCCTAATTTTTGTGCCTCGGAACTCTAATCATTTACAGAACAGTGTGTGAAGAGATTTACAAATGTTAGCTCAAGTTTTTGTGGAATATTTTACAACTATTAACTTTCCCAGCAGGATAAGTTGCTGTGTGTTTAGTTGAGGTAGCTGGTAATCACTGCATGAATATGGAGGACCCGAGGGTGCACCTCTCGACTGGTCTTCGAACAAGGTGTTCTGACAGAGTGGACGCTTCTTAAAATAACCTTATAATAACCTTATGAATATGGATGTGCGAAGCTCTGAAACTTTTCCAGGGATATTTTAGCAGACACTGGTCTGGAATAGAGAGCTTGTTGTAGCCTTAGTTCATGATGTTTGTGTGTGTGTGTGTGTGTGTGTGTACGTTGTATGTGAATGTTGACTTGACATCAACATCAGTTTGGCCTGCGTCTCCATGGCAACACAGTTTGTGGTGTTGGTAGATGCAAAGACTGCATTGTGTCCATTTTTAATGATCATTACCTCTCTCTACTGATTGGATGATGTAGGGCTGTTGTATTTGCATATGCCTAACAGATGGCATGAATTAACACTAGCATTGGAGGAGGATGCTCATAGTGAGTGAGTTCAGGAGTGTTGAGCCAGGCCTGGGTCTGCCTAAGGAGGGACATGAGTTGAAAAATTTAGTGTTCGGCTTGATGAAGGAGAGGAATATCTGGAAAAATGATGAAGAGCAAGTAAGATTAGGGGAGACTTTGAAAGTAATGGCCGTGAAAAGATTGGTATCTCCTGCTGGTGAATGTGATTAAGACGCTGCATTGTGTGTATATGTGTGTATGTGCGTGTCCATGTCTTGTGCATGTTCTCTGCTCTACTATACTGCATCGAGTAAGGGGCGCCCTCTCCTGGGCAGTTTCCCAGCTCTCACAAGTCCACCTCCTCCTCAGAAACACTTCCCTCGTCTGCTCCCTGCTTCTGTTTCTCAGATTCGATATCTTGTGCATAGAAACTGGAAGGGATGAGGCTTAGCGTAATCTTACACTCTCTCTGTTATCAGCATGTCCCTCTGCTCCTAATGTACTCCGTAAGCGGAACCCTTTGTGCTGATGAGCACTCTGCATTTCTATGCCACAAATTCACTGGCTATTTCTATTTATAGGCACTAATTAACGTGTGAATATTTCACCATTCTGTTGCCATTTTTCATGTCCATGCAGAATTTCTGGCATCCCAGTATCAACTCTTCCTATCCCCTGCTCAGTGCCACTCTCTTGCTCTAACATTTTGGAAAAATGTAACTTTAAAGTTAAGATTTACAGTGTCTCACATTGCTTATATTATACCATGAATGCAAAGGTGCTA